>NW_024609846.1:45353220-45953220 GCF_016920785.2 Ixodes scapularis
GACCCTTCTGAAGAAAGTCAGCTCATAAAACACCTTCCTGGAACCAAAAACCCGTGGCCATAGCCTTTTCCCGCTGACCCGTATTGTACTTGGAAAGCAGTCATTCAGAGCATCGCTAGAGTCGCGCAAATTGTATATTTTTTGCGGAAGGATCGGTGGCCGAGTGCATTAGCGTACCGCAGCTCGGAGCACGTGGAACGAAAGCTCGCGCTGCAAAACCGTAGGGGCCCTGGGCTCAATCCCTGCCCCCGCCCGTTTCGATCTGGATGAGCATATCGTACCGGCGTATACGGTCGTGTGCCGCTACTGCGTGGTGCGCGTTAAAGACCCCAGGCTTGTACGAGTACTGCGCACTGGCTAGCTGTCTCATCGACAACGTAAATCATGCAGTGTCGCGATACGTCAAAGTCAGACTGACCTCGCGCTGCCTAAACACGAACGTCAAATTTGGTTTGGGTCTTGAAGTTGGGCATAACTATAGTTAGCATACTATATATACCCTTGGACAACATTCTGTGGCTACGCAGTCAAAAATATGAGTACGCGTCCGTTTCATGAGTGCCCATCGAAGATGGGCACTCTTCACGTC
Organism: Ixodes scapularis; assembly: GCF_016920785.2. NCBI lineage: Eukaryota > Metazoa > Arthropoda > Arachnida > Ixodida > Ixodidae > Ixodes > Ixodes scapularis. The sequence goes on from NW_024609846.1 coordinate 45,353,810, forward strand.
TGAAATAGCTGCCCTAGAGAATTCGCGACTCCAGCAGAACGGACGGCACCGAGCGGGAAAACACCGAACTGGCCGGAACAGGCCCTTCCCCATTTCTGCTCGTCTCTTGCGGCTTCCGTGATTTATTTATTTATTTATTTATTTATTTATTTATTTATTTACATACCCTAAAGGCCCTGGGGGCGTTACAGAGGGGAGTAAGGAAAAAGAACAGTAATAGAAGACATGATAGGTCACGGGTCACTTTCGCAAAAATAATTAGTAACAGCACTTTTAAACACATCTAACGAGGGTAATAATATTAATGACGCCGGAAGGTGGTTCCACACTGATGATGTCCTAGGAATGAAAGAATTGTGATAGGCTGAGGTTCGAGAATGAGGAACGCCGACTTTGCAACCCCAAGATTGGTGGACATCGGCGCGTCCCTACAACTTGCGCCATCTATCGGCTACCAAAAGCGGGGGCCACCGTAACTCAATGGGCGAAAGCCGTTTATATTCACTTACTCAAAAACTCGGCCAATAATCGCTTTGCACTCATTAAGGTTGTGTTAGGTGCGGTGTCCGAACTTTGTGGGAAAAATTTAGAAATCGTACGATCACGTTATACACAGCCAAATGACGATCAAAAATATTTACATTGCGTCTATGGCAAGACCCGAAGAAAAAGACCGAGTTTTAATGAAAGATCGTTGTTCTACAGAAAACATCCTCCCAAACTGGATTGCACTCATCAGTAACAGGTTGTCAAGGGACTCAGCTATCTTTTAGTAACTTTCATTTTTAGTTTAATTAACTTTAAAGTAGACCGCCATTGCTCCGAATATTTAAAGGGAATGCTGCGCAACCTGTTTACGGCTTGCAAATAGCATATTGAAGATTGTGGTGCGCCGAATTAACACATGAGAAAAAAACTTCTCAACCATCACTTTTACATAAACAAAGCCTATAATACCACAGTCACAGTACTCAAGGTTTGAGCCCGGGTTTAGAATTAATAGTTGGTGGAGAAACGTAAGGTGGGTGTTGTTGCTGTCATCGTGTTGTGTTATCTCAGTTATCTGTGGTTATGCGCGATGAAACAGTTGTTTCGGTGACTCTGCCGTAACTGTAGTATCAGCTAGGTATACGCTGGTTGCTCTGAACGCAACCTACGTAATTGCGTAAACCAGACATTCCGTGTTTATCAACACTCATCAGCACCGTGAAAGGACGGAAAACAGGCAGTGCTTTCATTGCTTCCCCGAAGAAAGTCAAGCCACCGGAAGCTCGCTCACGCAAACACATCGCCGCAGGTTCGAAATCTGGAGGATAAAAATCGGGGCAAACCACTTTAGAGCACTGCACGGGCCGGAATTTCTAGGCCCGGCCCGACCCGGCCCGGTAGAGACACGGCCCGGGTCCGGCCCGAGCCCGACAGAATATTTTATTTCGAGGCCCGGCCCGACCCGGCCCGGTAGAGACACGGCCCGGGCCCGGCCCGAGCCCGATTACATTTTCAAATATGAGCCCGAGCCCAGCCCGAGCCGGAAAACTGGGACCGAGTTTTTTATATCATAAATATGTCGACTTAGAATATGTATTGTCGAGAGTATGGGTGAAATATGCGCATCATTTGCGGCAGTCTTTGAACTCATGGCACACCGACAATCCTTGAGACAAAAGTGGGGAATTTTTTATTTATGAATTTATTGAAGAGATATTGCACTTTTCGTTGTTCTATTCAATTCGTTTAAGAGAAATTTCCTTCCTACATATTTTTGTGGAGAAACAATAAATTGTCCATGGACTCTCTCTTCAGGCAGGTCCGTCTTGCTTCCATAATGTAGCCCGCCGCGCTAAAGTTCCGTTCGCTGCTAGCACTTGTAGCAGGGATGCACAGGATGCGTTTGGATAGAATGGACAGTTTCGGGAATTCTTTCTCGTGCGCTCTCCAGAAGTCACAAAGCTCAGCAACTCCTGAGCACGAGTAGTCTTTCTTGCCGTGTAGATCCTCCTCCAATTCGTCGGTGGCTACCTTGTCCACCTCCGCGTCACACCAGTCTTCAAACAAACCCTGGCACCTTTTTTTTGATACGGGATCTCGAACGTCATCGTTCGTCTCATCTTCATCTTGGGTCATTGCTTCGGTGACACGGGCAAGTAGCTTTCTGACGTGCGCGTAAACTTCAAGGCGCTCGTCCTCGGGCAACGTGCGGAGTTGGCGGAACTGAGGCCAGAGAAATGTGGCGGTCTTGTGGAGAAGGAAAATTTTCAGCTTCGTGTCCAGGAAATGACGAGCACGGGACTTGATCTTCACGATTTCCACTGCCTCTACAGCAGACACCGCCGCACCAGGTTTAAGATGTTTCTTCAACGCAGAAGCGTAAAGGACAACCAGAGGAAGTGTTGGACGTATTTCCTCTTCGAGCGCGTCGGTAGCATCTTTGAAGGTTGCAGGAACACGATTAACTCGTTGAGTGTTGTCTTGTTCACGCTTTCCATCAATAGATTGTTCCTTAACTCCAGTAGAGCTTCTATCTCCTCGAACTGAGAGCAGACGGACTTTAGCATGGATACCTTTGAATTTAAATTTACGGCACACGACCCGGGCCGATGCGATTTAAAATTTACGGCACACGACTAACCAGGCACGGCCCGGGCCGGACCGGGCCTACGCGGCCCGGAAATTGTTTTTTTTTTCAAGCCCGAGCCCGGCCCGGGCCCTAAAAAATACGTGCTACCCGACCCGAGCCCGGCCCGCGGGCCGGGCCGGGCCCGGGCTTTCGGGTCGGCCCGAGCCCGTGCAGTGCTCTAAACCACTTTGGGTCCAATGCTTGCTTGCTGATGCCCCAGCAGCGTTATGCGCTGAGCTGGCCCATGGCACGGCACGACCTGTTTTAGACCGCCATATCTGCTCGACAGTGGCGTCCCCTATAAACCGATGGAGTCACGAATAGTGTGGTATATGTGGATGCGTAACAGCAGTTAAAGGTGACTTGACTGTGGTTAGGGGCGCCCGTGTAACAATACCCAGTTTCACCTTAAGTACAGACGTATTCGAAGCTACGAGCGGATGTGACCAATCAGACAGCATCAAAAGCGCACCATCAAGGCGCTCGTCATTTTTGTTTGTACGGATTCTATCATCATTGAACCAATCATAAACAAAAAAAGCCTAGTGCTTGCGTTTTTATCACGCTGCCTGATTGGTCCTATTACCTCGTTGCGTCGGCTGCGTCTTAAGCTGACACGAAGGAAGGGTATTATTTGTTCACTACCCTCCACCCTCGCTCTCGTTGCTTCCGTCTTCTTTCTTTGTCTCACGCTGGCGACATTTGTGTTCCAGATCACGGCATCACGAAATTGCCGATTGGTTCGTAACTCGTGAGGGATTTTCCACTCTATCAACGGCATATTTATATCATCCTCTAGCGAAGTGCTTTTATAACACTCTCCGCTGTTGACGCGAGATAGGACATTACACCCCAGATAGCAAGGCCGAAAGACGGAATTTCCGACGTCACCTAAAGAGGAAAACGCCGGACACACATTGAAGACAAGTATATAGCGCGAGTCTCAACCTAACGCTGATGCAGTACTCGAGTCCAAATCCCGTGCCTCTTTAGATGGCATTGAAGATTCGGCCCTCCGAAGCGCCTATAGAGGAGCGCCCCCTGAGCACGGTGTAAGTTTATCTCACATGGGCCATGGTCTAGGGTTTTAGTCATCAGCTCAATTGTTTCTAATGTACAATTTCTGTGACTTACCCTAAATTTACCTGCGGCATTGTATCCAGCTAAAGAAAGAACGAAAACAAAACGTGGGTTATGAGGGGAGCGGGTGATGTTAGGGTCCTGTCAGAGCTGCCAGGTCACCACATGCAAATTATGAACATAAAAAAAAAGGATTTTTAGAATCACTACAGCTCTAAACATTGTGAAGCTTAGTGTGAAATAACAGTAACAGCCTGTGAAGATGTCGTATCGGTAATAATCTAACTCGTCCATATTTGCGTAGTGCCTTTTTAAGGACTTTCGGCAGGACGGTCGCTTTCCCAAAGTGGCGTCAAGGCTGGATTCCGTGGAGCGAGTACGCTGCGAACAACCAACAAATTCCAAACGTCTATACGCTCGCTCTGCGCCTGCGCGCGACGCAATAGTCGCTGTTCGGGCGCCACGATGACCTCACGCTGGATGTATAGTTAGTGCAAGACCAGGTTCCTTTATGGTAAAGCAGGCATCCATAGCACTGCGTACTCTTGCGAATACGTGGGTGTACTTATAAATCTATAATTCGCAATAGGAGAGCCGGTATAGTCCTGACGCAAAAGTCGTTGGATATTACGTATGGACTAAGACGAAGGGCACAGAGTAAGACGAAGTGCACAGAATCAGTCCATCCACCTTCAATCTTGGCCAGAAACTGTCTACGAACCGCAGCCCTGTCTGGCGACAGCGCGCCGACCGAAAATGCGGAGCAAGACTCCGCAGTAAGTTGCAGGAAACGTCCAGTGACACTGGCACTGCCTCCAAAGATGACGTTTACCGGTAATCAGATGGTGTCTTTTATGGCCAAGGAAATGACGGCCGCCGTCTAATTCACCCTCCTCGACTGGTTCTTCAAGCAACACCTATTTTGGCACCGGATGCGGATATTCCACGCAAGAGACTGCATTACGCTGATGCCGAAAATGACAAAGACAATGACGCCACCTCGGTGTACTCACTGGATGACATCGCAGATGAGACTGAAAACGATCCACCCCGTCACATATCGTAAGAACGAAACAACCGGCATTTCTGCAGTTTTCAAGCCCGCGTCGACAAACGCATCCTTCTGGCGCGTTAACCCGAACGTACTCTCCAACGAAATCGCCACAATCATACAAGAAAATATTATCTCGCACAGAATCAACAAGGACGGCAAGCTTTTCGTAAACGTGACTTCCTTGGGCTCGGCGAACAAGCTCCTCCCCGTCACCTTCCTCGGAGAAATCGGAGTGACAGCCTGCGCCCCAGAAGCATATTATTGGAACTACGGTAAAGTGAAAACTTTTCCTCTTGAACATACAAACGACGAGCTCCTGGAATATTTAGAAGATTTTGGAGTAGTGTCTGTTCAACTCCAAGCCTCGTATACCGGCGACAGAATGACGGAACCGTCGAGGAACATCCCTCAAAGACAGTTGTCCTCACATTCCGGACCGACCGAGTCATGCCTCAGCGCGTCTACTTTGGGTTCATCAGCCACCCGGTCAAGGCATACTTTGGACATGGCTCTATCGCCAGGTAGTACGGTACTGTAGAGGGGAGCGTCGATGCAAGGTATGTGCAGGACCACATAGCCATAATGAGTGCCACTCCCGAAACGAACCTAAATGTGCCAACTGCAGTAGCAATCCCTCATCTACACACTCTGGATGCCCGTGGAAAAAGGCCGCAACTGCTTTGAAAAGAAATACAGTTGTCAACGGAAGGCGTCCAAGACACCGTTTGCGTCTTCAAATCCAACCGTTGTTGGATTTGAAGGGGGGGGGGGGGGGGGAATTAGCGGGGGGGGGGGGGGGGGGGGGAGCATTGAGAATGGAGGAGTCGTTGCGAATTAAGGGGGTGTCTTAAGAAAAAACGAAGGGGGGGGGGGGGGGGTGTACACTCCCACCTAGAAGGTGTGTAGGGAAATCACTGTTGCAAACCAATTTTGAATTTCTCCGACAACGTATACGGCTCAATCCAGGCTGTCTTCATTTAATGTCACAGTCATACCATTACCACGTGAAAAAGTCATGGATGATCTGTTCACGATATGAGAGCTTGATGCTGCATTGGCCTCAGTCAAACATCACCTCACCCGGACCATATGGTATACAGTACAGTTTTCTCATACAATTGGAAAAGGACGAGCGGAACCTTTGAATATATACAACTCTTAGTGGACCGACGGAAAAGTTTCTGAATCATGGAAACTGGCTAGAATTGTTCCGCTCTTGAAACCCGGAAAATCGCCACTTCAAATGATCTGGTATCGTCCGGTCGCACTCGCGAGTTGTGTCAGAAAAATAATGGAAAAGGTGATTTACCGTCGCTAAAGTATCAGGAAACATAGGGACTATATCCAGACATTATGCAGGGCTTCAGCCGAGGAAAAAGCTGCATTGACGGGGTTATTGACCTTGGGACGTACATCCAACAAGAACAAAAGCAGCGTAAAATAACGATAGCATCTTATCTCAGATGTCGAAGGAGCGTATGGTTATGTCACTCATGAAGCAATATTTCAGACCCCGCATAAAGGTGGAATTGGAGGATGCACGTACAAGTGGATAAAAATATACCTTGCAAAGAGGTCAATCTACATGTCAACAAATGACAGAGGCACACTCCATCACCCTGTCACCCGTGGTGTCCCTCAGGGAGGTGTCCTCAGTCCCATACTGTTCAATATAGTCCTTATCCATCTCGCCTCAGTGCTTCCATCAACCGTAAAAGCGTCATTTTACGCTGATGACATATTTTTCTGGGTCTCTGTATCCACACGAGTTCAGGCCAAAACAAGAGTTCAGTCTGCTCTAAAAAAAAAAAAATTACCATATATTGTCACACCCGTCAACTTGAAATTTCAACTCTCAAATCAGCAGGCATCGCATTTACTCCTCGCAAAATGGATAAATACCCCCTCAAGGTAGGCAAAGAAACCGTGCCATGCAATAAATACTACACATTTCTTGGGGTTAATAGTGACAGGGGTTTAACCTGGGCACCTCACATACAGTACCTGCGAAGAAAGCTAACCATGCTTTGGTGTTCTTGCTCGTTTTGTCAGTGGAACAACGCAGGCCGTGAGAGTAAGATCTCTTTCACAGATATATAATGCCTTGTTTTTTGGATTACTTCGGTATAGTATACCCGTTCTTCAGGGCATATTCCAAACCAACATCATAACAGTACTCAAAGCCGTTCAGGCACCTGGCCTCCGAGAACGTTTAGGCCTGCCGGCTTGTGCATCGACTCTGGGACCCGTGGCTGAAGCGCGTGCCACACCTGTCGAAGTCCTGCTGATTCAAAAACCATTCAAGTTCACCTAAGACATCATCTAAGCATAAAAAACACTCACTTGCTGACATTACATTGAACCGACCTGACTTGATCTGAGTATTCAAAGGCATTGCTTACAATCAGTCTTGGGTAAGTTACATTTAAAAAGTAATTCGTTACAGTTACAGTTACTTCCAGTAAAAAAGTAGTGGAGTTACCGTTACAGTTACCGTAACAAAAAAGTAACTCGTTACAGTTGCAGTTACTTTTAAATGTAACGACGTTACTTTTCAGTTACTTTTTTTATAACGCTAAAAATTTATGAAACACTAGAAAACGCCCCTCACCAAGTTTTATTGCGTAAAATTAAAAATTATGCTTTTTAGTTTATATTGAAATTTAGCAGCAGTTGCTTTTTGGAAATAGTGGCTGAAAGTTTCCCTCGTTTGATGGCGAGCACGTCCCTGCCCTTGCTGAACAGGCCCCGCGCAACCAGAGCAACAAGCAAACCCCGCGCAAACAGCAGTAAATTTTGCCTCGACTGTTGCACCACGCCGGAGTAGTGGCGCAAATCGAAATGCGAAACATGCGCAGTCCGAAGTAGTGGCGCTAATCAAAATACGAAACATTCGCAGTGCCCTCCGTGTGTATTGTTGTGTCACGGTTGATTCACCCGATTAAAAAGCATTTGCACAGGAAAAAGAACATCCGCAACAAAGATAGGGCTTTAAGATATACTAAGATGTAAGTGTTCTGCCAAAAAGTACATACGCCTGCAAAACATAACTAGATTTTTTTATCACATCTACACGTGACTATATTCGGGTCGTGACTCGCGAGAAAGAACGTGTTCGTAAGTTTGTTCAAGGCCAACTTGACACTCGCAATGTCAAAACAGGCAATTTGGAAAGTGCCAGAAATAGCTAGATTGTACTCGTTCAATGATATATTATTCATAAAAAACTGGAAAGTAACGACAAAAGTAACCTCGTTACTTTCATCGTTACCTCAGAAAAAAGTAATAGAACTACAGTTACAAGTTACATGTTTTAAAAAGTAACTCGTTACAGCTTACCAAAAAAGTAACAAAGTTACAGTAACGCGTTACTATTCAAGACTGGTTACAATAGAACAATACCTCCCCGATGACTTAGACTCGTTTGAAATCTCGAAAATACATCCTAGGAGGCTCCCTGTCCCATATGTAGCACTTGAAATTTCGGGCATCAAAAAGAATCGAACACGCCAATGCTTGTTCTAAAGCAACTCACTTTATCGATCATTTTCGCTAACCACGGGACGAAAGTTCACGTCTTGTATCAAAAGTAGCTTCACTGCAAGCATCGTGATCCCATCTTACGTCACAACGACAAAGTTCACGCTCAGTCACAAAACATCGTCAGCGGCGGCAGAACTAGTGGGGCTTCAGGAGGCTCTAGAATTTATAACGGCAAAGCCAGTTCAAACATGTACAGTACTTAGAAGTGCCCTTTCGAGCCCTTCTAAGTACTTACGACGCAGTGAAAATGAACAGATCGTTGCAAAACTTTTAATCCTTCTTAAAGCATGTGTTGACAGCGGACGCTCAATTGAATTTCAGTTGATACCGGGACACTGCCAGGTACCTGGAACGAGGCGGAAGGTGCTGCTGCAACATCCGCTCACTTTTTAATTCCTAATGTCGAGATATCTTACTCTAGAGGCGACGTTGCTTCTCTCGTCAACCTTCATGCTCGGAGCGCAACAAAATGCCTTTATAACAGCTCTGCTTACCACTACTCTCCCCTGTGTATATGCTGGATCCGGAACTCACCTGTCGTGGTCCGCGCAACCTACCCAAGCGAACAGAATCTGTTCTATATAGATTGCGCTTGCGTGTTTTTTACACACAGAAATTCCTACACCGAACTGGAAAAACGTACAATCCAAACTGCCCATGGTACGATTGCGTTGAAACTTTATCTCATATTATATGTGAATGTGCCCTTTACGAGATTGAGAGGGGACTTCTAAAGAACACTATGTCTCAGCTAGATGACCGTTCATTTACGAAGTCTAAAGTACTGGGAGCCTGGGACACTGCCCTCAAGGAAGAGAAAGCCGCAAACGCGCTTCTGCATTGTTTTTTTTTTTTTTTTTTATCAGAAACTTGCTTGGACTTTTCTTAGTGAAAATGTTGTGCCTACCATTATTCATGATCGTCCATAAAACTAATTTTCGTGATCATACAGACATTTATGTGCTTACCTGAACTTAGATCGAATTCTGTGTGTGATATTGTATAGTTTGAATCTTTACGTAAAAGTTTGTACCTAGTGAATGACGTACTTTCAGTGTTTCCTTTTAACCCCGCTTTAGATGCCCCATGAAACTCTAATTGCACTTGTCTGCATATATGTTTTTACGCCCATAAAATTAGTGGGTTGGTTAACCTCTGTTTTCATCCTCTGATCTTCTTCCTCGGATATTACGCCTGCTTCTTGGAAATTCAGAGACTCGGACCTATATTCCGGAAGGAACAGACTGGTTATGGCCTTACATGGAAGCTCCAAACAGTAATAGTACTGCATTGGATACATTTCTCATCTACAGCGGAGACAGCAGACGCCCATTGGGGCTGCTTCCCGCCGTCTAAATGTATACATAGAACGCGATCACTTAGTAACAGGCTTTCTCGGGTAAAGGCAGCGCTTTAGTCAAGCCTGGCACGCAGCAACTTCCAGTTAGAGTGCGGGACATGAAGGCACCCTACTTACAGTACTCTTTGAAAGTTTGTCGATGTTGCAGAAGCTCGAAGTTTACGTTATGGCACGGAGGCGCTCGTATTCTCCATCAATCGCAGGTTGAGTGGTCGTCATGTTGACTGTTTCGGTTGCTTCATTAGTTGGAAATGTTATTACCTAGTCTAATCAAACTGACCTAAACTAACGCTAACTAACACATATTTTTTTTGTGTCTTTTTTTCACAGCGAAGCTATTTATGGCTAGGGTTCCGTGAATTTTTCGTGTGCGTGACCAAAAACTTTACGCTCATAGCGCACCCACGCGCCGCACGTGCCGGCGTCTGCAGCAGTAACTGTTCTAAAACAAAAGCCTAAAACAAATGGCGTCTTGCACGCGCGTTCGTCAACGCTTCATTGTGGTTGTTTACTTCAAATCTTTTATACGAAGAAGGCGTGCGCGTGCGGCGCGTGCAATACCCATTCCCTGCATTCTCCTTGAAGCTTGGGTTGCCATTCTCCATATTCAATTTCACTTCTCTCGTCGTGGTGGGGAGGCCACGTATAGTCAGGACTCCCGAAGAGCAACGCGCCGACGAAGAGCAACGGGCGGAATGGCAACGAGAATGTCATCAGCGGCGGCGGGCGGCACGTGTGTGTGCGTACCTTTCGTCACGACCACCAATCAAGACAATAAATGGGTTCGTACCTTCGTTCAAAATTCTGTATCACGTCTGTGTCGTGTGCTAAACAGCTTCGCTGGTCCACCTTCACAGAGTGGAATGGCTCCCTTTTTTTTGTATTGGCAATCTTGCTTTGTATCACGCTGTTGTATACGATGCATGTAGATGAGGACACACAGCACGGCGAACGCTGTGACGTGATCGCCAGCGTCTCCGCCATCCAAACAGCACAACTAAGGTAAAAAAAAAGGCTCGTTCCCATGGTACCATGAACGCGCTCTTTCTGGTCGGATCGTCCGCTCTGACCTTGACGAACGCTGACTTGAACATCGCGCTAGAGATCTCTCCACCTCAACGCGCTCATAAAACTGTTGATGCCGCCGTTGAAGCACGAAACTTCAGCATGTAAACTAACGCTTTCAAGGAACTTTAGGCGGCTCGAAAAAATCGGTTTCTTACCGTATCGCGCTGCAATTTATTACAGAGGTGAAACCAGGTGAAGGAAGTTTACAGTGAAAAAAAAAAAAAGCATGCCTTGTTTAAAAAAAAAAGTGTTTTGGGCAGTTTGCGTTACTTCGCAGACGATGCACGCGTAGGGATAAGTTCTGCCGACGGATGGCGCACGCCGCTTCGAGGGACTTACGAGGGACCAGAGCCGTATCTGGGGAGAGTTTGGCCAGTGGGTGTGGCGACGAAGGCGCCGGAGAGGAGAAAAGTGAAGGAAAGGGAGAAGAGCGCCGAAATAGCGAGAGTGAAAGAAGGGAGGGGATCTAAGAGGAGACGACCGCCATTTTGACGCAACGGTGTCGGCACCGGGCACTGTTGAGGCTGCGCGTCGTCTGCTACGGGCTTATTTCTTTTTCGTCTGAATAAAAGTTTGCGTTCAAACGTGGAGAAACTTCTTTAGTTAGCTTTTTAAGCCACCGAGGAATAACACTATACCATTTTCTTGCCAGAGCCTGCCAAATAAAAGGAAACAACCGAAATTTAGATGTCGATCCCATGCATTCCTCCGGGCGAATGAATGAAAATGGCGGCCCTCCCGCTCAGCTGGAAGCAGCCGTGAGTTCACGCGCATGCGCTCACGCCTCTCGCTTTGCGCCGCTGGCCGATTGGCTCACTCGGGAGGGGGACGTTACGGCGGCGAGATCATAGACTGGCCAAACTGCCGGACGATTCGTGATATGGTAGCAGACGATCCCGCAAAAGAACCCGAATCGTCCAGCCGTTCTTGGGGAGGCCCAAGTGAGGGTAGGTGCAACTGCTAGATCGGGAATCACGGGGTATGGACGCCATTTAATTACTAAATTTTGTTGGGAGTCTACGGGGCAAAGGGTCGTTTTATTTCCTAACTGAAGTTATAAGAGCCCGTTAATGTGCTTGAATAATTTACGCAAGGTATAAATTATTACTTTTCCATAGCCACCAGTTTTGTTCCGATAGGTTATAAGTATTTGTTTAACGCGAAGAATGGTAAATTGCGCCATCTTGGACGCTGCGGCTGGTCTAACAACCCTGCTTTCTCCTCTTGACGTTTGCAATTCCCGGAGCGAGAAGGAAGCGAGTAAGGCTACGCCAAGGCGTTCGTTGCTTGCACTGGGAGGCGAGAGGAGGAAAGGCACATAGAGCAACATAGTTGCAACAAGGCGGGCGTCTGCCCTCGTGCAGGCAACATTGGCGCATATCCTTTTTCAATCTTCTCCCTCAGGCGCCGCCAATAAATTGCAAACGCTCTCCAGGGTTTGAGTTGCGCCCACCCCACCATGGCCCACCCTCACTTGAGCCTCCCTAGCCGTTCCTGGACGTGGCGTACACCACCTGTCGGCAGCACTTATACCTACGCGTGCATCGTCTGAGAAATGGCGGTGTAGATTGCCCAGACCAAATTTGTTTTTCTCTTTTTTTTAACAAATTAAGTTTATTCTTTGACTTTTTTTCCACTGTATCATTTATTTATTTATTTATTCAGGTTACCTCGCAGCGCCTAACTAAGGCATTATTGTCAGAGAGTGATGCACATACATAAGCAAATGTACGAAAGCACAGGGCACGATAACATGAGCGCGCAAAACAGATTTGTAGTATTTACATAGTACTCCGTTGAACAGTGGCATGGGCGTGAGAACGCACGAATCAGTTGAGGAAGTCAGCATTTAAGATATTATCGAAGAACAAAGTTGTAGATGTGATGTTTATTGTGTCTTCCAGTAGAAAGTTCCAATCGGCTGTTGTAGAGGGGAAAAAAAAAGAAGTTTTAAATACATCCGTCCTACAGTGGTACTCTCTCGCTTTTTTTGAGTGCTCTCTTCTTCCTGATGTGAAGTGGAGAATCAGCATGTAGTTAAATTATTTATGCCGAGGTAATTATGAAATATGCTATGACACAACTTTAAGCGCATACACTTCCTTCTGTGGGCCAATCAGACTAAATGTAGTTCTCGTTTTAGCTGACTAATACTCGATCTAAAATTGTAATTACTTGCTATATAGTATATACCTAGCTGCTCTATTTTGTACTTTCTCCAGTTGGTTCACAAGGTAGGCCTGGCTGGGGTCGCAAGAAACACTTGCGTGTCTAAGATAGGTCTAATATATGTAACATATAATGTGCTTTTAATGTTCATAGGGCAGTCTCTGAAGTTTCTTTTAATAAAGTTAAGCATCCGAGTTGCTTTTACGGTTATGTAGTTCACGTGTTTTATCCAGGTAAGGTTTTCTGAAAAATATACACCAAGGAATTTTACATTTGATACTGTCGCCAAGTAATTTCCGCTGATGTCGTATGTAAATAAGATAGGCTTGCACTTACGCGTAAAACGTACGTGATTACATTTATTTATGTTTAACTTCATGCCCCATGTGTTGCACCAGGCTGAGATATGGCGGATATCATCTTGTAGTGCCCAACAGTCGGAAATTTCCTGAACTTCAGAATAGACTACTAGGGCTGTGTTCCAAATCTTACCCAAATGGATCCGAGTTACTCCGGCAGATCGTATCACGTGACAGCACAGATTGAAAAACGTTGGACGCGGGTAGCTTTTAAAACGCCAAGGGTACAAAACCCTTACCCTGGAGTAAGATCGAGTAAAGTTTGGAACACGGCCACAGTCATCCGCTTAGAGCCTTATCTTTGATTTCAGCGACTGGGTAATATCATTGATAAAAATCAAAAATGAAAGCGGTCCCAATACTGACCTTTGTGGGACTCCGGATGTGACTGGTACGTGGGCTGAGTGCTTGCCTTTGATTAAAACGGACTTTTTTCTCTAGTGTAGATAGTACGATAGTTCTCTGGTGTAATATTAGTCGGTAAGTTTAATGTTAAAGGTTTATGGATGATAAGGGCATGAGGCACTGTATCAAACGATTTCTGAAAATCAAGAAATATGCAATCTACTTGAAGTCTGTTGTCAAATGAATACGCAAGATCGTGATAAAACTCAATCAGCTGCGTTTCACAAGAAAATCCTTTTCTAAAGCCGTGTTGCGAGGGAGTGAGATTGCTATTTTTGTTTAGATGACTGAAAACATTGCTGTAGATTATATGTTCCATTAGTTTAGAACAGGTGCACACAGAAGAGAAATGGGTCTGTAATTTTGGACAACATTTTTTGGTCCATCCTTATGTATCGGAACAACATTTGCCGTTTTCCACTCGCTCGGGAGCTTTCCACTGGAAAGCGACTTTTTTAAAAGGATTTTTAAATATGATGAGATGATACCGGAACATTCAGTTAGAACACGATTGGGTATACCATCGGGACCGCCTGCTTTGTCCGTTTTTAGTCCATTTACCATTTTGAAGATACCGGTGTAAGAAATTTCGATTTCATCCATTCTGTTTAGGGAGAGATCGTAAGAGAGGGGATACTCATTAGAAACTGCGGGTGAAAATACCGATTGAAAGTAATTATTAAAGAGTGTCGCTTTCTCTTCTTCTTCTGTGAAAGCTTGACAACTGTCACAAATTGGGGAAATTCCGAGTGCTACTTTGTTTTTTGACTTTACATATTTCCAAAACTCCTTTGGGTTACTGAACTTACTTCTCAGTTTGTCATTTAAAGACGCATGAAATCTGAGTTGGCAATCAGCCGACATAGATTTGAATTGTTTACTTACAATGTTTAACTGTGAAAGAGAAAAATTATCGTTGTTTTTGCGGCATCTCAAATATGCTCGCCTTTTTCTTTTGTGCAAGAAGCGTAGTTCAGCGGTCATCGACGGTTTGTCTCTGCGTCGCCTGGAGCCTATAGTACCTTGGAGGGGATGAATGCAGTAACCAAAGAATTTAATTTATTCCTAAAGAGATTCCACAGAGTTCCAACATCTAGTAGGTGGGAAAGCTCTCTAAACTCGGGGAAATAGTCACAAAAATTACTCGAGATGCCCTGGTAGTTACCGCGATTATAGAAGAAAACTTTTCTAGGTGGATTTGGCCCACTGGTTTCGGATGCGCTGAATATTCCCCCAATTATTATTTCATGGTCGTTAATACCAGGAACACTGGACAGGGACGTTATGAGGCCCCTCCTACTACTAAAAAGCAGATCCAACGTACTCGCCCTCGTTTTGCCGAGCCTCGTCGGGAATGAGACATGTTGATAAATCTCAAAGCTGGAAATAAAATTAAGGAAAGTCATGTAAGCGGAAGAAGTATTCGACGTTATGGGTTGACCGTCTGCCCACTCCGCATCAGGAAATTAAAATCACCACCAAGCACAAGGTCGCCATAGTTTATAGGTGACAGTATATCAAAAAGGGGAAGCATTGTAGTTTCGTTTGAACCAGGTCTATAAAAAATGTGAAAGCCGTTTACAACTAACTCCCTGTAACGCCGAATAGGAGCGCAGCTCTTGAGGAGGAGGAGGGAAGGGTACTGAGGGGAGGTAGACCCCTCCTCTTCCTCCTTCTCCTCCTCCCCTCATTCTTTAATATGCTCCGGGGGGGTCACCTGACCTCGGGGGGGGGGGGGGGGGGGGTGTCACTTGACTTCGGGAGGAGGGGGGTCACGTGACCTCGGGAGAGGGGCCACGTGACCTCGGTAGGTCACGTGACCTTGGGAACAAGTGAGCGGGGGTCACGTGACCTTGGGGTGACCTTGGGGGTCACGTGACCTCGGGGGGTCACGTGATCTTGGGGGACCTTGGGGGGTCACGTGACCTTGGGGTTACCTTGGTTACGCCGACGCCGCTCAAGCCGGAAACGTGCGCCTAAGAGCTGTGCTCTAAAAGGGCCCACAGCAATACATTCGGCATTTTCTAGTGCAATCTTACACCATACAGATTCACATTTCAAACCAGCAAACGTGATCTCAGAACTTTGTAAACTGTCGTGAACTAACACAATTAGACTTTTCGCGGGCCGTCTAAAGTGCCTTAAAAGCGCCAGTTTACATGGTGTAGGGTCAGGATGAAGCGATGTCCAAGCAACGCCGCGTATCGCAAGTGGCAAGTTCTCACATGGAACAGCATGGGAAACCGCATCCGCGACAGGATGCCATTCGAGGCATATTAAGGAACCATCTGGCGGCGCCGCTTGCAACCAATGCGAGGAAATGTTATGATGTTAAAGCAATTAATGCAAAGGTGCCGCGACCTAGTCAAGAATGACTATAATAATCCCTGGAGAGGGGAAAGAAGAAAGGCAAAGGACAATGTTTGGAGATTTGTGTTTGTCCTTCGTCCCCCTTGCTCCCTCTCTCCAGTGATTATTATTAAGGCGAAAGCAAGCTTATATGTCTCATCGTTCAGTGGACCCTCAAAGTCCTTGAGCGAAAACACGTCGGCGATACGAAAGGTACCAGAACTTTTACGTGACCACTCAGGCGAATTAGAGGCAATGGACATTAAGGTCTATAAAGCGAATTAAGAGGAATCAAAGTGAATTAAGAGGAATTAATGAGAAGGAAGAGGACTACGAGGAATTGTGTGCGTGAAATCCGGAAATAACATATGAAACAAATAAACAGAATGACATAATATAGAATGTGAAAAGAAAGAACGCGAAACAAAATAATAATAATAATAATAATAATAATAATAATCAATCAATCAATCAATGTTTATTAAAGTGTCCAGGAACAACCAATCGGTCTTAGTGCTGGCACACTAAAAAAAAATGAGCAAAAACACACACATACAAACACGCATACACACGAGTGCAGAAGGAGAACGTAGTTCTCCAGTCTGAGAATAAAAATATTAACAAGTATGAAAGACACTCAGATTAACAAGGGAAATCAAAAGCAGAAAACAGAGACATCACCAGGTGAGAGCAAAAAGCAAATACTACATCAGCGCTTCAACTGATCAGCCCTTTTCCTGCAAGAGGAAGATTTGAACAGCATTTCCGATCTTGCTCCCGCATGAGTTAAAAATATCAATTGTGTCAGAGTAGCGATTATAACACTCCGCCGATCTTTGGATCGGGTTTAAGTTGCTAAAATGTCGAGCTATATAAAAAGATGATTGGAGCCGTGTAGGCACACGTGGAACTCTGAGGCTCACTTCGGACAGAAGGCTGGGAGAGTTAATCGAGCCGTGCAGGGTCTTAAACAAAAACAACACATCTGCCTTCACCCGACGCTGCTGGAGGCTCAACAAGTTGACAAGTTGCGAGTTACACACACCGTTCAGACAAGGATCACTATTCTCAAGGTAACGATATTTAAAGATAGAAATAAATTTGTTTTGGACTCGCTCGACAGATAAACTGTTAGTTTTGGAAATGCCGTTCCAAACAACCGAGGCGTACTCTAGCTGGGATCTAACTAAGGAACAATACAGCGTAAAAAAAGCGGACGGGCTTTTGAACTCCTTCGTTATGCGAGACACGGCACCTAACGTGCGCAAGGCCGATTGAACCACTTTGATGACATGAGTGTCAAATCTCAAGGTTGAATCAAAGACAACTCCAAGGTCCCTCAGTTCACTTACACGTGACAGCAGTTCGCCATGATAACTATATGGAAAGAATATACCATGGGTCTTGCGAGAATATGTCATTATTTTTGTTTTAGAATGATTCAAACGGAGGTCATTGTCTGAACACCAACGACCGAAGGAATATGCGTCATTCTGAAGCGCGATGCAATCCTCTAAGGTCGATATTTTTTTGTAAAGTTTTATATCATCAGCGTACTGCAGAAATGAAGAATTTAATATAACTCGAGAGACATCATTTACAAAAATATTAAAAAGGAGGGGGCCCAAGACAGATCCCTGAGGCACTCCAGAGCTTGCCTTGTACAAGGACGAGGTAGTATTGTTGACGCGGACGTAGGCTTGCCTATCAGACAAATAGCTTTTTAACAAATTGTATACCGAACCACATACTCCGTACGAAGAAAGCTTGTATAAGAGGATGTTGTGGTTGACTACGTCGAATGCCTTACTCAGGTCGAAATAAAAAACGTCAAGCTGACCTCTATTACAAACTACTTCAGAGGCAGCAGACATAAAAGATACGAGATTGGTGGATGTCGATCTGCCGGACATAAAACCATGCTGATTAGGAATGACTATACTACGAAGCTTGAAGGAGAGAAATTGGTGGATTACCATTTCAAAGAGTTTGGAAAAAGAAGAGAGAAGAGAAATCGGTCTGTAATTAAGAACATCACCACTATTTCCAGATTTCAGGACTAATAATAATAATAATAATAATAATAATAATAATGATAATAATAATAATAATAATAATAATAATAATAATAATAATAATAATAATAATAATAATAATAATAATAATAATAATAATAATAATAATAATAATAAAAGGATCGCGTAGAGAGGACGGGTCTTTTTTTTTATATATATAGAAATGCCAGTCGGTGTAAAACTGTTGTACGCCGCTTCGAGCAGGCTAAAAGGCGATTCACACACTTGCATCGAGGCCGACCGAATGCAACTGCAACGGCTTGTGGCGGCGGGTTGCTATAGCAACAACTGCGTCGACTCAAAAAAAAAAAAACCAAAAAAAAAAACGGTTTTTTCCCGTTTTTGTTCGAACCGATGCAGCTGTTGCCTTAGCAACCCGTCGTTGCATGCTGTGGCAGTTGCACTCGGACTCGACGCAAGTGTGTGAATAGCCCCTAATTCTTGAACCATGTCGGCGAACCACGTGTTGCTCCCTCGGCGAGACTTGAAGATGCAAAAGCAACGTCTAAAGATCTACTAAGAAATACACCTACGAAAACGTTCAACTACACAGCATCAGCATCAGCACCATCAGCATAAGTACATGCATTAATGTAAGGTAGGCGTTTATGTGGAGAGATAGCTACAGTATATGCATCGTGTTTTCCGGATCCGCGTACTATGCACTTTTAAATGTTAAACATTTAAGCGGTGCGGGTAGCCTAGAGGCGTGAACTATATAGGATTTGTTTCTTCTAGATCGTCCGCTATGTCGAGATGTGACAAATTTGGTGAATATGACAGAGTATGTTAGGAATAATTTATATATTATAGAAGATTAGTTGTGAGCTAATAGAGCAGGCATTTGCAAAAGGTGTGCATTGTATGAGAATCTAGACATGCGGACTAGACACCAGGTGCGCTCTATGCATTAGTTAGGGACTATCTGCCAGGTGCGGCCAATCTAAGAAAAAAAAAAAAAAACTTTCTTTTTCGTCCGAAATTCGGTGCGAGTCCGGGAATTATGTTACCTAAATTTTCAGTATAATAAAACATTTTTCATCACTCTCGTTGAATTTTTCTCAGTTTGTCAACATTGAGAGGGAAAAAAAACAATAAAAGGACAACCAGCCCTCGTATAATCGCGACCACTTTCGCACTCCAATTAAAATCAAAAGATGACAAGTAATATCGCCCCTCGTGTCTTTCCCAGAACGTAAAGCTGGATTTTTTTTTGTCACGAGGCCTATGGGAGTTCGAGTGTAACCGGAAGATTCGCAGACGTTGTTCCGTCCGTATCTCTAATGTCAAGATATTTTTTTTTCTTCTTTTTTCTTTGTAAGATATACGCTGATAAATTGCAGAATTCCCCGCAGACTGACACTGGTGCACCACAGCTCTCGGACATTGACATTTAAGCGGCGCTGTAGCGAGCGACTCGTGCAAACAATACTCGCCGAGTCGCTGTGCGTTAAAGGGGGCGCTGAAACAGATAGCCGATCGAGCAGTGTCAAGGGTGCAACGTCGCGGCTATCGTCGTCTTTCTGCGCCTGTGTTATCACCGTCGAACCACTCAAGTTGCATGAACGCGCCGTGACCTTCGATTGACAACAAATTCAATATCGTAAGTTAGAAATACAATGCTCCACGTGCATTGAAAAAAAAAAAATACTTCCGAGACTTTCCCGTCAAATCGAGATTAATTTCTCAAACTGTACGCTATAATTATCTTTTGTATGCAGCTAGATATGTTAAAATGATTATAATTATGTTATGTGTATGTTTAGACGACCAGAAGCTGGTTAGCCTCAGTGGGTGTCTGGTGTCTCAGCTCTACATGAGAAACTTAGCCAGTGCAGTACGACCAGACTTGTGCTCGTTACTTGAAAAATGTAGTGTATTACAATTACAAATTACTTTCGCTGAAAAGTAACGGATTACTTTACTCGCTACGCTACAAATTACTTTCCCGTTACTTTTTCTCTGCACTTGTCCAGAAAACAAAAGAAACCATTTTGATATTTAAGATGTTCTGCAACACTACTTTCATTTTTCATACGGCCGTATTATGGTAGTCCCTGTAAAAATAAAATATTGTATTTAAGAGAAAGAGAGTAAGTGCACTTCGTTCACCTGTAAGCTGACAAGCTACCGAGAGCTGCGACCACACCCGCCATCCCGCTAGCTTACAGGCTCCCGAAATGATCCCGGAGATTGTGCAGACAATGCTAGCGGTGCGCATGCTCAGTAGCAGCGTCTACCACCGCTACGAGATTCGGAGCTAAAGAAGCGATCTACAAAAGCTCCCTTTTGACTCGGGCGTTTCGCCTGTTATTCACAAGAAAATAAAAACTTGGTTCTAACGTTACAATGCAGTGCAGAATGCAGGAATCCCAGCTTGCCCTCGTGTGTTTCTGTAGATTAAAGTTTGTTGTTCTTGCTGATGTCAATGTGTATTTTTTTGGCAAGCAAAGTATGCACTGAAACTCTAGGTATCCGTTCTCCTTAATGCCCTGAATTTCGAACATCTCATCAAGAGATGGCCATGGAAACGACGGACACTTCATGACCGAAAACTCGACCAGTCAAAATAAAAGTGGCGGTTACGGGTTATCGATTGTTCATCGGTTCTAACTTTCATACCAATATTCGTGGAGGCCGTAGAAAGCGAGAGAAGCGGTGGCCTTCGGTCTCACAAAACAATAGAGAATCACACCACTTTTACGCGTTCTGTCTCTCTCTCTCTCTTCAGCACTCCTTAAATGGCCTAACCCCCCCCCCCCCCCCCCCCCCCCTGTTTATGTTAACAGTTGACTGTAAAGTGATGAGTGGACTCGACCGCCATGCCCGGACAAGTAAACCAAATAAAGTATCGACCGTACCCTCGAAGACGATGCTCTTACCACCGAATTCAGAAACCTCACTCAAACTACACTAAAACTGAAGGGCCCCTCCACTTCCTCGAGGAAGGCGCGAGGGCCGGCGCTGGCCAATCGCGACGGCGGATCCGTCCTCGCGATTGGCCAGCGCCGGCCCTCGCGCCCTGCTCGAGGAAGTGGAGGGGCCCTTCAGTTTGAGTGTAGTTTGAGTGAGGTTTTTGAATTCGGCGGTTAGCCTCGCGCCGGCGCTTTTCAGCCGTACCCCAAAGCGTGCTAGACAACAGTAGCGCATATCAAAGACAAAGAATTCGACCCCCTCGCGCGAGGCTACATCGTCTGTTACGCGAGTTGTGAACCCGCAAATCGAGGGGGTACGGAGCCGCGTTTGATGCCTGTGAAGGTGGCGGGAGACGTCGAAGAAGTTGGAAAGGGTGAAACGGTGTAAAAGACAAAAACAAATAAACACGAAGAGCTTTTTTTTTTTTTGCCCGGGAGAAGAAGAAAAACACGATGGAAGGCGACAGAGAGGCTCCTCGGCGTTGTCTTACTTGGTCTTTGTCTTTCCCATATTTGTACATGCCTCGCCCGTTTTCCTAGTGGTTCTAGTGACCGGTCATACAAAAAATCGTGTTTTCTTTTCGGCTATTCTGCCCTTCCTGATGTTTTCTATTTTGTAGAACTTGCTCTCTTTATGTTGCTGAATGTTCTGCTCGTACTGCTCCAGTTACTTTACTATGCTTATATTTTAAAAGAAGTAACGAGTAATTAAAGTAATCTGTTACCAATATTTTGCAACAGAATTACATTACAAATTACTTCCGAAAAAAAGTAACGAGCCAATTACAAAATTTACTTAAAAAGTAACAGATTACAAGTAATCCGTTACTTTTAACGGATTACTTCCCAAGTCTGAGTACGACTTTAGCAATTCTGCCTTATGCAAATATGCCAACGTTCATATTCGATTTCACTCATGCCTGTAGAATTTTCTGGACATATTGAATTGGTCTATATATATGCACTATATCCATCTCTGACGTGCACCGCGCAGGGGCGATACGCGACCGCCCGCCGGTTCGATGCTCAGCCAGATCGAAACAAACCAAAACAACCAATTTTTAATTTAAAAAAGCAAATACGTCAGGTTGCTTTGATATTAGATAAAATGTATTTAATTTATATTAGAGTTATATGATTTAGATCACCCTGGTCTAAGAAAGCGTCTTTTCTTTTTTCTCACTAAATTTTTAGACATGGCCGGCAGATTGATTCTTCAATCTACCCAATGACTGAAAGTAGTGTAAAGCAGAAATTGACTGACAAGTTAATTACGTGCAAAATCGAGTTTCCTTCATAACTTTTTATTATTTATGTAAATCACGCCACACTAGAACAAACGCTGCGTGATTTTTCATACAAGGAAAAAGCTCGATTGCTCTAATACTTCAGCAAATCGAAACAAATGCCACTTTGAGCTTATGTATCCGAAATCTTTGTGGAAACAGCTTCCGCTAATTTTTCTTCTTTTTTTGATAAACAAACGAAAAAAAAATATTTGGCATTATTTCTGCGGGGAAGGTTTGATTTGACTCATCATAGTAAAACCGGTGGGATTTAGAACAGTATTTAAATCATTATTTAAATCTTCTTGGCTTTCATTCGCCTCCCTGAAAAGAAGGGCAGATGCGCAAAAGATGGAAGATAATTCTACCAAGAGGTTGACCAAGAGAATCTCGTGTTTATTTGTTGAAGGCTTACCGGAATGCTTATCGGAAAAGAAGGAAAGGGGGGGGGGGGGGTAATTTACCACACTAGAGCAAATCGATGTGTTTAGCGATAACCGTAGATATTGGCACCAAAATGTTTCCCTGGCGCCACCTCGCGGGAGCTCTCCTTTTGCGTAGTGGGTGAAATTTGCGCAGACGGCTTGCCAAGTAATCGCACGGAGTGGTCATGATAGTTCGCACGTGCAAACTGTCAATTTATTTATTAATAAAAACCTGTATGACGTTTTTACGAGTTATTTCTACTGAACTACAGCGTCTCCAGGTCGCTTTTTGAGAAATAAATCTCTCAAATTATTGAGAAACAAGCCTGGAGCTTGACAGCTTGCGTCACGGCTGATTCTTGTTCTTCTAAATCAGTGGAGGCTCCTGAGGAAATGGAAAGCACGGCGGACCGCTAAAGTTCCCACTTTGTGCAAAAAGCGTTGACGCAGGCCTTTACCGGCATTTACCGAGGCGATAATGCGCCCGAGCGGTTTTTTCCGTCCCTTATCATCCGTGTTTTCTCAACGTTAGCTTGTGTCTGTTGCAAGAGTAATTTTAGCGCACTACTGCGCATCCCACGCGCTCTAAACTTTCTAAAAATATGACGGATTAAGTTGAAATGAAACCATGTTTATTTTCGATAATTCAAAAGTTAAGCAACAAATTTTAATTGAATATTCGACTTTTCGTGACAAAATTAGCTCCCTATATATATTATGCCCCCTTGATCGTATAACTCCCCTGCACAAAACGCATTATTGCAGCTTTCACGACTTTTTTTTAAACACATTTGTGAAACCTAAAAACACCCTGTATAACTTATTTTATCTTGTACTTATGTGTCTATTTTATTCTCAGAAAAAAAAAATACGAATGAAAATTGTATGCATATATTGAACAGGATTCATAGCCAATGACTATAGTTAAATTTGTGTATGCAATGAAAAGCGCTACGTGTGAGCTTTCTGGTGATGTCGAGGTCATCAAAATATATTCAATTGGTCACACGCAAGAACGGGCCAAATATTGCCAGAAATTGTCTTGCATTTTATTTACTGAACATGTTAGAAGGTAGGGTTTAGATATCTGCTATTACAGGGTCCTTTGGTTATCAACTGATTTTATGGTTTTCAGAATTTGTTTAACGATTCCACGTAAAAAAGCAGTGTGTACATTAACTAAGATTAAATTGGCATGTAAAGGCATCTGTTTTAATATGTATGCGCAACTTTAGATCATACAGTTGGCGAAAAAAAGTAAACCATAAACTGCAAACAGTGATGCAACAAACCACCGATGGCCCCACATAGAATGTATGTTCTCCTTTGTTTAGTTTTAACAGGTCGTCAGTTGAAAAGTAGAACCGGCATCAGTATTAACTTTTTCATAAAATGGAACGTCGAGCAATCAGTCGGTCAGGGCCTTCCTTTGGTTATTACTATATTCACACAAAAATAATAGGCATTCATCCCAGGTAGCACATGAAGTAGGGCCCATGTGGCCCCCACGTAGGGCAAAGTGGGCAAGGACAGCCCTTGCGGGTCTCACCTCGGTTATGAGAGAACAAAATGGCCGTAGACGTGGGCAAAGCGAGGGCATGCTCACTTGGGCTGCCGACGGCCGTGGGTCCCACTTTGGCTACGGGTGGGCATGCCCAAGTTGGGCAACCCGCGCAATGCCCCCGAGGGTCCCATAGCACATACGTGGTCTCCACGGAAGTAACGCGTGCGCGCGCCCGACTTGGACTGCCTGTGTAATTTTGAAAATTACACTTGCCACTGATATCAGTAATAGTTTGCGCATGTTCTGGAAAATTAGCATAGGAGATGGTTTTCATGTGATACCAAATCACCGAGAAATTGCAATTTAAGGTGGGAGAAATTTTGGGTTTGCAAAACCCCATTATAACTAACTTGCTACTCAGCGTGTATGTGGAGAACTCCGGTTTACGTGGGGCAGGAGTTTTTACTCAGAGTATTGAATTTGAGGCTTAATTCTAAAGAAACTTGTTCGAATGTCGTTGTCTGTTATACAACTCGGTGTCATGTAGTAGGGTCAATCTGACTATGTATCTTGATTACCTGACTAACGGGAGATATATTAAAATGTGGAGTTTTTTGTGTTCCTTTGCATACTATAGAAATGCCCAATTTTTTATGGTCTCCCTCAAGTCGTTGTATGGGTCTCTCAAAGCACGCACATTTATATGAGGATAAACATGATCATTTTAACCACATTGTGTGGGAATGATGAAATGACCCGAACGGAATAAGGTTCTTGTGAACCTAATATGGACTGCCCACGAGGGTGGCTCACGGGAGCCAGAGTTGCGCGTTCATCCCCGTAGCGCCGGCTTTCCTGCACGGCATTCGGAGTCTGCTCCTCACGTGACTGAATTCGGCGACTAGCGGCGACGCACTCAAAAGCAGGGGAACGTACGGCGGCGCGCGCGCAACGTCTACTTTCATGCACGACATTTGACTATGCTGCTCACGTAATCGGATCTCGCCAAATAGCGGCGTGGCGGCGCATGGAAAACAGACGCACAACAACACTGGCTCCCATAGGGAGCCTATACAGGAACTCTAACGTGGACTGCTCCTTAGGTCCCCTGTGGGCCCTACGGGACGGCCCATGTGGGCTGCCCAAGTAGAACCACTTTAGGTCCCAAGAGGAGAGCTCGTGTGGGTCCCCCGAGGCAGCCCACTTGGGCCTGACTTGCAGACAACGCGCAGGGGCTCCGGAACCGGGGAGGCAGTGGGGGCCGTCGCCCCCAGATTCTAAACCAATGGGGGCATGTTTCCACACTCAAAACTGTTCCGACTGCTTTCATTGCTTTACATCGAATTAAAACATACTTCTGTAGCAGGAAGCAGACTAACGCATCTTTTACTTTTATGCGTCCACAAGGGCAGGACCGCGGAACTGGTGGTAAACGAAATAATCAACGAGTTTGTTAACGGGAGAACTGAACGGGCAGCCACGTTTGGTTTGACATGACGATTCACCGTACGTATATTGTGTATGACCCGAAGTAGAAGGGAAAGTGCGGGTTTGTAATTTTGTGCATCGTGTTTAATATGGTTCATATGTGTATATTGTATGTCTGTATCAATAGTAAGTGACACGTATTCTTTCTTTGGAAGCCTTGTTAACCCGTTGGTTTGAAGTTGTCTTTTATTGTTTGTCCAATATGTGCGTTCTCACTAATAAATCTCCGAAGATTCTATCAGACTGCAGCCTTCATTTCTCTGCACTGCGCTTCGTTAGTGGTCGTTGATATATATATTTATATATACAGTCAAACCCGTTCATAACGAACAGCAGGAAACGCTGCGATCAGTTCGATATAGCAAGTAATTCGATATAGCAAAAACATTTACAACGAACTTTCACGATCCGTTCGTAGTAAAGTGAGAGCTTGTTTTTCTTTCTCATCTCTTCGCTTCCGCCTTGTAAAAACGCGCTAGAAAAAAAAAATTTTTTTTTGCATGCGTGCAGTTTTTTTTTTTTTTTTTTTAGCTTGTTCTCCCTTCTGAATCGCTTCTGTTCGTGGGCAAGCGTTTTGGGGTGTATATATATATATATATATATTATATTTTTTTTTGTGTGTGTGTGTGTGCGCGTGCTTTTATTTTTCTGAATCGCTTCCCTTCGCAACTCGAGCTTTTGAAATTTTCTTTCGTTCCTACTTTTTTTTTTTTTTTTTTTTTTGAAGGGGAAGGGACAGGCTAGAAGACGATTGTCTGCGCGTTTTGGGGAGCCTTCCCGGGGGGAAAAAAGTTCAATATAGCCAATATGTTGTTTGTTATAAAAATTACTTTTTACATTAATTTTTATTTAAATTTTTGTGAGTTCAATATGGACAATAATTCGCTGTACGTGGGTTCGTTCTAAACGGGTTTCACTGTATATATGTATGTATGTATATATATATATATATATAGAAAGAGAGAGAGAGAGAGATAGCTGTGAACTACACGATGCAACATGAGCGCCCAGACGTCGCCCCGACACATCAGATATACTACCGGAGCCCCTGCACGCGAAACCCACGTGGGCCCCCCTTTCAGAGCCACTTCGTGCTACTTGGATACCTATGATTTTTTTTTTATAATATAAAATGACTAAAAATTCTAAAGCAACTAACAAAAAGACGGTCGTTTCGAGTCACCTACACAGGTGGCATCCTTTATTTAGATGCTCGACTGTAACATTCGACAGCGGAGCATACCAACAGTGCAGTTGCGTCGTGTGCCCCAAACCAACATCGCAAGATTTTTTGCGTGACAGAAAAATATCTATGCATTGCTGAAAGTGAAACCTTCGAAGTAATGCTAGCAGCGACAATAAAACATGCAAATTTTAGGCTATGACATTATCTGCATAGGAATAACCTTAAAAATATTCGATCGGAGGATGACATACCTCATTCTGCTTAACCTTGGCATTCACACTTTACCATTCCTTCTTGCATTACCTTGGGGGAGGTCGTTTGTTTCCCCCAGCAATGCATAGTGAATTTATATAAAGCAGAAAAAAATACAAGTGGCTCTTGGAAACACAAGCGGCATATGCACTGTTCATGTGGAGTCGGCAGCAAAAGTTTACGGAACGCGGGAGCGCCAGCCGAAATGACTGGTTGCGCCTTCTGACGGCGCGCGGCCGCTCTCAAGATTCACGCTTCGAGAATGCGCTTCCTTTCGTGCTCGCAGTCGTGTCTTTTTTACTCGCTTTCGTCTGACGCGAACAAGATAACCGGGACCGGCGCAAGGTGCCACTTTGTCAAGTCATGCCGCGCGTCTGCCTCAACCACCGTGATGGGTGACGGAGCTCGCATGCTGAATAACGTTTCGCGGCGCCTAGCGCCAGTCCGTTATCTCGTCGGCGGCAAACGGAAGCGAGCGAAAAAAACATGGCTGCGAACACGAAAGGAGGCGCATGCGCAAGGCGTGAGCCTTGAGCGCGACAACGCGCCGTCACAAGGCGCGGTCAGTCATTTTGGCTGGCGCTCCCGTGCCCCGCAAACTTTTGCTGCTGACAGTACGCAAATGCATTCTTATATCACAGACAGGATTCCATGGCCGAGTCCGCTACCACACAAGAATACGAGTTCCGTCGGACCAAACTAGCCACGTCATCCAGCACCTGACCGCCGTGCGGACCAAAGACCAGGTCATGAAGACACCTGTTCCACGTTTCTTCGTCACACTTTTCCGTGAGAGCATACCACAAAACGGCCATTCGCAGGTCCTCCATCCCAAGTTCCAATGCCTTGGTATACGCGTCACAAACATGTTCCAACTTCACACACTGTTTCACCCTCGTTTCTGTCATTCTTTGCAGTTCCGGAAGCAACAAGAGGTCGCACAGTCCTAAGACTTCGAGGTCTACCCTAACCGTTGTTTCCGCTTTCAGAAAAGGACAGCTCCCAAAGCTGCACCCGTGAAGAAAGTGTACCACGACGCTGAGAGGAGTCTTGCGTGTGCAATGGAATGCCACAATGCTCTGGTTGCTCTCCTGGAAGTGCCCACTGAGCATCCTTCGAAAGTAATCGTTGGTCTCGCTAAGTTGGTCGCGGTTTCCCTCGACCACGGAGCCATCTTCCATGCGGAACTGCACGTCAGTCGTAAATTTCCCGAGAAAGCAACTTGAGGTATTCACAAGGTCAGGTTTCTCGCTTGTTTCCGTGTTCCTTTTTGCTTTGGGGGCTGCTATAGAGGTGCAGAGTGCTTGGAGGCTGGCTGCAGCGTCGCTGAAAAGGGCCCTGCAGTCCTTGTTCCCTTCCAGCATATCGAGCAGAAGCTCCAGCCCGGTGCATTCTAACAGGAGCTGCCGCAGGATAAGCTTGTTGCTAAAAATCAAGAACACATTTTTCAGAATTATTTTATATACACACGCAAGTACCACACAGAAATTTTAGTTTATACATAGCAGAGAGATATGTTACTACGGCCCTTTGATGTCTCTTGTCTGGAAACTTTTCTGACACATTAAGAGAAAGCTCTCACTGGGGACAAATTGAATTAACTTAGGTACACCCTTGGTGTCATGGCTGACCGAGATTTGGGATGAGGAACCTAATATATGAATTGATAGATGTCTTCAGACCGCCTGAAGATCTAAGCAACTTTAGAAAAAGCTTCACAGCTTTCCTAGAGCTTCAAAAGATAGCGTCAGTGGTATGCTACTAGGAATGCGTCCAAAAGTGGTGATGCATGAGATGCCATTGACAAATGTCGCCATGGAACATTTGTCGTCATCAGCATCCCATCAAATACACCCGACGACTGCGTGTGCGACGTACTGCCCTGAAGGAGTGCGTTCCCCTTAGCACGTGGGTGTGCTGCGGCGAAGCAAAATATGCATGCAACATCGCATGCCTACTTTGCGGTTCTCGCTTCACTGCAATACACCAATGCGTGGTGAGAATCGCACTCAAAGAAGCCAACTTACCTGCCAGAACAAACCACAAACATGGTAAATATATCGAGACCTTCAAGCACTGTCGGTATTCGACACAGAGATCAAATCAAATAGAACATTATTTTAGGCGATAATCGAAAGTTCCAAGAATTCGCACAAGCCTACTACAGCGAACCGGCCGTGTAGCAGGGCCTGAGCTATCACATTTTAGTAACAACAAAGTAAAATTACGTTTAAGCACAATGTTGGCGTAAATTCATCATATTTTGGCGAGACATAACAAGATGTAACAGGGTAAGCACTTCGGCGCAACTATGGCACAGCAATCACGTCACTATAAAAATGCTTTCTGCCCAAATGCTTTTGTACCATTATAAATTTAAAATATTTCAAGCGCATTAACAAATTCTGCCTTGGAGACTATTTGGTCTGTCACAAATATTTTATCACCTCCAGCTCCTTCTGCATATGATTACCATCAAATAAAAGGTTACCAGATCGTAAATCTGCACGCATGAGTTAGGAAACCAGACATCAAAGGACCATGACATAGCTTACCCCTAGATTATATGTAGGATTCCAATTTTTCCGAGTTCTTTTCTGGTAAAATTTGGAGTGTGTTTTTTGAAACTTAGTTTTCACAGACAGGGTTTATCGGAATTTATCTTTGTTAGATTCCAAATTCTCTGAAATTTTGAGTTTATTTCACTGTATTCCCATTTTCAAAATTAAAAAAAAATAATAAAGTCTGGACACAAACATACCATAAATTCAACAGAACTCACCTGTATCCAATGATATTCCTGTAGCTACATTTTGCACGTGTGCCCTTGCCATTCGTAATACTTATTCCTCATAAGGAATATTTCAAATATGTGTTGTTTCAGTAACAGTCGATACTTTGAAATAACTAAACCCCTGGACGTAGTAGCGAGGATGTTTGGAAGCTTCAGATGCACCTCCCCTCCGTTGAAATCTACCAGTTCATAGCTTTCACTGTTGTAAAATCACTACCTCTCCCTTCTCTAAGCAAAAATAATATGGTCCAATCTAGAATTCTAAACAATGGCTTTTGTCGTGACCCAGAAGTACCATGACCCATTGTCCTGAATGAACCTTGACAAGCTAAAAGGTAAACCACCTTTTGTTAGTAGTGTGAAATTTCGAAGAAAATTAAAGTAACCTCTCCAGGACCACTGATGCAGTGCTCTTATAAAATTTATCTGTAAAACACCATAATTTTTTGTGTTATGTTTTTTTGTAATTTGACTTCGAAATTCAATTTTTCTGATAAATCCAGATCGACGGAAATTTTATCGGTAAGTGTTTTTTTCCGATTTTTTTCGGTATTATCCAAAAATCTGCAACCTTAATAATATGTGAATAGTTACTAAATGTTCATAAAAAAGCTTAACTGGCCAAGGCATGTGCATCATACCATATGATTTAGGAACAATATTATATGAGCTTGAACTCTAGAGAAGTTGAACTTTGAGAATATACTAGCATTTAGAAAGTCGAACTGCTATAAACAAGGAAATCAGAGCTTTCACTTTAAGTGCACTGCAGGTACTTCGATAGCCAGTGATGCAGTGGCGTCACAAGGGGGGTGCGGGGGGGGGGGGGGGGGGCATTGCCCCGGGTGCAGCGCTCGGTGGGGGGGGGGGTCGGGGCTGGCGATGAGCGGAGAGGGGCGGACAAGCCGGTGGGGAGAGGGGTTGTCGCCGCGGGCTAGGGTGCCGCTGACCCTAGTGACGCCACTGCAGTGATGAGAAGTGAGTGAAGTGCAATATACTTCAGTCATACCGCAATAGTGAGTTTGTACTCTGAGAGTTCAGTAATATGGTAACCTTTGAAGCACCAGACAAGTCGAAGCTATTTAAAAGACTCACCGGACGATATATGGAATGGTGAGGCAGCAGTGCTGCTGAGCTTTCCTCTCGCAGGTAAGCAGGCAGTGAGCCAGAACTCCACTCCCAAATCCAGACTCTGCCACACTGATGAGGGTAGCCAGGAGACTCTTTGCAAAGTCCAGGAATGGAACACAGCGTTTGCAGTGGTCCACACGACAGGCTTTTGAACTCTTCACTAGCTTAGCAAGTTCCACAATACTCCCAGCACAGGCAATGCTCTCAAAAGAGTGCACATTAGAGACCACCCGTAATAGGACTTGTCCAGCACGATGCATTGGTTTTGGCATCAAAAGCATGTAGCGCAGTAGTCCGCGAAAAAGCCTGGGAGCTATACCCTCATAGTTCAGCTTTTCCAGGTAAGAAAACACAGAAAGGATTCTAAGCATTGTTTCAAGCAAAATTCCTTGAGGGTCACTCAAACAGAATGACAGATTCTTAAAAGAAGACCGTCTTCGTCGCTTGGCAGCAGGCAGAGGAGGCGGACTTTGACGACCATCGGAGCTTCTGCAGGAAACCGCTTTGGCAGCTTCTTGGTCTTCGCTCAGCAAGCAACTGAAGAAAGATTTTTTACGTTTTATGAAGTTGGACCGCACAGGTTTCAGTGAAGCAGCTTCAAGGACAATGCTCTTCACGTGGTCTGGGAGGTTCTCTTCTTGGTCCTCATCATCCGAACAGACCGGAGAGAAGCAGCGGAAGGGTTCAGGGGATGCCACGGACACCGGAGACTCGCATCGTGGAGAACTGCACGAGGACCACACCCCGCTGTCCGGAGAGCGAGGACTTCTTGCTGCTGTTCTGGGAGACACTGGCAGGCAGTAGTAGTCCGGAGAGTTTGGGCTGCACTGGTAGCTCTTGTAGCCAGAGTCAGTTGAGTTCACTTCAAAGTGCTGAGCTGCATTCTCATTCTGGATCTCCTGGTAACTAGGACTGTGAACACAAAAGACCTTGCTGCCCACCTTGCCCATATTTGCTTCCAGCTCAGGGTCATCTTCGTCAAAATCAATTGCCTCTGATTTTCTGGTGCTGGAGTTATCCGTGAAATCCTCCTCCCTTTCTGTGTGCCATGTCTGATTGCAGTCTTGCAACTTGTCCTCCTTTACGACGTTATTTACTGGTACATCAGTATTGACAGTCCCTTTGGTGTCACTGACGTCATCTTGTCGGTTGTTCTCTTGCTTTTTTGCATTTCCTGCTTTGTCTTCCTTCACTTCTGGAGCACTTTTCTTCTGACCTACGCTATCCTTGATGTTGGCACTCGTTGCATCTTGACTGCCGTCCCCCTGCACAGTGTCTGTCGCTTGGCCGGCACACTCTACAGAAGTATGTTCCTCTTGCTTATGCTCCTCTATGTAACTTTCGAGGTGGTCGAGGACAGTCGAAGCTAAGTTAAGGTCCCAGAGCTTTTCCAAGCTGGGCTCGTCGTACCGGAACTGCAGGATAGCACAGGTGGTACACTGCCACATGTCCTTCTTGTCCTTGCTTGCCAGCACGTCCACGAAGAGAGACAATCCCCCAGTCTCTCGAACTCTGATTCGATTGACAGATTCCTGGCTGTAGCGGCAGAGTGCAGAAAAGAGAGCACCATAGCCTACCAAAGAAAGAGAGCGTTGTGTTAAAGGGCAATACAAGAAACATTGCATTAGCAAACGGCAGCAACAGCAGCACTCACTGGGCTTGGACAATGTGTAGTCATTCAACTGGGCCACAAGAGAAGTGACAGCTCCCACGGCTCCCAGGTCTGGACGTACATCTTCGACCACAGAGAGGTTTACGAGCAGGACAAATGCGCCTTCCAGCAGAGTTGTATCCGAGGCAGATAGTAACTCTTCCAGAAACTTGAACCCATCCGCCTCTTTCACCTACAGGGCAGTAAGGCAAGGGGTGAAACAATCGATAAGTCTCCCTCTCAACAGAGAGCATCAACATTGTGAGACTCCAGAGGTTTTCCCTTGTAAAAGATTAGCCTAGTAACAGCATCACACTAGACTTGTGGTAAGCAGAACCTTAAATAAGAGTGATTCATTGCAGGAACAATTGATCATCTTCCAAGAGATTATTGAATTCAGTGTAAGCATACCGATGAACAATAAAGCTGCTGTGTAAGCACTCAAGTGGGAAAAATGCTGATCTTATCTTACTCGAACCAAGAGGTAATGAAGCCCTTCCACTGATTATCAATGAACGCAGCTACAATGTGAGACAAAAGACTGAATAGAACAATAGGTTTGTTTCAGTTACCAGTGACATTATTGCTCAAGAATTTTTTGTGCTATAAACAGTATACCATGCCAGTGTTTGTATAACTTCAGGCATTAATGCCGTAAATGAATTGCTGCTTACTCTTTCCTGAAATGCTATTTTCTGTAATCATCTTAAGATATGGTTGACAGTACCTGATAATAAACAAGTCAATAAATAAATATGGCAATACATTCACAAGCACTGTACCAGTAGCGAAACTATGAGCCACTTAGGGAAGCAGGTGATTAGAAGAAGAAACTACCACATGGTGCAGTTTTTCTGTACGTAAAGATGGGATACTTATTTTTCCTATGCAAGTTCTTTTATCTCTCAGCTTCAGAAGGGAAAGATAGAATGCACAAATAAGAGCTGTATGTATGCTTCAATGCCTGCCATATTTTTTTGCTCAAGTTTGGAAGAAGGTAGGGGGTTCGTAATGCATGAGTGCTGTGTCATGACCTTCTATTTTTTCCTAGTATTCACATCTGTATATGTATAATACCACTTAAATCTTAATTACGCTCTAACATGGTCTACCTTAAGAGGCTTGAAAGCACCATAAAATAAAGAACTGTCATAAAAATGTTTCAGGTATTTTCATTTTGGTAACTTCATCCTTCAGACCTAGAAAGTGAACCAATTGCTTAGCTTCTTGGCTAAGCAATTGGTTAACTTTCACAGCACTCCACATGGCAGCTTTTCCATAGTTTTGCTCAGTGAGCTTGTCTTGAAGGGGCAGTGCAATAATTTTTGTAGTTACAGTAAACACCACTTGGAACATAATTTTTATGTGCATAACCTACGAAATGCACATTAGTTTTGTTCTCCATGCAATAGCAGTCGCAGAAAAAAAGTTAGAGACAAACGGGCAGCATTCACCCCCTCAACTCACAGCAAGAACCAGCCCCATGATCTAGTGCCGAGTACATATGCTGCCAATGTTCATCATTGCTATATGCCGGGTTGGCAAGGCACGGGGTACATGCTGAGCCCCAGACATTGTTAGAATTCGGCTATTGCCATTATGGCATTTGCTGCATATCTGTATTTCGCCACCAGGGGGCCAGCGTCTTCCGGTGGACTTCCCGCGCACGCCGCGCCATTACTCTTTTTCTTGCTCCATGCAACCGCCATGAGGTGTCAACATGTAACCTAACCTGTTAATAAACAATATGTGACTACGTGACAATAACGTTTTTTCCCACCGACGCAACACTGGCGACGAGAACGAACTCACCCGTGGCGGCCGACCGAGCAAGTTACTACTACCCGGAAAACGGTGAGCGTCCAGCCAGTTCAGCTCCAAGCACACCATGTCACAACCAACGCCGGGGCCGACATTTGGAACACTTGCTGCTTTCGACGCAAGCGTCGAATCCTGGACCAATTACGCCGAAAGGCTCGAAGCATTCTTCGAAGCAAACGCCATCGTGGACAGTAACAGGAAACGTTCAATTTTGATCACGTCGGTGGGACCCAAAACTTACGTGCGTCTGCGAAGCCTTTTGGCGCCTAAAAAGCCCATGGACGAGGCCTACGAAGAAATTCTCAAGGTCTTGGCACAGCACCTTAACCCGGAGCCCTCGGAGATCTACCAGACCTACCGTTTTCAAACACGGGTTCAAGGGCCGAACGAAATGGTGGCAGACTGTCGCCGAGCTCCGGAAGATCGCAGACGACTGCAACTTCGGCGCTGCGCTCGAGCGGAACCTCCGCGATCGCTTCGTCATCGGACTGCGCAACAAAACTGTCAAGAAAGTGCTACTGGCTAAGCCGAAGACCTTGGACCTGAATGAGGCGCTCAGAATCGCAAGAGCTGCGGAGGTGGTAACGGAAAACGTCACCCAGCTGCCTAACGCGGCCCAACCTTTGCCGCAAATGACTGAAGTCAGCGTTATGCAGGCCACGGAAAGGAGAGGACGCTTTCAAAAGAAAACCCAGCAGAAGTCTCAGAAGAGCTCAGCGCAACCTTGCATTCGTTGCGGTGACAGCGCACACACTCCACCCAACTGCCCTCACAGATCGACAACATGTTTTAAGTGCAAAAAACAAGGACACCTGGCAAGTGCTTGTCTGGCCTACCAGCGGAAGCCAGGACGACCCCAACAGTTTCACGCACACACCTTGTCGACGGGTGAAGACTATGCGGAACCAAGCGATCCGTCGCAGCATCTGTACTCTGTGAATACAGCACCGTCAGCGGTTCAACCGATTGTCAAGCCTCTCCAGTGGGGGCAAGTGACGTTAAACATGATCGTGGACACCGGCTCACCCGTGTGTGTCATCTCCAAAGACACATATAGCAAACATGCTGCTTCATGGCCTGCTCTTAGTCCAACGGACACAAATCTATATTGCTACCTTGGAAAACTGCCAGTGGTGGGAGCCCTGCACCTACCAGTAAAAAACGGCGACAAGCAAGCAAGCGGTGTCTTGTATGTGGTGGACTATCCGGGCCCAATTCTGTGTGGTCGCGACATCATCCAGGAGCTACAGCTTCTGTCTGCTGAACACGTCGGCAGCCTGCTGCCCTCTGACAACAGTGTGGCAGGCAACGACCGTCAAAGAACTAAAAGAAGAGTTCAAAGACCTGTTCGAAGAGGGAACAGGCCTGATGAAGGGTCCCCCTGCACACCTCAACTTGCGGAAGGATGTCAACCCCAAGTTCCTGAAGGCACGCTCACTGCCATATGCACTGCGCGACAAGGTGGCGGCAGAGCTGGACAGGCTATGCAGCAGTGGAATCTTATCACCAGTGCCTCATGCTGACTGGGCTACCCCCGTGGTACCTGTCACGAAGAAGGACGGCGGAATCCGCATCTGCGGTGACTTCAAAGTGACTCTCAACACTGCTTGTGACTTGGAACAGTACCCGCTTCCACGAATTGAGGATATGTTTGCATCTTTGAAGGGTGGGTACTGGTTTTCCAAACTCGACTTGCGAGAGGCATACTGTCATGTCGCCTTGGACGAGGAATCCAGAAACGCGTGCGTCATCAACACGCACAAAGGACTGTACTGCTATAACCGCCTTCCGTACGGCATTGCCTCTGCACCTGCATTATTCCAGAGGAAGATGGAGAACATCCTTCAGGGGATCCCAGGAACTCAAGTCTTTTTGGACAATGTCCTAGTCGCTGAGGGACCACACGATTTTGGAAAGACCCTCCGGAGAGTGCTCAGTACACTCAGGGAGAATGGCATCCGCCTAAGAGAAGACAAGTGTGAACTTGGTTGCGAACAAGTCATGTACCTGGGTCACCGGATCGATAGAGAGGGACTTCATCCATCAGAACAAAAGCTCGAAGCCATCATGAAGGCTCCAGCACCACGGAACCTACACGAGCTTCGTTCCTTCCTGGGATTATCAGCTACTACAGAAGCTTTCTACCTCAAATGTCCAAGCTACTGGCACCACTCTACAACCTGCTCCGGCAAAATGTGAAGTGGAGGTGGGAAATCAAGGAAGATGCAGCCTTCAACAACGCAAAGCAGACACTTCTGCGGTCAAGTCTCCTAGTGCACTACGACCCCACTCAGGAACTGATCTTAGAATGCGACGCATCTCCGGAAGGCGTTGGAGCAGTGTTGTCGCACAACGTCAATGGGGTCAACAAACCCATCGGTTTCAGATCCAGGACACTCACCAGTGCCGAGAAAAACTACTCACAACTTGAAAAAGAGGCCCTGGCACTAATTTTTGGAGTAACCAAGTTTCGTGACTACTTGCTTGGTAGAACTTTCACGCTTAAAACTGATCATGAACCCTTGGTAGGGCTTTTCAAAGAAACCAAAGCAACACCAACCACCGCAGCTGCCAGAATCCAGCGCTGGGCACTCACGCTTGGGGCATACAGTTACAGGATTCAATACAAGCCTGGGCAAGCAAACCAAAATGCAGATGCGTTAAGTCGTTTACCACTCCCACATGACCAGCCAAGAACTGAAGACAACAGATTACAGGGAGTGCATGTCCTCGACATCTTGGACACCAGTCCAGTTTCTCGGAAGCAGCTGGAAGATCTTACAACGACGGACCCTGTGCTTGTGGCACTTCGAGAGATCATTAAGAAAGGTTGGCCAAGGAAACTTCAAGATCCAGTTCTTCAGCCATTCTGGCCGCAGAGACACACCTTCTCCTTGGACGGTCTTCTCATCCGCAGGGGGGAGAGAGTGGTTATGCCCGAGAAAGCACGAGACGCTTTCCTACAGGAGCTCCATGACACACACATGGGTATTAACGCGACTAAAGCACTCGCACGGTCAATACTCTGGTGGCCAGGTATTGATCATGCAATCGAAGATGCTCTGCGAGCTTGCACAGTGTGTCAACAGGCTGCACCGATGCCATCAGCAGTAGAACCACTAGCCTGGCCAGCAACCACTGCACCTTGGACAAGAATTCATGTTGATTACGCAGGACCTATCGATGGTACCATGGTGCTCATCGTGGTTGACAGCTACTCAGGCTGGATTGAAGCACTACCTACACCAGCCGCAACTTCAGCAGCAACAGTTGATCACCTGAGAAGTCTGTTTGCCCGTTTCGGACTGCCTGTTTGCCTGGTGTCCGACAATGGAACATCATTCACTGGATCACAATTTAACGAGTTCATATCCCTGAACAGTATCCGCCATTTAAGGACTGCACCGTATCATCCACAATCGAATGGGCTTGCAGAGAGAGCTGTAAGGACTGTTAAGGATGGCTTGAAGAAACTCTCGGGAGGTTCCCTCGCCACACGTTTGGCAAGATGGCTGCTTGTGCATCGTCGCACTCCGTCGGCCACCCGAGGCCAATCTCCA
The DNA here is from genome assembly GCF_016920785.2 of Ixodes scapularis. Classification (NCBI taxonomy): domain Eukaryota; kingdom Metazoa; phylum Arthropoda; class Arachnida; order Ixodida; family Ixodidae; genus Ixodes; species Ixodes scapularis. Next base: position 45,391,902 of record NW_024609846.1, read on the forward strand.
GCAGAGCTGATGCTCGGCTTTCGCCCGAAAGTTCGCATGGACCTCGCCACCATGATCACCAGCGAGCCAAAGGACGACACAGAAGGACTCTGCAACCTCAAAGAAGGGAATCCTGTGTTCGCAAAGAACTACGGAGTTGGTGAGCGTTGGGTGCCGGGAGTCATCTCGAAGGTTTTGGGAAACCGTATGGCTATAGTGGAGACCCACCACGGCTCAATGAGGCGCCAGATCGACCAGTTGCACCCCCGACACCATGGCTCTACTGTTCCAGAGACTTCTGTGGATTGGCCACCGGACCCGAGCCTTTTCGACAGTATACCGGACAGCCGAACTGAAATTCGATCTACCCCACTACGACGCTCTGTGCGAACACGCAAGGCACCAGACCGGATGGACTTATAGCTAGTGTGGGGGAGTGCTGCATATCTGTATTTCGCCACCAGGGGGCCAGCGTCTTCCGGTGGACTTCCCGCGCACGCCGCGCCATTACTCTTTTTCTTGCTCCATGCAACCGCCATGAGGTGTCAACATGTAACCTAACCTGTTAATAAACAATATGTGACTACGTGACAATAACGTTTTTCCCCACCGACGCAACAGCATTGAATGCTCATTGAGGCATTGTCATGAGCCTAAGCCGAGTGCTCACTTGCGCAGTGCAATCATGTCCAATCTATAAAGAGCATTTGAATATTGTGAGCACAGGTAACACCGGCAACTATGCCAACAGTACAATCCCAGTGGCTACATCATAAAATTTTGCTAGAAAAAGATTTAAAAAAAGTCAATTTTTATCCTTAAGTTTACACTGCGACAGGGAATATTCTTGATCATTGGCAATGCATGTGAGTATTGGCAAGGAGATTGAAATATAGAGGGCACTCTGACCCATTTGTTGTCCCCACATCTCAGTGTTTACCCAACATAAAGCTTGTGGACCTGACTCTTTACGTCATTTCCTTCAATGCAGCGCAGGGCACAGTGTAACATAAAAATACTAACAATAAACAAAGTGATGTTTATTGTTCGTGCTGCATCTCTCCCGAAAGCAGTTGTCAGAGAATGTGAGCTTGACCCACTTTGGCTTTTGTGCTGAGGTGGGCATATGCACCGTGCATGCTGCATTGTTCATGCAGGCCACAGTAGTAACAAAAAAGTCCCTCCTCCCCCCCGGGCGGAGATCACAAACTCTAGCCGAAAACTGACGCAGCGTCCGGTTACATCAGCCGAGTGCTGAGTCATTGTTATTTGTTCTCCCCATCCGTGTAGTTCTAAAGTTAGCCGCTTGGGGCACCACGGTCTAATCTCCTCCCCAATACTTGGGTCCCACCTCAACAAGCTTGTATAAAGTGGGAACGTCCCAATTCAATGTTGCATAACCCCTTTAAATATTAAAAAAAAAATGTATTAATTAAATTAAATTAATTTAGTTAATTAATTATTAACTAAATTAAAAAAAAAATTAAAAAAACTTAAATTTTTAAGCCCCTTTAGATAGCACAGTGTGCTGCTTATGCTCAGCATGTGGCTAACCATTAAGGAGCAGTCGACGGTTTAGCAACAAATATTATCATAAGAAAGCAATATTTGATTTTACAAAAAGCACTGCAGCCTCCAAAACTGCAACATATAATTTAAAGAAATGTGGTTCTCTATCTGGATTTGGAAAATCTATTCCCATTAGAAATTCTTGCATATTTTTGTGCACCCTCATGAGGCGTATCCAAGACCAAATGGAAGCTCCCAGGAAAGCAGCTCCCAGGAAAGCAGCTACCAGGAGAGCAGCTGCCAGAACGACGACACTTAAAAATCACTGCAACTTTTGCAGAGCAAGCCTTCAATCTCCAGACATGATCCAGCTACTGGTCTTTTACCTTAATTATTTGGGGTGCCAAATGGAAGAGTTCTTCCAGCGAGAATGGAAAGCAGGGGCAGGGGCAGTGACACCGACATTTGCAAAATGGTTGCTTCAAAGTTGCTGACAGGCTTCTGTTTGCAGGCTGGGATCATCCCCAGACTGGAAATAGCAACAGTCACTGACAGGATGAGAAGGGCAGGGAGAACTTTCCGTTGTCCCACCTTCAGCACGAGTGCCCTAGCTACCTTCGATAAAGCTTCGGAGTCTCGTGCACATCGAGAGTGCACAGGCAGTCACAGTACAGCGAAACACAGCGAGCATGTGCTGGAGGCAGGACGTCGTAAGGGGATGCCCCGCCGTTCTCATTTTGTCCATGACCATAGGTAGACATGTACCGCGCTGTCCAAAATGCCGAGACTCTACCTGCATGGCACACTCCACAGAACATGACTGGGTGACAGTGGTGAGCGCTTGGAGTGCGAACTTCTGCAATGGTTCCGTCAACAGCAGCTTGGCAATGGCGGCGGGCGCCTTGTGTTTCACGAGGTCGTCCCGGCAGTTGGGGATGTTCGCCAAGATCCTGTGGATCCAAAGACGATGCAATCGAGATGCGTCAACAGAAAAAATCTTGATCGGGGGAGGGCTCCGTACCTGAGGGCACGCAGTGCAGTGAGCTGAGTGTCCTTGAGCTTGGCCGAGGTTAGCAGTTCCGCAATGTGCTGCGTCGCCTCACACCGGTGCAGTTCCCTGGCACCCCGACTTGTGAGGGCAATGTTCGCCAGCCCACGGCAAGCTCTGTTCCTGATGCTTTCCTTCTCGATACAGGAGAGGATCCGTACTGACAGGCAGAGATTGGACATAGGGGGCATGATTAACTGGACATTACGATAACCTTCTGAACAAATAACATAAAAAAAGTTTTCTGTATTTATTTTTTTTTTTGAGGGGGGGGGGGGGGGTTAAAGGTGCAGGGGAAGGAGGGATTGAATGGGGAAAAGTGGGTTTGGGGGGGGGGGGGGGGGGGGGTTGATCGCAATTATCCCATCTTCTAAAACCTCAAACTTTAGCCCGAGTATTTATAAGGACAACAGTCAATTGCTCACCAATGCTTCGGACACCATTATTTCTTATGACCTGTAAAAAAAGAGGAACTTTCTCATTACCACTATAACAAAAACAAAGAAAGATAATGAGGGCGGGGTCACTTCGATGGGCGAGTTGTGAAGGAATATACCTCTTCCCGGACCTTGTCGACCAAACAGCAGTTGGCGAGGATGCTGAGGGTGATATCGGAGAATTTGGGCTTCTCAATAAGCCCTAGGAGCGTGATAATGCCCTTTAAATCGCAAAACTTCGACACAGCTGTGGTGTCTTTCCTGCATAGCTTGCTGATTTCAGCGAGGGCATTGAAGGCAGCGGAAAACGAACCTGCGTTGACCGTTTTGATGAGATCGCTCAGAACATCGTGGAGATTCATTCTGCCATCGGAAATGTGTCTCAAACCATGTTTTTAAATAACTTTGCGTAAATGGGGACGATCTCGCTGAAGCCTAGTTATGTTTACCCAGTGTTTTGAACCGAGCGATCGCCGACCGCCATGATTAGAGAAATATTTGTTTTTGTTGTTATTGTCCATTGTCATAGTTGTTAAAACTTAATAAATAAAATCAATAAAATGCATACAATACGTTTATATATCTTTATCGCGACTATAAAAGAAAGAAATTATATCAATAAAGTGATTAAAACGTTACCACTCAAACGAAACCGAAAATACGCGTAAGTCTTCGGTTTCAGTTCTGAGGCGTATCTCTTTTTCTAGAATCTATTTTGCCCGTTTTGCCAATGCTAAGCATTGATCTTGTAAAGAGTATAAAAGTGGCATGATTATCTGAAACCTATGGTTTGGCCGCTTAAATGCTCTTGTAAGCATAATACTTTTCAGAACAGTCATGGTCATGACTGACTGTTCCTCTCAGAACAATCACATGATTTGCAATTTTCATCGTATTTCTATATCTGATGTTGGCCTTCTATTTTCCACGGCGACTATGGGATGTTAACAGCACGCAATAGAGAGGGCACACACCTAGACCGGTCCCAAACATCGTGACACACCCATCTTCTAGATATATCTCAGAAAAGGGGTGTAAAGCAATGTTTGGTCGCGTTTTTAATATACAGAAAAAGGCCACGCATAATTGCAATTTTTGGTTTTCAAGAATGCTTAGAGTGCATAGACTGAGTTTGCGCTATAAAATGAATAATCTCAAGATACACTTTTGGCGAAAATAAAATCGCCATAGGAATATGTGAAACTCCGAGCCTCCTTTTAGACCCCATATTTACCCAAGCCATCAATTTCCTAGAATGTTATTTTTAAATGTAGATGCACAAACGAGAGTGCACCGAGACATATGTAGCAATATCTCCTTGTACACATATCCGATAAATTCCCTTACAGCTATCTTTTATAAATTTGCATTTAAAATTGAGCTTTGCGGAAAGGAATCGTGCAAAGGCATTTTGGCAGGGCGTAATGTTTGTTTGCAGAGTATTTTGTACCTATCAGCAAAACTTCTTAATTGTATTACTGTCCGAACCTGATTCCTGAACAAGGTTGCTGAAGCATAGCGTTTTCTTGGAGGTTGATTCAGAATGGTGCTTACCTGCAATTCCTATGAGGTGTATTATGCTTGTCCAAGTATCTATATATTCCTTCAAATGTGCAAGCAATTCTGCATCAGAGGAAAGATGCTCTGCAGAGCTCATGGCTGCCTTCTTGTGCGCGATATTCTGGTGCTTTCTGATAGCCTGGAGTATACTGTGCGCAATATTATCATTAACCATACTCTGCAGTCACTCTGAAGAATATTCTTCTGATATTCCCACACATGTGTAGCCCCGGACTTGAGGTCATGTAGATATTAACATACCTCTACAGAATGCTCCTTTGACCATCCAGATAGATTTTTAAAACTCTAATCATGAATGGAGGATTGACCATAAGCTCTGCCTTGGGGCAAAACATAGTGATATTTTGTTTGCCAGAAGAGATGTTTTTCTTTCTAAGCCGGAACCTAATGGTAATCTTTCTGGGAACTGGATATTTGCAAGTGCTTTTTGTACCGATCCAAAGTGGTTAGCTACATCGCTTGCAGAAAAGTCACTTCTGTATGAGCATGCTAGAGTGAAATTCACGAAATGCCAGCTTAACTATAAAGTTCCAGTTTGGCTTTCCGAAAAATAGAGTTTATGTACCAGTATATGTATGAATTGAAACTAAACAAAAGGTAGAACCCATACCAAATGTAATTTCTGATCAAAGCAGTCCGGTCATAGATCCGGTTAAGAAAACATTAGCCTAATTTTTGTAAAACAAATTGCAGAATACATTATGGTAGACATTTTCTAAAGCTTGAACTGGTCAGTTTGATTGCACCTTTGCCATACTAATGATGGCCTTCCAAGGGTTGATGAACAAAGGAGATGAAGGCATGAGCCCAGGTGGAGAATACGAGACCTGTACTTATGAGACACACAATGACGCGACGCATGCAAGAGATGCATCGGTGGTTCACTTTGAACTCCGGTCCAATCTGTCAGTTGACACATGCTCCAAAGCCCCTTGACATAACAAATTTTATCCGGGGATTTACTAGAGCTATACTCCATTTCACGATAATTTGGCAAACTGTGGAGGCTAAGGCCCCGCAACCCAATAAGAGCGTCAGAGTGAGGCACGTGACCCAACGTCATGGAAGCATTTCTGTAACCATGTCAAATGCGAGGCGCGAGGCCCGGAGGAACCGGCTGTTATCTGCTAGCCAAAAGTCGTATGCTCTGAAACCAATGAACTTCGGATGAACGTCCACCGCAGCAACATTTCCGTCCGCTAGAATAGTGAGCGCTTCGAGAACAGTTCATGAGACAACCATACACTCATTTTAGCAGCAAATCTGCGATGGGTGCTAATGCCAGGGCACAGCGCAATGTTTTGAATGGAAACGGCCGATTACACGGCTGCGTTTACCGGCGATCGGCAACGGCCTCGTAGCGCACAGGGCAAAACAAATCGAGCGGATATGGATGTGACGTTACTTTTTTGGTTTAAAATTGAAACTCAAAAATTAGTGATTATTCATTCTTTATTCTTCATATATTCTTGCTGTAGATGGAATCGCGCAAGTTCAATTGCCGTTAAAGGAAAAAGAAGCCTAGAACTACTTTTTGTTGAAAAGAGCTCCGCTGCTGTGGCGTTAACGAGGCCCCGGTGGCCTCGACCATGGCGTGTTATCACGTGCCTTGCTCCGGCGCTCTTATTGGGTCATGGGGGCCACCAGCCTCCACAATTCGCCAAGTCATTGTGAAACGGAGTATAGGGCTTCAAAATTTCCAGCTGTTTCTGTGTCCCCATCAAAACTAGACAAATCGACAAGTAACTGCACGGTCGACTGCCGTTGATGCACAAATGTGATGGTGCCCAATGAAATACTAATATTTTCAGTAAGGCAGAAGCTAAATTTCTATTCGAGCCACTAGGTGGTTCTGAATTTCAGAAAGGGCCTATCATGTGGTCAGAGCTCACAATGGATTTCCGTGTTATTAACGTCATTAAGCTTCAGAACGATATTCCACAATAAATGTCATCAAACAAGAGCACAGATAGTACTAACAATTGCAGGTCTTGTTTATTTCTCTCGCTTAAATATTACAGCAAAAGTTTAAAAGTTTTCCTTGGCGGTAACACATGCCATGCAGTTGCACCGATATTACAAAATGCACACAATCAATTAAATGTCTCGTTGTTGAACATAGGTCAAGTGTTACCGGTCAAAGGGTATCTTGCAGGATACTGTTGCAATGACTTGGCTACCCACCAACTAAATCAAGGAAAAAGAAACACAATCTAGAGTTCCAGTAAAAACCTAAACACTGAAGAAAAAAAAAGTGATGAAGCCACAGCACTACAACGTCAATAACCCAGAAGCAATGCCTGACAGACCAAAGAACAAAATCTGAAAGGAAATTGTTTTAAAAAGCTATATACTATATATATATATATATATATGTATATATTGCCAAAATTTCAAATCACAACTTGCATGCAAATGAAAATAAAAGTTCCTATGGAGACCAAGGAGATGCACTGTGCATAAAATGTTTCATGTACATAATTGCAGCCATTATCGTGAAAGGCCCACTAAAAAGCAGTGACTAACACATTTGGGAAACATATTTCAACTGTCCACAGCTTGTGACAAAAGAAAATGCGACAACAAGAAACCCAAAGGACGGAAACAAAGATAAAACAAGGTGACTTGTTACAGTGGTGTGCAAGATACAGAGTGTCACAACTTCAACCTCAAATAATTTTCCAGGGACCAACCATGCAGAGACCAACAACCATTTGAGCAAGAAAGACTGCCACATTGCAAAACACAGCACTGCCTGCAAAGGGGTGGAAAATGCTCTGCAGCTGCTCAACGTTGGCTATTCATAGAAAATGCCGTTCAAGTGTTCTTTCTTCAAGAACTAAAGTAGTCAACTTGGTAATGAGATGTGGATGCCGAAAAAAAAAAAAAAAAAAAAGTTCAGAGACTTGCTGAAAATTCCCCATGTCAAAACAGAGAGCATTGCTGCCAAATTCAACAAAACATAAAGGTGAAATGCTTGCAGTCACAAAGTAAAATTGAAGGTATGCTAAAAGTCCTGCTTCTGCCAAAAACATGCGTGCAAATCAGCCTGCAGTATTCGTGCTGCAAGGTAGTACAAGACTTAAAAAACCTTGTATCTCCTAATTCTTTTAAAAAAAAAAAGGAAGAGAAATGAAGTTTCTTTTTACTGACATCAAAGCAGGGTTGTTTCCTTCCCTCATGAATATATCTTAAAATAAACCACAAAAGTTTTAATGAAAACAAGTTTGCAAAACCGCAACATCAAAAAGTAAACTAAGTAAGGACCTGTGGTCCAGAGTAAGAACTTAGAATTATGAATCTACAGAAAAGACAACCACAGCCAGCAGTCTTTTTTTTTTTTCAGCTCTTGAGTACTAAGCAGTAAATACCGATAGTTGTTTGCACATCAAGCACAGCGCCATAAAAAAATTTGGTTTCCTGTAGAGTGCTACTCGAATTTCACCTGAAATATAAAAAAAATAAAAATATTATAAGAGAATATAAAAATGTAAAAAAAATCTAATTTGGAAAAAAAAAGCAGTTTAGAGATTTAAAGAGAGTTATCGGTTACTATTTCATTAGGAAGTACACTTACGAGGTGCAAAAAACCACCATTTTGTCTTCTGATAACTGTGTCGTGGAAGTACTACTAGTACTCTGTGCATGTATAAGGATGTTAACGTAACTGCTAGACATTTAGTCTTGAGATGCGAATGGCTATTTCCTAAAAATGGCTTCCGTCGCTTCTACCTTCATAATTCATGTTGGAGTCGTTGATATTTTGTTTGAAGACAAAAGCGACCTTCAACTGGGTAATATGTTGCATACAAGCGAAAAATTCATTGTTGACTTTGGCACCGTTGTTGTAAAAAATGCACCGAAGAGCATTACAAATGTCAAGTGTATGTTTGTACTGGTACATTTCTTCGGGAGAAAGACTAAACACTGTAATATTATAGTTTAGGGAGTCTGAATTCGATTCCTTTTCCAATCAATCACTGCAGACTTTGTTTCTGTGACAGAGGGTGCAAAGTGATCAAGAGTCCGACAGTTCTTGACTATGACTCGAGAAATGTAAAGAGCTGTGGTGGAAGACACCAAATCTGGATGTTTGCTCCAAAAATGCAAAACCCAACAAGCAAAAAAACAAAAAATTCGAAGTCAAAGAAAGTTTTTGTAATTATACGGTAATTCAAAGACGTAAAATGTTGATGCTGCAACACTGAGAACAAACAGCCAAAGGCTAGAAAGTCGGGGCTTTTCGTCGTCGGAAGCCAGTTACGTCGAGGACTTCACAAACAAGATCTTGGCAAGCCAAAAAAAACTTGGCGCTCCAGAGCAATTTTTGAAGCTCCTTGATTACGAGAATTCGGAGTACAAACGCGATTCAACTGCCCTGTTTAAGGAGCTTAAACGTAAACAAGCACTCGCCGCACCTTGGGCGGATCGCAAGTCCGTGTCAAAGCAACGCGGACGAGAGCCAAAGAAACACAGCCATTCGACCTTGGAAATTCGTTAGAGGTCACACACACCAAACGAGTTTCTGCGACAGCAGACATAGGCATCCAAAGGAGCCGTCTACAAATCTGCAAAGCTGGGAGGGAGGACATGACGAGGAAGAAACACAGTTAAAGACCCCGAGTTTTAAAGCGCCGGAAAAGAGATCCGGCGACGGAGGCTAGAGCGGTCTCAGCCGAAGAGCTTCTCGAAGCAGGCGTGACAGTAAGGCTTGTCGTTCTGCTCCTTGAAGGTGCCCTTGTTCAGCTGTCCCAGGCAGAAGGAGCAGACAAAGTGCTCCGGGTGGTACTTGCGGAACATGGCCGTGATGCAGCGCCCCGTGATCGGCTTGTGGCACCCGGCACACAGTGAGCCCCGCTTGGCGTGGTAGTGGGTCTCGCAGTACGGCTGCCCCTCGTGGTCGTAGAAGCTGCCGCCATTGAATGGCTGCCGGCAGTCCTGCACAAAAATGGAGCGGGGGTTCGTTTGTCAGAGTCGTTCTGGCGTTTCTGTCCAGGGACAAAATTACAGAAGCAGCAGCTCATGCTGGGAAAAACTGTGACTGAATTAGTCTTCTATAGTCACTTAAAAGGGGAGAATGGCAGGGCATCTCTCTCGAATGCCTGGCCTCTCGCACACAACTTTTGCCTGCCATTGCGTTTTGGCCGCAAATTGCACGAGATGCCGAAGCGCTGTTGAAGGTAGAAAGTTTGCGCTGGAGGTAGGAGACTAAAACTCCTCTCTGCCATTCTCGTCTTGTCAGTGACTACAGTGATTGAATGCAAATTTCAATGACGAAACCAAGCATTTAAGTATGTCTTGAAGGTTTAGAAAAATATTTCGCCAGCCATATGTGTGTTCCTTCCCAGCCCTATACTTTTTCTTGGTAGATCAATCGGGAGATGGGATTAAAAACACAATTATGACTCTCGCTTATGCAAGTGACTTAATTCAAGGAACTGCGGAACCCCCCCCCCGAGTCTTCCAAGCACGCTTTTTGTTTTTATTTATCTCTCATAATTCAACCCCAACAGGTCCTCTTTCAAATGTGTAATGTCAAAAACTGCAAAAAAAAAAAAAAAAAAAGGTTGAGCAATACAAGTTGCAACACTAAAAGAGCAACATCGCTTTGAGTAACTCGTCGATTAGATTGTTCACCAGACATTCAAACATTCAACCATCGATTGCCATTGAAACAATAGCCACGTGTGCCGCATTTCTAGGTATGCTTTGCTTAGCTTATTTTATTATTTCGTGTTGATCCTCCGCACTGAGCCATTCGCAAGACTGCTGCTTTATGCTGAATTCTTTGGGAATCAAGACCCCTTCTCCTGTTTCCATCTCTCACTGGTACCAGGACGACTAGAAAATGAAAACCCTACATCTGCACCTTTTTCTTTCTTTCCAACACCAGTTTTGATAAATTTATATTTTTTGTCAGACACCGGAAATTAACACCAAAAAACAGATTCTGTGAAAAAAAAAAGACAAATTCAAAATAAAAATAAATCCCAAAATATGGAACCCTATTAATATATGATAAGCAATTTTGACAAATATACAATGAATAACTCTGATGGTTGTCCTTTGCTTTTGCATCTACAAGCTTAAAGACCCACAAAGGGGGAGACGACCCAAGGCAACAAAAAAGTGCCCAAACAAAAAAATGCTTGTGGAAAATAAAATTTTCATTAAAGATGCATGCATCTTGCGAGCTACGCTTTACTGGCAAGGAATACAGGGAGACTAGCAGCCGAGCGAGCTAGTGAGCTCGGAGCATGGGAAGCCAAAGCTTGCGCTACGGAACCCAAGGTTTATTAATGGGTTCCATTCCCGCCCCTGCACGTCTCCATTCAAAGCGTCGTACCGGTGTACGGCAGAGCAATCACTACTGCGCAATGCACATTGGAGAAACCCCTGGTTAGCGGTCACACTGCACTGGCCAGATTGCCCATCTACAGTGGAGATGCCATTTTCATGCAGTCTGACTTTGTGTTGCCTAAACATCCATATAGCAAATTTTGCTTTTTCCAAGGATATAGTGTTGGAAGATTAACTAGTATATATCAGCCCCCATTCTTGGGAACCACAAGTTAGTAAAAAGGAGAGTATGCAAGTAATCTCGGTATGGGCACTGTGTGCACGTCACTTCAAAGTCCCAAATACTACATAAAAACCAGCCCCAAATGAAACTACCGAACATTAAACGTAGCGTTCATGCTGGGATAATTAAATTTAAGCGATTGAACATTAACTATTCAACTTAAATTCATACGCAACAAACATTCCACACAAATGTTTAAATGTTAAACATTGAATATAAAATAATGAACATTAAATGCTGCATTTAAATTTTTTGACTGATTCAAGAAATTGCACTCACAATCATGTGAGAGCTTAGCCATTAGTGAAACGTTTATTGTGGTTTGGCCAACGAAATATGCACACAACTTATCTTGAAGATTTAGTGAATCCAATGAGGAAAGAATACTCATACCAAACATATGTTACCCTGGTAAGTGCCTTTTTTAGAACAGATTACGGCCATCAACCTATGGCATACACACTTCTGAGCATTCTTAACCAGCTCAATGCACAGAACATAGGGCTTAATAGGCAGTTTTTGGGAGATGATACTCCCCTATCGTATCGGCCACGCTTGAACAATGTATGGCTTTGCTTCTGCCGAAGTAGTTATTTGAGTTTTATATTTGTTCATGTTTTTGTTCAGATGCAGTATAACAGTGATTTGTGAAATCTTGCTACCTTTTTTTTTCTTTGCACGCTCTGTCGCAATTGCTGGTGTCATAGGGGCTTGGGACCAATCAAGATGTTTAAACAGCTTTTTTTCCAAGTCCCCTCCAACACTATTTTTTGTTGCTATTGGGGTATAAACAAATATTATTATTATTTTTATTACTATTTACGAGAAGCACAGCTGAACCTTAAGAACTGCCCGTGCAAAGGTGTGACAAACTGCTGAAATGCTGTTGGCCAACATCTTTTTATTTACATGTTCAGATGCACATGCCGGGACACAATAGATGTGCAGGTTTTGCACACTGCTACATGAACCCTTTTTTTTTTCCTTTTTTCAACTAATACTACATAGTTGCATACCTATGCTAATTTTGTTGGCATAAAATAAAATTTATTTAACCTCTACATACACAGGAAGCTCGCAATGGCTACTTTGTTTAAATCTATTTTATCTGATCCAGGATTCTCGACTTGATTTTAAATGCCATGACCTATGGCCCCGTCGTTTCAAGATGACTTAAAAATGGGAGCTTACAAAGACTACCAAAATAAATAAAAATAGCAGATTAAGTAATCTGGTATAGGTTGTATGGATGTTCAGACAGCAGAAAGACCGTTACTTGTGTCCCCCTTGTCACTGGTGGTTACTCATAGTTACTCGTGTCCACATTGGTGCAGCAAAAATGCACCATGAAGCGAAGATCATACGAAGGCACGCCATTACAACTTACATTCATATCAAAAACGGCCAATGTGACAGGTGAACTGATGATGTCTGACTAAAGGCTTTTAGGCCTTTATTTCTTCACCAAACTGTTTCACCTCCCCCCCCCATCCCCCTACAATACTACCAACAATTTTTCCCATATCTCTTCAAGCAACACAGGCAGAACAGGGCATTGTAATGGCGTAAATGTCTGAATGTCTGATGAACAAAACGAGCGAAACAAGCGCGACCATGTTTATTCTTCTATCCTTTTCCCTGTGCACCATCGAGTGCCATCCACACGGGCCATCGTCTCGGCACCGTCCAGCCGTTGGCAGTGTTGAAAACTTTCGTCACTCTTGCTCTTGCTGCAGTTGTTGTTGCTGTCAGAGAGAAAGAGCAGGCCGGTTGACTCACCAAGCTCCTAGATCTCCAGAAAGAAAAACTAGCAACCGTCTTCCGTGTGCCCTTATGTTCTGCGATACTCTGCCTACGAGATGGGCAACGGCTCCTTGCGTTGCGCTTTTTCCTATTTCCTCTATACAGCCTGCAAGTGCTAGCTGAGAATAGAAATAGCTTCCCAAGCATAAAGGCACGACGGTCACGGAAAATTACTATACTACGTCAATGTCCAATAAGGAAAGAAACTGTTGCAGATTCCGGAATCGCAACTGGGGAAATAAAATTCATTGGCTACGTAGGCATCTGTGCACACCCTGTCTCTGCAATACTTGACACAATCTAGTCTCCGGGCCCCAAAGCTAAGATTCGAAATGGGGCACGGTTACACCGTGCCAATCCGAGTAGTGGAATCGAATGGATAAGCGCAGACAAGCTTTGAAACGGCGACAAATGTGCTGCCAAGGATGCCGTTTCCGGTCCCCCTAGCCAAAGGAAGCTAAGCGTCCTCAAGGAATGCCTGGTGCTGTCTTCAAGACTCCGCTGAAGTCTCGTTTGCGAAAGTACCGTCGCTCAGCGCGTGCAGACTCCCGCACCCTCAGGGTATCTGAGAAGAGGACATGAGGAAGAAACCCACGCGGCAGACGAAGCACTCGGGGTGCCACTGCCCGTTGAGGGCGGAGATGTAGTTCTCGGTGATGGGCCGGTTGCAGCCGCCGCACTTGGGGGCAAACAGCTCGAAGTAGTCCTCCTTGCAGTAGGGCTTGCCGTCCTTCTCGTGGAAGCCCCCCTCGCCAAACTGCTTGCCACACTGGGCGCAGAAGAAGTGCTCCGGGTGCCAGGTCTTGTCCAGGGCCGTCACGCATTTCTGCAGGGATTACCCGGAAGCACCCTTCAACATCGCTCGCACCAAGCGCTCGGAGCCCAGGTAGGCTGCCCTTTGCTTTATTTTCTTACGCATTTGCCGGTGAGTTAGATCTGGCGGAGTTAAAAATTTATAATTAGTAGTGATGTGACCTGCACTACCAGGAGATCTGTGGTGCGAGGAATACTGCCCAGTTCCCTGTTCTTCCCCTTTGAGCAACTCTACGTTCTCCAATTCATTTAAAAAAAAAAAATATATATATATATATATATATATATATATATATATTTTGTTTGTTTATCTCCTGACAAACTTTACTTCCTTCAGTTCATTACAATACTTTCGAAATTTTTACTCTGATAAACCTCACTAATCAACCGAAACAGGTATTTAACATGAAGACATTGCAACGAGAACAACTGGAAGTGCTTTAAAATTATATTAAGTAAGAAAAAAGCACACTAGGCTAGCCCACCTGTGCATAAAATTGCCAAAAGAGTTCCGCTACATAATGTTCCCACCTATTATACGATTTCAGTCGTGTAATAAAGTTCTTTCTTTCTCTCGCTCAAAGTACAAAAATGCATTTGTATGGCAAAGGAGAGGAGGATCTCAAGCCTCTTGTCCAGCGATAGCGGCCCGACTGCAGGTTTCCCGCCTCCGCACTTACGTCGAGGATGGGCCCGTTGCAGTAAGCGCAGCGGGGCGAGAAGATGTTGTGGTAGTCTGTCTCGCAGTAGGGCTCATTGTCCCGCTCAAAGAAGTTCTTGGTGCCCAGTTCCTGGTTGCAGTGGGCGCACGTGAAGTGCTCGGGGTGCCATGTGCGCCCCAGGGCCGTCACCACCTTCGGGGGGGAGGGGAGAGGCGGAAAGTGCAGGAAGCAGAGAGCGTTTAAAAAGTGGCAACCTACCTAACCTCCTTTCGTATACTTTTCTTATATTTTTTGTAACTCCTATTTTTAAGTTATTTCTTTTCAGGCTTAGTACCTGCAAGTGCACCACTGCTGAAGGATGCAACTATACTCAACTACAGATCCTGTGGCTAGTTTGAAGAGCTGTGAGCCCAGTCCTCAGTCTGTTTCGAGTCAGTTTCAACCCCAAAGGCATCATTCCATATTTTGACTGTCTCTACTTTCAATGCTGCAACTATACCAGAGCGGGATTTCCTTGATAGGGATAACGATAACTTCCAATGCTTGTTCCAAGTCGCGAATAAAAAAAAGACAGACTGACGTATGATGAGGAGTCGAAGCATTTAACTGTCAACTTCCTTACGACTTCTGAAACTAATACAACGTGGGCAACAACCAGCACCCCTGTGACGTCAACTGACATTATAAATCACCGCCGGCTTTAAAAACGCGGGGCGTGGCGAGTTCCAGGCATCTCATTATTGCTACGCAACCAAAGAGATTGCCACATCGACCGATAAGAATGTCAAAGAACGAACAAAACAAGAGTTTGGAAAGCCACGCCCCGTGCTTCTCAGGCCGCCGGCGACTGCAGACGCCACGAGGCGTCGGAAGGACCGTAGTGACGCCGACCTGTCCGACGATGGGCTTGTTGCAGGCCGAGCAGTGGCCCTTGGCGGTGGTGTTCACCCCCTGCTTGGTGAGGTCGGACTGCAGGGTGCCCAACATGGAATCCAGCTGGTTGGCTCGGTTGCCCTTGGGCACCACCCTGTGCGGCTTGGCGTATGCCGGATCGCTAACGGGCGTGGGCGAGCCCTGGAGCTGCTGCAGCTGCTGAGGCTGGATCGGCGACTGGGGCCCCTGGCCGTTCAGCTGGGAGTTCGGCACATCCGGGGAACGGCGTTAGTCGACCGGCCCTTAACACGCAGCACGAATTTCGAACGTACTTGCACCTCTCCCCGGAGCGGATTTTAAGGGCGAGTCTAGGGTAAAATGTTTATGCTTCCAAAATGTGAAATTCCCTGCGAAAATAAATTCGTGAAAGTGTGTGCAAACTTTTATGCTAGGAGTGAAAAGAATAGGCTAGAAAAAAAACCTTCTCGAAAGTGGCTAAGCCGGCTGTTTCTTACGACTATTTTCATGCCTTATTTTCATAATTTAGAAGCAGAATTTCATAAAAATGGTTTGGGTATAAAATTTAACATTTTTGAAGCCTAAGGTACTTAGGTCAGGCACACACCCATTAAAGATTATAGGTACTACTAGGTGCAAATAATTATTTTTGTCTCTATCAATTCACTCTACGGGTTCTCAACCTGAACAAACCAACAAAATGGGAGACGGCGGCAAATGGGAAATGCAGAGTGAAACCCACGTCACGGGGTCCCAAAACAAAACCTTGAGGCCTCACAGATGCTCTTGCAATAAGTGTCTAATCCTCTCCTATCATTTAGCCTTCATTGTGAGTTAATTTCTGCAACCTCCATGAAACTGTTGCTCCCATTAAATTTCTGTCATAGTTCTTACCAGTGGAACAGCCAGCAAATGCAAATAGCTTGCACCATTGCATGATACTTTGAAGTGACAAACATGTGACTGACAAACACAGATCTAATGCAATGCCTTTAGAATGATCTTAAAAGCAATGATGAGGTACATGAAGTCTCAAGGTTTGTCATTCATGATAAACACTGGGCATGCCACCTAATCTGAAGTAACTCATCAATGACTCAATGAATCATGACTGAAACTATATCCTGTTCAACTTCTTTGGATGCTTTCTGATCCTGCACATTGGTCAATCCAATTCAAACACCTCTAGGAAAGACTGCACATCGTGAGTACAGCAAAAGGTAGACAGAAATACGACCAGATTCACTAATGGCATGAATGGTCAATACGTTCAAGACATGGCAAATACAAGTTGCCAGACGAGGTGCCTCCAATCACACACACTGCTGCAACCTGCCCAACTAGAGTGCCACGGAAGACATTGTGTGGGACACAGACGAGCCACCCACACCCTCCAAGAAAGCGACATCCACAAAACTTCCGTCGAGGCCATTTTCAAGCCAGATGAAGCTTCAAAAACTTCCACAACAGAAGTGATCCACACCGGAAACAGCAGACGCACACTCCCGTACCAGGCTTCAAGTGCTGTCGGATAATCCCAGGACGTTGCTGTCGTCGCCGCGGTGCCGCACCACGGAGATTCGTCAGTCAGAGTCGAATCGTAGCGTTCCTTCAGGGGTCGAAGGCCGTAAAGAAACCAAAACAGACGCAGGTGCAGACAGGGGCAAGAGAAGAGGGAGGGGATGACAGCTGACCAGGGTCCAGAGAGTCGTCTGGCCTCCACACCTCGCGGCTCCGAGTTGACACTGGCTCCCCATCCCACAATTCACAGCGTCCCTTTCTCCCTTTCCCTTAGATTCCGGATCTTGCGGCCAAAACAAAAGCAACCTCCTCCCTCTTTCGAGTCCCAATGCAAGGTGGGTAGAGTGAGAGAGGGTGAAAAAGAGAGAGAGAGAGAGCTAGGGCGCCGCAAAACAGGCAGCAGCCTCGACGGTTCGGAAATGGGGGCTCTGACGTTGCACCCGTGACATCAGCCCTAATAAACTGGCTCACTTTTTTCTTCTTTTTTTTTTCTTTTCTTTTCATGGTTTTCTTTCAGCCCTGTCAAGATCCTAGGATACCCCCTTGCAGTCGCCGCCCACCGCAAGAGTAAACGAAACAACAAACAGGGCAAGGCAACCTGCCAACGAGAATTGCCGCCCACACGGCGATGGAGCAGCCGCAGTTTTCGGCAGGAGTTCCCTTGATCTTTCGAAAGAAGTAACGGTACGTACAGAGTCTGAGGACGACACAACGGCATGCGGAGTTGTGCCGTGAAAACAAACAAAGCCTTTCCTAGCTTGCCTCTTCTTTTGCATTTTTCGTATGATGAGTCATCCAGTGTGCATCTCTTTTTAGGTTAGGTATGGTCTGTTTATGTGCATGCATCATGCTCAAGACTCAAGGGGAAAGACCAAAACAAGTCGAGCAGCAAACAGTCTCTCCACATTTTTTTCCCCTTTTTACCATGTTCACCACTTACTACTGCTTCTTGTAGTTGCCATGTTTGGTTGCCTGAGCTAACCGACTTCATCACTGAAGAAGTTTTCAACCAGCAAGGAAACTGGTTGTTGAAATGTATTGACTGGCCATACTGGGACTGCTGAACGCCTTTGAGCAACCAAAACTTGCAACCTTCCACTAACCGGTAGAGTCAGTACTCAGCTAACATCATAATGAAGCTGGTATATGTAGTTTCTTAGCAGAAACAAATCCCTGTACATAGACTGCAGTTTTGAAGTTCCTTTTTTCTAAGAAGTTATGACAATAAAATCAGCAAAGCTGTAGTCTATATGTTGCAACTCAAAAAAGAAATTCCATCAGGAGAGGTGGTAAGGTGAATTAGCATACAGCTCTACCCTTGACTACACCAGTTGCTATACACTGTGGAACTGTGATTATTCAGTGGTTCTAAATCGCAGAAAATGAACCAACTCTATAAAGTGCCACTGACATGCCAGAACTATGTACTCCTACACTCGAGCATCCGTTGCAAGATCAATTTTGGCTAAAAATCAGTTCTCAATCCTCATTGCAGCTTCTGCTTTCAGAGAAGACTAGTATTTCAAGGTTCCATCACCCATGCAGTTTTGCATTCATGCTTTGTTTAAATAAGTGGTCTAGAGCAGCTGTTACCTCACTGACATGCTTGATGCTAAGTGATGTTTTAACCCCTTAGATTTCTAACTTTGTTTCCTGGGCAATTAGGTAATCAACTGAATCAAGGCAGAATGATAATTACGCTGGTGCAAAACCCATCCTGTGTCTGCATGCTTCAAAATTGTCTATATATGGAATGCACATAGATTTGATACAAACAAGAATCTACTGCCAAATTTTGTAACCATGATTCTGGGAGGATGCTTTTGTTGGTCTTTTGTGGTAGATATGATATGAAACATTACTGTTGTGACTACTATTACTATGACTAGATAAAAACACTCACATTGAAGTCGGAGAGTGATGCCATGAGGTCATCCAATTCCTTAGTGGCAGAGGATGCAGTCGGCGTCGGACTCGTGTATGTACGTGTTGCCTTTGCGGGACTGAAAGGAAAACAGATAGTAAAGCAGCTTTTTTATATGGCATGCAAAGACGTTCTCACCATCAGACCAAAAACAATGAGCATAACTGCCTGAACCACAGGGTAAATTATTCCCCTTAACTTTCCAAACGACCAAAAAGAAGCAAATTTCATGGCCCAGGCTAAAGCTGATTAACGGTCAATGATGAAGTAAGACAGTATTGTTTGAAATACTGGAACAAGTAAGGTTTATACAATTGATGCCATTGTTTTGCTTGCATTCAAACTAAAGAGCAATACATCGCCCCCTTTTAGCTTCAACATGGCAAATGTACAATGTAAGTCCGGTGACCTTAATCACCTGTCAAAAGTGACAGCTTCTAGCTTTATTAGAGTCAAATGAAACCATTTATGAAATAATACCAAAACTCACAAAATGGAAACAAGATTGGAGTTTTGATAGACAATATTCAAAGGGTGATGCTTTTTTCGTGTCAGATGGATAATATATGCCGAAAAGAACCTGATATCGAAAGGCCCAATACAATACACTTGAGTCAAGCACCAAAACTTCAGTTTGACACGAAGTAGCAGTGCCTGCGTGTAACGCCTTGAAGTGAACACCAAAAGCATAAAGCAATTCATTACATGAAAAAAAAAAAAGCTTTCAATTACAGTATGAGGTATGCAATTCCTTAGTTGCATTTTGTCTGGATATCTTAGATAAAGGCAAAAGTCCCGCTGAGATAGGAAAAAATACAGATTGTGGAGAGATTGGCAGACTAAAAATGATGCCGGCTACAGCTCAGCCATGCTGACGTTTCCCAGCTCTTCAGGACAGTGCAGTGATGGAACTAGTGATAGAAAATTGTTTCACTATCCCAACAAATTCTACGTCTACTCAGGTTCGCCATTGCCTGAAGCTCAGCACACTTGAAAGGTGGAATAGAAGTAAAGGTCAAAACACACCCACCAGCAATAAAAAACTCACACAAAAACACTGCACAATGTTTGTAGACATAGAAAGGTATAGTTGGTGGAAATGCAAGTTGAGAGAGCCGAGTGCTAGCCAAAGGGGGTAAAATGCCGCATCCGATGCCTCCAGAATGCTAGGTAACAGAAACTACCATCACACTGTGATGATACGAAATATGGCAGATTATACCAACCTCCCTTTTAACAAGTTAATGCACGCAGAGCCCCTAACATAGCATTTTATCACATTGGCCTGACCGCCACCCTACCAGCACATTAAAACAAAATTCTGGAGGTTGTTTAATAGTTCAAGTGGCATTAAATTACATTTAGATTTTTACCGCATTGTCTCTTTCTTTTAGATTTTAGATTAAAAAAATAACTTTGTACTTGCAGGTGTACAGCTAAGCACTAAAAAAGGAGAGCGCTTTGCTGTCCAAGCACTTTTCGTAACAGTACTAACCCTCTCAATATGTGCTGTAATTCACCAAGGCTACAACAGCAACAACAACAACAACAACAACAACACGACACTAGAAAACACTAAATGTCACAAACACTAGCCACATTGTTGTTGGCGGCATACAGTCCCCACGGTCACGCAAGAGTGGAACAACCCGCTTCTCTGCCGAGCACTCTCGAAAACAGCCATGACGCGATCAAAATTGAGAAGTCAAGCCCTAAACAAACAAAGAAATTATGTCTTCCCTGGCAAGCCATGCCCGTGGGTAAACTTAAAAAAGAAACCCTGGCGGAGAAGGGCACAGCGGGAGGGATGAAAGGCCTAAAATTAACCCGCATCCCCCTCGGTCGGCATACGAGTGTTTTACGCCCACGTGTGAGGCAGTTATCAACCTTACACATCTTAATTTCCGCGCTTGGTACATGACACACATTTGTCAAGGACGGTGCCGCACATCATGAGGAGAAGGAGAGTGACGGCCAAGAAGATACGAAGAAGCAACGAGACACAGAATTGTGAGTGCCTGCTTCAAAGTAATGTTCCGGTCACCCTCAGGTATGCCTGCCATGAAGGTAGCGTGCCAAACTGTTTACAAAAAGATGGTGCAAATATAATCAATTATTAAAAAAACGGTGGTTCCCACTTCATTTTGTGGTATGTCTGAACCAAAGTGACAGTTCTATCTTCGCTCAGGATTAATTTTGGAATAAATGCCTACGAAGTCATCATTTGCAGCCGTCGGCGTGCGATAGGCAACCGCGACGGGACGCATAAACCACGTCCAGCGGGCGAAACATGCTCTGTGGTAGCTTGCAGAAACTGCAGTGGTGACATTAAGGTCAGGAACCACACCGTGTACACTAAACATGCCTCATTAGCGCACATGGACGGTAAATTTTTAGGAAGAGTTTCAATGCGCCGATTCCCCATTTAAAGAACGAAAAACGGCAGAGACAACGGTCATTTTGACACCTTGGTGGCTGTACCACCAAAGTACTGCTACTTTAAAGATGCAGCGGCATCAGTTGATCACAAACGGTATGTTTCATTTGCGCAGTTCACGCAGAATGTTGTTGGCTCGCATAATTTTCACAAGTGCAAAAAATAGTTTGCAAAGGAAGATGTCACGCAAATTCAGGAGGTACTATACGCGCTTATTTTAAAGCACTATAGTCACTGGCAGAATGAGAACGACAGGACGTTTTTTCGGATTTTCTGCGTCCAGCACATACTTGTTGCCTTCCAACATGCTCTGGCTGAGCGTGCGTGCTCAAAGCTCCCGAGGCACCGATGTGTTATGGAAGGTAGAACCAGAAGACTCACGCTGAAGCTGGGGCATCTCAAAGACCTCCCTGCCTTCTTATCCTGTCAATGTCAGCAAATGCAATCAATCCGGAGGCCGCAAATTTGTAGATTGTCGCAAAGCGTACATGCTGCATGTCTGTGCACAGACAGACACTTGATGGCTGTTTGTTCTCATACAGTGGAGGATTTAAAGGGGTAGAAAAACGAAATTTCAGCGCTCATTTTCTAACTTTAATCTGTTGCATGTCGCACCCTAACCTCAAAAACACCAGTCTTCCGTTGAAAAGCACAAGAAAACTAATTTTAAAGCTAAATAAACGACTTTCAATGTGCACCTGGAGGATGCATGCGGAGCCTATTTGGGAGGTAGTCTAGCAACGTTATGGAATCTGCTACGTAGTCGTGACGTAGCAGATTCCTTCGGAGCAGCACTGCTCTTTGGCATTTCAACGTTTTCCTTCTTAGCTTTCCTCCTGAACTCACAAATCGCGTATTGTACCAAACGGTCCAAGAAGACGGAAAGGGAGGACTCTCTTTCTCGGACCCTCGTTCGTGCAACCGGAAACAACCATTCTCCCCCTAGAAGATTAGCCCGTCCCTCAAAACTCGAACAAAAGTCGCTTTCCCTACCCCGTTCAGCCCTAAGCTGACAGTGTTGTGGAAGCTACGTGCTCCATGGACCAGCCACACGCTCGTCACCCCACGGGTACTTCGAACGGCTCGGTTGTAACGCGCTGACGCTATTAACACCACCACAACACTGACAACGCCACCAAGGGCAAAGCTCATAACCACGTCTGCTTTGCTACTCCACGAACGCGGGAAATCTTTTCTTTCTGTTTTTGTTTGCGCCGGATATCCCATGACGTATCGCGCTCTCCGTTCGCTTCTCTTCGAGCGCTTGCTCGGATGCACCGTTTGGAACGAAAAATATAGCCAATCATTCAAAATACAAACGTGCGATTATCATTTACGGTTATTATTCGTCATGCTTGACTCATTTCCGAACGAAATCTGAATATTTCAATTTATGTTCCCGTACCCCTTTAAGGGGAGAGGGGGTCACTGCCCCCCCCCCCCCTTTCCCCCCCTCTCAGACTCCAGAGTAAAATGTGTTTAATTAAAGAACAGGTATCTATTTATTTTTTCTTTCAGAAAAAATGCCTTTCTTGGTGAAATGACCATTACCTCTGTCTGTGACGTCACATCTGCCCATGACATTAAATTCTGTTCATAACATGACATCCCGTTGCAGAGCCAGAGCCAGAACCTGAGCCCCCCCAAGTGTTTGGTTCACTCTTAAACTAGTGGGTTCTGCAACAGAGTTGTGGCAGAGATAAAACAAAACTTCGGAAGCCTCACTCAACTGCTCAGTTGTTTCCAATGAGGTTGAAAATGCAGAATTCAGGCATGACCGTGATGTCAGATGGATCCCTTCATGACGTTGCCGTGACATATTTGGTGCGCTGTTAAGGCAAACTCTGACAGCTGCCCTTTTGTATTGGTACCCTTGCATTATCAACGGGGCAGGGAGAGTAAAACCCTATCCCAAAGATTTAATAAAGATCAAAAGAAAGAATGTGGCAAGAAATTTAGGCAGAAAATAAGTATATTAAAAAAGGCAATTCCTACAACAAAGCCACTATGCTTTTTTTCACAACATCCCTTGCACAATCAAAAAAAGGAGACCCTAAAGTTCCCTTAACAATAGAAAGAAAACATTAATGAACAGGGTTACATCTAGAGCACATCTTGCTAACTCTGCATGTGGGGGTTGCCATGCTCACACGTTTTTGCCCAAAGAAGCATTGGTTACCGATACTCCCAGTGATGAGGAACGTCATGTCACAGTCACGTGACTATCCAAAACTGCAGTTGCGCAAGAGGCACCCCTTCTGCCAAAAGGCAACAGCGGCGCTTAGACGACAGCCCAGAACACGAAAATAATCTCGTAAAGAAACAACCAGCCACAGAGAAACAACAACAAACCGGGGAGAGTAAACGTGCCGTGTGCAAAACGGGGAGAGAAAAAAAAATTAAGTAAAATTTTAAACCCCCCTTTCTCTCAATTGGCTCCCCCTCTGCACCCGACTGCCCCAAACCCAGTTCGAGACTTAGCCCGGGTGCCAGACAAACAGCGACGACTCAGCGTCTGCCAAGTGGCGGCCGACCTCCAGTTTAACTCGAGTGTCGTGTGCAGAGCGAGACCCACTTTTCTGACAGCGGTTCCACGTTCGTTCACAGCGGTAGGACTTGGGCACGAAGTTGGGAGGAGGGGAGGGGGAAGGCGCTGAGAATGGCGAGTGGAGAGAGCCGACCGTACACAACGAAAAAAGCGAAGAGGGAACGAAGGTATCTTTAGCTCAGACCCTTATTTGTCCCCGCCCCCTCCCTTCTCCCCCGCAGACAAAAAAAAAATTAGAGCGATAAGCATAAATTGAAGGTGCGCAAGTATAAGCTCACCATGGCTACATCGTGCAAAGGTATATTCAACCAGTCATTACACAGGGTGTCCCTGCAAAAATTTGAAGGGTTGTTTTTACCGCAAATATAAACTATGCGTCGCCGAACACTCATTCTCCGTCCTAATGGTCTGAACCAGAAGGCAAGGTTGCAAAACTACTAACCTTCATCTCATTTAAAAGTTATAAGCGATTTTCTAAAATTTTCAACGAGAAAATGACAGCTGGCGGGGCCTTCAAGTACGTGGAACTGAATAATACCAGTTACAAAAAATGGGCGAAAACGGGCATAATTTTCTCGTTAAAATTTTCAGAAAATCACTTATAACTTTTAAATGACATAATGGTTAGTTCTGGGTTTGCACCGCTAGCGCTACATTTGACAGGAGATTGAGCGTTTGTGATGCACATTTTATTTTGGCGGTGAAAAAAACCCTGCACATTTCTTGGGGGAGACGTGCTGTACTACATTAACTTTTTGGTTAGACGTCAAGGCTAGCACAGTTGCCACGGTGCCGCAGCCATGCTTCTTCATGCACCCCATTTTGCATGTGCTCCCGTACGAAAAAGTCGGCAAACTAAGCCACGTGTTCGCACTAATAGCTTCAACAACGCCTTGGAAAAAAAAAAAGAAAAAGTTGACGCTGGTTAGCGAGGTAAATTTATCAAGTTCAGATTCACGTATGGCAGAGCATATTTGTTGCAAGACTAGATGAACCAAATAGAATATTTATCACGTTAGTACCTCGTACATCAGTGTCAGTACCTTATTCTATCGTGCATTTAAATGTAATGGTACAGGGATATTTTTAACTGTACTTTCTGCAGAGCCACATTGCATAGCATGTGCACAACTATTGTTTACTTGAGCCAGTGACAAAAGCGCCCAGTGCGCATACACTTTGGTCCTCACCTCCCCCCCCCCCCCCCTCATCCTTGTTTACTTTTTTGTATCTTATTACTTTGAGACAATTTTAGGAAGCGGAAGTTGCGCTGTATGAGTACTATAGATTGTACCGTGTCTTGCATTTACAATGTCAACATCTTGACCACGTGACGTTTTGCTGCACAGAAATCCTGTTGCATCAGTGCATCTTGTTTGATCTACCTCTACTACATATCAATATATTTCTCATATGTAGCCTTACTACATTTTGCCTTCTACTGCAAAGGAAAAACGAGTGACCCAACAAAATACAAGGTAACCCAGAATTAAAATATGGTTCACCAGCAACATGGTGGCACCTGCATCACTTAGTGATTTCCCTAACATTTCCTAGGAGGGGGCGAGGGGGGTGTACACCCCCCCTTGTTCTTGTGTGAAGGCACCCCCTTAATTTGCAACGACTCCTCTATTCTTAATGCCCCCCCCCTACCCCCCTACTCTACACTAAACCCCCCCCCCCCCTCCCCCCAAATTAAATTCCTGGAGAAACATCGCTCAAAACCAACAACAACTACTGTGAGGATTTCATTTTTGTGGGCTCGATATTTCACAAAATTTGCAAAGTGTCGTTTGCTGGAATATTTTGTGGTCACGAAATTTTGCAAATGGGAGCGGCTTCCTATGTAATCATTATCATAGGGCAGCGGTTCTCAACCACCGGTGCTTTGAGGACACCTTCTGGATTGGAAGAAGTGATTGGGAACTTTATCCACCAGGAGGACGTGGGGGTGGAGGGGGGGAGGGGGGGGGGGGGGGGGTTGGCATTGGATGATTACATTAACAAAAGGGTAAATGAAAGAAACTAAATGCATGCAAACCATCTTTAAAGTCTTGAAGAAGAATAATCAGTGCTGATCGCTTGGCACACATGGCTAGGTCTATTTAGCATAATAAAAAAAGTCAGCATCAATTAAAAAAAAGGGTTTATTGTTTGGCTTGTTTGACAGTCGAGGGCTTTAGAAACCCCAAGAAGGGCTTCAGGAACCCTGAGAAGGCCTTCAGGGACCCCAAACGGTCTGTGGGCTCCCATTTGAGAACCACTGACATAAAGCTATACATATGCGGGATCAATCTGTCATAATATTATTAAAGTTGCAAAATTTGTGGAAATTAGGTCCTTGCAAAAAATGAAGTAATTCACAGTATGAATTATCCAAAATCGTTATCCTATGGCACCCAAAGGTTTCAAGCCCACCCCACCTCAAAAGTATACGCTCAGCCTTCTAACCCTTTTTATCGGGGCAAAAAGCTCAGAATGTGCCAGGCAATCGACATTTCTAGACCAACGAAAA
Organism: Ixodes scapularis; assembly: GCF_016920785.2. NCBI lineage: Eukaryota > Metazoa > Arthropoda > Arachnida > Ixodida > Ixodidae > Ixodes > Ixodes scapularis. The sequence goes on from NW_024609846.1 coordinate 45,418,153, forward strand.
CAAACAAAAAGGATGAAGAAAAACGCAACAATGAAATGGAGTAGCAACGCGACAGAGAAAAGACCTCGTGACAGTGCTTGAGTGTCACTTAGCCGACAAGACAACCCTCGTCTTTGCTCCACACTGAAGTGTCGGATTGCAGCGATTCTGAAAAAAGCTCCAGACTGACACGTGGAGCGCGGTGAATGAACGAGAATAGCTGGGAAAGGGCCTGCGTGAGCAAAGACTGATTACTCATTGACGGACGACTGGGGCAGAGGAATAAAAGGGGGCTTGGCGACGGGGAGAAACCTAAATTGCAAAAACAAAAGCGTCTAAAACAGGGTTTCTCAAAGTTTTTAATCTGGGGAACACCTTAGCCTCTAATGGCAGCCACGGAAACCCTCCCGGCCTCAGCACTGACCCAATAAAACAGTGCAGAAGCTTGCAGGTCTCGTAAAGAATAATGCACAAACTAAGGAGAGTTTGGCTCATAGTTATGTAACAGGGTGGCTCGGATTTGCTGAAAGGGTGTTTAAGGGGGGACACTACCCAAAAAAGTAAATTTTTGAACCACTTGTCTGATTTAAATTATATTTACAGGGCTTGTTTCTGTTGATGTTGATAACATTTCTGCCATTTTTGTTAACCTGGGTGAAGTACAAAAAAAATTGCAAACGTTCAAAGACGAAAGTGGGCGTGTCTGCTTAGGAAAACTATCGTTTTGAAATTACTTATAAATTTGTTGTTTTCATGTGTTACATTGCATTAGGACAGTTCAGAGCAGATAACTATGGAGCTATATTTCTATGTTATACCATCTTTCATGACAAAAAAGCCACATAAACACAAATACAGTTTTTTAGATTTCCATCCTTTGTCCAAACTTTTAGTTCTTGAGCATGCAAAATGACAAAAATAAAAAATACAAGCTCATAGTTATCTTCCCCTTAAAATTTCACCCCAGAAACACTCATAAAAATGAATCCAAGTTGCGTAATAACAAAACAATAGTTTTCCTAAAGTGAAATTTATGCCAAAAAGTGGAATGGAAAAAAATGGGTTCAAAGTGCTCCAACCTCCACCTTTTCTTTAGCATCAGTGGGCCAAAAATAATTTATAAAAAATTAACTGTGCAGTGTAAACTAATGAAACTTTCTGGCAATACTCTCTAGATGTTGGTGGATGTAAATATGACATTTTTCAAAATCAACTTTTTTTTGCAGAAATTGTTTTTTCTGGGTAGTGTCCCCCCTTAAATTGGAAAAATGCTTCGCTTGGGGAAAAAAGGGTGGAGGATAAGGGGGGGTGGGTGGAACCCATCAGAGTACTGTGGACCCCCGTTTGAGAGCCCATGGTCTAAGGACTAGAGAAGGGTTTTATCGCAGCTTCCGCATCACATGACGCTCTTTTTGGTGTTCTGAACTACACTGGAAAGTTCCACTGCCTGCCGCGCGCCTTTTCTCTCATTTAATTGAGTTTGGGAATGTCGTATGCTGTTACAAAAATTACTCTGATTCTCGAGCAAAGTAAATAGAACTTCATGTACGACGCTACGCTGAGCATGGTATTTCGCTGCCCAGGAGGGGAGGAAGTCTATGTCCCTAATACTAAATTTCATTTGCTCACACATTTATTAGTTTATTTGCAGTTCTATAATATGTGCCAACCAAATAAAACTGAATTGAATACGACTGTACATAAATCAGAACATTACAACTACAATGGATCAGTCCTCGGAGAGACGTAAAAAGCTTATTGAATTGCTGTGTGATATTCAGATAAGATCAAACAGAGGGTCGCCGGTTGAAACATCCAATTCACTTGATATTTTTTTATCTGTAATTGTCTACTTACAATATAAAAAAATTCATAAATAGCTTTGTCCGAAAAAAAAAATCTCGGGAGATAAAAGTCGAAGATCAGGAAGAGGTGGATGCTCGCATTGACGCACACTCCCGGAGTGGTCATGTTCCTAATGACTGGAGTGATCATTAGGAGAAGTTCACTAACGTATAGGTGTAAGTAAGTTGCATAATTAATGAGTTCTTAATTGCATTACATGTATTTTTATATTATTCCTTGAGCCATTGTTAGTGAAATTAGCAGGCTGTAACTTATGAGATATTTATATCACACACACAAAATTTTCACAGTATTCTCTTTACAGATTAGATATAAATTTAACTAAATATCATGTATTTATTTAAACCAGTTATCGAGATATTATCACGGAAATATGTGATAACAGAAAAATTTGACAAAAAACAAAACAAAAACATCTCCAATCTTTCTTTTATATATTTTGAATTATTTGTGTTATTCTATCGCCATGAAAAACGTGATGTATAATATGATAAAGAAGATACAGCCCCCTACGGAGCCCCTTGTTTGCGTCTCTAGGGGGCACTATCCTGCACGGAAAGGGATTCAGACTTAAGGTTTTACCAAATTAATACATACTTTTATTAATTAGGCAATATTCTGATGAGGTAATTCATAGCTAAAGAAATAATTACCACATTAACAGTAACAAGATAGCACTACAATAATTTAAATACATCTTACAAAACGGCTGGGCCACAGAATAAAGATTTGAGGTAAAATTGTGCTGCTGTTGGTTGGTAAGAATTCTTAACTGACTATATTTTATATAGATGTCTTCATCTCAATTCGAGCGTGGTTTTGGAGTCAAATTTTTAATGCTGACCAAAAAATGTGTTTTGGGATCATTCTTGAAGTGGAAAAAAAGAGCAAACGGCAAGCTTAGCGGATATTGTGGTTTTCAAGTTACTGACCACTGAACGAGGCCAAGGCAAAGTTTCTTTCAGCTGTCGGGGATCGCATGTCTGACTGCTCGCTATTTTGTCACTTCTCAACCCACTGCACTAGGACCCTTCTGCGACACTCTCGAAATTTGTTTTATTACACCTAAGGCATTAAAAACATATTGCATTTTACAATAATTTTGAAAAAAATTGTCAAACTGTCTGTCTCCCTTTGATGTATTTTGACGATAACTCGAAAACAAAAAATCTGCCAAGCTTGTTCTTTGGACTCTCCTTCATTTCAAGAATGATCCCAAAACATTTTCTCTTTGTCAAAATTAAAAATTTGATTTGAAAACCATGATTTAATTCAGGTGAAAACATGTTTTTCGGCACCTGTAGGGAATGGTATGTTTGACTGCTCGCTATTTTGTTGCTCTCAAACTACGGCTCTAGGACGGTTTTGCGACACTCCAAATAAATTTAATTATGCTTAACAAATCTAAAAAGATCATACTTTTTAAAAATAACATAAAAACAATTACAGGAGGACGCTTAAGCTTGGCCTTTAGGAGTGGAACGCGATAGCTAAACATATAAACCCCCACTCATTTCCAAGCCGTGCAGGTGTGCCTTGCGTGGCCTAGTCAACAGCACGTCTGGATCACCTAAAATTCTTTAAATTTTTTTCTTTTAGCAAATGAATTACTTTATAAAGTGAAATCGTTTGAGACATGCGCCAACCTTTAATTCACCATGTCATGTCTTAATCACTTTCATTCCACGCGTGACGTCATATTTTATGAGAGCGCTGTAAGTTGTTTGAAATTCCTGTGCGAGGTCACGTGGCTGTGATGTCATGACCCTATCGATATTGACCAATCAGAATTTTTCCATCCTGCCGACACCGGATTTTCTGCGACACGAGCTCCTAACCGCTATCGCAATAAAATGTCGGACTGTGTCCCTTTGATGATTTTTGAAAAAGTTTGAAAAGTTCATTAGTGTGGCCAATTTAAGATATTCTAATGACCTTGAACCCATCAGAAAGTTGAAATTTAGCTATTTTTATTGAATAACCATTCAATATATGTCCAAAATAAAATTATTTACATTAATGTGAATGAATGAATGTACAAAAAATATGGTAAATTTAGAAAAAAATTTTTCGAAAATCACATTTTTTATTTGCTTTATAGTTAGCAGCAAGGAATAATTGTTAGTTATAAAAAAAAGTCATTAGATTTTTTTTTTTATTTTAGTTTATTATTTAAGAACTTGTTTTCTCAACAAGTCGCATAAGCACACATCGAGGTTGTTGTTTTTAGAAAGTGTGGTTTCCGAAACGAGGCCAACAATTCCTGCACTGGCTAAACATCCGACCATGTTAGATTTTTTTTTATAAAAGTACATATGTGACACAATTAACAACTATTAAGGAATCGGTGGCCTGGTTGGCTAATGCATCTCAGCTTGGAGCGTGGAGCGAAAGCTTGCGCTGAAAACCTTCTGAATTTGACCCCCATTGCCCCCGCCCATTTCGATCTGGATGAGTTTTCGTACCGGCACGCGTTTGTGTAATCACTACTGCGTGATGCACGTTAAAAACCTCAGGCTAGCGGTTGTACTCCACTGGCTAAATTTCTCATCTGTAGATAAGTGACCGGTCACCCGTTGAGGCGTACCAACATCAAGGCCGTAAAAACATACAAAGCAAACCAATTTTTATTAACAACTATTATTTTGTTACAGCTTATCTGCATCCAAACATTATTTATAAAAATGAGTGAACTTCCAATAGTATTGTCATTTATTACTCAAAATGTTTACTACCGAACAAGACCACATCAGTGGTGCGCATAAATGCGGGTGTCCACCTCTTCATGGCTTACAATTTTTTGTCTCCCGAGCAAAACTATTATGAATTTGTTTTGTAGATTAAGAAATGACAAAAAATAATGAGCAAATTAAAAATTTCACCCGACACCCTCTGTTTGATCCTATCTGATAAATTCTTTATAAATAAAAAAAAAACATGTCTGAAATATTTTAGCTCAAGGCTCCAAAACTTGCACAACATCACAATAGCATATGGCATCATGATGTCACAGTAACGTGATGCCATGTGACGTCACGGTGTAGTGGGACATCATAATTTCATCTGAAATCACGATGACACTTGACTCTGACATTACACAATGTAATAAATAGCCTCATGCGATGTCTGATGACACATGATGTCATAATATTACATGACACCATTATGGCATGTGACACTGATATCATGATGTCACATGACATCATGATGTTACGTGCCACTGTGACATCATGATGTCATGTGACACTGTGATGTCATGGAGTCACATGGCATCAGGGTGTCATGTGACATCACAGTGCCACGTGACATCATGCTGCCACAATGTCACATAACATCACAATGTCATGCGACACCGCTCTCTGTGTCCTCAACAGTCTTAATATTAAAGATATTAAGAAAAGTAAAACGACAATTCCACAGAAGCATTCCTCATTAAGTTTCAGTTAGGCAAAACATAATTACGGTAGTCTGTCTTTTCTTTAGTCCCATTATCAGAGGAGAGATTACTTAAAAGAAAATTTGTACTGAAAAACTGGAAGAGAAAGAAATGCATTCAGTGTCCAGATCTCTACCCTTCATTTAGCACATGAGCCCAGAAAATAATTTATCACACAATAACAACGCAGTACAAATGCAGAAAACTTTGTGGATATATTCTTCAGATGCTGGTGGACCCAAATACAGCATTTTTCAACGTCAACTCTTTTTGACAAAAAATGAATTTTCTATAGCCGGTGACAGGTTAAGAACCCATATAGACGCTTCTCCTCCAAGACGAGCTTTCTGCCTTTGGTAGCACTTTGTTGCACGCACAGCCAAAGCCCAGTAGAAGGCAACGACAGTGTGCTGGATGCAAAGCTTCCACTGGATTCTTAGCTTGCCACTGGCTATAGACCAGGGGCGGCCAGGCTGACCCAGCCTAAGAGCCGCAAACAAAACCACGAAACTTTAAGAGCCGCGGGGAGGGGGGCAAACTTTTGTTTAGAGCAATAAACGAAACTCGAGCTACTTTTAATCTATCCGAGTCAAAAGCAGTCCAACAGTATGTAAGGTAGCAGTAGCACAACCTGTCTTTCGATTTAAAACGCGTTCCATTTCTCTTTTTCGGGAGGTGCCCGTGTGACTGGGAGGGAGGCAGGGTTGGGAAGGGGGGGGGGTAGAAGAGGGAGCCGCGAGCCACACTTTAACACGCGAAGAGCCGCAGCTTGGCCGTCCCTGCTATAGACCTTTCTACTGTTTACAAACACAAGCCTTCTCTTGCCCCTCAAGAGACTTCCGGTTGCTCCGTTTAGTCAGGGTTTCATAGCCTGTTGATGTCAACATCTCTGGGACGAGAAAGTTCCACAGAAATCCCAAAGTTCCGGACCTAGCGGGGTCCTTTTGCTGTACTATAAAACAGATAAGAGGGGATCGGTCGTCTAAATTATTTCATGGATGCTGCAAGATGCGGTGCTATATGGTGGGGGTTGCTTGTCTTCTCATGTGACCCGTAGTTTGTGGGGATGTAAATTGCCAACAGCACCTCCTTCCAGCCCTTTCAATAAAAGGGTCGATAAGCCATGTCCCCCCTTAAAGGGATGCTAAACCGAAAACTGGATTCCACAAAACACGGCAGCAAAAGCGTGCAACGGGATGCTACAAACACCAAAACATAACTCATACCGCGATATCTCCAACGAATGACCGTATTTTAAAAAAAGAGGAGGCACATTTGGAGATATGTTTATGCCTTGTTTCTCCGAGGAGGAGAGAGAACAGCATCGCGTCTTCTCCGCCTCACCGCCTTGAGGGGGCGAAGCTAAGAGAGGAGGAAACGAGATATCTTGACGTCACGCGCCTCGTAGGCCTTGTTCAATCTCAACCTCTTTTTCCAAAAATAAGGCCGTCCATTCGAGATATTGCCTTACGAGTAGTGTTGTAGGGACTGTAGCGTCCCGCCTACAGCTCCTGCATTGTTTTCTGAAATCCAAATTTCGGTTCACCGTCCCTTTAAACCAAGCAACAAAACTGCAGACAAAAATCACACATCAAATTTTGAGATTCACCGTGTTCCACTTGTATTTTTGCTTCTGAAGTTATTTATGAACTCAAAGATTGGTATTATTTTTTATGGACGAGGATATCAAATGTATTATTTAACTGAGCCAGCCCAGTATAAATGTTAGAAATCAAAATTAAATTACCGAACAGATTTCACTCTCATCGTAAAGAAGGTGCCCCTCCTATAATGAACCAACACACAAAAACAGGCAGCATCAAAATTTGCCCCCCCCCCGGACGTTTCCTCAGCGACGGGAATAAATGCTATGAATAGCTATCACCAAAGGTCATCTGTCTTGCTAAAGTTTCTGCGAAATGCCTGGCACATTAATAGAAGTCATTCTGTTAAAATTAGAATATTCTATGTGGGGGGAAGGGGAGGGGGGGGGGGGAAGTGCCATTTAAAAACGTGACCACTGTAACATCCGATTTTCAGCATATGAAAAATATGAAAGACGTTTACAAATCTTTATAATGCAAAACTAGAGTGCAGCTCTCGAGGAGGAGAAGGGGAGGGTATGAAGGGGACGGTATTCCCCTCCTCCTCCTCCATCCTCCTCCTCTCCTTCTGCCGCTGAATTTTTTCATGGGTGACGTGACATGAAATCGAGATGTCATTTTCCCCGCTATATTTAGCGGGGAGCGGGGAAACTGAATAGATGTTGAGGTCAAGTGATGTCAATTTCCTTGCTAAATTTAGCAAGAAAACTTTCCCGCTAAATTTAGCGGAAAAATTTCCCCGCTAACTTTAGCAGGGAAACGTCCCATAATGCAACACGCACGGTTACGCCGACGGTGATGAGCTCAACCCGGAAACAAGCACCTAAGAGCTGTGCTTTAAAACAAAAAATTTAAATATACCACTGCCAGCTGTAGCTTCAGCAATTCCATGCTTGATTATAGGCACCATAAGGATCTGTTATCTTTGCCTGATATAAGAGAAAACTTGTTCTAATGTTTATTTTAGTCAAGTGAGGAGGCATGGCAATCAAAACGTACCTCCTTTACATTGCCTCCTCATGAAATACTTTCTACCATTAATCACCACACCATAATTAGTTTTTCTTATAATAGGAATTCCTTTCATGTAATAATCATGACAATTTACCGTAAAGCTGTTTTTTTCTTTGTCCAACAGACAAAATTATATTTTGCTTTGCCACGAGGCATGCTTATGGCTATACATGTTTGCAAGAAAGGCTCCTGCGCGCTGCCATTTTAAGCGATGCTGGCGCTGTGTAACGTTTCCACCATGTTAGAGTGCGCTAGGGGCACATGTGTGCAAGGTCAAGATTGCAATGTCTGCTGCATTGCCGATGGCCAGCGTTAACGAAGCACTTACTGTTTTGGAACGCAGGAGGAGCTATTCACACAGAATCATAGCATCAAATATTGTAAGAGGGGGCACATTTAAGGGTTGGAGCTAACTTTATAACGATTTCAGCCTCTGTTCCAGCACGTCGTGGCAGCCAGAGCTGCCGCGAGCGCAAGCATCAATGATGCAATGGCCATGCAACTTCTGGTGCATTCTGTTAAGTGCTTCTAATTTTTCGATTTGTTACTGGTTTAGGTATTTTACTTAACTGTTTGTGCTCTTTCACAGTCCAAAACACCTGTATGTTTTAAAAATAATTTTTTAGTCTCTTTCTGCACTCAGTGGTATATGCTTCGGCAAGAGATGCTTGGTAACATTGTACTACAAGCAGCAAACGTTCTGACTGGATAGTAGGACCGCCTCACCTTGGCGCGCAGTTCGAGGTTAAGCTAAGATCCCATGCTTGGGTGAAACACCACACAAGATTTACACACAAAAGACAGGCCCAAGCCTCCATCATCCCGAGATCCCACTTGCAAAGGTGTATAAAAATGGTCTCTTGACTTTGCTTCTTTGTCAAATACTTTCTAGTAGTAATGTGCGAATAGCGGATATTGAGTTCGAAGCAAATTCAAATAGTGGCGTTGGCCGAATATTTTCGTATTGAATGTTGAATAGTTTCTTCAAGCCTTTCATTACTGCTGCACCATGCTGAAACTAAAACCCAGCCAAACTCATGAAGGTTGTTCCCAAACTTCCACTCGTCCATTTATAAGTTAATTTCAATCTAACCCTATTTATGGACCTTAAAAAGTCCAATATGTTGAGATGGCAAGTAAACAACAGATTTGACAAAAAATTGAACCTAAAGAGATGCCCCAATATATCTCACTAAGTGAATTTAGAAATATTGCTATATGAAAATATTCTTTCTTCAATTTAAAATTTGAAAAAAAGAAAAGAAAAAAGAAATATGAATGATGAAAGTAGGTTCTCAGGGCCTTCCTTCCCAACACATTTATATTTGAAAATTGTACTGCAATGTGTAGACATCAACATTTAAAAGTGAACCTTTTAGTAGACATCTACCTGGTTAGGAATGACTAAAATAGGACAAAAAAATTCTAACCCCATCTGAAATCTGAATACCCAACGTTTCACGGGCAGCTCGGCCCCTTGATCATGGGGACTGGTGTGTCCTTGTTGTCGTCTTCCAAAGTGCCCGGTGTCATCTTTTAGATGTGACTGGTGTCCTTGAAATCGCCCAATGCTATTGCTGCATTTCAAAATTCAGGCCATGTTTTGGTGTTGGTTTTCTCATCGTATCCTGCGTGTCTCATCTTAATTCAGAGATATAGCTGCTTGCTAGCGTTCCAGCAGACTGGTTGACATTGCCTTGTGAGTTATGGATATGCCAGAACTCTAACAACAGGCATTTTCACCAATTTCGTTTTTTCTCGAGGATTGTGCTGTTTTTGAATGTGATGGTGTGGTTCTTCCGCTCAGTGTGCTCGGCTAATGTGCTGCCCTGCATGTCCTTCTTTTTAAGATCACACTGATGCCTGCGTAGTCATCCTGGGAAGTTTTGGGTTTCTTTAACGTACGGGGCAGGGCAGTCGCCACAAGGAATCCTGCAGCTAAGTCCTTGTATTTTTTCCTTTGGGGGCACGATCCTTCAATAGACGTAGAAGATGGCCGATGGTCGACACTGGTTTATGTGCCGCAGTGTCGACACCCACAGGCTGAGAGAAAGTGTCTTGCTTGTGCCCTTGATGTAAGATGAACAGACGGTTGAAGGAAGGAATGGCGTGTTCTGTTCTTGGATTGCAAAGTTTCTTGTAGATCTCGTTCAAGAACCTGGATGTGAATTCATTATTTTCTGGGTCTTGTTTGATCACCGCAATTTTGTTTTACAGCCTTTCGGTGAAGCAAACCATGATGGCCTGCCCAAGACTGCAGAGGCCATGTAGAACTTGTGCGTTGTAGGATGGTTTGACGCAAAGTTCGGGTATCGTTCGGCGTGTGTCGGTTTTCTGCATACATCGCAAGTCAATCGATTAGACCTTTTCACAGCGCAGACGTCCAGGAATGGAAGACAGCCAACCACTAGAGCTCCTAAGTGAATTGAACTGATGGTTCAATAGAGTTCGGGTGTTTGTGAAGACGGTCAATTTTGCTAGTCTTTACCCAAAGTAGCAATCATCCACATACCGTAAAAACAAAGCAGGTCTCGGGTAAAATGTGTTTAAAGCTTTCTGCTCAATTACTTCCATCATAACGTTGGCTATAGTGACTGAGACTGCTGCTCCCATATCCGTGCCACTCTTCTGTTTGTAAAAATGACCAGTGAAAGAAAATCAACATTCACAAAGTTTTAGTCTTTTTTATACAACAGGCCTGCGCGCGCACAACCCCGCTTTGAAAGTGAGCTCTTCTGCCAGGCACGCAATTGCGATATTCATACTTTTCCGCGTGTTGACTGCGGCAGGTTACCCTGTAAAGTGCGCTTCTTACTGAGCACTGCGGAGAAACAACACCCGCGGGGTACGTTTTCACGGGTGTTGCTTCTCTGCAGCGCACCCGTGCTCGGCAAGAAGCGCACCCAACGGGGCTAACTCGCCGTGATCAACACTTCAAAAAACATGAATACTGCAGTTCATCTCGAAGAGAATATCAAATACCGTAAAATCCTGTAAAGGCGCCCTCCCCCGAGAGATCGCCCATCCCGTTTTTCTGGGTAAATATCTGTACCATAAAAATTCCGACACATCGCCCACCCCCCGATTCCCGTTGGACGTCAAGCGATGTCCGACAGGAATCGCGCATCAACGGCGCGATCCGCTGTGTCCGAGAAGCGAGTTCATAGCGGGTTCCCGCGTTTCTGTCTGCGATCTCCGCGTGATATCGGCTCGCGTAACAGGCTAGTTGTTCCCACGCGTATGTTGCATCGTGAAATGTGATTCTGTTGCGTCCGCAATCTGCGGTATTTGTGTCTGTGACGTACGAGTTTGTGGCGTATTCCCGTGTTTTTGTCCGCGATCTGCGCGCGCGATATCGGTTTCCGTGACAAGCAAGATTGTAGCGGGTTCCCGCGTCTTTATTGCGCCATGAAACTTGAGTCTGCTGCGTCCGCGATCTGCGGTATCCGTTCCCGTGAGATGCGAGTCCTCGAGGGGTTTCCGCGAGTCCTTCGCACCGCGTGAAACGCGAATCTGCTGCGTCGGCCACTTGCGGTATCCTTTCCCGTAATCCAGGAGTTCGTAGCGAATTCCCGCGTGTTTATCGCATCGTGAAACGAGAATTTGCCGTGTCCGCGATCTGCGGTATCAGTTCCCGCGTCACGTGGTTTGTAGCGGGTGCCCCGGCGCTTATCATTAATTTTTTATAAAGGTTTGCTGTGGCATCCTAAAAGATAGCCCACCCCACGTTTTTCACCATTTATCTCTTCATTTTGGGTGGGCGTCCTTACGGGACTTTACGGTAGTGTATTATTCGAAACTACTAGTAGAAATTTCAAACATTTGCACAACACTACTTTCCAGCATTGATCGCTATGCCAGATAATTTTTTTCCCCGTTATAGTTTCTTCTCCTCTTGTACGAGGATTAATATGATTTTTGTTTTCTGATAAGTTCCATGTTCACGTGGCTTCCCAAATGAAATGTAAAAAAAAAAAAATAATTGAATGAACAAAAAAAAAACACACCAGGCAATGGTTTCAAATGTGCATTGGCAGGAGCTATTTGAAAACTGTAAATGGTGCACATGGAACAAATGCGAGTTCAATCTTAGCATTGAAACAAGCAGCAGAACTACCCTAAAATACTGACCAACTTCTAATTCCAACAAATGAATTACAAGAGCAGAAGCCTCGGTGCCCAGCTGCTTCTGCAAGCGACAGAGCAAGCGAGAATCGAGATGGTCCTCTTACGACGCAGTGGCACATCACGCGTGACTAGCCAATGGCATGCCACTGCGGTGATCGCTTTTTTTCACGTTTCCCTTTAAAAGTGTCACTGTCCTTTAGCAGCATTGGAACCAGTGTGAAGTCAAAGTTCGCTGCTCTTTCAATCGACAGCCTGCATGGGAACCACCTTGACTACCATATTTATTCAAATGCAGACCCCAGTATTTTTCTCCTTTTCGGCGTAGCTTTTTAAAATTAGAGGTAAAGTAAACCTACAATCAAGAACAAAAAAGATAGACCCGTAATAGTATTGAGAATAATTTCCGAGGCTATTGTGCTAACCCAGGCGCTCGCCCCATGTCAGCCCCTTCTCCTACCACTCCATGCAAAGCGGTGAAGCTCGACAAGCATGCACTTATAGGCAGCGGCGTGGGGGAGGCATGTGGCAGACATGATCATCAAGAATCTCATCAGGGGAACAAGACCTTGGTTCTGTCTTATCGCAGTAGCCACCACCCTAATATTTTGCAACGTTTCTTGCAACTTCTAGCTCCTGACATCGCCGACATTGTGTGGAAATTTAGACGACGTAGGCAATCAACCCGCCGTTTCGTCAGGTCGGACAGATTTGTCGTACATGTGTCACACCTAAAGTAACAGGCAGGTAGTGCCTACCTTTCTGATGACGACAATGTCGCGGCGGGGTAGAACTTTCAGCTGCGGAGCCTGAACCCACCCACTTGTCAGGAAGTTATGCGCCTCCAGCATTTTATGTGCCTTGAACTGTTCCCTTGTAATAAAACTCATCTTCCCGACGAGTTTTATCCGTCACAGTCTCATCAAAAGTAAATAACAGCGGGTCTCTGCCACCAGAGCATGACCTTTTCCGCGTACCGCGACTGGACACACGCGGGTGAACTTTTGCCGTATTTGCTGAGTTCGAGAGCCACCTTCTTCCACGTGATCATTGCTTGACAGTACCAACTCGTGCACGGATCGTTATAGGTGCAAGACCGTTGCCTAAGCACCCCGACAAACATGCACCAGCAATCTCTGCCACCAAACGCATGCGACGGCAGCCGATTTATGGCGTTCAAGATGGTGCGACCCACTTGCGAGCACGACCGGCCAAGCACGTCATATCCCGTCCGGACATGACATCATGTGCAAGCCGTGTATGCTCAGCATAGTTCATTTTTAGACTGCCCGCTTGACCTGCAAGCCTGACCTCCCCTGACGTCACGGCGCTGAAAAGAGTGGGTGGCTCTGTTCAGACAAGATCATGCACGCGAGTCTAAAGATATTTTTTTGTTTTTCTTAATTTTTGTTTTTTTATATCTTAGTCCTCAGCATGTGTAGGGAACATAATCAAAAAGATATCGCAAGAAACATCATATTTAAAGAGAAAAAAACATTTTGAGTGCACCAGAACGGCATATTTTATTTTTGAAGTTTTTGTTTATGTCATGCTTGGTGACACGACTATGCAAACTACAAATATAAGAAATCTAAAATATTTTGCACTTATTATAGATCAAAACTATTAAGTGATATATGTACAGCATCGTGGAGGTCATATATTTTGCATCAAAAATGTGCAAACATGGCTCCTTTGTTGTTTTATCCCTAGATTTCTGAGTCTTTATGTACAAAAATTGAATAGCTACAATGATAAAATTAATGTCATATTGTTATTAAAACATTCTTTCGAATTATATATAAATCATTGCTTTATCTCAAAGATTGAAATTGTTTATGTCACTCCAAAACGGTTCTAAAATACAAAGTTAAATTTCATGGGGGAATTAAAAAAAAAAAATCTTTGATTTCTTTGAAATTGATAGTGATAGTTCTCGATCATACTCTTGTACTTATTCATAAAAAACATGTTGCATCATTTTGCTTCTTTCAATGTTTCAGTGCTGCAAAGTGTACCTTCCCCGCCGGCATTTTTGCCCAATGCCACGGACGAGCTTATCTATCAATTCCCTCTATTTTATGACTAGATATATTTTTTGAGCTGCATTCGGATATTGGGCTCAAGTTCAAGTATTCTACTAATTAAGACAATACTCACGTTGCTCGTCCTTTTCATTAATTTAATCAAGAGTCCTGTTTTCCCCTTTAAAATGAAAAGTTCTATGAGCTTTCGCTGAACTTTTTTCCATAAAAGCAGGACGAAAACTCGTCATTGCTGCAACTACATTTTTTTAACAGAAAGTAGCAGAAAAGTAAGCACAGTGGTGGAAATTATATGTGAATATTTATACCTATATTCACAATGAAGTGGGAATGTTTGAGCCACCAAGCTTGTCACACTGCCATTCATGACAGTTGTATGTCCGGCTAAGGTAAACCTGCGACTTCACTGGCACTTTTAGCAAGACGTCCATTAAATGGAAAGTGAAACACCATTCAAAAACTGAGATAGAGGTTCATTCTAGTGTAGTTTTATCCTGTGAATCTGAATACCACAATAGAATTTTTGCTAAGATGTAACGAAACGTGAGAAAATACGAAAAACCTCCGATCAGTCGTGACATCATAAAAGGGTCCTTCGGCTGCCAACGCGCGTCGCTCGAAGGTGTGCGTGCTTTGTGAGCTTGTCATATAATCCCCCACACTGAAATAGTTGTGACGCCTATTTCTGCCCTTTTCAAAAATGGCAAGAGTGCGCGTGCATACCTTTGATAGGCACCGATGGTGCGCGAGAGTGGAGATTTCAAAAACTCCTTTTGTGACGTCACACTCTGTGAAGGAGGGCCTTCAGAGGTTCTTTTTACAATGACTTTCTGCAGCTTCGGTGCACCAAATTAAAATATAATATCAATATTCGAAATCCTCAAGGTCGAATGAAGATGATTTAAGTGTGTTTCCTCATATACATAACTGCTTCAGCTTCCCTTTTAGGATTAAAAATATTTGTAATTATTCATTTTACTAAAATAAAAAAAAACACGAAATTAAAAAAGTAAAAAAAGAAATAACGAGTAAAGATATCGAGCGCACTACAGTTGCCCACGCTGACAGGAGGGCATCTTAAGAAGTTTGTCTTTTGTCCCTCTTCAAACCAGATTGATGGATTCCAGGAAGTGCTCACCTGGGTTGCAACAATTCCAACGAGTGCAAGAAAGTTGATCAACTTCGAATGTGGCTACAAATAGGAAATGCATGAACTGGAGGATTTCGCCCGATCCACTTCGGAGAATTAACATCCAGATCTACACAATGCGAAAAATTCTCTGCTTTGCTATGTTCTTTTTGCGTTTACTAAGGTAGAACAAAATATTCTATGGATGCTTTAAGTGGCTGCCATGGTTGAAGACGTTTTGTCAAGGAGCAACTACACGGGACTGGCAACCACTTTGTTTGTTTATGACCGCAACGCATGTGTTGTGTTGTCTCAAGATTACAATACTCTGCGACCTCCCAAAAGCATGACAGGAGAGAAAGGAGGAAAGATAATGCTTTACTAGCTTTCCTATGAAGCAACAAACAGAGTACGTCTAAGCATGTGCCAATAAGTTTTTCCGAACAGAAAAATGCACCAGAAGAAAATGGGCGATAACAGCATGCGCTCTGCAAGCCATGCTGTCTCTGGTTCCTGTAAAGCCCCTTTCCAGGTTCACGAGAGAGGCCACCGTCGGCTTGTGGAGTTTGCTTTCTGTCTGAGCCGCCGCCTTTCTGATTTAGCGCTGTATAGGTTGGTGCTTCTAGCATTGCGAGCTTCACTTTTAGGGCTTGCGGCATTTTGATTTTGACGCTGGCGTTGCTCCTGGGGACGATAGTATATTGACAAAAGTATTGACAAAGAAATAAAAAAAAAGTTGTTTCGGGGAGCATACCCCCTTAACCCCTGTGCTGCCAGCGAATCAAAGCGGTAGCATGTCCGTCTGCCAACTGCGTGGACGTAGAGAGGGTTACAACGGATCAAACCTCGAGACTCTAAAATTGGTTTCATGGGTGGTGGTGTGGGTCCCTAGCGGTTTTGCTTTGCTTTCCAACCTGTCACGCCAAACTATGGAAGGAGAGAGAACAGCTTCCACATCGGTAGAACGCCATCCTTTAAATACACCGACAATTTGATTATCGAGTGTTTTGTAAGGATAAATTCAGGCCCAGCTTTGTCTGCTGTTTGAAGAAAAGCTCGCTGCCACATACCTGAGCTAACACAATCAGAGAGCCGTAGTTGAACTTATTCCACCAGAGATTTCGAATCCTCCTCCCGAAACGCTGCGGCCATGAGACAGTGTCGATCAGTTTGCGCATTCTTTATTTACCACAACCGGAGCTGATAGATTCTCTCGCACTCGTTGAAATTTTTGCAATTCATGCGAGTGCTTAGAAAAATTCGTTCATCTGGTTTAACAGGGGCAAAAAACGGACTTCTCAATACATCCTCCTGCCAACATGGGCAACTAGTGCACTCAACATATTACTCATTATTATATTTTACAGCGAAGCTGTATACCTCTACCCTGACATGGTTTTTTTCGTGTCGTTGTCAACAAAAAGCTCCAAGGTTATACAGCATAGAGCGCAGTATTCGTTCCAATAAAATTAAATTAAAAAATCACAAAACGAGCATTAAAATCTTATGATGGATGATATGGCACTTGTGAACTATGCAAAGCATGTGCATGCATTTCCCGGTAAAGATTACGGTTCCAGCTTCTATGGAAAGGGGTTGACGTCATTCGAAGCCCTCATGTGATTCATTATGCCAAGCAACTGGATACACCGGAATAGTGTGTGCAAAGTAAACAACAACTGTGCAGCAGGCGTTGCAATCTACGCAAGGGATGAAGCTTGTGTGCAGCCGTATGAACTCCAATATGACCAAGTCGACTGCGGGGATGTGTGTTCCATGAAAACTAGCGATGGAATCGTAATTTTCACGATCTACATCTAACCCAATACACCCAAATCTGACATCAAGTGCTTCATGCAAACGCACTTCTCCTCACTGTCCATGGATGCTACACCGGTGTGGACTGATTACCGGTGTGGACTGCCACACCGATAATCATTATCGGGGACTTTAATGTGGACATTTTGAAACCGCAACACAAGCGGTTCATTCAATTCGTCATGAAAGAGTTTGCACTCCTGTGCTTCATCGATGTAACTGAACCAACTACCATTCATGGATCATGCACCTATCTAACTTTAGCTAAAAATCTCTCTACAGTGAGGACGGAAAATTTTAGCGTGCATCACTCTGATCATAAAGCAGTTGTGAATGTCGTTACAAAGTAAATGAAGAGTGTGCGGCACGTCGCATTGGGTAAATCGTTGTAGGTGTCGTTACAGCTTCGCTGGACAACCACCTTCGCAAAATAAAATGGCTTTTTTTTTTTTTTTTTTTTTTTTTTTTTTTTACTTTTTTTATTTTATGTTTTTTTTATTTTTATTTTACTCAAATAAATAATCCTAAATATTTTTAATCGTAACGTACCTGCATCTTGCTGAAAGTGCCAGTGAAGTCGCAGGTTTACCTTTGTCTGCCGGACATACAACAGTCATGAATAGAAGTGTAAACAAGCTTGGTGGCTCAAACATCTCTACTTCACTGCAAACTTAGGTATAAACAATGGCATATAATTTCCACCAGTTGCACCTACTTTTCTACCCCTTTCTGTGAAAAAAAAAAAAAAAAAAATGTAGCAGCGAATACAGATTTTCGGCCAACTTTTGTGTAAAAAGTTCAGCTAAAGCTCATAGAACTTGTCATTTTAAAGGGCAAAAGAGGATTATTGGCTAAATTAATAAAAAAAAACGAGCAATGCGGGTATTGTTTTAATTAATAAAATACTTGAAGTTGAGCCCAATATCTGAATAAAGCACATAAAAAGATATATGGTCATAAAATACACGGAATCAAAAGATAATCTCGTCCGTAGCATTGGGCAAAAATGCTGGCGTGAAAGGTGCACTTTGCAGTGATGTAACATTGAAGAAAACAAAAAGATCCAACATGTTTTTCATGAATAAACATAAGAGTATGGTGGAGAACTATAACTATAAATTTCAGAAAATCAAAGATTTTTTTTTTAATTCCTTCTTCAGATTTCTTCACTTTGTAATTTAGAACAAGTTTGAAGTGACATAAAAATTTCAATCTTGGAGACAAAGCAATTATTTATATATCATTCGAAAGAATGTTTTAATAACAATATTACATGAATTTTAATATTGTAGCTATTCAATTTTTCTAGATAATGGCTCAGAAATAATGACAATCTGTCGAAGGAGCCATGTTTGTGCATTTTGGATGCGAGATATATAACCTACACAATGCTATACATTATCACTCAATAGTTCCCATGAACTATTACAACATCAAAATATTTTAGATTTCTAATACTTGTAGTGCGCGTAGTAGGTGTCACCAAACATGACATAAACAAAAACTTCAAAAATCTAATATGCTGTTCTGGCACTTAAAACTTTTTACTCTTTAAATATTATATTTTTTGCAAAATAATTTTTCATTAGTTTCCCTACAGATGTTGACGAGTAACGTATAAAAATATTAACAAAAAAAAAATATGTCAGAACTCGCGTGCATGATCTCACCTGAACAGAGCCGGATATATTTGAATGTCGGTTTTGGCATCATTTTCACTTGCAAAGTTCGCAACAACTATTCTGAATTTCTTGATACTAAATAGCATACCGCGAAGAATAAAGGCCGGTGATTCAGGAAATATAGTTAGTTTTGGTAGCTCAGAAAATCGCCAGAGCATGTCTTCAAATCCCCAAGCTAGTGTTGTCACACTGACGTTAGCAGACGGCATTTAGAAAATGGCACCGGCTACAGCTGGTTTCAGATTAGGCGTTCGTGTGTTCATCTATCAAACTGCTGGATTTTCCTTGGGGTTATTTTTAATACAGACATCAAGCAATGGCAACAAGTGTATATGGAAAAGCATTTCAAAAGGGATCAAATATATCTTGTGGTATTTGAATTTTGATTTCTAATACTTTTTAAACTGCAATTGCATCTGTAAATAAATACTTCTTTTTTCAATGCATTTTTTAAAGTATTTTCCTCTTCCCTGGTTGGAAGGCAGGTGTAACCATTGGGAATTTAGCTGCAATATTAGAAAGTCCAAGCACGTGCATTTTTTTTTTTTTTTTTTCGGATTATAGCTTTCTTGGCTGTTCTTGAACTAAAAAACGACAAACTTGAGCATGTACAAAAATATAAGTATCTAGGAGTCTATCTTTTGTCCTGTTTAAAACGAAATGATAACAAAGAAAACACTGTGGTGAAGGCTAGTAAAATGTTGCAAACACCGTAGCACTATTAGTCTATCATGACATAGTGCTAAGCAAAATGAAAAATTTGTTAAAATTTTGTTTAAAGGTAATTTGAAAGGCAAATCACATCACCATTTCAAAAGTAATAAGGATTCAAAGTGACATAAACGAAAAGTATGAATGGGAAAAAGATTCAAACAGAATTCCCAAAAGGCCAGTGGTAAAAGTGGATATGCTTTATGCTGGGCAACTCTGCCATAAAAGCAAATATATTCCGAGTGACCGACAGTTCTGTCAATAGCCTTATCGAACAGATGTAGCACTTGGCTGTTATCCTTTTTATTTACTGTAAAGTTCCGAGAGAACACCCGTCCAGAAGAGAATGCCCATACCGTTTATCTAGCCAAATATCTGTAACATAAAAATCATGAAACATTGCCCGCCCGCCCCACTCGCGTCGGAAGTCACGCGAGGTTTGACGGGAATCACATCACCCGTGCAATTTGCTGTACCAGCACGTGTGACAAGTGAGTTCATAGCGGGTTCCCGCGTTTTTTTCCGCGATATTGGCTCTCGTAATACGCGAGTTGTTCTCGAATGTATGTTGCACCGTGATTTGTGAATCTGCTGTGTACGTAATCTGCGGTATCAGTTCCCATGACATAAGATTTGTAGCGGATTCCCGCGTTTTTGTCCGCGATATGCGCATGCGATCTCGATTCTATGCAAGTTGGTCCCGCGTGTATATTGCATCGTGAAATATGATTCTGCTGAAATCGCGATCTGCGGTATTTGTTCCCGTAACATACGAGTTTGTTGTAGATTTCTGCATTTTTGTCCATGATCTGCGCGCGCGATATCGGTTCCCGTGACAGACAAGTTTGTTGCGGGTTCCCACATGCTTATAGCACCATGAAACTTGAATCCGCTGCACCTGCGATTTGTGGTATTCGTTCCTGTGAGATTCGAGTTCTCGGCGGGTTTCAGCGGGTCCTTCGCATTGTGAAAGGTGAATCTGCTGCGTCCGCAATGTGCGCTACCCTTTCCCGCGTGTTTATGGCATTGTAAAACGCGAATTTGAAGTCCGCGATTTGCGATATCAGTTACTGCGTCGTGTGGTTTGTAGACTGTGCCACAGTGTTTATCATTAATTTTTTATAAAGCTTTGCTCTGGCGTCTCAAAGATAGCCCACCCGGTGTTTTTCACCATATATCTCTTCATTTTGGGTGGGCGTTCTTTCGGAACATCATGGTAATCTCCCGTCCTTCTCCAGTAGTAACTTTATGACCTACCTCTAATCCACCCAAATCCTGCTTGTTAAGCTCATATTTCAGTCCTCTTCACCAACATAATCTATACATTCTATGATTAAGACTAGCTGTGGTTATGAGACTGTAATTTAAATAATCCACAATTTCAAAGATCTGCGATTTTGGTAATCTCTAATTCAGAGTTGATACAAAATTAGAAACTGCAGAGTCAAAATTGGAAACGTGACATAATCTAAAACTTGCGCTTTATGAAGCTGCTTCTAAGAGGCTCAAAGTGAACCGCCGCCGCTAGGAACGTCTAACCGTCGATTTCTCACGTTTCTTTGTAGAAGCCAACACAACTCGAAGCCAGCAGTGTGCACATGTGCTACACTACCGGCTTCAACACCGGTAGGGCGCGCACACGTGCGACGTCGGCCGCCGTAGCCTGTTCAAGCGCCAGATGCTCGCAATCGTGAGCAAAATGCAATCAAGGACGGTTCTGCATCTCCATAAACAAGGCAATACGTCGCTGACAGGACAAGAATGGCGGGGCGTCCCTCTCAGATGCCCGGCCTTCAGCAAGTGCTCGTCGCTTCTTGAAGGCCGGGCTTTAGCAAGAGAGGAGGCAGCTCGTGCTAGAGGCGGAACGACTGAAATACCTCCCTGCCATTCTCATTCTGTTATACTTCGTCCTTTGACGTGCTGATCAGCTCACTGGGACCGCAGTCTTCACCATCTGCCAAGCTATGGTAAGACGGAGTATGGCGACCACGGCGAGAATCCGGGGAGGCTGTACACTCACGGTGGACGGGTGGGCTGCGTGGGGTGCGGCACGGCGTTCTGGAGGTCGTCGAGGAGGTACTCCATGGTGGGCTCCATCTCGTACGAGCGTGGCGACGATGGCGGCCGGTATCGGACCGGAGACGTCGGGGACAGCGACCGCTGGCCATTGGGCACGTGGGACGTCACCTCGTGCGTCACCTCCACCACTGCACATGGAACAAAGAAGCATCTCCATCTCAATTATGCCACCCTTAAAGGCCCGGTTAGGGCAATAACGTAAGAGGGAGAGGGAGAAGGACAATGTGTTAAATTGGTGGTCCTCAAATAGGGGTCCGCCAACACTTTAGGGTCCCCGAGGGCCCTTTTATGGTCTCCAAAGCCATAGACTGTTGGTCAAGCTGAGCACAAAAACTTTTTTTATCGATGCTGGCTGTCCCACAAAGCTAAATAGAGCAAACCATGTGTACTGAGCAAGTGGGATAGGTTATTCTTCGTTTCAGAATCACAAATGTTTTGCACGCATTTAGTTTTCTTCATTTACCCTTCTGTATGCGTAATCATCCAATAACCACCCTCCCTTCTGGAGGCAGCGTCCTCCATTACTTCTGTCGATCCAAAAGGGGTCCTAAGACATAAGTGCATGAGGACCACTGTATTGAAAAATAGAATAGGCAGTACAGTAATAAAAGATACAAAAATAAACAGCATGTGCTCAATCTAAATGGACTACAGTCGAATTTCGTTAATTCAAACTTGAGGGAGACCGAAAATTTGTTTGAATGAAGCAAAGTTTGAATTACCGGGAGTTTCCTTCCATAGAGATGCATAGGATGGGAGCTGCATGTCAGTTTGAAATATCCGCAAGTTTTAATTAAAGAGATTCAAATGGAGTAGAAGATTATAAAACACTGCTGCATTAGTGACGGTAACAATGAAGGATGGCAGCTGAATACATGCAGTGATGACATGAGGAAGGAATGATTCGTTAAAAGCACGAGTTTTACCGGAGATTCGTTTAATTGGATGAGAGTGACTCAGACAAAATGATATTCTATCGGGGGTGATATTGAGCGATATTCTATCCGTCAAAACAGAGGGGCACCTCCGTCGAGCCGGGGTCCACAACATTCAACAACATGATAATTTCAATTACTGACCCTGTGGATTTCAAAAACACAATTCTAGCTTATTTTGCCGCGTAAAATCAGACTTGCACCGTTTTGTGTTCTTCCCAACTTTCAATTTTATCATGAGAGTGCATTCTATTTTCATTATCATTCATTGTTTCTTTCATTTTATTGCATAATTTATTGTATTGCCCTCTCCTTAAGTGATGCTCTTGAAAGAGAGCCCTCAAGGATAAAATAAATTAATTGAATACCAATCCAAAGTCACGGGCTATTTTGACAAGATTCTCTCGCTGTTATGAAGAGGAAAAAAATTTCTAGAGCCATTAATAACAATGGCGAAGGGGTTTCACTCAAAAGACTCCTTGCAGCTCGCTCACAAAGAATAAGAACCGTATTTGGTCCCTTCGTTGGTGTTAGTGTAATTCTGTACTTGTTGATAAAACTAATACTTTGGGCACAGTGAGGTCATATTTAAAGCTTCTGAACACACACACAAATTGTAGCAAGTTCATAAAATGAAACCAAGATAAATTCTGTAATTCCTTGTATTGCGAGTGTTATTTCTTAGAACCTATTTCACAGTACAGTGGACAGCTGACTCCAATGATGCAAAAACACACTAGCACCCCCCGGTTCCCCTAGTAGGTGAGACAAATAAATTTAAGCGACGTGCCGTTGACAAAGCCATAGAATCTGCTTGGCATCTTCAAAAAATATTCCAACCGACGTGCGTGATGGGAAGACCTACGTCAGTATTTATCACAAAAAACCAAGTCACAAAGCATGCACACTTAGTGTCTTCATTGGTGGGATTATTCCTTTAAAAATTGGAAAAAGCGAAATTAAAAAAAAAAAATTAAATAATTAACACCAATGTGAGCATTCAAATATCTCAGTTTGATTTAGTGGCGTTTGAATTATTGCTGAATCGTCCGTACCTGCCCATATACCCTGCACGATTATACAGGCGTTAGCCGTTCATGCATGCACAAAATTGATTACAAAGGAGCAGATAAAAATATATTTAGAACAAAACAAACTACACTCACAATTGCCTACACCAAGGGACGTGACACTTTAAACATCTACAGCATTCTTGAAATAGCTGTGTTACTTCATAACAACCGAAGAAAAAAAAAAGCTGTTATGCCAGAGGCCCAAAATACCGAACAGGCGTAACAGAGCACAGTCAACACACGGAGGCCGATCAAGGTCGGAATTTCACAACTGAGCTTTTCCTTATTGCAAGAAGCGTTCTTCACGCACCGAGACACCCCCTCCCGTAGGTCGATGCCAATGCCGCATTGGAACAATAAACAGAGCATGCGCCTGACATCTCCTGCCAAAGTTATTCTGAGCCTAAGTACATCAGCTCTGTGGAAGCCTCTCAAAAGGAGCATGGCGAGGCTGACGCGCAATTTCCACCTCTCGGAAGAGGAGAGGTTCAAGATCTGTATGTTTAGGCGGGCTCCTTAAACTTCAAAGCTGCGTTTGTCAAGGAACAGGACCCCTCGGTGTGAAGCAGCCATAGAGGAAAGAGGATATGAGCGAGAAAAGAACAAAAACGCCTAGAAATATTATTTATGGTAACGTGTCAGATATAAGACCCAAAAGTGTACTAGCAGTACTCAAATTTAACAACTTGCGGCTGTGCGTTAGAGTAGAAGATGATCGTGGATGGCACCAGGTGAAAGGGCGGGCTAGGTATATTTATCTCCCACCCTTCGTCTATAAATAAGATTTCACTTTTTAGTCATTTTTTCTTGCAAAATTCTGGAGTTTGATTTTTTAAGTTTCTACAGGTTTGGGAGGTTTTTGGATGCCCCACTTGACAGATCTCCAAAATTCTAACGAGAATTTTTTTTTTTTTTTTAATTGCAATAAAGACGTGAAAGAAGACTGAACATTTATGACATTGACTGATTATCCCACTGGGCTTTTGGATTGTTTAGCTCTGGAAGTGTTTTCTCATGTTTTGGCAATCTCCTCTTATAATAAAGAAAATTCACAGTTTTAGATTATTTATTCAGAAAAATTGTGTTTGTATCTACAGCTGTCTCAAGATAAACGATAAGCAGAAATGTAAAAATAAAAGATGTAAAAAAAAAATAATCATATTCAAGGATTTTTTTTTAGAAAAATATGTCGGACCCCCTTTCAGAAATGACTAACCTGGTGACAATTCAAACCAAAACTCAATGAGAAACAAATAACAGGCAATAACTTTAACGACTCCAAGTGACCAACATGACAAGTCAAGAGAAATTTCGATTCTTTCAAAATTTTAATCCAAACAATGAAGTTGGGAGTTATGATTTTCGAAGGTGAACCTCAATGTAGCAGAATCCTAAGCGCATTCCACCACAAACACGACATTGGCACTTGTCCATTCTACTCATATAAATTAGTATTGAACACAAAATTTACCCACTTATACGTAACTGGAATAGGAAAGCACATTCTCCTGCACGGTGATAATCACAGCTTCTCAGCTGTGG
Source organism: Ixodes scapularis (assembly GCF_016920785.2). NCBI lineage: Eukaryota > Metazoa > Arthropoda > Arachnida > Ixodida > Ixodidae > Ixodes > Ixodes scapularis. Next base: position 45,443,191 of record NW_024609846.1, read on the forward strand.
GAAAAAAAAAAAGAAACTGGCAATTGCTTTTTTGTGCTGGACCATACTCTATACCCACTTATGCAAATAGCCAGCAGCTTCCCTTTCAGAGAGACCATCCCTCATTTCAAAGTTTTGTCTACATTCAGCAAAATAGAGGAGTTGAAGTCACTCCGGGTGCAGTGCAGTTAGACTCCGACATGACTGGACAACATACTTAATTCAAATTAACTTCGTGCAGCAATTCAAAAGGAGTCAGAAGAAGAATTTAGAATAATTAAGAAGTGTGTGTATGCATAGTTTCTTAGTGTGTTACCTCAGAAAGTTGTCCCTGAGTGTAGTACTATGTGTTTGGGACCAAATTTCGGTATTCTCAAAAGCTATGAGGAGTGTAAATTATTTCTGTTTACACTTACTGTTTGCTGGAAATTTATTAGTGCTAGCAGTTACAATAATGAAAGCACTTTTAATAAAATACAAAAGGTGCTTATTTACTCCAAATCTTCTGGCTAAACAACTGTCCAAACTGCTGTTTTACAGGATCTTTGGCAGAAATAAAACTTTAAAATTATCAGTAAATAGGCCCACAGACCATGCAGTGTTCACTATAGACTAACAATTTTTTCACAATGTTCACAAAATTCAAGCTATTGCAAGAGACATTCTCTTCTTCACTTGTCTCTGTCCCTTCTACTTTTAAGTTTCTGTTCCTACCCCAGTCTCGGGTTAAGTTCCATCATGGTAAATGTCCACCAGCTCGCCTGTACTTTAACCGTTTTTGCAAGACATGAGTTGTTTGCAGCATTTAAGGCAGAATTTTCAATTAAAGGTCAAGTAGACAAATAAATTTGTTTTAATATCACAGAGCTCTATATGCTATATGCCATATCTTATTTACAGCCTAGGTGACTCAACAAATAACTAAAGCACTAAAACAATCTCTCTCTACTTGAGCTATGCCAGAGCAAATTGGCTCGATGAGACTAATTGCTGTCTGCACTCCAGCGTGACATTGCAAAACAAAAGAAGCAACAGACTTGACCCCAATGAGATGGGGTCGGTCTACCAATTAGTACAGAGAGCTAACCGTACAACCAAATAGGAAAATTAAACCGAGACGAAGTTATAGGCACACTGAGAGAGTGCAAACTGAAACTGCTCTGCACATCCTGATAAACTTGAGACCCGACACGCAAAAATAAATTCTTCCCAGCAGAAAATTTTTATCTTTTCTTTAGTTCCACCTCCCATTTCCTTCTCACTTCTTTACATCCTTCTCATGTGCTAAGCGTCCAAGCGGTTAATAACCCCCCAAACCTGAACAACAGGGATTGGTCACACTGGCGGGGAACAAGCACTGAAAGGGGCTGTTGCTATCGCTTGAATCGGACAATGTGGATCACTCTTCAGGCTATTCTGCGACGGGCTCACGTGTTTCCTTTCGGCAAGGACCATACTCCATTCAGCCCCGAGATGACAGTACAGTGGAAGCTACGTGCTCGTCAGACCAGTCCTATGTCTATCTTTAGCCCCATGACTACGGCCCCGCCAACAAACACACGCAGAGAGCGAAGTCAGGTGATGAAAGGGAAGCTGCTGATTGGTTCGGTGAGTACTTTACTCCTACCGCACTCTCAGCTTGGGGTCGAAGGAGTTTTTCCCTCTTTTTTTTTTCTTCTTTCATAGGGCCAGCAATGAGTTGCTGGCTATGTATTCAGATTTCTTTCTTTTTTTTTTTTTTCACTATGTGCAAAGTTAAGTTTTAGCGGCACGGTGTATTTTCAATTGTTTTCAGGAGCACAGATATGTCATCAACAAATGACAACTACTCACATGACACTGTAAGCCCTTTTATCACTTATTGAGGGGTTGTGTGAGAACACCAAGGTGTCTCGAAGAGAGTCAGAGGAGCTTTCATGGTAATGGCGCTTATTGAATCATCCTCATTTTCAGCACTTGCTTCTTTTAAAAAAAGGTTGAACGTTAGAGAGTTCTAGTAGGTCATTCCAATACCTCCAATAATGATGCAATGCATATGCAAAGGCTTTGGCGGAGTATCGGGTATCATTATCCTGATACTCCGCCAAAGCGGGTAACATTATCCCGATACTCCGCCATAGTAAAAAGCCGTTGTTGGTGTATTCTTGGTGGTAAGATCTTTTCTAGAAGACATGCTCAAATGAACGAACCACGGGAGGAACTCGATGGGCAAGCTGGCATGCGAGAAGAATGCTGGCTCGACTTTCTTGAGTTTTAGTTTATATTCTCTTCCGACCAAAGTTGACGGTGTGGTGGGAGCTTCGCGCTCGCCGGACCAATCAACCACTTCCCTTTCATCACCTGACTTGACTCTTTGTCCGTGGGTATGCGCGAGAGCGTAATCATGTGGGGAAAGATAGGCTTATGACTGGTCGACGAGCTTGTAGCTTCCATCGCACTGTTGGATTTGGGTACTTTCAAGTCTGAGGGTCAAAGGGAAGGGGTAAATTCAAGGAAGAAGGGGGGGGGGGGGGGGGCAGGAGGGGAGGGGAAGGTGCTGCTTCTGTATTTCTTTGCGGGTTTACTATCTAGACTAATTTTTTCTAATCAAAAGTCAAATTTGGGGGTTTTACGTGCCAAACCAACGACGGGCATCTGGCACGCCCCAGCGGAGGACTGAGGATTAATTTGGACCACCTGGGGATCTTTTGACGTGCAACCGAAAACTCGGTTACATGGCGCCTCTTCCGCAATAAGCCTCCATCAGATTGCGGGCACCTCGGCCGGGATTCGAACCCGCCACATGGGGATCCATAGGCCAGCGCTCTCACCTCGGAGCCACCGAGGAGGCTTAATTTTTTCTAATCCTAGCCGGCGAGAAAAGAAGGGCTGGCAAAAATAAGGTTCCTCTTTTCAGCTTGTTGGTCAACCTTAAGAAGAATTGTTCGACTGTGTTTGCATAGATCATTTTTTAACCAAGTTATTACCTCTTTCCTAGCCGCGCCCATAATCCATCGATCACCGGTGATCGATGGTTTCCAAGCGCTGTCAAGAAATTAAATTTAGTGCAGAGAATTATGTTCCACAATCTCGTGGATCGCCGAAGGACTCTAGTTTCAATTTCAACATAGGTTTTAGCTTTATTGCAAGCTGGTGGGCTGTCAAAAACAGTCCTGGAAACAGTGGCTGCACTTGTCTAACATGGCTAACTGGTTGCATCAGTCTTCGTAACAAGGATTGCATTATTTACATAATTCAACTGTACTATGGCCTATTTTTTGGACCTCAAGAGCTCTGGGGGCACTTTAAATTATGTTAAAGGTGTCACTTAACAGATGTTTGTCGGTAAGCATCACTATAATTTCTAATGCTGTCCTGAGCGGGCGTGCACATTTTACGTTCCCAACAAGTTGGACAAAAATGCTAAACATAAAGGAACTGCAATCAAGGGTATTTGCGTCTCCAGCTCGACGCTCGCCCTCCCGCGGCGGAAACGGGAAGCACTCTAGTGAGGGTCCCCCGATTCTCCTGCTCAGCGGGCATGGCGGAACTGCTCGCGATCATGGCTCGCAAAAATGTTGTTTCCGAATGCAAATAACACTCTTCACAGTCCCAACGTATGGGATTGTACCTTACTGGAGAGTTTTAGTATTGCGCATAGAGACAAACGCAAGCGGTGTGCGTTTGCGTTGGAGTTGTGTGCCCCACGTTTTGCGTGCGCCTCATCGCCATGCGCCATCCAAGACCGCAATTTCGGGCTCCGCACACACGCAGTGTGGAACATGCAAAGCTAACGCAAACACACAGGGCATGAGTTCGCTCGTATACGCAATATTAAAACTCACTACTGTTTCACCGGCTTCCAACGCCAACGAAACGTGCTGCAGTTAGCAGACGTGCAAGCAGGTAGGCATTCCTTCCAACTGGAAAGACTGAGATTGGCAAAAAGACGGCGAGCAAATACAAAAGTAAATAAATGTTATGAAAAAACTAGTAATTAAAAAAAAAAAAGCTTTTTTTTTTTACTTTTGGGCATTGGGTTTGGAAGTATATTAACGGCGACTTTGGACGTTTCGCCGATTGTCAAAGGTCACGACTTTGATAGCACAATATACTTTACCCACAATTAATGTAATTTTACATAGATTTCTCACATTAGCTAGAATGTTTTAATTGATTTTAGACTATTTCTATTTTATTGGTAATTAAGATGCAGCAAATAGAACCAGTGATGATAATTAGCACAGTTTTCATTGTCATATTTCTTCGCACGTTTAAAATTACATCATAAGCAACAAATTATATTAGAGCTTGAAGAATTACTTATTCAAATATTTGAATTTTAATGTTATTAATATTAATACAAATCGCGGCAATGTATGCCTCCAATTAACGCCAAGATCACGAGAATACGCTATTTAACCATAATAGTCTTTACAGAAAGGTATAATTCTGTTTTCTTTTTAGCATATGAAAAACTCTGACATAGTTATCAAGATAGACAAACAGTCAAACACTGGATGTAATATGAAGTCCTACGCGTCACGCCCGGTGCTATAAAAACACACTCACACTTCAGCTGTCTGACTCGGATTCCGTCTTTGAATTTTTTTTAGTGAGAACAGCGTTTATTAGTTTATTCGTTTGGTGGACATATTGTAAAAATTATAATTATTCTAGTCCTTGTGCTGAAATAATTGTCCTTATTTTCCATGGCAATTATCTGAGCAAGAAAAAAGCAGCGAGAACGCACATATATCAGCACTGATTTTTTCAACAACTACAAATATCAGCCTGAATCGAACAGTATTTCACAAAATAAAATTTCCGCAAACAACTTTTCCAAGTAAATAATTACGATGCGAGACACATCTTGAGTCATGAAAGAATCCGAAATTACGACCTATATCGAGAAATTAAATCCAAAATAGAGGTAAGTTTCGGTTTCGCTCCAGAATTCAAAACGCGCATCCTTCCGTAAATAATACGCTAAACACCGTTCTTGTTTTGAGGTTAAAGAGGTGACCTGCGCTCATAAAACATTAGCTTCCTCGTATTACCAGAAATAAATTATGTCGCTCAGTCAAGCCAGCACACTAGACAGGCTCAACAGTGGCACGCATCTCTGACCCTCACTAAACCCGCCATCTTGGAAAATGAGTGGCGCCACCTATAGTTAGTTCCAGTTGCGAATAACAAAATGAAGGCAAAACAGAAACAAAGCACTCTGCTGGGGATGTGAGGTGTAGTATCTGTGTTTCACCAATACAAGCATTCCTTTGTTGAAAAGCACACATGTTACGGAGGCCAACTTTCCGACAAACTAAAAATAGACAATGTCAGTTAGAGTACACTAACTTTCAGAAGTAATAGCCGTGGGTATGGGGCACAGTTTCTGTATTCTGAATTTTTCTTATTTGTTGTTAAATTTGACATAGCTGTAGAAGTTTTGGCATTTATATGTTTTCCACACATACACTGTACTTTCTCAAGAAATATAATTTTAAAATCTTTTTCCCACATTATACCAACTTCTGTTCCTTTTGAAAAAACATTTGGCCACATTTTGATGTGTCATATTGCTCCCTTCATATGCGAGTTAAGGAAATAAAAGCATTTGTATGAATCCTTTGAAAATTGCTACTTTTCCCGTGGTCAGGAAAGAGTTAAGTTCATGCATGATAAATTCCTGCATACCGTAAAATACCTAGCAAAAACACCTATTCAAATTTGAAGATAATTGTGAAAAAAAATGGGAGATGGGCACTTGTTAGGTTATCAATTTTACATATATGTGTGCTATGCATATTTTTTCAGATTATCTAGTGTGTAATGGGCAGATGAATGGTATTCTACAGTATGTAACCACTCCCGTGTCTGCCAAGTGTACAGGCTCGCAATTTTTACCCCGGCATGGACGATAAGGAGGCGAAATATACTTTAATATTCTCACGAATGTCAATAAATTTCACACAAACTGAAAGTCACTTGGATTCGTAAATTACAAAGATGAGCTATAAATTAACCCAAGACTCACAAACAAGAGTTTATCCAGGTTTGTTCCGAGAGGCACTTATTGTCTAGGTTTGGCCGGGATTCACTTCTACGTGCCAATGCTTCAGATTCTCATACAGGGGACCGAGTAACAATCTACTGAAATCCTGACTTTCACCATTCCCACATTATCAACTGATCTGCTTTCCCAGATGTCGGCCACGCAATCAGAAAAAAAAAAACTAAGCAAGGCAAACCTCGAGGTCATCCTTCATCAACAAAGTGAACAATGGCAGAAGTCATTGTGAATGTGAATCTACATGAATTCCAGCCCCACCAACCTAGAATAAAAGTTATGAACGTCTAGCATGCCTTGTCTCACCTGGAAACTGTAGTAACAAGGAACGAGTAAGATATTTCTCAAAAGGTTTTTGAGAATCAGGTATAGTCGAATAGATCAATCGCTACAGTGCAACCCACTTATAATGATAATCAGAAAACCCAAAATTTCAACCATCAGAACTGATTATCGTTGTGTCTGGACTAGAAACTGATCATTCCCAGTCTAGAAACTCTAGAAACTGATAGTTATAAGCAGTACATCGTTATATGTGGTATTATTACAAGTGGGTTGCACTATATGATGATGAACATGTTTCACCCGGTAGAGAGGTCTCAACGCCATCTGCACCATCTGCATCCGTACCTCTACGCTCGTCGAAATCAGCTGAAGAGCACGAGGAATTTCTGTTTGTGTGACAAGCACCTACTAATCTAGCGTCCATCCCCTGCTACAAATGCCTAGTTTCTTTCTGCAATCTTTGCATGTGTATGCAATCTCTAGTAAATATTTTGTCAGCATGTCATTTTTCCACCGTCTTTACGTGTGGAATGTTTTTAAGATCGTAAGCTTTGTTTCCTATCTTGAGTCGACTATTCTTTCATCGTAAAGTTCATCCTCATATGTTTGTCCGCCTGTTGGATGTAAAGAAATGCAACCAAGCGACTGGAACATTGGGTACAGTTCTTGGAACGCTTCGTCCAATTGGTGCACCCAGCACCCGTACTGTCCATGCAATGAAGCGTCCCTGACATGGCAAAAAAAAATATGCCGCAGGAGCTGGCATCTCATCTTATGTTATGTTATGCATAGCCGCAATCCTGGTGATTGATAAGAGAAGTGGCAGCAAAAGAGAAGAAAATGTGAGCATTTCTCTCATTACTGCCGTGGACCCGTCCGAACTGTGGCCAACAGGAGCACAAAATATCCGTGACCTTATCAGCAGGAAAACGAACATGCCTAACCTTTTGTCTGCTTCCTTTCTCCTCTTTTCTGGTGTTCTCTCTCTTGTTCTCCCTCTTTAAACCACCGATGTCAAGGCTTAAGATTTGCCATGTTCTGCTCCCATGTCTACCCCCCCCCCCCCCCCTCTAAAAGCAGATAGAGGAGCCTCGTATTTGCTGCTCGGGTGTGCGGACTATGTAAAGCGCAAGTTCACCTGCTTCTTGCACAGGGGCTCCAATGATGTCAGAATGTCAAGCATTTATTGGCTGATTGAAAAAAAAAAAAAATAGTGGGTAGCCTTCAAGGCATCTAACCATTGAGGTCTACCCACAATCCTTTCAATCAAGGCCAATCAGAGCTCGGCATCATTCTGACACCACCACAACTCCTGTGCAAGAAGCAGATGACTTACTCTCTGCACAGTCCGGAAAATAGGGTACTGCTCTGCGCAGGAAATGCATGCATGCCGTCGAGGACGCCAAAGTGCCCACGAAACATACCTCTCCTTCTGGACGTCGGTGGGGACGGGGTGGTGATGGCCGGCGGGGGGAACTTGGCCGTGTTGAGGTCCTCCAGCAGGTTATCCAGCTCGGAAAGGTTGTTGCCCAGGGGGGACCTCCGGGGAGTGGGGGGGCTGCCGGCACCGTCCAGCAGGCGGCTGCTCCGGGGGGACTTGGGCGATGAGGGCGACGACGTCTTGGTCGTGGTGGTCGTCACCTCACGCACTATGTACTGGTTTTGGTAAATGGGCTGCACGTGGGAAACATGCAAACGAGCGTATGGGTCAGCATGAGACCTTGGTCTGGTGTCAGCATCGCCAAAGCGGCGATGCTAGCACGTCGGTTCACGATCATAAACTACCTTACTTTCCGCCGTATAGGTCGCGGTCCTTTTCCCGAATTTCCATCATGTGCAACTTATACACCAACCTTTTAGTGAAAATAGCAACATATAAGGGGGGGGGGGGGGGGGGGGGGGGGGCGAGGTGAAAAACTGTGAAGCTTTGTCCCCACGAGATACGATGCATAACTATTGAAGCACTTAATGACGCAGCACAGGCAGCACTTCATGCTGTGAACCCAGCGCAACCGCACCGCTCCGACTTCAATGCGTACCAATGTACGCGGCGTGATTTCGGTTTCGTTTTCTCTGGGGTTCTCACTGCCTACCTTCGGTACCGGCCGCGCGGCGGCGCGCCAGTCGAGTCGCACGGAGTCTATAGCTCAAATTTCCAGTTCTTGACGCTTGTTACCAAGTACGGCGGTGAGAATAGGTGCCGACATAATGTCTGCTGAAATGGTAGTCGTTGGAACCTACTTCATTGTGTCTCGCCTTGTTTAAGTCGCATGTAAGAATTGGTGAATGAAAAAAAAAAAAACATGCCTGGAAACTTGTTATATATGAGCAAGATAACCTAAGGCTATATTAAGCTTTGAATTCTGTTTTTAAATGAAACAATCCAACAAAAGGAAAGTGATTGCAATTGCTGAAATTGCCAGCTGAAGACTGACATACTCCATAACAGATGTAAAACAAAAGAAGTTTCTCTCCCACATAGGCAAAAAGCTTTTCAAGGAACGTTGAAAAGATTGTCTGAAGATTGTTTGTTTAAACAAATGTTGCCGAAACATTATTTCTGTTATATGTCGGCGATTGTTTCAGAATACACCAAAACACTAGAAGTTGTGTGCTCCGTACACAACCTGGGGCATCTCGCAAAGCGGTGCATGTTTCTGACACAGCCTGAGAAATTTGGTATATATTTTAATGTTAAAGAGAAGCTGAAGCGGTTTTGTATTCGAGGAAACACACTTTAATCATCTTCACTTGACTTCCAAGATCTCAAATATTGAAATAATTTTTTTTAATTGGGCGCATGGAGGCTGCAGAAAATCATTTTCAAAGTACAGCTGAAGGTCCTGCTTCCGGAAGTGTGATGTCACAAAAGGAGTTTTTGGAATCCCCGCTCTTGCGCAACTTCAGTGCCTATCAAAGCTATGCAAGCGCTCTTGCTATTTTTAAAAAAGGCAGAAAAAGACGTCACAACTGTTGCCAGTGCAGGGGAATACACCTGGCAAGCTTGCGATTCCACGCACAGCTCTTGAGCGCCATGCACTTGGTGGCTGAAAGGTCCTCTTATGACGTCACAACTGGTCTGAGGTTTGTGTTTTCTCATGTCTTGTTACATTGTTGGGGAAAACGAAGGTGATATTCAGATTCACGGCTAAACTAGGCTAGAATCAACCTCTATCTCATTTCTTGAACGAAGTGTTTCAGCTTCCCTTTAATGTCTAACATACCAATAAAGTGAAAAAAGCAAGTTTTGTTTGTTTGGAACACACATCTCCACTGTATTCACATTTTATAGCAAATGAGAGTGCATTGACGAATAGACAAACGTGTGCAACTTATGGTCAGAGAAACATTTTTTAGAGTTCAGACTGCAAAAGCAGACAAAATATCAAACATCATTATCTATGAAAAAACAGTGAGTGCACAGGTGAGCCGGTGGATGTTGATCATGATGTAGGAAACCCAAGACTGTGGTAAAAGCAGGGAAACGGTGTCGAAGAAGAAAGACAGGGGAAAAGAATGACGTTCTTTTCCCCTGTCTTTCTTCTTTGACAACGTTTCCCTGCTTTTACCACAGTCTCGGGTTTCCTACATCATGATCATTATCTAAACCATGAGGCGTTCTGGCATCACCACAACCCCTGCGCAAAAAGCAGACGAACTCACACTCCGCATAGTCACTGACAGCAGAACATGTTGTCAAAGCACCTGGCCCTCAGCACAAGCTCCGTGCCTTCCGCAACGGTTTAACCGCACGCACGCAAGCTCAAGCTGCACAAGACGCCGAAGGGTCGTTGAAGGTAGAGAGCTCGCGCTAAAGGCAACCGAAGCTTTGCCCCGTCGTTCTCACCATGTCAGAGACAATAATCTATCGGAGCACCCGAGCATTGAACGGAACTGACAGCTGGAAAATTGACTCACCGAGGTGGCCTTATCTGGAGTGGGCTTGTAGTCATAGCGCTCCGTGGTGACGGTGCGGGTGGAGGAGAGGTCGTTGCTGAGCGGCCCCCCCAGGGGGCGGTGCACATTGGTGTACATCGGGGAGCCTCCGTTGCTTAGGTTGGCCGTCGTCTGCTGCAGGTCTGCCAGCAGGGCGTCTGTTTGGGGCAGAGGCAGGGAAGGCTACTGAGCAAGACCAACTATTGGATGCTCCAGTGCAGACACTAGAACATTTCCTGTATCAATGAACGGCACACGGGGAGTGGCATTATCTGGAGTCTTTTCGCAGAGGCGCACCCCATCTCTTAAAGGCACCGTGAAACGGAAGCGTGCTGACTCCCAGGAAACAGGATGATTCTCCTTTCCTGCATGCAAATGTCTCGTCCTGTATCTTGAAACGGTGCTACCGGCTGCAATTTCCTTGTTTTCTTTTTTCTGTTAAGTTGTTTCTGAGGCTTAAAGGGCAACTCCGTTTCATTTTTGATATTTAGAAAACTATGTAGCCGTCTTCAGTATCATATAAGAAGACCCCATGTCAAATATTACAATCTAATTCCGTTTATACATTTAATAAACTGCCCAGCAAACCTTCAAGCGAGCCAAGTCACCGAAATCTGCCAACTCCAGCGTGCGGCGCGAGGCGCAATCATCAGCGCAGTCAATGCGACGGAGTTGGAGCGGCCAACGTTGAGCCACTACGTCAGAGGCATGATACGTCATTCTCACGTTTTGTTTGTTTTTACTTCTCAGAGCAAAATTGAACGACGACGTCATGAGTTTCTCCTCCCGGTGTTGGCTGACCGGGCGTTCGCGTGATCACCGTAACACGGATGCGCTAGTTTGCGCTGCCCTGCGTGCTTATCGGTCGGTTTCTCCGCTCCCCTTCTCCTCTTTCGTCTTCTCCCGTTCCCCCTCTCCCCCGGGCCATCACCGTCCGCGCCATGCGAAGCGACCTGCCCGCGTCCAAAAAAAAAGACCTGCCCGCGTCTTGTGTCCTATTTCTCGCTCCCTCCCTAACGTCACAAGACCACGTGGTTTGACGTGACGTGACCATGACTCTGACGACCCGAGACCAATGTTGCCTGACGCAACCGAAGTTTCGGTTTCGGTATCTGCTGATGTTTGAATTAGGATTACACAAATAATATTCCACATTTTGCGAATCCGAAGACGTAGAGTTGTTTAGTAGCGCTTTGTGAATGTGAATCACATGGAAGCCTGAATTTTTCAGAATTGAGCGGAGTTGCCCTTTAAAGGGGTACCTCCAACGATTTTTGAGCTACCTCAACTAACTATATTTTCTGACTCCTCGGCCTTTACCCTTTCCGGTATGCTACTTAGTAGCGCGAAATTCATAATAGTTATTGCGAAATCGGAAAATGAAAATTATGCAAAAACCAACATTCAAATATACCCGCACTTTTCAGTGCCGTGACGTCAGTGGCGGGCAGGCTTGCCAGTCGAGCGAGCAGTCTAAAAAATAGAATATGCCAATCATTTGTTCCGTGCTGGAGCGCGGGGACTGGAGCGAGCTTCCAAAGCATTCATATGACGCAATGAAACTGCTTCGAATCAGTTGGGAACAAATTCTACAGTCCAAAGAGTGAACCCCTGCACTTCCACTGATGTCACTTTTTCGTTGTTGCCAGTAGAGACTTTCAGTTTGAAAAACACGTTGAGGACCAAAATTGTAAATTCAATAGCTTTGTGAAAAAAAAAAAATTATTTTGACCTAATATTTGGGATGCTATTTTGGCGATGTTGTCTGGCGAGTTTAGCAAAATTTCAAGCAAATCGGAATCCATGAAGAAATCGCCGCAGTAACCCTTTAAGGATTACTAATCTTCAAGAGATAATTAGTTGCTTTTTTTGATTAGGAGGTGGTGGGCAGTTGAGGCAGAGAAATGTAAACCTGAGAAATGTTAACTTCAGGAATGAAGATCTTTGAGAAAAAAAAAACGGATTCCTGTCTCATGCCCTATGAGCTTGAGGTGTTTATTATCAGTAGCCAGTGTACAAGAAAGGGCTAGATTCATGTCCCTTAACTCAAAAATAAATCTTTTGTGAAACAATGTTTCATATCTTGGTACCTAAAGTGGAACTTCACTTCAGCTAACTCTTAAATAAAAGAACTGCCTCCCAACAAGGGGGGATCGGTGGCCGAGTGGGCTGAAGCACACACCCAGCTCGACGCGTGTGGAGCGAAAGTTCGTGCTGCAGAACCCAGGGATCCTGGGTTCGAGCCCCACCCCTGCCCGTTTCGATCTGGATGAGCATCGTACCGGCGTGCGGTTGTGTATCACTACTGCACGCCGGTACGTCAAAGACCCCAGGTTAGCAGTCGTACTGCACTGGCAAAATTGCTCATCTACAGTGTAAACCAGTGTCGCTCCTACTGGCAGACCAACCTTACGCTGTATAAATCACTAAAACGTCCAATTTGACTTTAGATTTTGCCTCCCAACAGAACACTTCTGTAACCAAATATTAAATATGCAGTCTGCAATCAATATTTTCTACAATATTTACTGGGATGTTCAAAGAACCATATATTAGTGTCATCTTTCATAGAGTTTATCCTTATTGATTGTTCCCTTCGAGATTAGAACCCTGAAAAACAATATTTTCTGGGATACTGGGATAGGAAAAAAAAACAGTTTAATGTTTATTCTGAAGGCTCAATGTTTGTAACAATCATCCAAGAAGTTAATTGCCTTCTGGGAAGAAAAAAGGTTATGTAGAGCAATGATTTTGCACCGTTAAGTTTCAAGCATCGGCAGTAAAAATTAAATTTGCCAAAACAATGTCTGCTGGTATGTTTGAAAAATGGTGCCTTGTGGAAAAACGGTTTAAAAAATGATGTTTTGTTCGGAGAAATTTTTACTAATTAACAAGGTATTATTAATGTCATTTTGCAGACAGCTGCTGTTCAACAGACCAATCAAAAAGGTTAACGGAACTCATTAGTGTTCAAGGAACGCAGAAAACATACACACTTCTCAGCTGACTAAACGAAACATAGCCTCTAGAGCATACAGCGGCATACTTTTTAAGTAAACATTATCGCACCAACTGTTCTCAAATATTAAAATTGGAGATATAAGATCTGAATAAGGGGTTAAGCAATTTCCAATCATTAATAAAAAAATAAATAAAAGAGGGTATGGATAGTTTTTGTTTAAATATTTGCGCACAGCGGCATGCGGGAGTTTCACAAAATAAAGGATACATAAAAAATATATTTGCATGTGTAGCTTTAATAACAGGAAACTCCACGCCAATTACACGACAGCTGTGTGCCACTTTTACGTGTACCATTTCTTAATCATAACGGGAGTTTCACAAAACAAAGGATGCATAAAAAAAAGTTTGCATATGTAGTTTTAATAACAGGAAACTCTACGCCAACTACACGACAGCTGTGTGCCACTTTTACGTGTACCATTTCTTAACCATAAATATAGAAACTTAGCAGCGACAAGTTGTTTTCGCCAGCCGCAAAATCGCCACCAAACGAATTTTATTATACCCATACGCAGTCCTCCAACCAAGAGCGTGCGGATGCTGCAGGAATGTCATAACTAGAGTGCCTTCATGTTCGCCGCACACGTCACCAGAAACTCCCCAACATCACCTTCATCATCACGACACAAGCTGTGGAAATGCCCAACCCACCCACACGAATTCTTAACATGTTTACATGGCAGCTACGACACTCCACACTTCGAGAGTCGATAGACTGTGGGCTTGTACGACAGAAACAGCCCGATCTCGGCGATGAGCCAAAAATCTCAAACTCGAAGAGGTGTTGACGATGGCAAACTTCGCCACACGACCCGTAAGTATCATATTTCGGGCTCCCCCAAAGCCGAAATAATTGTCACCCCCCGAAACATGGGAGGGGCCAAGTTATGCGATTCGCTCGAGCAGAAACTTTGGCCCGTGCCTTTTCGAAAGCTGGCGCCCGTTTGTTCGCCTGTCGATAAACCAGTCGGTGTCGGTATACTCACTTGCGGGTAATTTGCCGAGCCTGTGGAGTCAACCAACGAGAATCGCTGCCAGTCACAGTTCGAATCAATAAATGAGTCACAAATCGGCGAACACGAACCAGCAGCCCGCAGACACACAGGGCAGCGCACAGGCACAGCAGGCGCGGCACCCGACGACCCAACCAAAAACAGACGAGTTTGTAAAAGCAAACAGTAGGACGGGTGGCGCCATCTACGAACCGCTCACCACAACGCTCGTCTCCTCGACATCTCCTCAGCTTGTCAGAGACCCGCAGGACGAATAAATAAACAAAAACTAGGGCGCTTGCTCTGTGTTATGCGGGGAAGCTAGCGTTCTGGAAAAATTTAAACCCGTCCACTACACCGTGGCCGCGGCAAATGAGAGAACAGTCGCGTCCGCCTTTTTAGTTTCGGCTGTTCCTACTCAAAATAGTTCAGACGGTTCTCTTTCTCTCCCTTTCTCGCTGTATTTCTTTCTGTCTTCACTATTATTTTTACGACTGGAAAATGTTCGAATAAACGTTTGTTCGGCACATAACCGAACCACTGAGCTCCCGGGGTTTGTTCAAAGAAAATAAAGGGGGTTGAAGATTCCTGGCGCTTTATTCGGCGAGTGTCTGACGTGAGCAGACCAGGGACAACGATGTTGCAGACAACGGAAGCAGCAGAAGAGAAGGAGGACACACCACGGATATCCGCCATTTTTGGTCTAAAGTTGCTCGAACCGCAGCGACTTTGTGTGCCGCTGCCACCGACAGAAATAGAACGTTACCCAAGCGGGGATCCCTTTCGGAAAACAAGCGGGAAGCTGTCATCACAGCGATACTCCATTAAGCTCCACTGACACACACAAAAAAGACGCCGGCAACAAAAAAGAAAAAAAAAAGGACAAGGACCAATAAGAAATGTTCGCAACGCAACGGGATCTAAAGAAGCCAAACACTTGTCAATCTTACAGCAGGGCGTGACAGCTAACTACGTATTGTCCTATTCAACCACAAATTCCCGTGAACAAGATTTGCAAGCATACACAAGGGGCATCAACCGAAACACGAATTGCGGAAAACAGCGCAAAAGATTACGTGCTGGAAAGAGAGACCGTGGCACTTTTCTGGATTTGGGATAGGCGGCAATGTTTGAGGTGGGAGGAGCTTTCTTTGCTGCCAACGCCTCATCCCTTTGCACACGGTACTCTTAGATGCTATTTCCGCATCCTCCTAAATCACAAAAAAAAAAAAATAAATAAATAAATAAATAAATAAATAAATCAACACACGGAACAAACAGAAAAAAAAGGAGAGTCAAGCCACGAAAGACAATCGATTAATCAGTAAATGACAGGTCGAACATTGAGTCACTCCTCGCAACGCCCCAAGAAATGCCGCTGCTCCTAGCGCCTGGGATCGAGCCAAGAGTCGAACCTGCCGAAGCACCTCACAGCTGTTACCTCACGCACGGAGTTACTTATACAAAATTTGTTTATTTTTTCCTATTTTTCTTTCTCCGCCATCTTCCAACAGGAATGTTAGAACGGATATGCCACCCCCGATTACAGGAACGTACACGAGTTTGAATCGGTTCGTGCCTCGAGGTTACGTTTTATTTATTTAGTCTTGTACTGCTCCGAGGGCGTACACCCGAATCAAGGTGAAACCGAACGTATCAGTATACGCGAGACGAAACAACATAAAAATCATTAATTTACACACACGCATACAACAAAAAGCTGTAGTGAGTTATTTAAACTAAACACCTTTGAGGAATACACAGGCTTTAATCTTCCCGGCATGCTATTCATCACCTCTAAATTCAAAATAGATATTGAGAAAATGGCAAATGAAAGTTATGAAAAAAACAGCGTTCAAAGTTTCCCGTGCACTTCAGTGGGGTGACGACGTTAGACGTTGCACCTTGAAAATCGAGCAGGCAGTCTAAAAAAAACAAAAAAAAAAAAAAACTAGTTGCTTTTTTTTTTTTTCTTGCTGGCGTGAGTTTTGTTAGCATCTATTTTACACCGAACTCAATTCTCGTAGCCCGCCGGAAACAAGCTGTACTTACGCCCTCATAGTACAACATCTGACGCCACGTTTGCGGTGTATCCAGTAGAACCTCTCGGCCTCTCGGACACTCGGACACTGTTTAAAACGTGAATAACATCGCGAGAAAAATAAATGCATTGTACATAGTAATATTTTTTACTACTTTAGACGTGTCTATTTATGCGTTGAAGCAATCTCGACGCATATCAGTGACTATCGAAGTTTCGAACTTTAACAAAAATGGATTATTCGTAGATATTTAAGCACGTAGCACAGTGTGAGCTCAAATTTGTAACAAAAATTGACAACGTTTGCTGTTTCTTTTTTTTTTTTATCTTTTCTTTCAGTGGTAACGAATCACATAACACTGTTCTGTGCAGTTTCTTTTGCCTTTTTTTTAATTACGATCGCAGGAGGTAGATTTTTTTTTTTTTTATTTATTTAACAATACGTAGCAAACAGATCCACTCCTCCGACTCAAGGAGAGCTGAAAAGTTGAGTGAATATTTTGTTTCGTCATTGCATAAAAACTCAGACGCTTTAGTGGGACTCCCCGCTCCTCCTGCGCAACCGAAAGTGTTTGGGAGAGGCGCCAAGACATCGAGCA
The DNA here is from genome assembly GCF_016920785.2 of Ixodes scapularis. Taxonomy (NCBI): domain Eukaryota; kingdom Metazoa; phylum Arthropoda; class Arachnida; order Ixodida; family Ixodidae; genus Ixodes; species Ixodes scapularis. Next base: position 45,460,096 of record NW_024609846.1, read on the forward strand.
GTTTCAACGCGTAATTGCAACGTTTAACTCTCGAAATATTAATGCCATATTTCCCGAAAGAACATCAAGGTCGAGAAGACACGGCACGGAGAGCCAGCTCCGACTGCGCGATACGGTAGCCGCTTTTAATGGAATCAACGGCGTTTCATCAAAAGCCACTAGGCGCTTCCACGTTAGGGCAGGTTGGAAGAAGTGTGGGGTTGAACTGCTACAAGCCTCTAGACGCTAGCTTTGAAGTTCGAACCTACTTTGAACTAATTTCAATTACACGTATCGGTCACTGCGAAAACCGGTACAGAGGCCTTCGAGCTCGCTCGGGCAAGAATTATTTTTAATATGCGTTCCACAATGAACCCCATCTGTTTCCACTTCTGCACTCACGCCCTAAAGCTTTTGTTATGTTGTTGTTTTTTTCTTTTCTTTTGAACTCTGTCAAGCCGCACTGTTGCTTTTTTCTTCATGAAAAAAAAAAATATTTTATTGCCTTTTCATGTCAATAAAATAATTTAAAAAATTTTTCTAAATAAAATATATTTCTCCTTTTATGAAGCAGGCACGCCAATCACAGCTGCATATATTAAAATTCAAACGGAACGTCAAAGAGCCCATGAATACTTAAAGAAATAGAAATAAATAAGCTAAATATAATTCAACTTGCTAAAAAAAAAAAAAAAGGAAAGAAACAGCGTTTGTTTAGACACGCTAAGGAGCGCACTTTTTGTCGATTTTATATATCCTTTCGGTTTCCGGTCGGTTCCACTCGCTGAAACAGGCGCGAGCGCGTCTCATTTTATGCACAAAGACGCCGCCCTGGACGGATACGAGGGTGTCAAGGCTGAAACGAGCGGGACCACACGGAAAGAGCTACTTGCGCAGCCAAGGCCAGGCCCAAAAGCACCCGCTTGTTTCGGTGCTAACAAAGATAGACAGAGGAGGTTGTGGGGTGAGGAGGGCGCACCGCAGTAACTGACAAGGCAGACACAGGCAGGCAAGTCTCGAGAAAGGAGTAGGAAAAAAAAAAAAAAGTAACCTAAACTACGTAGGGAATCAAAGTAATTTCAAAGAGCCGGCAACACGGCTATCGTAGGCAGCCAAAAAGTTTCGAGGCCCAGGCTTTCTTGCGCTGAATGCGAAATGTCAGCCAGCACGTCAACTTGAGCAAATGATCTGATGCATGTGTTGGTACAAGTCGAGGAAAAGTAAAGTGTAGACACGTAAAACGAGGGAAGACAACTTTCGAAAGATGTCTCGTGTCGTTCCTCGGCTTACGAGTTTGGTACTTTTTCTCCTTTGAAAGTGAACAACTTCTGGGACATGAACACCCACATATCAGCTCCATCCACAAAAAAAAAAAAAAAAAACAACGAAAAACAGAAACTAGAAATAAAAAATACAAATAAATTTGGAAAAAAATCTCCCCCCCCCCCCCCCCCTTTTCTTTACACCTCAAGCACCGCGCTATTCAATCCTTCATCAAACCTTATTCTAAGGTCACGCATTCGTATTTCAAGGTCGGGCAGTCCTAAGATGCCTAAATAAAAATGATCCTGGTGTGTGGTGGGCCACCGAACGCATAATCCCGCGCGCTAGTGTACTAATAAACAAACAAAAACCACACACACCCAAACACAGGCGCGCGAGCGAGCGCACCCACAAACACACATTTACACATGCGTGAATATAGACACGCCCACACATTGCACACCAACGGCGACAGTCGAGCTAAAAATCAACGCGGTATCCAAGGTCCAGCCTAAGGCTACGGCCAAACTTGGATTCGCGGCACACGTCGCTTTTGTACCTAGAGTGTCCGTTTCAAAAGAGGCTCGCTTGTAATGAGCCTTGACTCTGCTGCAAGACCATAAAGTGTGACCCTAATTGTCAAATGATCGCCGGACCCCGCATTGCGTATTTCCAGGTCCGGAGACCAGCGATGGTTGTTCCTCCCGCCTCGGCCGCGGAACGGTTTTGCTCGCTGTCAAAAGACGAAGGTCTGTTTCTGCGACATTGTTGCCGTTTTAAAATACCTGTTCTGTCGCCTGGAGATAAATAATGTAGGCAGCATTTAAACACGTTTTTTTTAGTACATTAAATTGTCTTCAACGTGTCCCCCACAAAAAAAGGGGAAAAAAAAACAGAAGAAAAACTGCTTCTTGCAAAAATAAACTACGCATATCCGAACGTTCTTTTTCTGCCAAAATGTAGTGCTAACGGTCCGAACCACAGGTGGCCCAGTTTCAGCACTAACCGTTGCCTTATTCAAAAGTTGTAATTGATTTTCTGAACAAAATCTAATGGAAGATGGGGCCCATTTTCGCCCGTTTTCGGTACGAGAGCTGTGCCCGCCGCCATTTTCCCATTGAAAATTTCAGAAAACCACGCATAACTTCTGAAAATAACGGTTAGTGCTGAAACTTTCGCATCTCGTTCGGGCTGTTAGCGCTGCATTTGGGCGAGAATGAGCGTTCGGCAATAGGTAATATAGCAATTTTTTTATTGTGCGTGTGTGTGTGGGGAAAAGGGGGGGGGGGGGGGGGGATTTTGCAATTTAAACCACGTATCTCAATTCCCTGATTAAAAAAAAAAGCCGTTAATGGTGTAATGCACTGTAGATGGTGACTTCCAAAAAAAAAAAAAAGAACATAGGCATCGAAGCCATGGCTCGATGGCTATGCTAACGAAAAGGCATCGCGAAGATCTTTCTTTGACACTATTTGCATTACTACTGATTTCAAGTTCGAAGTCAATGGTGATATCTTAAGCTCCTCCTCTCCCCTTTTATTATTTTACAATGGTCGTGTAGCTGCTTAAAAAAAAAAAAAAAAAGTCGAAACGAAATTAGCACGAACTCAGCAAGTTCTCACCGAGTGTCCAACTTTGGGCCCCAAGGTGATGTCAGAGAGACCGTGTGTACTATAGACTTTTGCATTGCTTATCACCCGAGTTAAAAATGCTGAGTCACTGAGCTGTGGACGCATGCGCAGGGTCCGATATACCGCACAGCAGAGCAACAGCGTATGTTCAGAAGGCATTCCACAGCCCAGCAGCGCGCAGAAGGCGATTTTCGCCAACCCATTTTATTAATTTTGTACTAATGGAGATTCAGACAGACAGAAAAAGAGAGAGAGCAATGAGGTGGTGATTTCGGACACGAGCCGAGGCCTCCAAGGTCGTAGCGCTTAGTTTTCTACGTCACTTGATGGAGGCCAGCGCGGGGCCCAAATTTATGCCTCTGCATATGGCAGCCCTAGCTGCCATTTACGGCTTTAGCCTAGACTGGACACGAATGCTGTGTCAGCGTTGGCCTTTTTTAGGCGACGCCGAGCACTACGGCTTTGTTATCTGGGAGGTGTTGGGCCAGGCAGGGAAAAAGAAAGGGGGAGGGGTTGGCAGAGGGATTTTTTTGTAGGCCGACTTTCAGTCAAAATGTACAGGAATGTATAAAAACTCTGTCACTTTAGGTGACAGAGCAAAAGCTCTCAGAGAATAGTAACAATAACCAGAGGTACGGGCAATTGATCGATCGACCTACCGATTAATCGATTAAAGATGGTCGATTAATTAGGTCAGAATTTTTTAATAGATGCCCAAATAATAATAATAATAATAATAATAATAAAAGAAAAAAAAACTCAGTACCAGCCTGCAACGAAATGCCGGGTTGAGACCTTGAATAAGTCCGTCTCGAAGGCTCATCTTTATGGGTCTTAAAAAGACCGTCGTGGGATATGCGAGACGAACACGCGAGAGGAGGAGGCAGCGACGTCGAACGTCCTTCCGAGACGCCTAGCCTAGATTTTCTCGCCAACACGAATTCGCCCACCCGCGACTTTTTTTCCCCTTTCAAAGTGTACCCCCGAGTTCCCCGCGAACGTTTTACATGGTACATGCCGATTTTCCCTTCTGTAGTATACGTATATCTCATAATCGGGTTTATCAAGCTCCGTTATCCTCTGCGTGCACGTCTTCGGCACAGGCGCCGTATCTTATTGCGCATTTAGTTCTACTACGATAGAACACGTGCAGTATATCAATTCCCTTTCCGTGTATACCCAACAATGGCGGATCAATCAATCAATCAATCAATTCTTTATTTCACATCAGAAACTGATGGTCGATCGTTCCAACAAACATCTCGATCTGAGTGCTATGGGCCACAAAGAACACGCGAATTGGCCATAGTAGATTCGTGGTTGTTGTTTCTATATTTTATACGCTCTCAGTAAGAGGTACGAAAACACACCATCGTGTGTTTTCCACACGATGGTGTGAAAAAAACCCAAACCACCTGTACGTAACGTGTTCGTTCGAATAGGTACCAGCTTGGGGTTAACGTTTCGACGGTAAACTGCGTGAGAAAATTCAACTGCGAAGGTGTAGCAGCTGACCGTGACGTACAGCATCCTACACAGTGACATCCGAATGAAAGTTAGGAGCTACACTCAAACCTAATTTCGAGCTGCTGTAAAAGCCTACTTCAGAAAAAAAAAAAAAAAAAACTAACCTACAAGGGTGCAGCCAGACAGATAAAGTTAAAAGACGTGTGGATGTGATTTCATATTGGCATAAAGTGTCCCACAACATTAAAATACTAGCAGATACGATGTAAACGTTGTTTTCTCGGCCCCTAGCAAGCTTTAAAAAATCTGTCCGATGCTAACACGGCAGACAAAAAAGCGCTCTGCTCTAAAAAGCACGCAGTGCAGTACAATGAATGTGTCACCAATGTCGTATACAAGATACTGTTAAGCCGTGGAAAAGTCTACATGAGGCAAACTGGCCGCTATTTTAACGAGGGGAACAATCTTTCTGCGCGCAACAACGCGGGCGGACATCTTGCTGACCACTGCAGGAGATGCGCTGGCTGTAAGCCTCTTTTGGCTGCAACAATGATCTTTAAAAAAATATATATATATAAAACCGAGAGAGAGAGAGAGAGAGAGAGAGATATTATAGAAACGTTTTACATGAAAAGGAAAGATGACAAGTGCGTTAGCATGCCTTCTCTTTTTCTATTCCAGAAAGAAGTAACTTTTCTAGATAGCTGCCTGTGAGAGTGGCGATTGATTGTGCGGGTGTGACAAACGACTTTGTGTATATAAGTGACGACGTTTTTTTCTAATAAAATCCGTTGTGATTTAGCGCCTGTCGTGTCGTCTTCGTGTTTTTATTGTCTTTGTTTTGTTTGCGCTTTTTAACCTTGTAAATCAATACCCAAACAAACCTAGCTTGGCTACCTACCGAAGATTCAGAGTTCCTCGTTGATTCGACGTCGCTTACAAACAAACTTAGCGGCAGTGTTTATCAGTCAGGCGTAAAACTCGTTCGACCAACACGAATCTGATACGCTCGTCGAGCTAATTAATTCGTCCCACCAACACCACCTAGAATCATCAGCCCGTGGACAGCCTACTCTACTCCGACACTGTCATCGCACCAGGACGGCATCAAGCTAGCGGCTGGGGCCCGACGCCGGCCGTCCTTCGACGCACTGATTGGACGCGAGGCCCAGCCGAAAGCTGACACGTAGGAGTCCAATCTCACCCGACCTCCTTGCTAAGACGTCAACGTGTTTATTATTCTAGCTGGTGTTGATCCAACAATGGTGTAATGCGCCGAATTCGGTTACTCACTGCAGGACTGCCAATATTAACCCGCATATACTACATACGAAACCCAGCCCAGCGAAACAGGTGGTCCGAAAGAACAGACGACTAGGAACCTGGCACTCGAATCGACAACTCTTCAAACACCGAACCGCAAAAATCAAAATATATTAATGACACCGGAAAAGAAAAGGAAAGCCCAAACAGGTCGTAGTCAACCACATAAGGGCAATACGGATTCGTGTAATGCACATCTGGGACAGAACCACAACCAAAAAAATTGCACTTACTCCGAGGTCCGCGTTCGACCTCCTCCCGCTCCTCCATCTCATAGCTGTACTTCAACTGGGCAATCATGATGATGACGAAGCACCTTTTGGTTCACCTCACCGCGTCGTTCGCGCGCGATACTTCACGCCACCCCTCACAACACGGAACTACGAGGAAGCACAAATCCAAAGTGTCCGTCGCAAAGCACAGCACCACGATCCAACGACGACGAAAAAAAACAACAACACGAAGGAAATCACCAATCGTGCGTTCCGAGACGATCGAGCGAGCCTTTCACTAGGCACACACGGTGCGACGGTTCCCGCAGACTCCTGCCCAAAAATGTGTGTACAAAGGGGAGAGACTGTGGGACGGCGAGTCCGCGCGGCACCCACAGACGAGCTCTTCCCATATTTGGACCAAGGAAACGAGGCGTCAAATAAGGCGCCGCACGGCAGCTGCAACTCCGTTCGCTCCCAAGTTGATGGTGTTGTGGGGGTTACGCACTCGCAGGACCAATCAGACGCCTCCATTTTATCACCTGACCACCGCTCTCTGCTGTCTCTGCGCGTGGGTACGATACGGGACGGGAGAGAGAGCCTGATTACGTAGCGAAAGATGGACGTAGCTTCCACAACACTTTCAGCTTAGGAGCAAACGAGCGAGAGACGAGCCAGAAGACATCGTGCATGGTGGTCGGCCCCGCCACTTCGAAAGACGCGTAAGGCGAGACTCCCGCGAAAATAATTAAAAACAAAATTACCCCCCTCCTCTCACGTCGAACACTCGCGAGAAACGTGTTCCTACGAGATGCGTAGACGGACAGTTAATAAAAATAAAAAAGTAGCGACAGACAAAAAAAAAAATCCGCTCGGTGGAACGGGTCCACCTCCGTACTTTGTCGATACACAAGCCCACGCGGGGCTGGCTTTCTTTTTCAAGCGACGTTTACAGCGGGAACAACCTGTACATTTGTGCGCGCTCTAGTCGGATTAACTAGTGCACTAACGTGGCGGTATATGATCAACGAAAACTGCGTTAAGTCAAGTTAATTCACGAAGAAAAGGAAAGTCGAACACGATCTATGAAAAAACATTTAAGACGATTCAAGTTCGGTGACAAATGACCGCGTTATTAAGACGGTGTGCCTTAGAGAAGCTACAAAGAGACCGAAGCAAACATCGAACGACGCAAAGCGATGCATCTCAACAAGGAATGTGAACGCCGACGACAGCACACGTGATGGTATTCTTTGTTCTTTGTTTGGTGGGCAAGTATGGACCTCATTTACGCTTTTTACTGTTACTGATAACAAGTTATGTATAATATAAATACTAAAAAAAGAAACACCTCTGAGGACACCTAAGCACTTCTTACGAGTTGTGAATGCGAAAGCCTGAATGTCGTTCTTCGCGCCGCGGCCGTTTCTGCTCCTCTCGGCGGGGGCCGCAGCACCATGGAGTGTGGGGTGGCGTTCCTTGGAACTATGCCGCGCGCCTGCCAATGAGAGTTTATTCATCAATTCGCTGCTACAGACTACAGGCTCCGCTCCATAGGAGAGGGGAATTTACGGGCCGTTTGGCGTGGCTTCAAAACATGATAACGCCGGTAAACTCCACGGGACAGTTAATGCTTTCGCATTAATAAGACATGGCCACACAAACACCGTCGGCCCAACTTGAGTCAGAAAGGTATACGCAGCTCGTACGAGGTGACCGCGTGCTACCGGTTTAAATCCATTAGTGGAGGTACTGTATGCATATATGACAGCCTCATAAAGACGACATGGTTTTCCGTTCTGACAAACACGAAAACAACGACGATCCAATTCGAAACACACACATACATACCGCACGCGCATCTGTGTGAGTGCGTACGTGAACAAATATGGTCGAGAGATTAAGATAGCTCTAATTACACTCAGTCCTTCAGGTAACCGTTGACAATAAAGAAACTACACAAGCGAACAAGGCCGACCATGAGAGAAAGGGGGAAGATGAACAATAGCATCCGTCGTTTTAAAGGAAACCTAAAACTCTATGCAACGCTTAAAAAAAAAAAAGTATGTGAAGCAGGACGCTGAAGTCAATTCCCAGAAATTACTTTACTGGCGCCACTGTAAGGATGACACAACTGAAAACCTTACATTATGATGTTTTAAGAAGAAAATGCATAAAAAACTAAAGTTTCCAATGCCATGACGAGAGACAATTTGATGCCACTTATATCAAACCTCGTTTGTGCTCGAAACAATAGCACATCGATGTGATCGCGAAACCGTTTGCGTAAACTACGCCAAAGTGACCACCCTGCCGCATTCTGTCTGCTACACCTAATCAGAATGTGAGGGGTAACGTGGAGGAGTGACACCCGCGGAGTAGAAGACGCGATCCTGAGTATCTCGTATTGTTGAATTAACAGCGCAAATACGACAGGAAGGAGAGATAAGGGAGACAGGATAGAGCGCTGAACTAACAACTGACGTTTAATAAGAAGAGAAAGAGGAAGAAGAACCGAAGAATGCTTTTAAAACATGCATAATAAAAACCCGCAAAAACATATGCTATAGCTTGAGTTGCCTGAAAATGAATTGCTAAGAATACCAAGCTTTAAGCTGGTCGCTTAAATGACTTGTTGAAATCGATGGAGTCCTGGGACGACGTGAATAGAAATTCCGGTAGAAAAAAGAAAGAGGAAGTTTACGTTTAAAATATTCACCGAATCTAAGGACCGTTAAAGATCGCGACTTAAAAAGTAAAGTTCTTTTTGTGACAAGGCCACGGACGGCGCGCTTACGCAGGCATCCCCACAGGACAGAATAACCTGTGCCTCGTAGAGCTCGCGAGTTCGTCGTTCCCCTAAACGTTTCAGGATTTTTGTTTTCCTGAACAAGGCGGAGCACTGGCAGTCCCTGACAAGTATGGCAAAGTGGCCTGATGGTGACGACTTTAGTGACACGGCATGTTCTCTTAGACGATCGTTGACACACCTTCCTGTCTGACCCACATACACTTTCCCACAAGTAAACGGTATTTCGTAAACGACCGCACATTGGCATTCGACGTATCATTGTTGATGTTGAACTCCGCACCCATCTTGCTGCTGCTGCTTGTTGTTAATTTTCGGACACAACTTCTTTAGTTTGTCCGGTGCAGACAACACGACTTTGACGTTATACTTCGATGCAATCTTCTTAAGGTTGTGGAAAATCCGGTGAATGTATGGAAGCACAGCCGGTCGGATATTTGTGTCCCTTTGTATCGTCTGTCGTCCCCGTGTGGTGATAATAGACTCGGCGACGTCATACAAGATGGAACTCGGGTAGCCAGAATCTTGAAGACGCTGCACTTGATCATGAAAGATCATGAAAGATCATGAAAGAAAAATGAAAATTAACAACAAGCAGCAGCAGCAAGATGGGTGCGGAGTTCAACATCAACAAAGATACGTCGAATGCCAATGTGCGGTCGTTTACGAAATACCGTTTACTTGTGGGAAAGTGTATGTGGGTCAGACAGGAAGGTGTGTCAACGATCGTCTAAGAGAACATGCCGTGTCACTAAAGTCGTCACCATCAGGCCACTTTGCCATACTTGTCAGGGACTGCCAGTGCTCCGCCTTGTTCAGGAAAACAAAAATCCTGAAACGTTTAGGGGAACGACGAACTCGCGAGCTCTACGAGGCACAGGTTATTCTGTCCTGTGGGGATGCCTGCGTAAGCGCGCCGTCCGTGGCCTTGTCACAAAAAGAACTTTACTTTTTAAGTCGCGATCTTTAACGGTCCTTAGATTCGGTGAATATTTTAAACGTAAACTTCCTCTTTCTTTTTTCTACCGGAATTTCTATTCACGTCGTCCCAGGACTCAATCGATTTCAACAAGTCATTTAAGCGACCAGCTTAAAGCTTGGTATTCTTAGCAATTCATTTTCAGGCAACTCAAGCTATAGCATATGTTTTTGCGGGTTTTTATTATGCATGTTTTAAAAGCATTCTTCGGTTCTTCTTCCTCTTTCTCTTCTTATTAAACGTCAGTTGTTAGTTCAGCGCTCTATCCTGTCTCCCTTATCTCTCCTTCCTGTCGTATTTGCGCTGTTAATTCAACAATATGATCAACCAACTAGCCCACCAGATGATCGTGACTGAGTATCTCGCTTCGCCGCAGCTCAGCTGCTTGCTTGGTGGAAAAACACTCTTTCAGAACGGGTTAATTCTAACATAAGAGAAAAAGGAAAAAAAAAAAAAAAAAAAAAAAACGCCTTTTGTGAACGATGGCGTGACAATTCTACGTTGCAGTAAAATTTTGAAGATAGAACCACGGCAATTATGTACACAAAATACGAGGGTGATTAAAAAAAATTATACACACCTCGGATATCTTAAAAATGTTCTGGTGGCCGCACTGTTATCAGCGCTTTTCATACGAGGTCGCTGTCTCCCCAGTCATCACGCTGTCATAAATCCGAACGCGCTTTTTAAACACTTTTTTTTTCTACGGAAAACTTGTAAAATTACGATTGATTTTTTTTTTTTTTTTTTTTTTTTTTTTTTATAGAGACAAGTTATTTTTACGCCTTTAGTAAACCTGAACCGGGGATGCGAGTTTGCGTAACTCAAAGTGCGACGGACGCGACGGACGATTCGCACATCAGCTGAAGGCTGCACATATTCTACGAAGTTTTCATCGTAGGAAGCGTCTCGAGGAGCTTTCCAATTTAACACTCTACCGCGTTATATACTACGTTTCGCAAGTCGTCGGACTCAGCGAGAAGCGCGCTTGTCAGTCCGCAAGCGCAACGAATAACAATCAAAGAAAAGCATGGGAGCTTTCCGCGAGCTTTTGTAATCTCGAGACGCGGCACGACACGCCGTGGGCGCCCACTAAACATGCACGCAGCATCCTCGTGTGGGCGTCCCGAGAACATCGAAAGTGACACCCGTGACGACACGACAACACGCCAGTCAGACGAAACCGGAAACGATAAACTATAGCAGCAATGGCAAGTGAGAGAAAAACGTGCAAGACCGCGAATCGCTGTATCTGTTTGGTTTGTCGAACTGTGCACGAACAGAGACATGTGCGTGATGAGACCGAGAGAAAGCGCACGCCAGAACTGTCGTAACAAAAGTAGCGAGGGTGGGTCTTTCGAACGCCCAGCCATAGCCTCGCAAAGCCTGACAGTTCAACGGCGGAGCCATAGGGTGCCCGGTCGCAGATTTTGTAACGCGAGGATTTGGTAGCACAAAGCCTCAAAGAGCCATTTCTCGGGGAACCTGGACGTCAGCGCACAGCTTTTGTAGCGGCGAGGACCCGAAACACACTTGCTCGCTCGGGAGAAGTGTGTTTCGGCGTCTCGCCGCAGCGGGGCGCCAGTCGCGTGGCTCCTCCTCTCATCCGTTGTCTGCCGCTCCACCTTTTCCGTTTCGGCGGCCGCTTGTCGTGGCGATCTGCCAGGCTTTGGCCAGCATCTGCAGCACACGTTCCATGCCTTCCGCTGCGCTTTGGTTGCGGGCGCGGGCTCAAGGTGCGCGAGACACCGAAGCACGCATGAAGGCGGGGCGGCCTGAGCTCGTGCTGCCCACCCAGCGCGACTGAATGCCAAGTTACGTCGTATGAAGTGATGGAAGGTAATAACACCATCATTGAGAAAAGCAGTTTATCATGACAAAAAAGATTCAAATTAATGATTGAAAATAGATTAATAAAATAAAGCATCTCACATGTCACATGGACAATATTTTCGGTTAATTACAACTATGTTTTGTATTTATAAAAAAATATTTGTTGATTTACTTCTTCTAACCCTCACATATATTTGTCTTATATTACCTGAAATCGAACAAGTGGCCTTCTTTCAATTGATATACGTGTGTATATATATATATATATATATATATATATATATATATATATATATATATATATATATATATATATATTCTTTTTTATATTCGTGAGATTAATTGATTGAAAACCCTCAAATTTCCTCAGTGCACTGGTTGCGAGCCAACAATCTAAATGTTTATTGAAATAGGACACTGCTACACTGCGCAATTGGACAGAAATTACAGGTACGAATCTGCACTTCGTTAACGTACTACTTGCAAACTCGATTAATTTCTTGTAGCATAACAAACTTCATTCACTTCCGCATCCGACTGACTGCAACTTAATTACCCTTTGAAGCGATGATCTACCAAATTACTTTCGAAACCCAAAACCGAATCAAGACTAATTCACTTTGACATCTAAGGAACTGTAATTTTCTGCCTCAATGACACATCCAAGCAACTGTACATCTTACTAAAAACAAACAAAGGTTTGTTTTTGGTAAGTTTGTTCCGAAGAATTCTTCCCAATTCTTCGGAACTGTAATTGTGACCGCCGATCCCCCTTGCCGTTCACAAGAAGAGTTAATTTTCGAATTCACTGACACTAATGCGCTCTTGCGAAAATGTAACTAGCATTCAGGCAACTGTAACCCAACAACCAAGTCACTATTCAATTATCAGCATCCCAGTTGAAACTCAAATACGTTCTTGGTGCAACTGTAGATATAACGCAATCACTTTCGGAGCGCACCTTTCGCAACTTTAGATCATATCATACTACCAATGTCCTTCAGAAGGGGAGATAGGTGAGATAAAAGCTGCATTTGCCAGATAATAATAATAATAAAAAAAAACTTTCCTACTTAGACAGGAAGTGAGCCAAGCCACACAAAGAAGTGAGCCGTCATCTGCGTATAGCATCGTATACACCGACGCGAGAAGCGAATCCAATAGGTCTCGATTACAGTCCAAGGCCAGACTTTGTGTCTGACCGACCGCTTTGCCTCGCCGCCACCAGACTATTCCGGGAACGCTTGCTCCGCCTGCGCGAACCGCAGCGCGCCAATATAATTCCACGGTCAGCCCTTGCAGAAAGCTCGCGGGTCGGTTGTAAACGCGTTTTGCGGGTTCCCGTATTTACCGAATAACACCAATAAATGAACGCCGAATACTAGGCTCCTTCCGCCCTACTGTTCAACGTTTATTTTATTACACCCCTGGTTACATCTTGAGTGCGAGCAGCCCGCAGTCGATTTCAAAGCAGACACATATAGTTACGATAACGCCGTAATTTAAACTGTCCCAAACACCCCCTGAACGCAAACCCTGGTTTAACGCTCCCCTCCCCCTAAACAAAAGCATTCCTACACAAGATACAACGCCGCCGCCCCCCTTCCCCGAGCGCCTCAGAAGTGTACAAGCCCCCTCGCCCTAGATTGGTAATCGTGGATGAACAGGCCTGAACGCGAACTTCTTAAAGGTTTTCAAGAAATGCTCAGGAAATTGAACGAAGCCCACGTTTCTTGTGTCTTGTACTATTCTAAATGTTTCTTACTATACTGCGCATCGCTACTTTCTCTATCGTGCTCCTTCTTAGGACACTGGCGCCTTCCTTCGCGAAGCACGCCTCTGCTTGACGACTTCCGACCTGAATCAAATTCGAGATCGCTCGTATTAAAACGAGTCGGAGACTTTAGCGAGTCAATGCACAGTCGCCAGCCCCCAGCACTTCGTTATATTGCGCGAAAACCGTTTTTCTACATATAATACTTAATTGAGCAGTTAAATGGAAAAGTTATGTCACCTCGAAATTGGAGAACAAGCGAAGGACAAGTTTGTACAGTGCGCGACACTGTTAGCGCAAACAAAAGATACACAATTTTTTTTTTTCGCGTTTTACTTTGCATTGCAGCGAGCATCAATGAGAACTTCCAACCATAACAGTAGCCCTAATGACAGCCTTTCAATTATAAGAAAAAATACTGCGATCGTCTTTTTGTGTTTAACAGTGCCGCGCTCTGCACGCGTTCGCTTTCTGGTCGGACGTGTGGTAAAATGAATACAAGAGTTGCCACTCGCAACCCAACGAGCCAAGAAATAGCAAGCCAGAGAAGGAAACAGAACCAAAAGGACACGTATGTTACCAGTCGGAGGACACAAAGTATTCAAAACTTGGCTCTGCAACCGTGCGGGAGCGCAGTTTATGTCCGAGTGCGGTTCAAAGGCTAAAAGACTCACAAACATAGCGCGTATACACTAAAAGGTCGCGGCATATTCATTACACTCGATTGGTTTAAGTTGGTGGTAACATACGCACAGAAAGACGACCAAAGGCGGGACGTTGTGTTTTCGGCAATTCTTGACTGTTTCCGTCAGCTCGGTGTGTGGGCTAGGCTCTGACGGCGAAACAAAGTATAAGGAGTATTCACTGGGCGCCATATTTGTGGGTGATGTCTAGAACGCATGCTCTGGACGAGCCCACATTAATAGGCTGCTAAGACCGGCAATCTTGAGGGTGCGGAATGCACGTTACAAAAGAACTGTGGGAGCTCGCCCTCAGCACGCGCTCAGGAGTCGTGCACACAGCCATGGCCGCCAGTGAATACTTCCTACATAGTACCGATACATATGTTCGTATATATACGAGAGCATCTCGGCACGCGCACCTCTAAATTTTTGTGCGCGAAGGTTAGGCGTGGAATAAACCGGGACGTTGCCGATACTTTTAATCCTGCATGCGCGCCGCGTATAACCGTGACCCCGGAACCTTTCGGATGCGTTGATTGTATTTTCAGTCAGATAGAAGAAGCGGAAGCCACCAGCACGACACCTCTAGTTTTCCCGATTTGCGACCTCGAAGGAAAGGTAATGAAGAGAGAAACAACGGCGTCGCGGCAGCAATTAATATACGGATGTTACGTCACAGATAAATATACCCCGCCTCTTTCAACTGGCTGCTTCCGTACCTGTTACAGCTCGATTCACGAGTCATGACGGATTGATTTGCTTAGGATTCGGACATTAACCGGCATATCACCTCTTGAACGATAGCAACAGATAACCACCCAGGTTACGTAGCATAATTAATTTCCTTCTAATATGTTCACGCTAGGATATTATGCTCTTTTGGTTTTGTAGTAAGCACTCCTATGTAATGCCTCCGGGACTATTAAGGAGAATAAATAAATCATAAATAATTCAACATAGTGTAACAAAACTCCGAAGACGCGAGGCACGAAGCAATAAGTACACCACCCTAAAAACTACAATGCTGCCGTAAAAATAAATGTACAGAGAAAGAGGGGGTAGACGAAAAAAAAAAACAAACGAAGAAGGTCTCCAGACTGTTTGGCGGCTGGCAGTGTTCCAGCACAGCCGCGTTTGCACGCAAACGTGCTCCAAGATACACACACATTCTGCAGCACACAGGCGGTTGGAAAAACGCTCACGTATTGGCGGCTGAGCGTCGCGAAGGCAGCCTGTGAAATGTTGACGTTAGAGCCCATCAAAGTTTACGACTGTTACGAATACCGCACGAAGCGCTGTACACGCGGAGTCACGGCCAGTAAGGAGGTCCCATCTCGATATTAGCTGCGAAAAAAGTCACCGCGATAAAGCTACGAGAGAGGACAGGCAAAAAGGAGAAAGTCCACGGATGTCTTCTGCGAGGCTAACGCCAATTTAGCGGCTCGAAATCGTTTCAGCGTACGAACGACGCTCCTGAAAAAATTACCAGCGACCTCTATAAAAGGCATACAAATGCATGGAACGCAGGATTTAATATCGTTTAAATCTGTTTAGAAGACATTAAACAGTCGTTTCGGAGATCTGTGAGAACGTAGAGTCGATTAACTTCCTCGCTGAATTTCGCAGAGACATCGAGTTCACGTCATCTGACGGCACGCGACGTAGTCACGTGACTTGAAATCACGGAGACACGAGAGCGGCGTCACGCGATATCACGGCGTCACGTGATCTGACGTTACCCTATGTGGTCGTGTGACCCGACGGGGTCGAGTCGGGGTGTCACATGGTACGATGACGTCACATGACGTGAAGCTGCCCGCTAAAGTTAGCGGGGAAAAGCCAGGGCGGACGAACAAATTTATGAGTCAAGAAAAATTAAATTACCGGACGACGTAACAACTCGTCTTAGATTTTTTTTTGTTTAGATTACGATGTTTCCTAATTTGTACACTTTTTCATGAAAAAATAAATAAATAAAGTGTCTGACCTACAGTTTTAACAAAAGCCTCCATAAGTCACGGGTATTGAAAAAGATGTCAGTAAACTTTCTTCCGTGCATTTAGATTAACCCATCAAATGAACACCTCAATTAAAGGAGCGATGCAACTTTTTTTGTACTGTGCACAAATACCGCTTAAAACGGATCCCTAACGTTAATGACCTATGAAACACGCGTTCGTTTTTCACCCCACGCAATAGAAGTCCCAGAAAAAAAAAAATAAAGAAAAACGAGCAGCGTTCACCCCCTCAACTCGCAGCCAGAACAAGCGGCCACGTGATCTGGAGCGATTATATGCCGCCAGTGTTGATCATAGCCACGCGCCGGGGTTGGCAAAGCACAGGACACGCGCTGAGTTCCAGACATTGTTATGGCTCGGCTGTTGTCGTCGTTACAGCGATTGGACACGGGTCACAACCCGAATGCTTCTCGAGCTAGCAATTGTCACGAGCCCAAGTCGAGTGCCCACGCAATGCTCGGGCCCAATCTATGAACCGCATTCAAATATCGTCCCTTGGGTGCACTGCGATCCTCACGTTACGTCATCAAATGTTGCAAAGGAGAGATTGAATGAAAATGATCGCTTTTGTCCTTGAAATTACACCGCAACAAAGAAGTTTCTTGGCCAATGGCGTTGCGTGTGAGTATCCTTGAGTCCCAGGTGTGCCAGTAGCTCGTGTAGAGAGAAAAAACATTCCAATCGAATATCGTTGCACAGCTCCTTTAAGTTCAAGTAAGCATCTAACTGTAATCTTCTCCACATCTCACTATGTTGCAACAGAATATAACAAAACTTCTCGCGGTCACACTCCTCAATTCTCTTGAAGTTTTAATTTCCACGACGTTTCCGGACGAATGGTGAGCTCCGTATACACCTTTCGAGCGCCTAGCCCCTGAGCGGAAAACGCTGACTCACTGTAGTGTAGCCTGCGCGCCGTCTGCTATTTCGAAAAGAAGGGTCTAGTGCGCATGCTCTCAGAACGGCGCTCCACAGCTCAGCAGACAGAGATGGCAGCGCGCAGGAGACGATTATTTGAATAATCTACATGGTCGCGTGTATTTTATACATCCCTTGGCGCTTTAATTCACGGTGAAACGAAGTGATATGCGCACGACGCAAACTGGCGCTCGCGCGTGCTCAGTTTAACCTCGCCGAGGACGTGCGAAGCCCCACCACCAACAGAAATTTATACGAGGTCAAGACCTTAGTCGTCACGAAATTTATCGGCCGCAATGAAACCGAGCACGACCAGCCAGTGTGGGCAATATATTTTAAATGAGCGCATATAAGACGGCGACGGGCGAGCGACACTACTTAATGGCTTCGTCTGAATTCGACATCGGGCCTAATGGGTCGAGTCAGACGAACGAGCAGACGGATAGGCGGCCGGGCAGCCTTCGGAGTAGAAAGCAAGACGTGCTTTTAAAAGCCCGCGACGACATCCGATCCCGATAGTAAGTACACGCGCCCTCGACCACGTCCGCGAACGTAACCTCGCGGAGCATCAGCATTTCCTTGTGTAAGCGAGCGCCATTCTGTACTGGCTCTTTTATTTTATTTCGCCGAGCGCATTCCAAGCAGGCGCCATTGTGTTTTGCCTTTTTCTTTTATTTCGCTGCCACAAGGTTCAGTTCTCAGAAGATCGTGACTTATTTGAACTCCTCGGCGCCGGGAATCTCGCACGTGGATGCCCGTGCCATGAAGGCGCGACTGGCTGGCGTCGGGCAGGATGCGGATCGGGTTACAGCCTTGGGCGAGACCAAGCTGCTCAAGAAAACTATGCGTCAGTCTAACAGCGGGACTCAAAGCGAGAGTGTGTGTGCGATGGTGGTACGCGACCACCAATAGTGTCCGTCTTGTAAACTCAAATTGTATCAAGAATATTAAATCCAGTGTTTCTTTAATTCCAAAAACCCATTCGTCAAGACCTCGTTTATTATCAAGAAGTTATTTTATTTGAAACGACCATACGATTACATATCAGAAGTGGGATTATCAACCAACTCCTCGGAACAAAGAGCGGACCGAAAAGTGACACAAACAATCAAGTGCGTCAAGCTTCCAAACCCGTGGACCCTGGATCGACGAGTCAAGTGCGATCAGAGTCAGGTTGGAGCGACCCACAGTGCGACAGGTGGGCGACGTGTGTGTGAGTGCCTGCGATTGGGGGCTTCCCATTGTGCGGAACTCAAGGTTCAGGTACTGTCGGATTTTTCATCTCCCCGTGGAACTCTTTATCAACAGAGTTTTCATTTTGCGTATGAGATGTAGTGTATTATGTTGTGGCATTATATTGTTTGTGCGAGCGTGTGTGTTGGGTGTAATTACATGTACACAGCTCAACGCTTCACCATGAACCAGGAAACGTCGGGAGCGTCTCCGAGCCAGGCGGGTTCGCCTGAAGTTGCTCACTCCATGGGGGACGGGTTTTCTTTGCACGAGCTTTTGGGAATGATTCGAGAAAAGGATCGTTTGTTAACGGACCTCTTGGGACGACTTGCCCTTCCGGCGCAGTCAGGCACAGCAGACGTGAGCGGCGTGGCGACGTTCCAGGTGATGCCTGACCTCAGTAAGAACATATCCAATTTCGACGGAAGTGAGGACGCTGCAGCAGCGCGAGACTGGATTGAGAACCTAAAGAATACGGCGACTTTTCATAAGTGGCCGACACCTTTCCTCCTGGAAACGGCAAAATCACATCTCACAGGAGCTGCCAAAGACTGGTTACGCTCACGCCATGCAGAAATTGCGTCGTGGGAAGATCTAGAGTACCAGTTTCGACGAACATTCGTTAGCCAGACCCGAGCAGCGGAACGCTGGAGGAGAATGCAAGACCGCGTCCAGCAGCGAAACGAGAGCACGATTGCCTACTTCCATTCGAAGATTCGTCTTTGTGGAGAGGCAAACCTCGACTTCTGCGATACTCGCGAACAAGTACTCACCGGCTTGCGTTCGCGACAACTGTGCACCATGTTAATGGGGAGAACACACGAGGACGGTGATGACCTCCTACACGACATACAGGAATTCGAAAGGATCGATCGGGAGAGACAAGAGCGCTTCGGTGGACAGCGTGAAAAAGGGGCTAATACCGACACACCGCGAAACCGAGACACGGGTATGACGTCTGTCAAGAAAACCGTTGACGAGAAAGACAACAAGGATAAGAGATCACCAATACACAACGAAAAGGGTGAGCGTAAGTGCTACAACTGCTCACGGTTCGGTCACATTGCGCGTGACTGTCCAGAGCCAAAGCGCCCACTGAAGTGCCTGAGCTGTGGAAAAACCGGGCACACTCAGCGTCATTGCATCGAAAGAGCTCCAAGGAGTGAGACCAACGCCGTAAGCAACTCAAAAGAGAGGAGTTTCTCTGAAGTGCTCCTTAAGCAAGTCACATGGAATGGCGACAAAAAGCTCATTGGAATGATTGACACCGGAAGTTCCGGATGCCTCTTGCGCGCGTCTGCGGCGGCGCGTTGCGGCGCTGAGCTGATGAGAGACGCAACACCTCTTTATGGATTCGGCAACCAGGACGTCCCAGCAGTAAGGACAATTGGTAAATGCAAAGCAGACTTGGATATTGACGGTGTTACCGGGGAGAACATCACAATTTTTGTTGTACCAGACGAGGCTCAGTCGGTCGACCTGCTCGTTGGTCGAACTTTCACCGAGCTCCCGTACGTGACCTATGCTAGGCTGGGCGGATGTCTACGCTTTTGGCACAAGAGTCAGTGCCCTTTCTCCCACCTCGAACCCTTGAGCGACGATCCCAAGTTGATTGTAAAGACAACCGAAAAATCCACCCTCCAGGCGAACGTGATAAATTGGATCACGCTGTCATCAGAATCTGATGTCACTGGCCCCGTACTTTTCAACAACTGTGGAAAAGAAATTCTTCTCGACATGAAAGACGGAGAGATTGCTGTTCCAGTTTTCCCAAGCGGAAATAACGATGTAGTCATTAAAAAGGGACAGCGTCTTGGACGTGTCACTGCGGTCGACATTGTAAACACAACCGGTGAGGAGGACAACCAGAGAAACCGAGCGGAAGAGTGTTACGAAACCGAGAAACAAGGGGTTTTCACCACGGCAATTCGGAAGCCGATAGACAAGAATCAGGTCGAAGTAGGTCCGTCGGTGACCGAGGTGCAAAAGAATGAGCTCCTTGATCTCCTGAACGAGTATCGGGAGTGCTTCGCTACGAACTTGAGCGAGCTTGGGTGCACAAATGTCCTCGAAATGGACATCCCGGAAGTGCCGGGAAGCTCACCAGTTGCGGTTCGGCCTTACCGAACAAACGTGGCCGAAAGAGAAACGATTCGTGAGATCGTCAGCGAATGGAAACGAGAGGGAATTGTGAGCGAGACGCATTCCGCTTACGCAAGTCCCGTGATCCTTGTTCAGAAGAAGAACGGAGAGAAGCGTCTAGTGGTAGACTATCGACGATTGAACGCCCAGACCGTAAAAGAAAAATACCCCCTACCAAGCATTGATGATCAACTAGAAGGACTATCCGGAGCAGTGATGTACACAGTTCTCGACCTCGCTCACGGCTACCTTCAGGTTCCCTTGACTGACGATGCGAAGAAGAAGACAGCTTTCATCACTCCGGACGAGACCGGTCAATTTGAGAGGATGATGTTTGGACTCACGAATGCTCCGTCCGTGTTCCAGCGTCTTATGAACCACGTTTTGGGGCCGCTGAGGGGAACGATCGCTATGTGCTACCTGGATGATGTGCTGATTCCAGCGAAAAACTGGGATGACACCATTACACGGCTGCGCCAAATCCTCGAAGCCTTCAGGAAGGCGAATGTAACCCTTCGCTTAAGCAAATGCGCTTTCGGAAGAGACAGTGTGGATTTTCTGGGTTATCGACTGAAGAACGGAGCGGTGCAACCCGGCGCAGTTAAGGTACGCGCAATCACAGAATTCCCAGTCCCAGAGAACCCTCATGATGTCAGACGATTTTTGGGACTGACGAGCTTTTTCCGACGCTTCGTCCCGAAGTATGCGTTGATCGCTGAACCCCTCACAAGGCTCACCAAGAAGAATGAAAAGTTTGAGTGGAACTCTGAGCAAGAGGAAAGTTTCCAAGTTTTGAAGTCAAAACTAACATGTGGACCTGCACTTCAACTGTACGACCCGAATGCGGAGACGCAGTTGCATACAGACGCCTGTGCGAAGGGATTGGCAGCAATGCTCCTTCAACGGAAAGACGACGAGTGGCACCTTGTCTATTGCGTAAGCAAAAGAACGACCGACGCCGAGAGCAACTATCACTCATCAAAGCTCGAGTCGATGGCGCTCTGCACGTAAGCGTGCAATTCCGAAATGAGCACATTTGCAACACATATTATTTTTCGCTTGTATCGATTTTGTTGTTGTTGTTTTTTGTTGCATAACGTGCATTGAAGCATTTATGCGTTTCTTGTGCTGTTCACGTATATGTAGCGTCAATTCCTGTGTATTCATATGTTGTTATTATTAAGAAACATGAAAGATTAATCTTTATTAATTTGTATAAGCATTGCTTTATGTTGTCGTTAACGAGGACGTTAACAATGCCAGGATGCCCGAATGTAAGCGAGCGCCATTCTGTACTGGCTCTTTTATTTTATTTCGCCGAGCGCATTCCAAGCAGGCGCCATTGTGTTTTGCCTTTTTCTTTTATTTCGCTGGGCACAAGGTTCAGTTCTCAGAAGATCGTGACTTATTTGAACTCCTCGGCGCCGGGAATCTCGCACGTGGATGCCCGTGCCATGAAGGCGCGACTGGCTGGCGTCGGGCAGGATGCGGATCGGGTTACAGCCTTGGGCGAGACCAAGCTGCTCAAGAAAACTATGCGTCAGTCTAACAGCGGGACTCAAAGCGAGAGTGTGTGTGCGATGGTGGTACGCGACCACCAATAGTGTCCGTCTTGTAAACTCAAATTGTATCAAGAATATTAAATCCAGTGTTTCTTTAATTCCAAAAACCCATTCGTCAAGACCTCGTTTATTATCAAGAAGTTATTTTATTTGAAACGACCATACGATTACACTTGTTTAGTTGCGAGTTGGCTCGCAAAAAGCAATTTGTCAGCGAAGATCAGACGATTAGCATTATTTTTTCTTATTCTCGAAAGCGAGTTTTGGGCGAGGAATTAGAAGCGAATAAAACGGAGAACACGATGTCATTGACCGGAACACGCGAGCCAAGTCGGATGCAAAACAAAATTGCTGAGATATTGAGAGAAAGATTTGATAATCGAGGTAGATTTCCTCACGACAGAACGACTTTTGAAATCGCTGTTTTTAGAAAAAAGGGGTGCTCATATTAAAACCGACGCGCTGCGCAACACTCGTGAACGAACCATCGCCGGTTTTTTTTGTTTTTTTTTTTCTGTTTTTTTTTTCTTTAGTATTTAATGTCTGCCATTAAAACTACTACAGTTGTAGAAGAAGGTGCCCAGTTGTGGCACTAACCCACATAGAATGAGTAAAATCCCAAAACACGCCGAGGTCGTGTTCGCGCTAACAGTTTCGGGCAGTGTTTGCACGTCCTTCGGGCCCCCTCAAGAACCGTAATTAAAAAAAGTCCGGATTTTTGCGGAGCATTACTAATTTCCCCCTTCATGTTGATAATTAAGATATATATAGGTGCAATTTAGATTATACATAGGTTATCTCATCAAGACGTACACGTTCCAAAGTCCAAAAGCATCGCTGTTTTCTCCGACAACCAAATCTCGTAAAAACTATACTCCGTGCCGCGTATGAAGAGTGCGCAAAACTTGTTTTTTTCTTGAGGTGAAAACCGGTATAGATACGATTTCTAAACGTAAAAAACGTGGAAAAAAAAGGACAATCTGAAACATTGACACTAGTATAAGAATCGAATATCTCTGCTACGCAAATCAATTGCATCATTATAATCAAATAAAAAATTTTGAACTACAAACTAGCCCGGTGAAACCATACCGGAATAGACACTCCCACGTGCCGGCGGATTACTCCGAAGATTAAGAGGAATAATTAGAGTTTTATGGCGCAAAAGCTCCGCAGGTCAAACTGATCACTCCGAAATTCGAAGAGGCTATATGCACTACTAGAATACCCAGATATATAGAACTTTCACGTTCAAAGCCGCACTGAAACGTAGCTCCCGTATCCTACCAGTAATGAGATAGGTGAAACAAAGGCACAAAATGTGGAGAACGTAAAGGAATGGACAATACGAGTCAGTGTGCGTGTTATCATATCAACATCAATGAAGGTGGGTAGTTTTCAAAGGAAAGTTAGGACGAAGTCTCTCTGAGAGTGGCGCACAACTGTAACGCCTTAGTTCTTGTGCTCTAGTAACTCTAATTGTGATTAACTACTTTTGGAGCAGCATACTTGTGACCGTAATGAAATTACATTTCCCAAGTATAATTCACCCAAATATGGCCCCACGAGAACGACAAACGTAGCGCTCGCCGACACGCCACGTACACCTTGGTAGCGGCGAGCCAATCAGAGAGGCTAGAAATAGGGCACGTGACAACAGCGTCAGTACGCACTCCCCAATGGGATTGGTACTCCCGCGGAGAACATATACCGCCACGTGCTTCGCTCCGTGTCTCTGAATGGCTCGAGGGGGAGCCGTACCATTCGCTGTGCCAAGTCATGCTAAAAGAGAGTTGCACGAGCGGTTTTTCGGACGATTGTTCCGAGTCAACAGCGTAACGCCGTCTGCTTTTTGTCGGGGGCCGTTCGTCGCGCTAAGACTTGACGTCTAGACGGAGGTGAGGTCATACGGGAAGTGTACAATTCGTAGAGATTTTTATTTTATTTTTTTATTTTGCTTTTGCAATCAGCGTGCGAAGGAGACCGGGAAAAGAGGCCGTTCGGAGCATCCATCAATCGCGCAAGAGACAGGCTGCAGTCTTGTCGGGAGGACCTTTACACGCTGTCGAAAACGAATTGCATGCAGAGAGATTACCCAGCAGAGGATCGGTGATCGAGTGTAGAATAAGTAAGCGAATACTGCATATGCTCCATTTAGTTTCTCTAGCTGTAGAGGAACTCAGTGACTTTAGGAGTACTTGGAGCGAATGATCGCGCAGCAGCACCCAGCGATGGTCGGAATCCCCGCTCCAGCCAGATTTCGATACGGACGGTCATTCTACCGACATCCGGTCGTGCTATCGCTGTACTCCGTTCGTCCCTAAGCTGACAGGGAGGTGGATCTTGCACCGCGTGATTACACCTTCTGCGCGTACCATCGGGCGGAGAGTGAAGTCCGGCGATACAAGTAAGCCGATAGAATAGTCCGGCGATAACGAAGTTTACACCGCCTTATCAGCTTAGCGGTTAGCAGTCGCTCTGTCCCGACCAAATTGCCTTCTACGGCGGACACACCAGAGACGACGCTTTAAGGCAGACTGATTCATCGCTTAGACACGCAGAGACGCCATTTTTTTAGCCAGACTGACTTACCGCTTTCTAATATCAGCGCAACAAACTCTGAAAGGACCGTAGGAAACGAAAAAAAACAAATAAATCGGTGCAGGGACGCGCTCGCCGCAACAAATCAGAGCGATACAGTACAACCACGAAACATTTACGCAACCCGCACATGGAGGGTACGAAACAAACTAAAGGATGGCTGTGGAGAGACAATTATACAGAAACAATGGAACGATAAAACTAGCAAATAATGAAGAGCGAAAGAAACCGCGCTATCTCTGTCCCAGCCTTTTCGCCACATGATGTCCGATTTTCGTGTTTGCGCGCGAGTGACGGAAGCCCGCGGCCACGCATCGCGTCTCTTGCAACTATGCCGGCTCGAATTTCGCGCGGATGAAGACACCGCGTGGCAGATCGGAGGCACCGAATCCGCGACATCGTTTTCCCCGGTTTCCGCGATGCGCCATGTCTCCGGTGTGATTCATGGCGCTCGTCGACGTCTCTGGGTCAGTGTCATCAACGTCGCGCGTAGATACGTGCACGTCGATATAAGGTGCGCGTCGACTCAGACGCGGGTATTTCCGCGCAAGCTGACACGTGGGTATGCGGTCATTCCCGCCGACGTGTCCATGCACGCGTTCAATATGCCGTTCGATATAACGAGTATTCTGGGCTCGGAGTTTACACTCGCGTTCACTGATGGCTCGATAGTAATCCTGGTACGAAACGCAGTAGACGTAGACTTGGCAAATTCGAGCTTATGTCTCTATAGTCGGCTCTCAAAACTCCGCAGCTCGCACAGCAAATGTTCTAAAGTTTGCTTTCGCGTAATGCCGTCGGCCGATATGGGTGAAAGAATGAATAAATGCACGCATGCCAGCCCATTGTTAAAGAGCGTGTTCCAAAAACAAAAATTTATATATTTTTTTTTTCTATCGCAAAAATAAAATATGTATTGCGGAACGCTCATTCTCTGCCGAAACGTAGCGCTAGAGTGCCGAACCAGAGGCCAAAGTTTCAAAAACTAACCGTTATATTATTCAAAAGTTATACATGTTTTTTTATTATTATTATTATTATTATTTTCAATAAAAAATTAAGGCCCACTTTCGGCCGTTTTCGGTGACTGGTGCCATTAGAGCTCCACGTAGTCGAGAGCTCTATGGGCAACCACTTTCCGATAAAAAACTTGAGAAAATCATGTATAACTTTTGAATAAGATAACGGTTAGTGCTGAAACTTTCGCATCTCGTTCGGACCGCGCTAGTGCTACATTTGGGCGAAGAATGAGCGTTAGGCGACGCAATTCATTTTTGCGGTAAAAATACCCCTGTAACTCTTTTCTTGCTTATTTTCTGGTGGAGGTTGTACGACACACACACACTTTGTAGTTAGGAGTTAAAAGGCTCTCCACATGCAGTGGAGAGCCGTTTACTTATTCTATTTATAGCTCATATGAAGAGGAGGCTAAATGATCACTCTACATGTGTGAGCTAATCGCAGCGAAACGCCAGTTACAACTGCTCTAAAGACAAAGATTAATTTGACGCGAAAAAAAAAAAGTTAAGCATATTACCTGGGCTTTTTTATGTAAACCGATGATACAGCATAGATGTAAGGGACTTGAAGACAAATTACTGATATGGTGCAAAAGGATATGCAGATTAAAGCACAAAGAAAATGAGTGACTGTTTCCCGGACACACCTTACAAGAATATGAATCAGTGTACGTACACCCGAGGACAAGTTTCGAGGCGCAGTCGACGACGACACCACCCAAAGGAACTACTGTCTTGTTTTTTTGTTATTGTTTTTTCCTATTAGAACCCTGGTTGAGTTCATCTCTACGATATGCGGATGGTGCCTGATGAATGACAAGTCGAAAAACATCTCGACCAAAATATACAGTCAGAGCTATGAGGTGAAAATACGTCTTCTGACCTCGTCATTCGCCATACTGCAAAAAAACAAACACACGTTTTTTCTTTTTTCGGCTCCGAGTTGAGGGGATGAACGATGCTCATATTTCTCGAATTCTTTTCGGCGACTGCCAAACAAAAAGCAAGGCAAGTTTATTCGGCTATAACGTTAGGGAGTGATTCTAAGTAGTATTTAGCGAAAGTAGAGTATAGAAGAACATCGGGGTACCCTAGCTCCGCAGAGACAGCGCAGGGACGGAGGTTGGGTCACGAAAGACCACGGGGAACTCACGGAGGCACGAACTCACGCAAACACGTGCGGTCCGATCTACATAGAACCAATCGTGACACTGACACACTCGTAGGGCCGATCCGTGAGGCGAAGGGCGGCACCTAGGGTAGCGGCGTCCGTTTGACCACAGTTCACTATTCTACAGCTGTCTCGGCGTCGTGGGTCGATGACCTCCAGAACCCTTGTCTCGCGAATTGAAAGCGATTGCATAAAAAAGGCATGCTGATAACGTCTAAGAAAGAAATGTACGCCTATCGTGAGATTCGCATCTTATAATAATTACGCTAGACCAGTCTTGTTGCCAAATTTAAGCACGCTGCGATTTCATCGGCTCCCCTAGCCAACTGTCAGTACTTTAAAGCGTTTATCCAGGCAAAATACAAAATGACCGGAGATACCAGTATCTAAAATATCTAAAAGCTGTCCAAAGAATTTTAAGAGGGCGACACAGCGATCCAATAAACGACGGACTGAGTGACTGACCCTTTGGCAATCGTGTGAAATCGTCCCGCGCCACGAGACGTTAAATAGCGCCGTTATCGTCAACAACCCGCGCCGGAGAGGAGATTTGGAGGAGCGATAAAGGGACACACACGCCTCCCCAATTTACATCGGGAAAAAAAAAAAAAAAGGTACCATTAAAACAGGAAAATGATACATAAAAATTCCGAAACATCCATTTGCCAAAGGCCCACTTGCTGCTGGCCAAAACACGCTGTTTTCCGATCATAGCTGGTTGCAATGCCAAAACACTTTACAACCCATAAAAAAAAAAAAAATGTAAACAGAAGTTACGCAGGTAACGCACCGTGAGCAAGGTCGTTCGAGCGGCCTTGGCTTGGGGAACCTAAATTCGGAGACTGTGTTGGTGTCCGCTGCCAATGCAGCAAGCGCAACATGTTACGAAACTGCTCTTGGAAAAGAAAAAAAAAAAGAGTGAAAACTTTTAAAGAGTGCGTTAACCACGCGTAAAGCCTGAGAAGCCCGCAAACCCACCAAAGATAGGATGAATACCCTTTGTGCATGTTGCGCGGATTGCCCGCTTGCACTATGAAGAAAACTCACCGAGATCATCCATCGTTGTGGCAAAACGGTGGATCCACGCCGAGATCCTGTGTACTGTGACGGTGCTTTTCCCGGAGTTTCAACCTCAGAAATAGAATCTGGGCCGCGGCTAGGGGCAAGCCAGAGTGCACCGTGCTCTAAAAACTAAAACTTGGCTCACAACCACTGTCGTCGACGAGGCAAAGTAGCGGCGACGGTGATGAAAGCGGCGGTCCGTTGGAGAAGTGAGAGTGAAGTTGTCGAGCTGCCTTCGAAGAATCCTAGCTACACGTACTTGGCGGTCGAACAAGGCACAGAGCAGTCTCAAACTCGGACTGAACCTGATAAACGAGCACTTTCAAGTGTGTTGCCTGTAGGTTGAGAGAACCCAGAGTATCTCACCGGTCTGTCGGTCCGTTCCTTCGAGCGAGTGGAGTCGAATGCCCAGTGTTGTTGACCCGTAGAGCGAAATGCTCCGAATTCTGCAGGATGCTGGCCTCCACGTCATGCGGCGGGAAAATTGACCGGATTGACGTCCTAGTCATCATCCTGTACAACTTTACTTATTTGAGTGTATTTTCGCTGACTAGCGACAGCCAGTTTGATTATTATACTGGGGAATGACAAGTTCTATGGTGTGCATAAAAAGCACGGCATCGCACCGGTGCCGCAGGAATGTCACGACCACGTGATTTCACAATTCGCATTTGAGTTGTCGCACAATTCGCATTTGAGCAAGGAATGTCACGTGGTCGTGACATTCCTTCGGCACCGGTGCGATGACTCCTAGCTTCCACCGTGCTTTTTATGCACACCATAGAACTTGTCATTCCCCAGTGACAATAAGTCCCGTCAGGGCAGTCATTGGCCACGAACGCGAATCCAAATATTCGTCGACGGATTGATTGTTGACGAGCGCATACGTCCGAGTGACGCAGTTCTCGTGTCCAATGCGTGAGCTGGGCTCTGCTGACGTCAGTTTGGCGCCGGTGACGCGTATTTGGAACTGCGGATGTATCATAGTGAAAAGGCGGAGAGCTTTCGAAGGCAAGAAGGTACAAAATAGTCCGCTATATTTTCAAATGTTCGTACCGAAAAGCTGGCTTTTGACTTGCTAGCCTCTTTCTTTTGGCCAACTAAACGATATGCGATTAGTCCCAATTTAAAATCATTCAGCCCAGCCTCCCTACGATGGGTAGGCTCCGAAATTCACTCATCCGAGAAATCTGTATTTAAATTATTGACTTGTGCTTCAAACTCACCTGTAATCTTTTCAATGAATTATTATTTTTCACGAACTCCTGTCAGAGTGCTTTCTCTTTACAAACTTCCTACATTTTTTTTTACCCCTTTCATGCCCTTGTTTGAAATCGGCAACGTGATATGTTTCTCTACTTCCGTTACGGCAATTCGGTATATTTAGCGCTCTGTAAATTCAGAAAATACAAAAATATTCTAAAGCATTTTTTAAGGGACTGAAAGGACAGATTATGAGCCTTGATCTGTGTAAAGTCGAAGAAAAATTAAGATTGCCTTCATTTTAAACTGATTTTCCAATTATTGCATAATAAGTAACCTGTCTACATTTTAGTGTATTTTTTTAGAAAATTTATCGTTTTCAATTTGAATGACATTTTACGCGAATATTGAAAAAAAAAACGCGTCCAAATTATGTTAAAAAATTAGAATTTCCAGTCTTTTAACGGATCAATGAAGCTCTGAATTGCTTTGTAATCGATAATACATGTTTATCTCCTCTTATTTTATGTAGTCTCTGCACAAAAACTATTGGACCTACGGCAACAACAGTTTTTCTTTTATAAATATTCAAAGGGACAGTTTCACGCAAATCGAGCGACTTTGTGATTTTTCTTCTTCAAGAGAAATTTTATTTTCCGCAAAAAAAGTTTGACCATGTTTTTGCGCTTGCACAACAAGTAAAATATACATTTTGGTAAAATAGAAAAAATGTCGACCGGACTTGGTCGTTCGATCCTATCTGGAAACACCCAATACAAACAACCTCAATCAACCAATTTTTTTTTTTCTTTTTTTGCGTTGTGCGGTTTTTTGCGGCGGCAGATTTATTGGCGCTCCGAGGCGGCGCAGGTTTTTTGTCGCGCCCTACCTCCTATGTCATGTTACCGGCTGATCCGTTTGCAAAGTAACTGCGGTTGCTTCCTTTAGGCACCGCGAAGCATGTTACAGGGTGGTGCTCCTCGATCGCTCCGACCCATGGGCATTTTTGGGTCGGTTTTACGAAAATGTATTAGGAATTTTCCCCTCAAAACTACCGTACACCTCTGTGCTGTCAATTTGTCTTTTTTGACCACCCCGTAGCATTTCTACGCTTTTTAATAATAATGAAATTGTGAAGAACGGGTATGTGCATGCCCCATTTATGGCAACCGCGTTAGCGTAAATTTGGCCATATTTCTCGCTTTATAACTTCAAAGTCACTCAAATATTGCATTATATTTTTGCAAATTCTGTTAGTACACATCATAAACGTTAATTTCGGAGAGTTCAAAGAATATTAAGGATGCCCTTTAAAAAAAAAAATGTTTCTTTCAATATAATGCGTATTTAGTTAAATGCCCCTGTGTGAGCAATTCTTGTAAATTTCTCCCGCTAACCAGGACAATAATATTTCATGCAAAGATGAACTATATACAGTGACAATACACTTGCAAAGTTTG
Organism: Ixodes scapularis; assembly: GCF_016920785.2. NCBI lineage: Eukaryota > Metazoa > Arthropoda > Arachnida > Ixodida > Ixodidae > Ixodes > Ixodes scapularis. Next base: position 45,490,438 of record NW_024609846.1, read on the forward strand.
AAGACTTTGGGTTTCGTAGGGAAAAAAAATAAGAAATCTTTAATCCAGAGCGTTATTGCGCAATGTGCCGTATTTGCGATTTTGTTTCTCGAAATAACGACCCTAGTACTCGGTGATTAATACTTTTTGTCAATCCTTACTATGCCTAATTTGTCAGTAAATATTTCTAGGCACGTGGCCAGAATAGCTTTCTGAGGGAAGCTGCCCGAAATGCCAACATCGCGCGATACGCAAAACGCGCACCTGACTGAGTGCTTACAATTTTTTTTTTTTTTTCGTAGACAATTTTTTTTTTATCAAGGATTGGTTTCTTTTTTTGCGGGGCATGGGCTTAGCATTTTTTTTTTCATCAAAATTAAAAATGGTCATTGGACACGGTTGTTTGATCTTATCTGAAAACGCTCCATTGTTGTGGAAACGCGCAAGACACGTGCCACGAGCGGGTGCTCCGCCGCCATTCGCTCCCAAGGGCCCGCGAGGTAGTATCATACGGCCCTCAGCCTCCCGGTAACCCCCCTCCCCCTTACGCAGTCAGCTAAAGAAAAAAAAAAAACAGTTGACTAATTCGCTGCCTGTCTGCGAGCAGACTTTTTCACAAATGAAGTGCATAAAATCCAACTTCCGCTCACGAATGACTGACGAGAACCTCCACAATGTTTTGCGACTTTAGTAGCTTGAATGTGGATGTCCGTAGTTTTGCGAGCGCAGTTCAACACCAATGAGAGGAGTCTCTAGGTTTTCGTGGAAATGTCGTATCTCATGTTGTTTGTCGTGAAATAAAGAAACTGTTCATTTTCGATTTATGTACGTCAATCTTAAGTTCGTGCAAGTGCTTTTTTTTTTATATTATCTCTCTCCCCCCTTCCCCCTTCCCCCCCCCCCCCCCCCCCCCCCCCCCCCCCCGCTGCTTGACGTCCGGCCCGTTCCGCCTAGGCTTCGCGGCGACTCGGCCCGCTTCGCCAAAAGGTTGCCGACCACTGGTCTAATCGGTTGAGGCGTCGGCCTGGACAGGCGAAGGTTGCGGGTTCAATCCCCGCTCCTGGCCCAATTTTTTTGCCAGCTCTCTTTCCCCTTCCCCTTTCCCTAACTTTAATGCAATAAATTCAAGAATCACCTTCTCCCCTCCTCGTTCACAATATTACTACGGCTGCACTTGTCAATCTTCACTCATTCCCATATAGTATATGTATATACACTATATGGAAATAGAATAATATATATATATATATTATTCTAGGTGGCACAAGCTAACCACCCATCCATCCAAGCACAATGGCGCTGCCGTGCGGTTTCGGTTTTGGTTTCGCTGTGCCGCCATGTTGATTTTAGTACAGCCACCAGATGCCAAGGGATTCAAATGGCACTGTGGAGTTGGACTCCCCTGGGACTCCCCAGGCACCGCCGTCCGGCGTCCCAACGCCGGACGACGGTGCCTGGGGAGTCCAATATACTGCTCTGGACTCCCAGGGTCCAGCCAGGGTCCAGAGCCAGGGTGGCCAGGGTCCTGCCAGGGTCCTGCCAGGGTCCCAGGGCGCGTTCCATGGTAGGGATCGTAGGGATCGCTCTGGTAGGGTAGGGATCATGGTAGGATCGCTGTGTGAGGCATCGCAGAGTGGAGGAAGGACTGAGGTTTGGGGCTAGAAGAGGTAGAGCGCATGGTTACTGGGCTGAAGTCAATGCAGATCTGCTGGAGAGAGCGAGGTTTGCGGAAGAGAGACCGACTTCACATGACCGAGCAGTGTTGGGAAGTACTTCAAGTACATTGTACAGTACTACCTCAAGTAGATTTAGGAAACTTGTACTTCACTTGAAGTATATTCTCTGATCATGTACTTGTACTTTACTTAGAGTACTTGTTTCTGGTACTTTCCGAGGACAGTACAATTTCTGACTTCGAAGTACATTCCCCAAATTTGGTTGTGTTAAATTTGTATCAAGAAATGATACTTGGTCAACTCCGAAGAAATACTGGGCGGGATATTCTACTCTTAGCAGAGACGTGAGCAGACGACGCATCGCTCCGACTTGTGGGGGCGGCTTTCCAGCAGCCTATTGAGCTCTCGCTACTTCTCGGTTGTTCAGCGCAATGCGAGGAGGTTTAAAATATCATGAGGGCCAAACTAATCATACTCTAGCACCTGAAACTGTGGTGCTGAAGAATTAAACTTTCAAGTCGAAGAAAAAGAGAAAAAAACAGAAGAGAACGTCACAATGTTTTGAGACATTCTCTTTTTTGTCTTTTGCTTAACTCAGTCTCAGGTATCACATTATGATTAAGTATTACCAGCTCGCTTGCACACTCATTGACGCATGCTCCCTAATAGTATATATTTAACACGCTTGGGTGCAAAAATCCAGTGCAAGTGGCGCAAAATTCAAAAGAGGGACTTCTGAATTTAGCTGAATTCATGAAAATAACTACTCTGTGGCCACTTGACTTTATCAAATATTTGCCGCTGTTTTGGAAAATAGGTCATGCACCCTGATTACCCCTGGGCAATGCGTACCAGTTAAAAAATCACTGCAGACACGTTTGCAAGTCCGTTCTCAGGGTGCCGCCATCTTTCCTAGTGGGGTGCGCTTGGGCGCGGCCATAATCCGATTATGACGCCTAAGCAAGGCTTCGTAATCGGATTAGGACGCGTCCAAGCGCACCTCAGCGAGCAAGATGGCAGCGCTCTAAAGCCGGACGTGCAAACGTCGATAGGGGAATTAAAGGACATTATGAAAGATTGTTTTAAAATACTAGCTTGTACTTAACTTTGAAAGTACATTGTATTTATAGTACTTTACTTCAAGTACATTGCACCCAGTGTACTTACTACTTTACTTAAAGTACATCACGTCTCATTTACTTTGTACTTCACTTGAAGTACCTTTTAGATCTTTTAGATGTACTTTACCCAACACTGGACCAGAGCAACCACAGAGCCGCGGGAACGCGGGGGAGAAGGGGCGAGAGGGAAAGTTTGGGAAAGCGTGGTGGTGGTGTGGTGGTCGCATGGTTTCACCAGTTTCACTTTCGTGTACGGTTTCGGCGGCGTTACGGAAGGGTTTGGCACTTGGTTCTCACGTCTCGCAAGTGATTCACTGATAGTAGGGATTCCGCAAAGGCATCATCCTAAAATGACGGCCACGGCAGCGTCAGCAGTTTGGGAATCAAAGTTAAAAGAGATTCGTAACAAATACGAGCGTGCTCGGAAACTAATTGATATCGAAAGTATGCCAGCCTGGTCGACCCCCCGGACGGCGGCGTACCAGCTGTACCGATCCACTCAAGCTTTGAAAATACTCAAAGAGCTGCTCGAGGTTATCGGTCAGATCGAAACGGACAGCCCCAGCAAGGAGCACGTGCGAGCGCTGATCAAGCACGACATCGGGTTCGTCGCCACGGAGACATCGGAAGCATCACTGGGACTCGAGTGCTGCGAAGAGTGCCTCAGGATCATCGGCGAAGATAGGTACGAAGATCCGTCCTTCTGCTCGCTCGCGATCAGCGCTCTCAATCGACTCGGGTTTATAGCCTTGGGGCAGTCGACCGACTACGACGGTCGTGGGTCCGACCCAACCCGAGCTTGCGAGCACCTCAAGCTAGCCGAGAACATCTACGCCAAAGTGAGCGCGGGAGACCTGACGGGTGTGCGAGGCTTCAGCGACTACTTCCTGCCGGAGGGACAAGCTTGCAGCGAGACCGGCGTCAAGGATCTCGAGCGCGCGCATGTGTACACGCTTTACTACATGGTCCAGGCGTACGAGTTGTTGGGAGAAAAGGAAAAGGCGGCCATGTACTCTTACAGAACGCTGAAGAAGCAGCTGGCAACGGGCGACGTGGACAGCGTTGACTGGGCCGACGCCGTGGCCAGATTGTCACAGTTCTTTATCATCGGAGGTAACTTTGGAGCGGGCAGACATCTCTTGGTATGTGCGAGCTACGTGCTCGGACAGTACGCGACTGAGTTGGACCGTGATCAGTCGTCCCCCGACCACAAAGAGGTAAAAGAAGAGATGCTCAAGTGCATGTCCGCCAACGCGGCACTGTGCTGGGCCAAGTACAGCCTCCTGCTCTTAGTCGCCTCGAGGGAGGAAGCCACTGGCCAGAAGGACCAGGAACAGTCGCCCAGCAACCAGCCCTACCTGCTCATCGAGTTGCCAGAGATAACCGCCCTAGAAGCTGCGGTCACGGACAAGCTGGTGGCAAACTTCGATGGCGCCAAGCCTGTTTTCCTGATGGGACTGCAATGGTTGACCGAGGCTAAGGACTACTACACTGTGAAAAGTCACACGAAGGAGTACATCGAGATCATTCAGGCGATGAGCAAGCTGTACAAGGAGCTGGCATTTTTCGAGCCGGCAGCCGACCGGCGGTGCAAGATGCACAAGCGACGCATTGACATGCTTGAAGAGGTCTTGAAAGAAGTGAACCCCAAGTTGTACCTCAATCAATGCCATCTCGTCATGTGCGAGCTCGGACAGACGTACAACGAGATGATGGACATCAAGTTCTCTAGTCTTTCGGCGGCCGTCAAGCCCAACTCTCATGCGGTCAAGAAGATCAACTCGCTCATCGACAAGGCCATCCATCACTACACTTCTTTCTTAGACACGCTGAGGGACACGAGCAATGAGTATCCGGACAAGTTTGCGGACGTGCTCGCGCGACCAGCATTGCGGGCACTCTTCTGCGTGGGCACGCTGCACTCCAGGAAGGTGTTCCAGGATCTCGGGGAACAGATTGCCAATCTCGAGATGACCAAAGATAGCTACGAGTTTGTGGTGAACTACTGCAAGAAGGCTCCTGAACATGTGCCACTGGTGAAGGAGGAGCTGGAGGTGATGACGAAACTCCTGCAGCTCATTCCGGGAATGCTGCAGAGCCTGATGAGCTCAGCTGTGTACTGATGTGGGACCTTGCTGCTCTGTTCACGCATGTCACTAGCACCTCACTTGAGATTGGTGGCATCTGAAAAATTGGGCGAGGTTCTGTTCCGATGTCATTCTGACTGGCTGACTGGCATTTTTCATTGTTTTTTTGTTCCCCCTCGTTTTGCATAACAAAGTAGCGAATGCAGCATTGGTGTTCTGCAATAGGCTTCTGTCTCTCAGCCACTGTTCTCAGCCAAGAATGGCGAAGAAATTGCAGGTGTGGCTTGGACTAGCTTAAAACTTTGTTCTGAAACCAAGCTCTGCACTGAAAATCCCCTTGCATAGTATGATACTTAATTGGCTTTATTTGATTCAGCCAGTTGAGAAAGAGATTACAACAATATCAATTCTAGATTAAATCCACATTTTTTCCTAGTGCCAAATAAATATGCTGCATTGCCAGATGAAGTGGTCTTGCTTCTTTTTTTTTTCTTTCTATCTCATAGATGATGTCGACCACCGGGTGTGAACATCCTCTGCTTATTTATTGTTGTTGAATGATTACTTAGTTTCACGCAGTAAGGCACAAGAGGTTGTCAGCAGGAAACAAAGATAGTGCCGCAACAGACATCTATACCACTGACAGACCCACAAGCTGTTTCTGGGTCATTACGCAGTCTAGAAGCCAACAAGTTTTAACTAAGTCATTAAATTTGGCCTTTTTTTTTTTTTTTTTTTTTTTTTTGTGGTCTTTTAATGCGATGCATGGCCCTTCCTTCCCAGAGTGCTGTCGACACCTTTATTTGTTTCCTGCAGCCTCCACTCCCGAGCATAATGGGAGACCAAACTCTTGTCTCGTTTATTGACAGTGCCCTTCTGTGTATTATTTTAAATTTAAGCTTGTTTCCTGTTCTGCTGCAGTAGAACGCGATCCCAAGGAAAATCGCTTCATTTCAAGTGCACATAACAAAAAAAATAAAAGCTCGATGTACACCTAAGCACTTCTAATGAGTTGTTAATGCGAAACCCTGCAAGCCGCTCGTCCGCTCCATTTTTCGTCTGCTGCGTACTTATCGTCGCCGGTCAACGCGCATCCCCCCTGGGCACGCTGACCTTGGACGTTGCGTGTTAACGGCGTGCTGATGGACACGCAGCGTCATGGGGTGAGCGGTCGTGGAAACTTGCACGAGCGCAGCGGCCAACGGGAGCCCTGTTGACGCGCACAAGCCAATGCAACCAAAGGCGAAATTGCGGAAACTAGGTGCCGTTTTCGAGCTTCAAACTGATGACGTCAGCTCGCCCCATGGGACCCAGTTAATGCTTTCGCATTAAAAATGTGTCAGTTGGTGAAATGCTTTAGCAGTATACAAATGTTCCAATTTTTAAACTCGTTACTACAACATGTTTGAACTTGATGCATAGAAGGATGGTTGCCTCTACTTTGCAAACATGGCCTTCGCTGCGACCACAGGGCAGTTCGAAACTTCTTCCAAGTTCATGTGTTTGAATCAGCTGCTCAAGAAGGTAGGACGGGCCGGGGAGGAGGAAGCAGACAGAACATTGGAGAAGAAAGGGGGAAACCTCCTTCTCTCTTTAGCGTTTCGTCTGCTTCCTCCTCCCCCGCCCTACCTTCTTGAGTTGCAACGGACTATACAGGTTTCCAAGTGCGGTCTCAGGGTGCCGCCATCTTGCCCAGTGGGGTGCGCTTGGGCGCGGCCATAATCCAATTATGACGCCTTGCAAGGCTTCGTAATCGGATTAGGACGCGTCCAAGTGCACCCCAGCGAGCAAGATGGCAGTGCCTTGAAGCCGGACTCGCAAACGTGCATAGTGGAGGCTTAACCCTTTGCGGTCAGATACTCTGACCAACTTAATGGTCATTCTGGTCAGAAACTATTCTGTACGCATGGGCCCCGGAAAAGTAAAATTATTTCGGCGCACAAAGGTAACGTCTCACACAGGAAAGTCCGGGAGATTGTGTACAAACTCCGGAACAATGTTTGTGGCGGAGCGGATCCGCGGCCGCTGTCTTGTGCAGTCGTTTCATATTCATCACTACTTTCACTCAAGTCACAGAGGTTGCCTCTCCATCATCTGATGGAGGGATATAAACGTCCTCTTCACTAAAATCGTCGGCACTTTCAATTACATCACGCAGAGTTACATAAAACGAGCATGGCTGGAACGTGGCTATAACCATCGTGCCAGTGAAGTTGAAATTTGCGCGCTCCTCCGTTGCGCAAAAAAAACATACAACATGAAACATGTCTTTTTTTTTTTTTTTTTATGACTAGTCCTGTTCTCTATGAGAAGAAACTCGAACCCTTTCAAGAGTGATGTGATTGAAGTGTTTTCCAAGAGATGGTGCCACCAATCCAGCAAAAAGAGCGAAGGAGCATGTTTAAAAGGATGCGGGAACGCATGTGGGGCGATGCCCGACTCCTGACCGGAAGCGCGTTTCTCCGATGTCGGGCCTGGTCCGACACATGACCGCAAAGGGTTATAGGGCAACTCCGCTCAATTCCAGAGATTTCAGGATAATGAGTGATTTCGCATAAAAAAGCCCTAGTAAAAAACACTACGTCGTTTGTTTCGCAAAAAATGGGATATATATTTTAATATCTAATTTTAAACACGAGCGGAGATTGAAACCGAAACTTCGGCTTCGTCCGGCAACATTGGCCTCGGGCTGCCGAGAACATGGCCATCACGTGGTGCGAGATGTCACGTGATCCTTTACGCAACGACGGGCGGGATTGGGGCGGGCGTGTGTCAGGCGCAAGTGTCGTCTGCACCGCTTTCTTCACCAAGTTTTGGTGTCTACAACATTCGACAGAGTCTGCACAACTGCGGCATACCGTAGAATACTGCGCATCCGCCCATTCCACATTAAGCGCCCATATCCAAATTTGTAAGATCTGAGAAAATATGCACAGTACATTTATATGTAAAATTGATGACCGGACAAGCGCCCATTCCCCATTTTTTCGCGATTATCTCTAAATTTTGAGTGGGCGCTTGCCCGGTATTTTACGGGAAGTCTGCGCACGTGGTGTCCGTAGAGTGGACGAAACTCTGGGAGACAATAATCACAAACGGTGAGACGACGACGGCGGTTGTGACGCGGGAGAAGGCGGTAACCGCAGGGCGGCAAAACGGCTCCCAAGAAGCGAGCTGTGCAGGCGCGTTACACCAATCACGTGGACGCCGCTGAGAGCCGAGAGGAAACATTGCTGACGCCAACCGCTACGCTTGCCCGGAGAAGTAAAAACCAGCAAAAGAGGGCAATCTTGATGACGTTCAGCTCAATGTTGGCTACGCCCATGCCGTTGCCTTGACTTCGCTGTTGGTTGCACTTGAATTCGCCGGCTTGAGTCAGCCGATTTCGGCAACTTGGTGAGTTGCAAAGTTTGCCGGACCGTTTAAGAAAAATTTAGACAGAACTAGTAGGTCGTAATATTTGACGTGTGGTCTTCCTAGGTGATAATGAAGAGAACTGCATTGTTTTTTCAAAACCAAAAATGAAGCGGAGTTGCCAACAACTTTTGTACTTCCAGTAAATACCGCATTAATTTTTCTCTCAATGCATCAACAATTGCCAACAAAAATTAAAAAAAAAAACAAAAAAAAAAAAACAATCAGCCAGAACAAGCAGTCACGTGACCTGGTGCCAATTATATGCAGCCAATGTTCAGCATAGCCACGCACTGGGGATGGCAAAGCACAGGGCATGCGATGACTCCCAGAGGTTGCTAGGGTTCGGCTATTCCCGTCATCGCAGCGATTCAATACGAGCCGCTGCCCGAATGCTTGTCGAGGCACCGTCACGAACCAAATCGAGTGCTCGTGTCCAGTCTATGTGCAGCATTTGATTATCGTCGCTACGGGTGCCCCATGCAAAAAATGTAACTCCACGACACAGGTCGTTAAATTTTGCGAAGGAGAGACTAAAAGAGGAAGTCCTCTCTTCTCCTTGAAATTACAACGGGACAAAGAAGCCTTGTGGTTAGTAGTAATGCAGACGAGTATATTCCCATCTCGTTAGTGCCAGTAAGCTAGTGTAAAATGAGAAGCATTCCAACCCAATATCACTGCTTGGCCCAGACATAAACAAAGTGCAATACTATTATTTACGAGTATACTTTGCATTTCTTAAACGAGACGAAAGCTCGTATGTGCCTTGCGCTACTGGATGTGCTCGAAGCCAATGCAAGCACCCGGCCTTTGGTGCCCGAATAGTTCATCCCACGAATATACATTCACCTTAGGTACTACAAAGACTGGTACAGATAAACCCTTAATAAATTGCAACTTAAAAAAAAAAAAAAAAAAAAAAAAAATCAATTAGGAAATGTGCAAAAAGCTTTGCATGTTCCTTCCATGCAGAGAGTATGATCATTGTAGTCTCTATTAATATTTGGCCTCCAGGAATGACCTGTTAAAGGTCACTTTTGCAGAGGAAGGTCACATGCCATGTAAGATAGGTGCAACTTCGATTGTCACGAAGGACAGCTAAAATGCTCAAGCGCTAAAGCAAGGTTACGTGATCCAAAGTTTGCAGTGATCGAATCTCGGGATCAGGCTTTTCATTACTGTTCCTCATTTTTCCTATATTATATCTCATAAACTCAAAAGGGATCCATCTAATAATACAGACCTAATCAAATTAGATAAATGCATCTTTTGTTATCACTGTCCCCTTTGCATTTTAGGGACTTGTTCCATGAATAGTTAAATTTGGTATCAAAAGAAAGTGTATGACGAGCTTTTCTCGAAGGGACATTAGAGCGACTGCTAAACGTCAACTTAATTGTTCGGACAGCAGAGGTGTAATGAACAAAAGGAGGTAGCGTACAAAGCTTGCACCTTTCTCCCTTCCAACGAAGCAGAGGGGTACATCAGCCAAAGTGAGCCATTTTCTAGCACACCGTACTGCTGCATCCTACAATATTTGTGTTATATATATGTCATCGCATGGCTTAAGGTTAGGAGATTTTGCCTTGTGTACACCTGTGTGCAAAAGGACTGGTGATACGGGAGAGATTGGGGGTTCACCTAGGTTCCAATTCAGGTAATGTCTGCCCATTATATCATTACTTTTTTATTTTTAGAGCACAGCTCTTAGGCGCCTGTTTCAGGGGTTTCGCGGCATCGGCGTCGCCGTAACCGGCCTGCTAAATTTAGCAAGAAAATTTATGTGATGTGACCCTCAACACCAATTCAATTTCCTGCTAAATTTAGCAGGCAAATTCAGTTTCTGCGATAGATTGAGCGGACAAATTCAGTTTCTCCACCAGATTTAACGGGAAAAGTGACGTCACGTAACCTCAACACCAATCCAATACCCCACTACGTGACCTAACACCAATTCAATTTCCCGCTAAATTTAGTGGGGAATTGAATTGGTGTTGAGGTCACGTGACGTCAATTTTCCCACTGAATCTAGCCGGGAAACTGAATTTGTTCATAGGTGATGTAACACCAAGTCATGTCATGTCATTTCCTCTGCAAAGTTTAGCGGGGGAAACTCAACTGGAGGAGGACGGGCATACCCTCCCTTTTTCCTCCTCAAGAGCTGCGCTCTAATTTCGCATTACAGATTTCTAAACGTCTTTCATTCCCCCCCCCCCCCCCCCCCTTTTTTTTTGTCAATGCAACATGCTTCAAAACTCAAAAGAAAAAAGTTTTCTGACCTAAGGGGTGAAATGTGACTCATGTATGACACTAAATAGTTCTGCAAATGTTTTGCAGAACTAGATCTTGGTGCTTTGAGACTGACCCTCTCGCAGAAAATCCTGCACGGTGCTCTCTAGATGCGGGGATTACTAGCGTCGTAAAAATGTTGAGAATACGCACCACGTGGGTTGGGCTTTATCGCTCCGAGATCCCTCCAACCTTGCATCTAGTGACGACAGGTCTTGAAAGTGAAAATCACCGCAGGACACCGCTTTTGAAAAGAAAACTCAACACATTTATTGTACAAAGGGCTCACACTAAAATCATATTGCTTCCTCAATGGGAGCAGGAAACGGTCATACAAACATACAAATGCTTCAGTCACATTTAAAAAAACAAACAAAAAAGCACTAACAAGAAAGGCGCTAAACCTGCGACAATGTGGCACCATTGACTAGTACTCTGGTCACAGAAACAGATTTAACAAAATGGGCCGACTTTCTGCGGCAGTTCAAGGTTAAAATGAATGCTGAATCATGGTCGTACGTGACGTTGCAATAGGACGACCTTCGTCAAAATCAACTAAAATGCGTGCAGACGACAAAACAACTGACGATGGTTCTAAGCGAAAACGGTCTGCGACATGCAACCTAAATCAAATTTGCATAGGGCGATATGTCTCGAGATGGTCCGACAGAAGGGATGGTAGTACATGATCGCGAAGATGAAGTGGTTCCTTGGTTTTGCAGACTTGGCTTGTCAGTTCCGACTTGACAACGCTCGTTTGATCTTCTTGAATTAATCCTTCGACGCACCTGTAGAAAAGCAAAAGAGAAACAAAACGGTGATGACGGCTGTCCTCCCAAACTAAGTGAAACGCACAATGAGAGACACGGGGGTCATTCTTGATACTCACATCTGTTGCAGTGAGCGTCACGACAGGAGAAAGGCGTCCAGGTCGACGCACTGGCGCAACACACCCGTTAGAATAAATTCTGCCGAGTAGATGTCTGCAGAAGGGAGTGGGACGAGCAAGAAATGTAAGTATACACTGCAGGCACGTAGCCAGGATTTTGTTTCGAGAGGGGGGGACCGCCCATGACAAAATGCTGTATGAGGGGGAGGGGGGACAGGAGGCTCCAACAAAATGTAAGATTTCGGAAGGGGTGGGGGCCAGGGCCACATGGGCCCGCCCCTGGCTACGTGCCTGAGGCTGATACACAGTAGTTGCTTGAAGTACTCGGAAGCTATCTATTTACAGCCACCGACCGATTTTTCGGACACCAATAATTGAGACTTGTTCGATATTTCGGACCTAAAGGAAGAACCGCGACCTACCCGATAAAAATAGTGCATATTCCGGCCAATGCTTCGGACAGCTTGAAGTCCGAAAGTTAGATTTTTCGAATAAAATCGTCGAGAGCGATTAGGGAGAAACACCACTGCGAAGCCGCCATTTTAGATTCAATGTTGGCTGCACATGAATTGGTTTGGTTTGGCAGCGTTACATGAATACTGCTAGGTCCTACTGCTAGGTGACGCTATGCTACGGCTTTTTTTTTTATCTAGTTGAGCATTATTATCATCCTCATTATTACCATTTTGGTTTGTTCATTCAACATTCTAAGGTCGTGGACTTGCGCCTCTCGTCTCGGTGAATCATGTTTTTGTACTAGCTGCCATGGGCGTCATGACCCCATCTGTTCTTCCATCGCTGCGAAGTATTGCTAAGAAGCGCAAAAAGTACTTGACCATAACGCAAGAAGAGAAAGCATTGATTCTCGAGCTAATAGAAAGTGGGCGAACGGAAGCTGAGCTGTAAGCTACAGCAAGGCACTATTGACGGCTTTTTTTAAGCTTGCTTAGATGTAATAAGCAAGTTTTTTAATCTGCTGAATATTCGGACTGCTCTATTACTCAAACGTTTTCTCGGTCCCTCAGAAGTCCGAAAAATTGTTCGATGATGTATGTACTGGGTGATTCAAGGAGCAGCCAGGCTCTTTAAATCAACCGCAAAATTCGGTTTCTTAACCTATCACGCTACGACTTTGTGCAGCGCTGCCCACAGATGGTGGATTTTTTTTGTAAAATTTGCAAAGAGCGAACTTACCTGAGGAAAAAGAAAGAAAGAAAAAGGCTTAGCTCCCATGAAAACGCAGTGAAGCCACCGGTCTTCAAGCAATACGGCGCCGTTTCGCACGGGAGACAAGAGATGGCGCAAGCGGTTGCGACGCCAACTGCCGCCAACGAACGAGCATACACCGGCGAAAGCCGGCGTCTTTAGCAGACAATCTTTTTGACTCAAAAGCGGCGCGCGTTCCGCAGGCGGCGACAGTCGCAGGAACAAAAACAGGCGCGGTAACGACAATAAACTGCAAAGCAGACAACATAAGTACCACGAAAAAAAAAAAAAAAACAGCCAAAAGAATTTGACAAATTATCTTTTAATTGATTATGTGTCCATTCAATGTGCTTTATTATTAAGGATGATAAAATAATGCATTTGAAACTGATATCAGAAAAGCTTGCGCCGCTTTTGAGTCGAAAAGATTGTCTGCTAAAGATGCCGGCTCTCGGCGCTGTATGCTCGTTCGTTGGCGGCAGTTGGCGTTGCGACCACTTGCGCCATCTCTTGTCTCCCGTGCGGAACGGCGCCGTATTGTTTAAAGACCGGTGGCTTCGCTGCGTTTCCATAGGAGCTAAGCCTTTTTCTTTCTTGACTTTTTCCTCAAATAAGTTCGCTCTTTGCAAATTTTACAAAAAAAAAATGCACCATCTGTGGGCAACGCAACACAAAGTCGTAGAGCGATACAATAAGAAACCGAATTTCACGGTCGATTTAAAGAGCCTGGCCTCTACTTGAATAACTAGTATAAGAAAAACACATTTTTAACTTGGCACACCTGTCCTGCATGTTTGCATAATTTCTTGCTAGTACTAGCCTGCACTGCCTGCGTTAATAACCAGGTTGTGCACGTGTTTAAATACATGTAGCCTGCTTTTTGCTCGAGCTGCAATCTGTTATCATGCGATGTTGGCGAACAATATTCATTACATGTGCACCTTGCGACTGGTTGTGAATAAAGCGATGATGGCCAGAAAAAAAGATGGGAGTTTGGCTCTAAAGCATCTTTGGATGTGGGATTCGGCCAATTTTTTGACGTGTGCTTCTGTCTTAACAGCTCGCTCCTCTATGATCGTCAAATAAACACCTGTGGTTATCGGCGAACCATTGTTCGTTCCTTGAGTGCTCCTTACATACCTCAATATTATTTGCGGAGAAGTAGACAGTGATGTGATTGGCCTAAGCCGTTTTGGAGCAGCCAAAACAGTGTTTTGGACCAGCAAAAGTGGCTTTTGGAGCAGCCAAAACAGTGTTTCGCGCACCAAAAGTGGCTTTCGGAGCAGATATTCTTAGAAAAATAAAAATATTTGTTTTAGGTGCTGGACAAACGAAGTGCACTTTGCTCGCTGAAATAAACGAATTATGGTCAAGTTCGACTACCTAGGAGTCTTTCAAGGTGTAACTGAAATGTCAATGACATGACACATTTTGCAATGCTTCAGTTAAATGATACATATATATGTACCCACTATAGATAGATAAGAACCAAACTTCACATATTCAAATTTATTTGAAAATCAAACTTCACATATTAAAATTCATTTGAAAATGACCAGCTTAGTAGTGAATATCACAGCATTAGGTTTACTAGTGATATAATATAATAAATGGAAGCAGTCCCCGACTGATGAAACACATAGCTACTGCAGTGCAATGCAAAATTGCACACAAGAAAAAGGCACATTACAGCTAGCGGGTACTTTTTGCTTTTTAAAACTTTCCGCAAAGCTGCTGCAAGCTCCGCTTTGGCTTAGGCTAGTAATGAATGTCCACTTTCCATATCTCCAAAGGGACATTAAGACATCCCACAAGTGTACAGTGCTGTAGGCGTTGCCGAGCAATTCTGAAAGACCGCTTGCCACCGTTTTACTGATTCCCGACGTGCCAGATTTTCGTCAAAAGTAAACGTAAAACAGTGGATTGCAAGCGTCCCGGCTGGTGCCTCTGTCGTGCAATCATGTTCGCGTGCACGTCAGGGCAACCTCGGCAGCCTTGCAGCTGTACGTGCTTCGTCGCGCGAGCGGAGACAACGGCTGTTCGAACGAAAGCGAAACCATGCCACTCCGCTCCGTCGCCAACTGGTCGACAAAAATGTATGTAAAATGTAACTGCCCAGCATGCGACAAAAAACAGTTCAGCGGCGCGTGCTAAACAGCACGCAGGTACAAGCTAAACATACAGAAAAAAAGAACCTGAGCACATTGATGCAGGACATCGCGAGTCAGGGTCAAAACGTTCTTGGAGCGCTTTGTTCAACGACTGAACTCGAGACAAACAAGCGCGTCGTGCGGGTTCAGCGTGCAGACATTGCCTTCTCTGCTTTAGCTCACTTCTCTTCACCAACTTTCTTGCGCGACAGATTTTTCATGTAAAGGGGTCCCTCTCGAAAGAAAGCCAACCAAGAGAAACCTAGGTAATCAATACTTCCACAGAGCAGTCTTTGAGTTAAAAATTGATTTTTGTAGTAGCGTATGTTTTAAACAAGAACAGGAATGTTGATGAACATGCGGCGGTCCTTATGTTTCGGTTTAGGAAGCTCCATATCTGTAGCGACGTGCGGACTGGCAGGCAGGACCAAATATAGTTTTCCCACGGCCGTTGCTTTCAGAAGCGAGTGCTTCAGCTCAAAAAGAAACTCTCGCCGCGAAAAAACATAATTTCGTTTCACAGTGTGACAGCATGGCTGGTACCCAGCACATTAGTGTCGGAGCGTCCGCACACGCCCGCATCTGTCATTGAAAAAACAAAAAAAAAAAACAAAAAAAAACAACACGAGACGAGATTCACGAGACGACGAGAGCGCGAAAGAAGAGACGGCGGGAAAAACCATGCGAGACCGGATAAACGATTGGTGTAAGTAAGGCAAGGAGGCGAGCTGGTTCAATACTGACATTTAAGTTTTGTGCCTGTCCTTACGTCCTTTCTTTTTTCCGGCTCCAGGGTTACAATGTCACGATTGATGCAGGGTACTTTGTATCAGGTGGCTGCTTGCGCCACCTAGCTCACGCATACTCAATTACGGTACTCAGTTTAGTTTTGGTTTTGAAAGGCGACCAAAACTGGTCCTTTGGCACAGGCCCGGTGCAGATTACCCATATTTTGGCAAAATGTAGCAGGATGTAGCAGGGTTAGCCCCTTGGCGCAGTTTGGCGCAATTGGCGCAGCAATCACATCACTGATTAGACCTTTAGGATCAAAATAAGATTTAAGTGGCATGTGGTAAATTTCGCGTAAAACTCGCTTCTGCTGAAGAGGTTAAAGAAACTCACACAATGCAGAGGATTACTGCTGATAATGTGCTGGATTTTTGATTTTCTACTAATACCAGACGTTGAAGCTTTTCCACGAGGAATTTATTGCTTAAAATTCAAGGGAATTGGATACTTGTAGTTTAAAGCTGATTACACTGCACAAAACAGTTACTGATTTGTCACTATTTTTTTTTTTTGCCGTCAGGTAAATAACATTTTGAGTGGTTCTCATTGACAGCAATTCAGCATACTGCTTTAAGTCAGAATAAAACCATTCTTCAATCCACCCTGGCTCACTCACTAATGTTCTTCGCCATGTAGTCCCGGCACAGGTGAAGGTCGTTGTCGCAGGAAATCACCAGGAACTTGGTTCCTCCCTTCGTAAAACCCGGATGGGAAAAGAAATGCGAGTAAGTAAACTGAAACAAAGCTATTGCAAACTTTAGGGACCATGTAAAGATGAAAGGGATTCATTCCCATAATTTTGTTTGGACGTCTCTCAGGCCTCCAAAGGAGCATCGAAATGAACATTGCATGCACCAGGGTACAATCTGGCACCGCACAACAGTGTGGTGCCAGACTTCATCCAAAAGTAGAAATGAGCCTGGACTTTTTAGAACCCGGAACAATATGATACTTAATGCACATCTTCGATAGCAATTGCGACCCATTAAAAATTGAGCAGTTTCGTGTTAATCCAGAGTACAGTCATAGCGAAGTTGTTGGGCATCGGCATTGCGTTCACGCACTGTGGGGTTGCGTGCACAAAAGCGTTTGGTACAAAATAAGCATCTGACCATTTTGCTCTGAATGCTTTTGTTTCTTTTTTGATGATGATTTAATGATTTTCTGATGACGACACGTGAACACCATGACGTAATCAGCATGGTGTCACCCAGGTTACGCGACACGAAGTTGAAAGTGCTAAGAGCGGGCCCTGTAAATGCGATCCATATAGTTCACGTTTGGACAAATTCTGAAGTAAATTTCCAACCTTTTCAAGGCTCATTAAAGCTAAGCTCTGTAGCTGCTTCAGTAGTCACCCTCATTGGCCCCTTGAGGGTATTCTGAATTTCATTGAGACTATACTGTGCTACGCAGAAACCACACTGACCTGCGTGACGGTGGACACCTGTTTGAGAGTGGGCCTCTTCTTGAGGTACACCACTCCTCCGCAAGACTCCACAATCTCCTGGAGCAGCGGGGGAGAAGGGTACACTCCAGGAGTGATGAAGAAGATCATTCCCTGCAAAATGAGACAAAGGAGTCAATGCAATGCCCACGTTGGTGATGGTCGCACTAGTGTGACTCTCAAAGTAAGGAATGAACTAATATGAGTAACTGTATAATGAAATTGGGTCCATCGCAGCAGAACTAAACAAAGTGGGCCGAGACATGTGTTGTAGGGTTAAGGCCTGCCCCCAAAAGACTTGCATCTAGGTGTCTTGTATAAAATAAGACACCCGTATGTGCCCTAATATACCATTTATTTTGCTTTCCAGCTTTTTGCAGAGGGTTTGACAGAACCTTTTGGTTGACCGTGTCATGACCCTCTACATGTTGAATGGCGTGCAGGCGGTCATCATGGAAATGAGATCAAGAATTTCGGTTCGTGCTATCCAACTTTCCGGACTGTGATGCCTGCCTTATGGCCATGTGACAAGTTGGTCTGACACATACAAAGTGAAATTAAAAAATAAAAATGATGGCCCTCACCTTGAAAAGTGGAGTCCTGTCTGCCCTCTGAAGCACCTGCTCCAGACTGAAGCCAAACGTCTTTTCCGCATCAGGGTCATCAACCGCATACTGCTTCTCATCTGCAAACCAATCACAGAGCACCATCTTTTCACCCCGCACACTGACGTTTGCTGATCACGGGTGGGGAAAAAATTTCACGAAGAGCCACAAGCCTGACTCCCCATTTTTGAGTGAAACTACACCCCCTCTTTTTTACCTACTTTTCACTAATCACCTACTCTGAGGACAGTTCAATTAGTGAATTATGCCACGATCCCACTCTCACAGCTATCACACAAACTTACCGTAGTTGTCTCCAGGAAGCCTTGATGATGTGAGTGAGAGACATTGCTAAACTGTAAAATACGGAGCTGGCACTCATGCTGATGTGAACAATGAATGTCTTGCTCTTCGTCAACCTCAAGTTTCACAAATGCTAGTCGTTATACTCTGTTTCACATTAACTGTGAGCTCCAAGCTTCCAGCGTTTCCACCAAGCACGCAGGCTCGTACTTGCAAGCGTCGTTCAGGGCGACATGCTTGTACTTGTAGCTTCAACTTCACTCCCACATGAAGTGAAACAAACTATAGACCATTCTGCTAGGACGAAAGGAGAGAGGGAAACGAGCCTCCATGTTTAAGCAGTTCCGGCAGTAGAGCACACCAGAACTGCCCAAACGATGAGAACCAATGAAAACAGCGCATGCCCTTTCCCTCTTTTATCCCAACAATTTCGTTGACATGCCCAGATGTACGTAGGTGGCGCTGCAGTCGTACAAAATGGCCCTGCCCGAAGAGCCCTTAGTGGAATGGTCTATATGCAGGGGTTCTCAAACTGGATTCTGCGGAACACAGGAGTTCCGTGAGCTGGTCTCATGGGTTCCGCGAGCACCCAAATTGCACCTCACCCCCCCCACCCCCGCTGCGGGCTGGTTCTGTGGGACCAAAAAGTTTGAAAACCCTAGGAGCCCAAGAAAACGACCACAGGACGACGGTTACCTGCAAACGAGTTGCAGTCGGCACTGTCCGTGACCCAGCGTGGGGTGACCACGAACTTGGCCGACCCGAAGGCCGACAGCAGCTTGACTGTGCGTCGTATCTTCTCGGTGACCACGTGGGTGCACTCCTTTGGAGACTTGGCCAGCACTCCCCCGAGCTGAATTACACTCTGAACCAAAGGCGGAACAAAAAACGTGGTGAAGAAAGATACAACAATTTTTCTTCAAACCTCAAATCAATGATAAATAGTGAGAAAGTGAACGACCGATGCAATAGTTTACAAGAAATAACCCAAAATTTTTAAAAAGGGAGCAGGATGGGAAGAAACAAATATCATAACTTTGTAGTAGAATACCGAAAAGGGAACAAACAACTCGGTATACCTTATAGAAAATGAGAAGAGATTTCATAGAGGAAACACCAAACTTGTTTTTTAAGATGTGCATGAAAATTGAAATAGATAAAAAAACGTCTGGAAAAGTTCAAAAGTTCTTGTTACCTTGAATGAGGTACACATACAGCATAACTTCACTATTATTTAATTAAAAGTAGATGCCCCACCCCCAATGCGCTATTTGTATAAGATCATAAGGCACCTAGACAGCTGCACAGCTGCCTCTCACTGACAATGACAAAGTTTAACTGTTATAATATTCAGATTAGGCATTCAACCTCTTATTGAGTAGGCAGGGCACTCTGAAATATTTTTCCCAGGCACAAAAACCGGTCAGCTGTCTTCACGCGTGAGTGCCCCTGTGACTAGCAACTACGTAACAAGACGTTTGAACAATCAGTTAAGGCATTACGAAAGTGTGAGAGAGAGAGGAGAGAGAGAGAGATAGAAAGAGAGATCTAGGAATGCTGGTAAGTTTAAAAGAGCATACTTGCCTTTTTGAGACTTGCCACATCTTTGAGTCCGGTGAAGAGGACGCGCGGCACCTTGTCCTTGTCATCGCCGGGAGTTGTTGCCGGCGTGAGTGGGATGTTTTCCTCCAGTTCGGGCGTCATCCTACGCAGAAGCAGTGACAATGGGCATGAGCGGCATAGGTTGAGCTGGTCTGTGTAACATCGTAATTGGGGCACACATGGTACATCTTCAAGAAACTGACTCTTCCACTACCCAAACTGGACACCAAACCTTGCTAGACAGCCGATTCGAGTGAATGCATTGTCCAATTATGAAAGAAACCATGAAGGAATTTCTAATCTTCGGGCGAAAAATGCTCAGAATAGATCCTTAATGTGGAGTGAGCAGACAAGGCACATTTGACTTTTGTTTTACACATTAACCTTTGTATGAAACATTAAAAAAAAAAAAAAATTTAAACGAGTACATTTAAGATTGCTTACGTGCAGGAAGGCGAAAACATTATAGTCACGCGGAAAAATGTTTTTGAGAAGTGTTTCTACACATATTAAAGTTTAGGATGATGTTGAGGACAGTGTCCAAGACGATCTCTCGGACGACGTCCGAGACGACTTCTAGGACGACCTCAAGACGTCCTTAAGGACGACGTTTAAAACAATGTCAAGAACGAAGCCTAGAGGATGATGTCTAAGACGACGTCAAGAATGACGCCTAGAGGACAACATTTAGGATGACCTCTAGGAAGACGTCAAGAACAACGTCAAGGATGACTTCTAGGATGACCTATAGGACGACGTCAAGAACGACGTCTAGGACGACTTCTAGGACAACGACGAGAGCAATGCCTAGAAAACGACGCTGAGGACGATGCCTAGAGGAGGACACTTAAAGGGCCCATGAAACAAATTTTGGGGAGGGATAAATCAATTTAAATTGGGATTTTACTAATAGAACATCGTTCAGTGGGTCAAAAGAAAAAGAGGTAGAAAGTCAAAAGCCTGACTTTCGGTACGAGAATTTGAAAACACAGAGGACTATTTCGTACCTCGTTTCCTTCGTAAGCTCTCTGCTTTTAAACTGTGATACATCTGCAGTCCTCAAAGCGCGTCACCGGGTCCAAACGCACATCACACGACACCGGACCTCACTTATTCCCTAAGCTGACATTGTGGTGGAAGCTACGCGCCTGCCGGACCAATCACCCGCCTCCCTTTCATCACCTGACCTCATTCTCTGTGCGTGGGTGCGCACGAGAGGGGTGATCATGTAGCAAAAGTATGGCGGGCCCAGCGAGCACGTAGCTTTCACAGCACTGTCAGCTTTGGGGTGAACGGGGTGAGGGAAGCAACTTCTGTCTGAATTTTGAGCGACGGGCTAATCTTCTAGGGGGAGAATGGATGTGTCCGGATTGAGAATCCGAGCAAGAGGGGACTCCCCCTCTTGCTCTGACCCTTGTTTGTGTCACAAACAAGAGTCCGAGGATGCTTGTTTGTGTCAGAAACAGACATACAGCGGTGTGTATGCCTCTGTTTCTGTTTCTCCCTGTCTGTGTTTCGTCCCTATCGTCTAGCTGACCGTTTACTTTTGACTCCCAACTTTCTGTCTTCTTGAACTGTTTGGTAGAAAGCGCGATTTATGGGTTGAGGAGGAAAGCTAAACAGGAAAAAGTTGGAAAAGCGTTTCATGACCCCTTTAAGGAGTCAGCGCTATTGTCTGTGTTGTCCTTCCACTGGTCCATCGTCTTTCTTTTTTTTGCACTGTTTTAAAACCTTTCTAACATGACCAGCCAACTAGCCCAACTTAAGGAGGCTGTGGCAAATTTGTGTTGTTGGCCACGCTTGCCTCCAAGAGCCGCCGTAGATGTAGACGCTGCTGCCGATGTCGAGGCCGTAAATAAACGCCTCAAAGTCCATCGCACGAAACACAACGAGCACAAATGAAGTCCGAAGCGCATCTTTTGTGCAAGGCGCTCCGGCAGTGACATCACGCTGATGATGTATGATGACGTTTGATGACATCACGCTGATGACGCTTGATGACATATTTTTATGGCCCTCTTTCGGGCACAACGCTGCCGCTTGTTTTTCATGTAATGGGACAAGTTAGGTCATCCTAGAGGTCTAGGATGACTTCTAGGACGAACTGGAGGACGATGCCAAGGACAGTGCTGTCCTTGAGCATACGAATGAGCGGCGTCTGTGCCTCAATCACATTTTTATGGCCATTTACTCCGATTTTTCGCTCAATGGGACCAGTCAGGTTTCCGCCTTAGTAAATGTTCTCTTCCCTTTGCTTGGGAGAGAAAAATTGTGTATCTGTGAGGAAGCGCTGGAACAACATACAGTGTTCTCATCTTTTACTGTGTTGCAAGTATCAGCTCCACCAAAACGATGAGCATTATCGTGGTTTCAATATTCGGCTCCAGCTGCATGAAGAAGCGTTCACGATGAGCAATAGACTGAAACATCTCACCCTCTTTAATGTGTTTCAAAAAAAGCTTTTAGTTAAAACTCGCTACATTGCAATACGCTCATATCATGCAACAAGACATATCGTAAAATACTAGGGGAGCGTCCACCCCACTTTCAGTGGGAACAGGGTTACCGTATAATCATGTGTAAGGGCCACAGCCGTGTAAGGGCCGCACCCCCATATTTAGGACAAAGTGTTGGAAAAAAAATTGCAGGAATTATTCGCGTATGCGCCGCACCCCTTTGTTTTTGAGGCGTGTCGACTGTAATGCCATGTTTCTATGAATATATATCGCTAGGTGGTGCTAGCCACTACCTGAGCACGTAGCGGCACGTGTCC
The DNA here is from genome assembly GCF_016920785.2 of Ixodes scapularis. Taxonomy (NCBI): domain Eukaryota; kingdom Metazoa; phylum Arthropoda; class Arachnida; order Ixodida; family Ixodidae; genus Ixodes; species Ixodes scapularis. The sequence goes on from NW_024609846.1 coordinate 45,512,768, forward strand.
GCATCCTTGATATTTGCTCTCCACTCATCCGTATCACCGTATGGCATAATGGCTGTCGACCTCAATCGTGGTTGGCCACACAGTCTGGATGCATTTATGTTGCGGCAAGGCATTGAGAAAAGATAAAGGATATGTCAGGTTCCATGGCAAGCGCGAGCAATGGGGATTCAGTGGGTTCGGCTAGCGCGTGCACTCAGGTTTCCGAACCCCACTGTACGCTCTGGGAAGGTTTCCTTTTGTTCTTTGATTCGTTTCAAAGCGCCATGATTTGACTGCCTTTCGCGCAATCTGATAGCTATGGGCGAGTATCACTTCAACAGTCATACGGGATTCAAGCCGAAAGTTGCCGTGCATGCTATCAAATACGGAAAAAAAAAGCGTATTGCGCAGTATGTAAACTAATTAAATCCGACTGACAATTGAGTCCGGATTCCGGAATGAAGGCTTTTCCGACCAGTGCAGCCGAGTGCGCTCATATATGTTCATTTAGGAATGTGGATACAGATATTTTCTTTTAATCCGTGTATGGGCTACACCTAGAAAATTTGCCCTCAAATCAGGAAGACATAGTGCGGCCCTCACACGGGTTTATATGGTAATCTAGATGTGGGCGCTTGTCCGGTCAGATCAGGCATTTAATGTATAATTTGAAAAATTTGCAAGTTTGGGAAACATTAGTAGTAGGTGCTTGAACGAAGTGGGTGCTTCCGCGGTATTTTACGGTACCTAAAGAAAAAAGATAAAAGCAACAACTGGAATTTAGACTTGTTTGTGGGGTCCTTAACCATCATGTTTGACTATGCCAGATATTCCTCACAGACTGCATCGAAGATTATGAGCCTGCCAATAGAATCAGATGCCACACCTTCACCACATCAGTAGCTAAAGATGTCTTTTCTCCTCAACCGCAGTGACTGCAGCTTACTGCAAGATGCACACACCTTTGCTGTTTAGTGGGGGTCGTTGCATCCGACTTGTTACTGTTGGAATTCTCCAGTTTTCGTTTCTGGGCTTCCTTGAAGGCATCCGAAGCTGTGAACCGCTGTTGGAGTAAAAGATAAAGGAAAAGCATAAGGAAGCTAGTTACCATATTTACTCGCATACACTCACATAATGAACGCACCCCCCACAACGGGTACCAATATTTGGTCTTTTTTTTTCCCACACGTAATGAATGCGCACCTCCGATTTTTGGCTCCGCGAGTCTCGAATTGCGTCCAAATTAGCTAGCCACCAAGCCAATTTTCTTTTGGCACCAAGCGGTCAGGCCAAGTCACGCCAAGCCAAGCCGCTCTCGTAATGGATGCAAGTGTGTAGTTGCGGAGGTGATCAACCATGAAACCGAGCGGCGCGCACACTTGACGAAGCTTGGGTTGAGGAATTGCCCAGCCCCATACATTCTTCGCCTATCAGATGCATTGATGTCAGCAAACACGCAGTCGTATGATGATTTTCGGACAGTGAAATTGTGAAAGTGGTTAGGCCTAAGAATGGTCGCATTGCTCTCCGTGCTAGGCAAGCTTCATAGGGCGCTTTTCTTTCGGCAAAAGGCACGTCGAAAGTGCCCTAAAAAGGTTCGCAATTTATAAAGCATGGTTACTGTGGCGCACCCCCGGCCAGTCGTGGTTGCGCCTCCATCAGTGGAGATGTGCCACGGTACCTTGCCGTGTCATATTGGCACCTGATATGACATTTGCACGGAGTGCGTAAATGCAAAAATTTTACCTTGTGTAATAAGCACTCCCCCCCCAAATATGTGTAAATTTTTCGGAAACGAAAGTATGTTCTTATGCAAGTAAATACGGTATGCGCTCCGTCGAGTCTTTTTGGAGGTAAGCCTGTTTCTTGCTACAGTTGAAAAAGAAGTGAAAAGAAAGAACTACCGTAAAATTCCGTAAGAATGCCCACCAAAATGTAGAGATAAATGGCGAAAAACATGGGGTAGGTTATTTTTGGGGATGCCGCAGCAAAACTTTAGCAAAAATAATGATAAGCACCGGGGCACTTGCTACAAACCACGTGACGGGGGAAATGATACTGCAGATCGCGGACACGGCAAATTCGCGTTTCACGATGCGATAAAGACGCGAAAATTCACTACAAACTCCTGTGTCACGGGAAGGAATACCGCAAGTGGCCGACGCAGCAGATCCGCATTTCACGATGCGAAGGACTCGCGAAAACCCGCCAAGAACTCGCATCTCACGGGAACAAATACCGCAGATCGCGATTTTACGGTATGCCGATTTGCTTCGAGGCTCCTAAGGTGCAGCGTGCTAGGTATATGCTTCATGCAAGACTAAGAGGAGACCAAACACTCACCTTCCAAATCTCTTCTGTAAGCTTCACAGGCACTCTCCAAGCCGCTGAAGTGGACAACAGAACTCAGTACCAATCATTAAGGAGGACTTCATATGCACTTCCTCGGTCAACCCAAATACTTAAAATGATGCAATTTTTTAAGTCTGTTCATTATTAGTAATATTCCATAAAGGTCCCTGTAGTGTTATGTTTCAGTTTTGTTTTCATTCAACAAGATCAACGTCGACATTATCACCATCTAGGCACCGAGGATGGAGGCAGGAAGGCTGCAGCAGGAGACCCGCCATTGTCTTCAACAAAACTCTAAGCACTACAGTCACCCTCTTATATAATGTACTTGAAGAGTGCTTTATGATGCTATAAACTGGAAGCAGTCATATACTGTATACTGTCTCCTGCTATGTCATGCTAGTACTTGCAATATGCAAACCTTCATACTGGAGTGGAGCTTAGTCACTAGACGTTCTCAGCCTAGCATATATTACACCATCTGCTGCTATATTGAAAACAGAGCTTGCTGAGTGGATGCTCAAAACCATATTGATGTTAGCTGAACCAACAAAGGGAAATAGTGCCACATTTACTTTTGTTCAATTCTGCTTAATCTTATATCTTCTTTGGAATAGTGCATACAAGGTGAACACGGGGCAACTCCAGTCAAAAACGAAACCAAAATAAATGACTGGTATCGCTTTATTGGTCCAAATTATGATCACAGCCAAAATATTCAGTAAAAGTGAAGCCGCATACTTCACTAAAACTGGTTTTAAAGATACGACCAGCTGCTGTTTAGCGGGCGGCAAGCGGGTTAGCTTTTAGTCAAGGAACATTGGCGCAGCACCCTTGTGATGCCACTTTGCGGCCGGATGGATGGATGGATGTTAATGGCCATACCCTTTGTAATGGGCGGTAGCTTGTGCCGCCTAGCTCAGCCTAAATCTAAAACGACAAACATATGGTTCCTCCCGCCCTTCTAAGCCAATTTTCTCCCCTTAACCACATGGCTAGGGCTGTACGGCTGATGATCAGTGTTGCCATCCCTCTAGCAGATAGTTTTCATTTTGCCGTAGATGCCCGAAACTAAACTTTGGGCCGTGATATTTATTAAACTATGATACAAACAATATTGAAAAAAAAAATAAAAAAATTATACCCTGTAATTTAGGAACACTGCTTTAGCTAAAAACAGTCATAATCTCAAATTAAAAAAAAAAAAAAAAAATATTGACCAAAGTTGTCTTTTAACAAAAAAAACAACAACAACAACAACAACAACAACAAAAAGCTTTTAAACTTTCCACTCTGGTGAAGAAGGAAGACCAGCGAAGCTGTACGCTCGTCCTGTGTTTCTCCGTCCTCGTCTGTTTTGTGCGCTGTTTCCTACAATGAATTCCCACCAACTCGCCCAACTATCCATTCTTCTATGATAGCCTGGAAAGGTTGCTGCCATCTATGAGCAACGGTGACAACCAGACTCGTTGTCTGGTTGCCACCATTGCTCATAAATGGCGGTAGCTGTCCAGAGTTTTGTGTGGTTGTGTGTCTACATTTGTTTGGAACCGGACCCGAAACTGGGGAAACAAGCCCTTAACAGCTCTGCTGTAAAAAAAACAACAACAAAAATTGCATGCTTTCTATACTCAATACCTATGTGAACTTGATAATTTCTGGGTCCTTACCCAGGTTTTTTATATTTAGTAACATCTTATTTAGTACACAATATGTATGTTTCCTTTTTGTCTGTGTTGTGATGCACCACTAGGAAGGCATGGTGGGCACCAATAAACAAACAAAAATAAATGTGAACATAATAACACTTTTTTATGAAATTTGGAGAGATAACGGCACATTCTTGCAGGGCACCCGTCCAAACAAGAGGGGGGAGAGAGAGGGGAAGGGGGAAGAGAGAGTGTGAGGCTCACCCATAAGGTGCGGCACGAGGGAGTAGTCTAGGCGGAAGGTGCTCTCGGCCGCGTCGTATTGCTGGTACTTCTGGGCCATGGGCAGCCGCAGGGCCTCATAGTGACCCAGCATCACATCCTGCACCCACTGCAGGTTCACCGTGCTGATGCTCCACTCCTGGGCCTTCTGGTACTTGAGGCCCTCACGCCTGGGCAAAAGAAGAAGCAAGTCGAGCCAAGGAGCCCCCCAGCCACAACCCCCAAGGAAGACGTTTGCATTAAAATGTGGAGTACTTTATAACATAGCCTCCCTGCTCCCGGAAATTTGTCTGTGCATCCGTGCATAGCCCACAGAAAGGCATACCATTTGTAAGGCTTCATGTCGGGAAGTGCCGATGCCTTCGATGCATGAGGTAGCCCCGACCTACGTTGTAACGACACACTCTTTTGTTTACAGACTCGACATGGTCGCGTCCTGTGCTCCCTCCTTTTTCTGTTGATCCCCACAGAGACCTGGCGTCCTCTTGCATTTCTTCCGTAAACTCTGGAGGTGGACACTTGCGCCTTCTCTAGGCGTCATTCCGAGACTGGGGAGTCCCCGCGTGGCTCCAGCTGTTCCTGCCGGCACACACTCCTTACATACTACAAGTGGTTTGGTTACCGTTGCAACATAAGTAAAACAATGCACACAAGCTCTCACTCAAAATTAAAGCAATATAGGGGGTGTTTTATTCTAATTAAAACATTTTTAAATATAGGTGCTGAGGAGTTAAACGAGTTCTGTCTTCACCATGAATTTATCGGGCTCGAAGCACATTTGATGAAGAGATAATCACCCCACTAAGTTGACTAATTAACTAAAATTTATTAACTTTTTAATAATTGGTCTTAGGGGTCATGTTGAAATTGCAGTTACTAAGAGGCCCAACCAATTTAAACAATCTGGGAAAAGGTAATGGTTTTTACGATATTAATATATCAATTGTTATGTTTTTTCGCCCGATTTAAGAGTTACGCTCAAAAAAAGGTGTTGCAAGCCCTGCCCACTTTGAAACTTGAAAGAATTACTTAGTCATTTCAGTCACGGCGTCACTTGTGCTGTCGGCGCATTCACCAAGGACACGCTGCTGAGATAGTGACGATGTGATCGAAACGACTTCTTCACCCTTCAAGCGTCATTGTGGGCAGGGCTTGCGACACTCCTTTAACACAATTTTTTAATCAAGCAAAAAAAAAGGGCCAAAATTTGAAGATCAATATCTTCAAAGCATTACCTTTTCCCAAATTGTTTACATTTGTTGAGCATCTAATAGTAATTGCCATTAATATTGCAATTCCAATGGGATCCCTAAAACAAATAATTAAGAAGTTAATCAACAGATTTTAGTTATTTAGTCAACTTAGAGTGACGATTATCCCCTCATCTGATGCCCGCCGAGCCTGATAAATACATTGTGAAGAAAGAACTCGTCTAACCCTAACCGCTTATTTTTAAAATATCTGTTCAAATTTAAGTTAAACACCCTGTATATATTCATCGTTTACCACGAATCAAACCCAGAGCCTCTTGGTTTGCAGCCCGACGCCACCTCTGTGCCGGTTGGGCAACTTTTTATGTGCACTGCCAATTAAGGTCTATGCTCCAATCTCCTACTACAGTTACTAAATGCCAATACTGACCATAGTGCATGATGATGTTGTGGAGGAAGGTGATGGCAATTAATAAAAACAATATATTTTTCACTCCCTGAAGTGGCTCTTCAATGTCTTGTAAACAAATTTAGACCATCGCTCCTTAGATAATGCATTTTATGCATTATGAGAGCAGATAAAGGTTGCCGCCAATTTTATTCACCGGCTTTCAAACACCGTCTTCACCAATGGAGGGTTCTTGACATAAAGGGGGAGAAAAATCATGCACGTAATGATTGGCTCCATGGAACTGTTTAAAGAAACTTAAAAACAATTTAAAACCCCCCCAAAAAAAATCTTTCGCAGCAGGTTTGAAGAGTTCAAGGTGGGCCTCGGAGCAGACTTGACTAAGCCTTACAGAGGTTCAGAAACACTTTTATACAAATTGAAAGCAGTAGTATCACACAAGCAGAAGTCACAAAAGTGTGAGTTGTTGGTAAGGGGATATTGCAGGTGCCACACAAGGAAATTGACTTCTTGGACTACCAGCTTACTAAAAAAAAAGGAAGTTGCTTCGTTACAGGCTTTCGTCGAGCTAGTAGTTGGTTCCTACTTGTTAAAATGGACAGCTGAATTTTTGGCAAAACACAAAGTTAATTGAGTGGAGAAGGACTTGTCCACCCCTCTATGTTTGTGCATTGTCAAAAATTCAGCTGTCCAGAAATCTAAAATTACTCTTGCCTGCTGACCCCCCCCCCCCCCCCCCCCCAAACCCCCAAAACAAAACAAAAAAACCATTTTAAATTTTTGTTTTTTGGATTGCATGATTGAGTGCAATCCAAAAATGCCAAAGCTACAAAGGTACCACCCTATGAAAGATCTCTTTGGTAAAATTTTTAAATAACAAACTTGTTTAACAGCATTACTGTGTGGTTTAGAAGTTAATTCTCCCTCAATGTGCAGAAACAGCACTTTCACCCATTTTAGTGATTGATGTGAGAAAACTGAGTAAAGGGCGGGGGGCAATGCATGCAGCTTTCCTCTCTCGGCCTGTTACCACAGCAAATCCCAGATTGCTACAGTGTGGCAGTTCCCTCTAGAAACAGATTTATGCATCGAGGAAATCAAAACTTTAGCAAAAATTTCATCAAGTGGCTGCACTTTAGTAATGAGAACCAAAAGCCAATTTAAAAGCCAATGGTCCACTTGAACAGCCCTGCAGCGTGCAAACTAAAATCCACTAGCATTCCCAAACAGCTACATCAGGGACTCTGGGGTCCATCCCTTCATCTAGATTTACACATAGTCACTTACCCTTTCCTATCAATCCCCACAATCTTTTTCCCTCTCACCTCAGGGACACCAACCCATTAACGAGTGAACCTTTCATTAAATAAATACATGTTATCTCTCTCTCTCTCAAACAGCAGGCTCCATTTCTTCAGCAGCGGATGACAGAATCAGCCCAGGCATACCGGCAGAGGTGGTTTTCAGTCAAAGCATGTCCTCCAGATTGCCTCCACCAGAGTGCAATTTAAACAAAACATACCATAGCCCCTCACAGCTTAAGAAACAGTGGCACGGCTTAAATATGTTCAGGCCTCTTGCTTCGGGATTCAATCTTCGGCGTTTTTATTACCCACCGTAAAATCCCGTAGAAATCTTATAAAATACCGTAAGAACCCAAAATGAAGAGATAAATGGTAAAAAATATGAGGTGATGCGACAGCTAGATTTTATGAAAAATTAGTAATAAACACAGCCGCCATACCTATCCCCCACCACAACCCATATGGAACGACAACCGATACTACAAATCGCGACACACTGCAAGGTCGTGTTTCGTGGTGCGATAAACACGTGGAAATTTGCTACAAACTCCCGTCACGGGAACGGATATCGTAGAACGCAGCAGATTCGCACTGCACAGTGCGACAAACACGCCAGAACCCGCTAGAAACTCGGTTGTCATGGGAACCGATATCGTGGACAAAAGCTTGGGAACGAGCTATGAACTTGGATGTCGGGGGAACGGATACTGCATATTGCGAACGCAACAGATTCGCATTTCATGGTGCGATAAACTTGCGGGAAACCGCTACAAACTCGCGTATCACAGGAACCGATATCGCACGCACAAATCGCGGATAAGTAAATGTAGGAACAAGCATGTCATGGAAACGGATACAGCAGATTGCGGACGCAGCAGATTCGCGCTTCCTGGTGTAGGAGGGAACCCGTTACAAACACTCTCATCACACAGCCGGTACTGCAGACTGCGCAGTCGATGTGAACCTTGTCATACATCGCACGATCGATATCCGTCGGGAAGGGGGGGTGGGCGGTGTTTGGGAATTCTCATGTTATGGATATTCAGCCCAAAAGACAGGATAGGCGCTCTCTCGGGAAGGACTGTTATACGGAATTTTACGGTAATGGCACAACCTCACTGGCTTCAGAACGATAAAAAGACACCGAGGAGTCGCCACGTCTTGCGTTTCTGAAACTGTCTGTGATTATAGCTCCACTCACAAGACAGAAACAAGACTTCATAGCTTTAAGAACCACCTGTGGAACGCTCTGAGAAGACAAGTTCGGAGACCAAGAAGATTCACGAGGCACTGCGTCACTCACTTTTTGGTGATGAGCAGAGAGTTGAGGCGTGTCAGATAGGTGGTGTATTTGGCACCCGTGGCGAGCACCATCTGCTTCAGTCGGATCCTCTCTTCCCGATCGAATCCACTGGCGCTGATGATCTGGCACAAGGCAACAGAAAAGTACAAAGGGTCAGATAGAGACCCAAATTATCTTTAGCGCTTTTATAGACTGGCGAAAAGCGTTAGCAGGGATTCACAACTGTGGTGAAAGAAAAGCTGAAATCTGGACACAAGTCATTTACAGTGTGTGTTTAAAAAATGCAGTCAAACCCTGGTATAGCACACTCCTCTGTACTGGAAAATGCATTTGAGGCATCCCTGGTTTGTTATACGAAAACTGTTTCTGTATTGTTTTTTTTTTTTTCACGTCTCGATAACCCAAAATAGAGAATAAACTTTAGCTGCTTCTCTACACAAATATCACACAAATCAAGACAGTTATTATAATGTGGCAGAGGCATTTGGATGCCCACCCCACAGTGGAAATACTATTCTTAGAGTTATAACAAATTGCCAACAAGTCAGAGATTTAACATTTCATTTCCTACCTCAATGTTGACACTAACTAAACTAATAGACCATGGGTCCTCAGATTGGGTACTCCTAGGTACCTGAGGTACTCGGGAGTACCCTCGAGGGTCCCTCAAGCTCCTAAATTTCCCCAGAAGTCCCCGCCCCCAAGTGTAATGTTCTTCAAGTTTGAGCACTAGTAATTTACAAGATCTCAGCCATCCATTTATGCCTAACGATGCCCTAGACATTCCTTAGTATGTGGATTACCATTTACAAAGTCCGTAGGCTTGTGCGCTGCTTCATTGCATCAATTCCAAGACAAAAAAGTGTTCCTCAGCTCTCATTCGAAAGAAATGAGCATTCCCCAAAGTCGAAAAGCTACAGAACTCCATGAACTAAGTGAAATCTCCCGATAAGTTTTTCCAGAGAACCAGAAAATAAAACATCTGAATATCGTATTATCCGAAACGAGCTCTAAAAGTTCAGAACATATGCACACATGTTGAAAAACATGCTCCAATCCTGGAGGCAGTGCAACACCACCGGCGTTTTACTGCCCCTGGTATCGACCCACTTACATATTCATTTCAACATTATTGTAGTTTTTATTTTTCTTGGATTTTGGCGCTCCTTTTTTAATGAGCTGTAGAAGTTGCGGGGGATGGCCATGCGACTACCTCAGCAGTTGCGCGACTGCGAGTCTCGCACGGCGACTGGCCGTGACGTGACTTCAGCCGCAGCTACCGTGGCCACGCAATACGCCTTTCATGACATATTGTAATGTGATTTGTGCTAGTTGACTGGAATATGCACACATATTTTTAAATACTCGCGATAACTTACTTCTGCAATTGCAATGCTAAATTTCATGCAAAAATATTATCTTACGGTAATTTCCAGATCAGAATGCACCGCTTCTACAGGACAATCGCCATAAATAAAAAGAAAAACGGATTACACTGATAAACGTATTACGCGAGATCATATCATTGAGATTCCAGACCGTGGTACCCAAAAAACGCCCAGGTTACCGAGCCCAGGACCCATCCATTCACCTGGTTCTTGCAAGGCTTGTCGTCCGAGTAGGGCGATGGGAAGTGCAGCGCCAGCCACGGCGGCTGAAGTTTCTTCCGCAGCAGCACGTCGTTCAGCCAGAATACCGTCACGCAGCGTTTGCCTTCTCGGATAGCCTGCAATTTCACCCCCCCGGAGACGTTCGGTTGAATATCGCCCCGATTTCCTCTCCCAGTTTTCGTAAATCTCGTGAAAATCACTAACCCAAAGTAAGAAAAATGCAAATGTTTCTTTTACACTTGAGAAGCTTGGAAGCTTGCTGAAACTAACGAATGATGAGGCCGACCTGTGAAAGCGGAGGCGTGGACACACACAAAGAAAGGGCTTTGCAGTGTTAACTTATGTGTGTTGCAACAAAGGTGGGAAGAAATATAAGACATGGTGTTTTAAAACACGAGATGGAGGAGGAGAGAGAGAGGAATGGGAGTAGGAAAGTGAAAGGCAGGCTTGAATAAAGCTAGCATTGGGACAAGATAGCAAAATTCCAGAGCTTAACATTATCAGATTAAGACATCAATGTGCTCTTTGGTCACCTCCAACAAGGAAATGGCACACCTTTTCTACCTCTCAGTTGACTCAAACTTTTTAAATCAACACAGTTTGGAACACTGGCACCTTGTGCTAAAAAGCTAATGGCAAAAACACGTGGTTTCTGAGCTCTCCATGATGAGCAGATTGTAGTATTCTGAGTTTAGCGGTGGTACGGGCACGAATTCTGAGCGGCAGAAGCGCGTGCCCCACTTCCAGTGGCGCGTGCTCGGCTCGTGCTGGGACTGCTTTGGAAGAGTTGACCCCGGGATTTGGATTAAATAAGTCCACAGTCACCGATGTCCTTCCTTGCCCTAGGCGGGGCCCACCAGGACGCAGGCCCCCGCCGTTACCGGGTCATGCCTTTAAAGCGCCTCAAACCCGACCGTGACCACGGCCGCAGCAGCAGCAGCTGCTTTATCCCGACAGCGACAAGGCAAGACATGGCCACCACTATAGCATTCAAGGCCATCTACGTAGCCCTGGGCCGGTACACGGCAGCACCTCTCGGACCACCACTGACATCGGCCATTTCTAGGATACAAAACAGAATATTTATGCAGCGTGAAAAATTGAGCAGTCTCATGCTAATCCACAGTAATATCACAGTGATAGCTGTGACAAGCCACGGCGAAGTCGTTGGGCATCGGCGTCGCGTTTATGCGCCGTAGGGTGCGTGAACAAAAGCGTTCGGAACAAAATAGACACCTGACCATTTTGTTCCAAACGCTTTTGTTTCTCTTTTGCTCCGGAGCGCATGAAAGCGCGTCTCCCGGCACGGGCTCTTGGCATTGGCAGTACCCTACTGACAACAGCATTTTGTTATCGGCTATTTTCCTTTTTCAGAGAGTGCGTGCAGTGGGCATAGGGTACTACAAAAACCCCAAGTATTGAGCGGGTTGTTAATGCTGTAGCACAGTTCAGTGGTAACACCTCCGCTTCGCACAGAGCGGACCCAGGTTCTATTCTTGCGGGCGGCAGGCAATCTTTTTCGAGGGTTTGGCAATATCGACGACAGATGCCCTACATCGCCAACTACTACATCAACAACTGCAACAACTACAACTACAACATCAACAGTAGACGTCCTTTCCAGTGGCGGGAAGAGTCCATAACAGCTACAGCTGGAAAACACACCACTGTAATGTATTACATCAGTATTCTTATTCATTAGTATCCCATGTTGTTCTTCCAGCCCAAAGTTACAGTAATCTCTCGTTATAACGAAATCGCTTTTTTCGAATTATCGCTTTTATCGAAGTTTAACGTGGTACCGACCGGAATGCATACATTTTAACTCAATCATTCTAAGCCTAGCGGCAGATGACCACGCTTATTACGAAGGCCGCGGTGCCAACAGCACGCAAGCCTACAGGGAGGCGCACGGAGACTTCTGCGTTCCCTCCCCCTCCTACACCGAGGCAAACGGCTAACTGGGAAAATGGCAAACAAGAAAACGGAGTAAACGGGTGACAGAGGGCAGAGCGCCGCTTCCGATGCCGATGTGTCGATGCGGGCAGGGAGCAGCGTTCACGTTCTGATGCTACTCACGACGCCCGCGTCTGACGCTGCCCGACTCCTGCGGAATCGGGTCAAGGGAGCGATGGAGCCCGGAGAGGGAGCGATGGAGCCCGGAGGAGATCATCACTTCGGGAGCACCGAACGCTCACGCCTGAGCAAGCGCGCCTGCGGCGTACTACGCGCACACGTGCGTCGTATGGGAGATTGGGAGCCTTTACCAAAAGTCGCTTAGATCTGCGAAATTGAGAAAAGTGGCCGGCCCAAGTCTGAACCATTTTGCGGAACAAGCAAGGCGTATCAGACAGGTTCAAGAAGTTTTTCATGCAAGAGAAAGCGCGCCAGCAACCTGAAGATGAAGGATTGCCAACTGCATTGCACATGTTGAATTTTCTTTTGCGAGCATGCTTGCTGATTTGGCGTACGATTCCCAGAGCTGCTGCAACCATCTTTACAGGATTGTGTGGAAACATGTTGAGAAAGCCCCCGAGGATAACTTTGATTCGTTCGCGCTTGTCAATGCGGACGTTCCCGTCGTTCCTCCTGCCACGGATGCTGCGATCGTAGACCTCGCGGGCGGTCGTGGTAAGCACGAAGCAACACCAGAGAGGCACCTCGGGAAACGCTGACGACTGCGGAGATGCGAAAAATCCTACGGCTGCTCCGAAACGAAGTGGAATGCAGCGGTGGTGACAGTGTTCTCGCGATGCCTGGAGCGGTTCGAGAACTGGTGTCCAAATGAAATTACAGTCGCCGACCGATTATTTGGACTTCAAAGGGACCGAAAAAACGTCCGAATAATAGAGCAGTCCGAAAAATCAGCAGATTAAAAAACTTGCCTTTATAACTTTCAAGTGGGCTGAAAAAAGCCGTAAATACCATATTTTTGCAATTCTAAGCCCCCCCCCCCCCCCCCTCCCCCCCTCCCACTTTCAAACATAAACACCTGAAAAAAAGTTTGCATGCAAATGCAAGCACCCCCCTCCCAACGAGAAATTTGAGATCAGAGACGGCGGTATCGCCAAGCGCTGGAGTCGCGAACGGCCGCTGGCGCTTGGTTTCAATGTCAGTTAATAGATGCAGCACATACCGCCATCTTCCACTTTCGCATCCGTACAAGTTGCGAAAGAGTATGCGTTGCCGTACCCTCTATCGAAGATGTTTTGTCTGTTTGGTCATAGAGGAGGCGCTGCCTTGCGTTTGTTGCAGTCAGTTGTTTAGTCTGTTAAGCCTATTCGTCCGCGTTGGCCTCGCAATCGTATTCCGTTCACCGTGTGCACGTGGTTTGTGGAAGTCGTCCATCATGAGTGCAAAGAGAACTTCATACACAATGAATTTCAAGAGAACGGTTATTTCTTACGCGGAAGACAACGGAAATCATGGCGCTGCTGAACAGTTCGGAGTGCGGCGTTCCGTGCACGCTGAGGCTGGGTGGAGCGGATGACGATGAGGAACGGTTTCTCTTTGAGACGCCGCACCACTATCTGCCAGAAGCTGCCGCTGGACTTCGAGGACAAGCTTGTCAACTCCCAACGTTATGTGATGAAGCTGCGTCGCGAATCTCGCTACAGACTCGGGCAGATCGGCAATGCCGATGAGACCCCTGTGTACATCGACATGCCAAGGACGTGCACCGGAACCAAGTAGGCGCCCAAGAAGTAAGTGCGTACGACTGGCTATGAGAAGCAAAGGGTGACCGTAATGCTGTGCATCACAGCCGATGGTTGGAAACTTGCGCCCTACATCATCCTCAAAAGACTAGTCGCGAGAGCAACTAGTCGACCGTGGTGCAAACTGATGGCAAGCGGGCTACTCTCCAGTCTTTATTTATTTCCTTTAGAACATTTATTCTTTCATTTTGATTATAACAAATCTATATTTCTTGTGCAAATTTCATATTTTCGGGGCATGTTCCGAATCTAAGCACTTGCCCCCCCCCCCCCCTCTTTAAACATCGCGGGTGTGAAAAAAAGGGGCTGCTTAGAATCGAGTAAATACGGTAGTGCCTTGTTTTGGGTTATGTCTCCGTTTCCGTTCGGCAACTTTCTGTCAGCTTGAGAATCGCTGCCTTCTTTTCTAGCGTTATGGTCGAGTACTTTCTGTGCTTCTGAACGACACATCGCGGCGGCAGAACAACAGATGGGGCCATGACGTCCAAGCCAGCGTTGTCCGAATGAGATAAGAGGCGCAAATCCGCGAGCGCAAAATGGCGACGGGCGACGCAAAGGAACGGAAAAACAAAGCAAAATGATAATAATGATGATGATGACGTGCAGCTAACTGGAAAAAAAGGGCTAGCATAGCGTCACCTAGCGGTAGGACTCAGGAGTACTCAAGTAGCGCTGCCAAACCAAGCCAATCCATTTGCAGCCAACATAGAATTCAAAATGGCCGCTTCTCGATGGTGTTTTTTGCTGATCGCTTGCGATGATTTTGTCCGAATAATCGAACTTTCGGTTTCAAGCTGTCTGAAACATTGGTCGTGAATATGCACTATTTCTATGGGGTAAGTCACAGTTCCACCTTTAGGTCCGAAATAGTGAACAAGTCCGAATTATCGGAGTCCGAAAAAACGATCGGCGACTGTAACGGCAAACTCAGTAAAGCTGCTGCGAGATGTTCATAACCAAGGTTTGTTTGATTAAATATATGGTCGGAGTGCTCTGCAGTGTTCCCGTCCACCTTCAAGGCTGCTGGCACTGTTTTTGTTGGCTCTATCGTTTTTATCGAGTTACCACTCGTATCAAATTGATTTGCCGTCCCATTGACTTTGTTATAACGAGAGATTACTGTACTTTTCACCTTTCTTAACAATATTTATACATCTATTATCCTTTTATAGAGGTGTTCCATCATACATATATTTTGTTTTGGATGTCAGGGGCCCTCCTAAAGTTGGAACGCTGATTACACATCTGGCATGTAGTAACATACACACAGGCCCTACCTGCTGCACCACGGAGTCGCGCTGTGTCACGCAGATAACATGAGTGCAGCGGGAACTGTATGCCTCTTCCACTTCACCCCCACGTTGCAGAATCACCTTAAAAGCAAAAAAAGAAAAGATCAACTGTCACATTGCAAACCTGAGAATATTCAAATTCTCAAGCAGGGCATCCAAACAAAGCCACACTCAGCTCTAAAACTCTGCTGTCAAGTAGTAATATTTTAGCTTTTAGTGTGTGGGGCTGCCTCTACAATATAGTGAAGATGCCATGGTTGAACTATTAAGTAATTTTATACTGAGCGAGAAAGAAGAGAACAGGCATCCCACTTCATCCATTGACTACCGTAAAATACCGGGCAAGTGCCCACTTAAACTTTGGAGATAATCACAAAGAAAAAAGGGGGATGGGTGCTTCTCCAGTCATCAATTTTACATATAAATGTGCTGCGCATATTTTCTCAGATCTTACGAATTTGGTAATGGGCGCTTAATGTTGAATGGGCGGATGCGTGGTATTCTACGGTAAGTGGTGACTAGATCGTTTTGGATCCCACATACTTAGTAGGTTTCTTTACCTTTGGGTTTTATATTTTGTAAAATTTTGGGGGAAAACAATAGGGTCTTAGTTTTTAAACCCTTTCGAGAAGAAATCCAATGTTTACTCATCTCCTACGTCATGAGTCCAAGTTCATCCAAAAAATAATTTTTACTATTAAAAAAAAAAAAAAACTTACAAAACAGAGATTTTTGAACGACTTACAGGATTTCAATGGTATTCAAAAATGCAAAAAAAAAAAACAGGGACGACACGGATGGGTGCCAACTTTCAATACTTCAAGCAGTCCACCTGCCTACCCTGCCACATAATCCTAACACATTTACACCCTCTAGAAAAAAAAAAGCAAAACATTAATTCCTCGAAAATTCCAACAAGAAACAAAATTTCCTTGTCATTTGATAAAATCAATGGCATGCTAATGCAGTTGTCAACAAAAGATTTAATAAAAAGGCTTCAATAATTTCTCTTAGAGGAGCGTACATAATATTTTGCATACAAAATGTTTCTAATTGGCTGTTTCTAATTAGCTGCTGCTTTCAAAACCAGGCTTAAAATTGTATAACATGGATTTCTATAAATATATTTACAAAAATAGGCTTGACAGGTAGCCATTCCCCCTTCTGCGGGAAAAGTCAAGTTTATCCCAACTCTTACAAAAGATTCAAGAGGAGCAAATGCTGGGGGAAGCTTGGGTTACGCAAGAAAATGAAGCCCCTAGTAACACGCTCACCATGGCCAAACTTACCATACTGTAAGCTTGCTACACTACTTGGGCTGCTAGACCCAGAACTTTAGTTGGAAAGTTACTTTTAACCCCTTAACTGTTTTGTACGAGCCTAGCTCGTCAACATGGAGTCATCCCCAAACCGTTCAGGATGAATATGGCTTGCCTGCTTTCCCCAGTTCATGCAGTCAACCTTTTTCGACGAACCAGGCTTAGCTAAATTTGCGAACCAGGCTCATGGCTTAGTTTGCGGCTCTGCCAACAAACGGCAGCACTGAATTTCTTCTTAAATTCTCTTACAATCGACTTCCACTAATTCAACCTTGACGGTACATGCGAAATTGGGTTGAATTAGCCAAAAGACAAATTAAAAGATGCGTGCGAAATTCTAGATATCCAGCGCTTTAGATCAGGTGGGCTAACATTTTTATAATGAGCTGCCGCACACCGCTACACGTCGGTGGAAGCGGCCGTATTTGTCCTTTGCATGTTTGGCGGTGGCAGCAGTGATTAGCGCCATTGCAACACGTTGCCACTGCAACACCGCTGAGGAGCAGCGGTGTTGTAATGGTTGTGTGTGCCAGTGCTGCCGGCAACCATTGCGACTCCGCTGCTCCGCAGCAGTGTTGCAATGGCTGTTTTCTGTTAAGATCCGGCTGCATCCTGCGTCTCAACAGGTGCTCTCTTTTTCTTTCTCTTCACAATTCGGTGCGCACTTCAAAATTTGAAAACAGGCTTTTTCGCCGACAAGTGCGGCCGATTGCGACCTTAACTTTCCCGCCGCGTAATTCAGAAAAAAAAGGCCTGTTTTTGCGTGTCACGCACGGCCAATTGTGCCTGTAATTTGACAACCGCTGGTTCTCTCTAGGTTGAATTAATCACTTTTTTTTTTTATTTCAAGATCGAAATATTGAGTTTTATTTTTCTATAGAAATGTATGGGCTTTCGCCAGGACCTTTCAACAGGGCTGAATGGAATGATATGTCGGATTAACCGAGGTCAATTAACTCGAGTCGACTATTCTGTTTGTGGCTGCAAATATGATTTTGAAGGCAAAAAATTTGATTTTGGAGACTACAATTAAGCAGTTGGGGGTCAGGAATTCTCAAAAACTAAAAACGGTTAAAGCCAGCTTTCCATTTATAAATGAGGGGTGTGCTGGTGAAGGCTTGACAGCAACAAAATTTCAGCGGTAGCCAAGAAAAGACTCACTTTCTTCCACACAGCAATTGTGGGTGCATCAAAGAGCCGGCCATAGTCGAGGATGCAGAAAATGCAGCCCACCAGGCACATTTCCAGTGGAACTAGGAGACAAAATACATTAGCGGTTCAGTTGATTTCTTCAGTCCAATAGTACTTAAGAAAATGATTATATAAACAAAAGGGTAAGCACCCTCCCCAATGGTACACATTTATTGTTTATAAGTGTGAGCTAATCTGGATTGTGTACAGCATGGTGGCGCATAAAAATAGCACATGTGATATCTACTTGCAAAAAAACGAGAAGCAAACTTTGTAACTTTGTATTGCCCATTCCCACATTCACGCACACCGACAGCTTTAATAAAGGTTTGACAAAAGAGCAAGAAAAAAAAGTTCAAAATTGGTACTTGGCATTTGAATAAAAGACGTGCAGCGTGCGTCATTTGGACCATTTTTTTTACGTCCTTCAGTACATAGGTAGTTTTCTGTTGGAATCATTTCAGCTGAATAACAACCACGGGAAAAGCCGGTGACTACACGTTTGGGCTAACTGCAGCTTAACTCTCTCCATACCATGCACAGGGGTCATCAATCATCCACAACCAAAGGTTTCCACATGCCCCCAAAATTCGAACTTGGCACGGGAACACGTTGCACCTTCTCGCAGATAGCCGAAGAACAACAGTTCCGGTCACAATTTCCTTTTTTGCTTTCTTCCAAGCTGGTGAGCTAAAAGAAACCAAATTCTGCTCGATGGTCGCACTTGCCAAACATGGCGTCCTACTAGCAATGAGGAATGCCCACTTAGTTTAACCGTTTCTGCTGCTTGTTTTTTGGTGACAACAGTTAATGTAAATAAAACCAAATTTGACGTTTGTGTTTATACAGCGTAAGGTCAGGTCTGTCTTTGAGATGCGGTGACACCGGTTTATGCTGAAGATGAGAAATTTAGTCACTGTAGTATGACTGCTAGCCTGGGGTCTTCAACGTGCTTCACAAAGTAGTGAAACATGACCGCACGCCGGTACAGTGCTCATCCAGATCGAAACAAGCGTGGGTGTGGATTGAACCCAAGATCCCTGGGTTCTGCGGAGCAGGCTTTCGCTCCATGTGCTTCGAGCTGGTGTGCGGCAGTGAGGACTGTGAAAGACGTTTGATCTTTTTATCTGAGCTCTTGCAGCGACGTTCCATCTCCAAGGCACGAATATCGGCAGGTGCACGTCGGATAGTGTCATTCTAGCTTTCTAGGTTGTCCTGAGCCGAGGCACATATTTTAAATGTGCCACAGTCCTCAAAACACCAGCAGAGGAGAAGTTAGAGCAGTGCTATGACAAACCAAGGTTTTATGCAAAAGAAAACTTTCAGCCTCTCCACTCTGGTGAAGAAGGAAGACCAGCAAAGCTGTACTATGGTGGGACGACCTCAAAGACACCGCCTAGAGGACGTTGTCTAGGACGACGTCTAGGACGACCTCAAGGACGACTTCTAGGATGACCTTGAGGACGACGCCTAGGAGGACCTCAGGGACGACGTCTAGGACAACCTCAAGGACGACTTCTAGGATGACCTCGAGGACGTTTAGGACGACCTCAAGGACAGCTTCCAGGACGACGTCTAGGACGACCTCAAGGATGACCTTTAGGGCGACCTTGAGAACAATTTCTCGGATGACCTCAAGGACGACTTCTAGGATGATGTCTAAAGAAATTCAGCCTTTCCACTCTGGTGAAAACTAGAGTGGAAAGGCTGGAAAGGTCGCTGCTATCTATAAGCGACGGCAGCAACCACACAACTGGCAAGCCGGTTGTCTGGTTGCCACCGTTGCTTATAGATGGTGGTAGCTGTCCAGAGTTCTGCGTCATCAGGTCATATGAGGACAGACACGATCCTGGGGAAACTAGCCCTTAACAGCTTTGCTGTAAAAATGACTTGTGAGTCCCTCAAAAATTACTGCCACTTTTTCAAACAGTATGGAAAGAGTTGACATAATGTCCAACAGCAACTCTGCACTGGACGGAGAGGAAGCGAGAACAAGAGAACCTCACCCTGAGTCCTGGGGTCATGACCGTAGAAGTGAATCTCGACGTGGGTGTTGGGGCTGACTGGAACCTCTGTGCCAAAGCTGCGGCCGTCATTGGCCACATGCTGGGGACCCGACAGTGGTCCCCGTATGGAGCGGTACGCAGGGTTCATCATGGCTGGTTCCTGACCACGAGAAAAAAAAAAGGTCCCTTGAGGACAACTTTAAACTGCATGCTTTTGATGTTTGCATCGTCGGTGTCGGCAAACACTGCCACCATCAAGTTGGGAACAGTTCGGCCTCCATTAAATGTTGCACTGTTCTCACCTCTGTGCGCCCTGTGGACTACCTGATCACCCAAAGGTCAAGCTACGATGTACGAGTCTTTACTTAGCCTCTTTAATTAATGGCTGCAAGTACCAGTACTTGAACCATGTCAAAAATAAATAACAGTAAACCGTTTTTAAAAAAATAGAAGCCTATAATTGAAGTTTTGCACAGCAAGGAACTAAGCTCTGTCTCCAGTGGGCAAACGAAGATGATTTTTAAGACTGGTCCAGACATTTGCATTTACGTAAAACCATCTGCGGTACATCCGCTTACGACCTTTTTCAGCAAGATGATTGCCATGGCAACTAAGGTTTGTGCAATGTGTATCAGTAGCAGTAGTCAAATGCAAGAAGTCCTAATGTAGTTGGTTGCACTCAAACACCTTAATTATTAGTAACACCTCTTGTATCATGCAATATGACATGGCAGTATCATGCAACCTTTGATATCATGCCACAGCGTAGAATGCCAATGCAATTACTTGGCCTTTACACTGATCAGCAGGGATTTAGCATACCTTTCAAGCAGAAAAAATGAGCTCAGAGACAAAAATAGAAATGAATGAAGGCCTGGCTATTCAACCCTCTTATACAGCAGAACTTCTAAGTTATTTCCAAATTTATTTCAACATTTAGTAAGTATCTTATAGTTGCTTTAATGTGATTAAAAGCTAGATCCCTGTCAGATTTGTTTTCCAAGTCAAAGTGCAAGTGTGTTAGTTTTGATATCGCATCAAGAGTGCACGAGTGTTGATCAATAGAGGATAACAGCCTGCACATGTGGAATATCACCCCTCTCCACATCATTTCTGATTTTGTTCCCGTCTCACAAAAAGAAACTGCAAAAAATCCATGCAACAAAAATCACACACAAAAAAAAAGCAATGCAGAAAACAAGCAGCACAGTCATAGCAGGCATTGGGGTTAATAAAAATGAATGTGCTGTACTTTCATTAGTCCATTTCCTGATGCTACTTGTGGAAAATGTGTATCTACAGATGTTTTTGATGCTTATTTATTTTTTAAAAAAAAGTGGACCTTGGCTGCATGCACAGTACAAACACTGAATCAGCATTTATAGGAGAATGTAGCACTAAGAGACCAACAAATACTGTGAAATACTTATATTGCAAAATAAAACATTCCAAGCAGGGATAATGTGAAAACATGGGGGCATTCACCACAATGTGTTGCAACTGTTTGCCATGATAGCAATAACAATCTGGTAAAGTGCGTGTCAAAAAGATGGATGCTCTTCGCAGAAGCCAGGTTGGGAGTGCCAGGCAATCGGTGTCTGTCGGAGGGTTATTGGCACCTCCAGGTTAAAATGTGATGCGGTCTAGTCATAAAGGAACGAGACTCACATGCGGAAAGCCTCGAACCGGCGGCAGCAAAACCTTCGTCATCAACAACTGTACGACACGACCGCGACCGACCTTGCGCGGAGTCGACGTGCACACCATTTTGTCTGCAGGCTGAAGTAGACGGCGTCGGGGCATGCAATCGTGCAGACGTGCACGGTCTTCCCTCACCCTAACGAGGACGTGCTGGTCCTCCCCGACGGGCGCGGGCAGACGCACGGCCGTGCCCAGGACCTCGGGCATGCCAAGCTCTCCTGGCCCCCTGGCCCCTCCCCCCTGGAGCCTCGTATTGAGCAGATTGGCCAGGGCCGTCTTGGTCTTGGGCGTCACCTGAGCCGGGTTGCCGGGCTGCAAGCCGGCCGCCGCCGCAGCCGCGGCGGCCGCTGCGGCCGCGCTGGCTGACGGGGGCACTAGGGGCGCCTGCGGGCCGCCGCCAAACGCCACCTGAGAGCGGAGCACCGGGGAGCAGACGCTAGACCCCCCGACCGCTCTCGCGACTCGTAGAATGTGCCCTCTTGGCACCCAGTGGGTTGGAAGAAAGTGCTTGACGGAGAAAATCGAGTGATGTGTGGCGAGAAGAAGGACCAGCGTCGTCTTGGCTAGGACCAAAGTTCGATTTTGGAGTCTGTGGAGTGTTCGAGTAGTGCTCAACCTTTTAGGGTTTCTAAAAAAGGGCCACTGGGCCATTGACAAACCTGCCCGATCTGTTTGTACATGAACACTCTGACAACCGATAGAGTCCAAACAGAGTGCATTGGCAAGGCCCCAAGCGGTGCTAGCACACCGCACCTCCTACAATCGTATGTTGCTCTGAACGAACAATGAAGCCAAAATGAATTGGCATGTCCTGGCCGTGTGAATCCCCTTCTGTCCAAATCATCCAGTGTGCACGACCCTTATGTTGCCACACGGTGCAAATCAGGTTTACACTTCTCGCAAAGCAGAGATTGCAAACTCGGACTGTTCGGAGGTTTTTCCATCACTCAATCGTACGAGAGATTGAGGCTTTTCATGATGATAAAAGAGCTAAGGCCAGAAAATGGCCTCAAGGGTTCTGAATTCAATAGAATCTGATGTGGCTGTAAAAGGAGCTTGTTGGAACATTGCGGTCGTACTGGCACCAGCTGAGCTGGTCGTGCTGGGGTGAGAATACTGACAGCAGAAATTCAACCGTAAAAGTGAGACATGCTCCCTCATTTCACTGTGCTCCAAGTATCACTTATTTGCAGTTGCAGATGCAGACTGCCCACCGTCAGCTCTGCTCACTCTATCGATGTGATGCTCAGATATTTAGAAAGCGCAAATGGTGAGACATCTGGAACACCTGGAGGTGCATAATGGATTCATATTTAGAAGTTTCCTGCAGCGGCTCCATCTTGATGCCAGCCGATGAATTGCTGATGCCAGGAGGAGGAGCAGAGGCTTAGAAACTTCAAAACTTTATTAATTATCCAGTGATACAAGCTGTGACTATACCCACTACTACTACAACCATCATAAATTTCAAAATGCAGGCAATTTTTTCCAGTTTCTCGGGTGCTTCTCCGCCGTCAGCTTACCAACTTTTGTTTAACTTCAATGTTACAGAGGGTTTTGTCATGCACCTGCGGGTAAAGCACTATCAAAATTCAAAAACCTAAGCTGAGGTTAAACTTTGATCGGAGCGCTCAGTTTCCAACTTGCCAGCAACTCATAATCAGACCTTGGAAGTCCAAACTGTCCCGCTCCATTTGCAGTTTATGAACTAAAGGACAGACTATTCAGTTGGTAGTACAGCCTCTTTCAAACCCTTTGTCCAAAGTGTGCACAACATTAAGGTCACCATATAAGCGTGGCTTCAGGGAGGTCGACGAACATGATTCGCAGAGCATTTTCTGTATCAGCATGGAACTTATCCGTGTGTCGCGGCTGCATCTGCCACATAACCATCCATCTTTGCAAGAGATGTAGATCCATTGCAAAGCAGCTGACGTGCGCCGTCAGAGAAGCTCAAAACAAGGTGCACCAAGACTATCAGGAATGGACGGTTGGTGTCGCGGAAGTTCTAAAATGTTAGGCAACAAGGATGCACCTATTGCCGGTGAGGTGCCCCATCTGTCCTTTATGCGAGAGAGTTTATAGTACAGCGAGATGTTAGTCTGCCTTCGAGTCACCTAGACTAACAAAATGGGAATCGGGTGAGCCAACATGACCATAGTCGCCAACAGGATTACAAAGGCACCAAGGTCTTTCATTTGACCTTCCTCCAGAATAAGCTACCTGCCTTCAATAATACATTTGCTTCTCGTGAGCTTCGAGCATGCACAGACAACCAAAACATGACAGAAGGCAACGAGCGCGTGCACAGAGTGCCGCACATCCCGGCTTACTCAAAAAACGCCAACTTTCGATAATGCTGCAAAGGCTTCTATTGGATGCTGATAACCCATCGTCGTTTTCGGCTCGTGGCGCATCCCAAATGCGAATATGCACGCCCCCATCGGCCCGCAGTGGCTGCCGGCGACGCGCCACCCACGACGTACCACGTTTGCGGCGACGCTCTGTCACGTTTTTGGCTCGAGCAACTGTTGTCGTGCATCACCTTGGCGGCACTCGCATATGCTACTTGGTAGAATTCATCCACTGCTATAGACGGACGTGGTGGCCCCCCTGCCCCTCGATTCCCACCACCTGCCAACCTTAGTGCAAGCGCCCGACCCCACAAGAGGAAGAGGAAGATTGGTTCTCACCTGCTGCTGTTGAAATTGCACCATCCCGGGCGGGGTCGGGGGTGGACGGGCGGCGCCGGGTGCCGGAGTGCCGGGCTCACGCACTGCCGCCATCCCTAGGCCTCCAGCAGACGAGATGGAAACACACGTGCTTGGGTTAGGCACCTCCTGCTCCCTTTTCTTTTTAACGCGGATTGCACTTGAGGGCTGGGATCCTCGACGATGTGACGTTATGGAAACAAAGTATCGTGGATCACGAAGGAAATATCGACATAAAGGAATGCATAATTGAAAAGAAATGGTGATAAATCGAGAACTTCAACAGCAAGCTTCGATTCTCTGAACTCAAAATGAACCAGGAAAGTTGCTATTGAGGCAGCGGTGATCTGACAAATAATACATGCCCACTAGAGGGGACTACATTGTGAAATAGGTGGTACAGTGGAACCCCGATCGTACGCCTTTTATGAGACTGCGTGAAAACGTTGACGCATCTGCTGCCAACAATGGTTACGATTACGGTGCTCGGCCCTACATGACAAAAACACAAGGAACTTTTATAATTCATCCTAGGCTAATGATATGCTGGACTCTAAAGAGGCTAAGCCCTAAGATAAATAAAACCAAAATCTGAGGGGTGGTGCAGTAAAGGAGCTTGTAAAACTTTATTTTCACCTTACCTCATTTTCAGAAAAGTGATCAGTGATTTCCTTTCAAAGATCGCAACCTCTAGAAGTGATGGCCTTCAACGGTTTGCGTGTCCCCTCGATGGCACTTGAACAATGCCATTGTGGGCAAATGCAAACCGTCGAAGGCAATCAAAACGTGACATTTTCGCATATGTTGACACACGCAGTTTGGAAAGGGAGACTCTACGAAAAGTAAACAGACTCCCGTGCAAGGAAGAGAATGCATCCGCCAGCATCGTTTTTATGATTCGTCAGCTTGGTCCCCGTTAATGTAACGCACCCAGGTCGTCATACGACGCGAGATGCATGTAATCATGCATTTTGTAATCCAACTTTTAATACATTGTTTCTATGGAGAGCTTGCCAGGCCCGCACTAGATTGATGTCAAATATGGTACATTGCATACACTAGAAATGCATGATCGAAATTTCACAATAATAAAAATAATAAAAAAAAAACAAAAAAAACAAAAACAAAATTGTAACTTTGCTTCACCTGGATACTGGGGCGGCGGTGGCCGCTGAATGATGTATGGAACCTGTTGCTGCTGCTGCTGCTGCTGACCTTGCTGTGGCTGCTGACTTTGCTGTTGTTGCTGCACTTGCTGCTGTTGCAGTTGCTGCTGTTGCTGCTGCTGCAACAAGTGCTGCTGATGCTGCTGAAAGAGTTGCTGCTGACGACGCTGAAGCTCGGCATGCCGCATCTGCTGCCACTGCACCTGCTGCGGAATCTGCTGAGGGGTCTGCGGCTGCTGTGAGACGTTTGGTGTGCCGCCATCTCCCTGTTGTTGCTGAATTTGCTGAACCTTGTGCAGCTGTTGTTGCTGTTGCTGAACTTGTTGCTGCTGAACCTGCTGCTGTTGCACCTGTTGCTGAACTTGTTGAACTTGCTGTTGCTGTTGCCAGACAACACCCTGCTGCTGCGTCTGTTGTTGTTGTTGAGGAGGAATGCTTTCGGCACGAACCACCTGCTGTGGTCCAGCGGATGCAAGGTGAGATGGCGTGAGCACTTGTTTCGGCGCTGGCTTGAGATCATCGCCTGCCTGCAGGGTGCGCCACTGTACTTGCTGCTGCGGTATGGGAGTTCCATCAGGGGTCTTCCTCTGCGGTTGCTGTTGAAATGTCTGCCACTGGATCTGCTGCTGCGGCTGCTGCTGTGGCTTGCCGCCTCCTCCAACAATGCCCTGCAAATACGATGCCCAAAACAATTCAAATTGTTGCAGTTTCCTCGACAGTGTGATTACATTACACAGGACTTGGCATATCCGAAAAGTAATAATCGAGCTATGACACCTATTCATTAGTAAAAGACAATCGTAAAAGCTTAATTTTTATGTACACCAAAACTTTGAAAACGAATTTAAAGAAACTTTAAACGCATAACAGAAGGCGACGAAACAATCCAAGCGACTCCCAGAGTCTCTAGACGTCGGACATTGAAGTCGTTTGCTTTGATTTCGGTGTGACTCTGTTATGTTTTCTCCAGCAAATATGTGACTCTGCAGTGAAAAACTTTGTGGGTGTTGTCTTAAAACATAATCTTGTGCTTAGTGGAAAAAAAGATAAAGGGGTACTCCACCGGTTTTTTCATTGTCTCCGATTTGCTTGACAATTTTGCTAAATTAACCAACAAACATTGCTAAAATAGTATCCCAAATATTAGGTCAAAATATTGTTTTTTCGCGAAGTTCTTGAATTTACAGTTTTGGTCTTCACCATGTTTTTCAAACTGAGTCTCTACTGGCAACAACAACAAAGTGACGTCAGTGGAAGGCAGGGGTTAACTTTTTGGACTACAGAAGTTGTTCCCAACGGATTTGAAGCAGTTTCATGGTGTCAAATGAGTGCTTTGGAAGCTCGCTGCCGTATCCGCGCTCCAGCACGGAACAAATGATTGGCATATTCTATTTTTAGACTACTTGCTCGACTGGCAAGCCTGCCTGCCACTGACGTCACGGCACTGAAAAGTGTGCGAATATTTGAATATTGGTTTTTGCACCATTTTCATTTGCCGATTTCACAATACCTATTATGAATTTCGCGATGCTAAATAGCATACAGGAAAGGCTAAAGGCCGGGGAGTCAGAAAATATAGTTAGTTGAGGTAGCTCAAAAAATCGGTGGAGTACCCCTTTAACACAGAATGTGTTTTATCAGCAGATTTTCACGGATCTGTAACGTTTGGCGGTAACAAAGAACCTACACCAAAAAGCGCTACGCCCACAGGGATCCATATAAAAGACCTCAGTCCCCGGCAGCATTTGAACTCACCACCTTGAGATTGTGAGCCAAGTGCTTTAAGGGGGGACACTACCCAGAAAAAACGATTTCTGCAAAAAAAGGTTGATATTGAAAAATGCCATATTTGCATCCACCAACATGTAGAGAGTATTTGCAGGTTTCATTAGTTTACACTGCATAGTTCATTTTTTATAAATTATTTTCGCAAAAATACTCCAAAAGCCAGGAGACGTCATCATTAAAATAAGAGCACCGACTTGACATAACAGAAAAAACAACTTCATTAGACGTTTCGCCTCCCATGCGGGAGGCATCATCAGTAGTTACACAGCAAATGCAGGGTTCAACCTAAACTCAACGCTTTCGTGATAAATAGCGTTGAGTTTAGGTTGAACCCTGCATTGGCTGTGTAACTACTGATGATGCCTCCCGCATGGGAGGCGAAACGTCTAATGAAGTTGTTTTTTCTGTTATGTCAAGTCGGTGCTCTTATTTTAATTATAAATTATTTTCGGTCCACCAATACTAAAGAAAAGGTAGGGTTGGAACACTTTGAATGCATTTTCGTTCGTTCCACTTTTTGGCATAAATTTCACTTTAGGAAAACTATCATTTGTTAATGGGACAAGAGGAAAGACTCACTCATTGTTTTTCCTAACTGGAATTTTATGGGCAATGCAATTGTGGAATTGTTTTTTTTGCTTTGTGGATGTTAAGATTTTGTCGACGACATAAGAGGCAAAAATTTTATTTCATTTTTCACTGCGATGTTTGCATAAAATAAATTACTCTTTGGAACTTTTGTTTTCACAGTTGCACTCTCCAGGCATTCTGCTGAGTGTCTAGTGAAGAAAAATGTTGGGTATTACATTAGTTTCCTAACGATTGTTTTCCTAAGCAAAGTCGGAGTGTTCCTAATAAAAACGACTATAATTTATTTTACAATTCATGTACTCAGATGAAACTTTGCACTGAATTCTGCCTTGCAAATGCCAGTATATGCCATAAATGTCATTCATATTAAGTGAAAGGTTCAAAAGTGGACTCTCTTGGGTAGTGTCCCCCCTTAACAAACGAACTACCAAAAGATGGCGTCTGCTCTCAAATGCAAAGACAAACTTTTTGTGCAGCGCTCGAAGGCCGTGCGCCTTGCCGCCTTGAAAGCGTGTGGGTGTGCCATGCTGTGCCATCTTGCGGCATTTGTCAGAAATGGGAGTGAATCTTCAACACACTTCCTATGTAGCAAGGTGGTGCCCTTCAGATGCCTCTCTCTTTTTCCACCGCGGTCGGGACTGTTACGAAGCAGATGAGATGGCCGTAGAACATACGCAAGCTTATTGGGAACTTCAGAAATGGCAGAAGCAGCAGGAAGGGCCTTCATCAGGGGCCCTGCAGATGAATGCCGATAACTGGAAGACCCTTTGCACATTCTGCTCATACCAGTCTGTCAGCATGACCAGGCTCATATATTTTCTAGTTTAGAGCACCGTATTATCATATCTGGGCCATGCCTCCCAAGGAAGAGTTTGGCAGAGCTACGAACCAACCACCCCTTCAGTATATGCATTACTGCTAACGAAGTCCGCATGTTTCAGCAACGCTTCACCGCAACAATGTTGAAAGGGGTAGGGGTTTCCGGGCCGCTATGCGAAGGAGATGAGCATTCCTCGAGATCCTAAAATTCTAGAGCCTCCGCACAAATGCCTGGTTTGGTCGCACTTCAGTTACTGCTAGGCTGGGTAGGTACTCTACACGGGTGTAAATGAACGGAGTATCCGCACGCTCGAAAGACCCTGGTCGCAACTCCGGGAACTAGGTTTGAGAACCAACCGTGGATGAGAATGGCAAGGTGCGTCTCTCGAATGCCCGGCTCCCAGCATGCATTCGTTGCCTTCGGCCGCGCATGCATACTCAAGGCTTGCGAGATGCCGAAGCGTCGCCGAAGGCAGTAGCACTGTGGCGCCTGAAACGCGTCTCCGACCGGTGCGTTTACAGCATCCACAAAAGTGGTCCCTCGATTTCCACCCGGTGACGTCCTACAAGTGCCACGCCAGACTCTGGGCGGCCGAGCCGCGGACAGAGGATGGCGGGGAAATGTTTGCACCTGCGGGGCCTGCGGCGGCACACCGGCCCGGTAGGGTGCCCTGTGCCCGGCGGCCACGGGCAGCACCCTCTCGCCGGCGTAAGGGTACTGGGGCGGAGGCTTCATCGCCACCTGCGCCGGCTGCTGGCCGCCGGACGACGTCACCACTTGCGTTCCTGTGAGCAGCTGCTGCTGCTGTTGCGGTTGGGCCAGCTGTTGCTGAGGGGACTGTTGTTGGATCGGGGAAACCGCCGGCTGCTGCGCTTGCTGGGGCTGCTGCTGCGGTTGCTGCAGGCCTGGCACTGCGCCCTGTCGGAAGCGAGTGAGGGAGCTGGTAGGAAAAGATTTCCTGGCTGGAACGCAATTCTATATGCGTCGCATACCTTATCGCCCCTCGCGCGATGAAACTCTTTTGACGCCGGTTTTCTTTTAGAGACTCATTACTTATCCACCCCGTCGACAAAAAACTGACTGATAGACAACTCATTAATAATTAAACATGCGAAACAAGCGCCAATTCTTGGGGACGAAATGTTTCGAGACCCACTCGGCCTCTTCTTCGGGGGCGACTATGGCCACAACCATTAAAAGGACACAGACACTCCTGAAAAATTTTCTTTACAATTTTTTGCCAGGCGATCTTGTGTGGTTCCAGGGGACTACCCAATCAATATTTTGCTGCAGACTCGTGTATATATTTAATAAAGTAACCAAACTCAACCGATTGAAACCGAAACACGAGCATGAAAGATCAGGGCCGGAAGTCATGTAACTACATTTGACTGCATTTTTTTTTTCTCCTCCACTTTTCTGGTTTTCGAAGCATGCACGATGATGACGAACTTGCGTGAACCGTTTGTCGTGCGATTGTTTTGCACTTATATCCGTTCCGTTCAATATTCTACGCTTGAAGGCCGATTGGTTGGTACCACGAAAAACAGTTACGAAGTAGCGGACCCACGTCCGTCGCAACGTTGGCCTGTCGTGTGCTACCATCGCGTCATCCAGCCCACGATACGTTGGCCTTTTGAGAATGATGCATACATGTACTTCCTGTGATCTTTGCAACATTTCTGTTTCGATCAACGTTCTTAAAAGGTTAAAACAGCGCAAAAACGACGGACAAGGTAAAGGAGGACACGGACAGAGCGCTGCGCTCTGTCCGTGTCCTCCTTTACCTTGTCCGTCGTTTTTGCGCTGTTTTAACCTTTTAAGAATGTCATACCAACTCGCCCAGGCTTCAACTTTAGCATCGATCAACGTATTTGTAGCTTTTGGGAGGCCCCAAAAAATGGGGTTCATTCTTTTTTGTCTTTAATATTGAATGTTTGTCTTAGATAACCCACAACTTTGAATATACTGTAAACGACTTATTTTTCGTGGGCTCAATATTTTGCGATTTAGGTCAAAGCTGAATGAAGCATTGGAATAATTTGCGGGTTCCAATTTTCGCAATAAAGTGAGATCTCAATATAGATTCTAATGAGTTTCCATTTTACCGGAATTGTTTGTGGGAACTACTTTTCGCGACATGCAGGCGATTTGTGAAATTCGCAAAAATTAGGGCTTCGCGAAAATTAAGTTGTTTAGAGTATTTAAAACACATAGTTTGAACACCACTTGACCATGGAAACGAGAGTAAGAGCTGCTGAAACCGGCGAATTCTCAACCAACTGTTTTCGGGCAGAAAGAAAACAAAATTCAAACCACCAAATTGTGTTCTGGGTAGTTAGGCTCTTATAGGTCATGTTCAAATAAAAACCTCGGCGTGTGTAAAAACCAGTTAGTGCCCCTTTAATGAGCGGTGTACTAGTCCTCAATAGCCATAGCCATAGCCACCCCTGAAGACGCCACTAGGACTTGAAATGTTGGATCCATGAGAATTAGGGCTTGGCTGGACACCTTCAATTACTGTTCCCAATATCAGGCAGATTTCTGTCAATTGTTCATATTAACAACTTATTAATGAATCCTCTAATTGGAATACCATTTTCAAACACTAAATTGAATGCTACATCTTATTGCACAAATAATATCTCTACATCACCACAAGGTGCTGCATCGAAATTACATAAAAGAAGAAAGATTTGTTTTCTAATATTGTAAAGAACTTCATTTTCGCAAAAACACTTAATTTTCGCGAAATTTGCGACTATTCTAATATTGAAAAGAATAAATCCCACTAGTGTGCTTTCCTATGGCAGTGGTCTCAAACTCATTCAAGTGTGGGGGCCATATAGCCCACCCTCAAGAGGTCAAAGGCCAAGGATATGGGGGGGGGGGGGGGGGGGGGCAATATTATGATATTTTGGGAAAAAGGTATAAACAAACAAACAGCAGTGGTGTTTCACGTTGCAAAGCAGCTGACTGTCCCAGCAACACATCAAAGATTTTCTAGGCAAGGAACCTTGTGCTGTCTACTTTTTGTAAGCTCACAGTTTTGCCGTCTTTAGCTTCCGTTTGCATGCACGACTACTTCGGGCCTCCACATGATGTTATAAGAAGATTTAAAACACCGCCACACCACAGCGCTGGCAGTTTTTAATAGAACGAGAGCAAGCACACCATCGTTGCCTTTCCTTTTCCTTTTCATAATGCAGTTTCTACTCTCCTAGCGATTTTTATAGCAGCATTATTAGAATATGTTTTTATAATTTTAAAACTTTTGTATGGCAGCTAGACGCTCGAGCTCATAGCTTTATTTTTGGCAGTTTCTTCTGATGAAGAGTTTGGGCAGCCGGGGTGCCTCCCTGGGCAGAGAGATTGCACTTGTAGCCTAGGTGGTATTGCCATTCCGCTTGATTTAGACAAGAAAATAATGAGAAGCTAATATTTAGACAAAGTAATACTCCGTCCAAAAGATAAGCAGATTAGTGCAAAATGCGTGAACATGTTACAGAAGCAGAGTTTCGTTTTGAGCGGAAATAAATTGACGGTATAAAACTAGGTATTATTCATGGTGCAGATGGCACCTGAGGCAGATGAATGGAAGCTCGCAGCCGCGGGATGCTTGCGGACCCCATCCCAAAGCATAGCAGGCCGGATGCAGCCCACAGGCAGAGTGTTTGAGACCTCTGCACTATGGTAACAAATACGTAGCATACCACCATCATTCACGAAATAATCCCAAAAATCATACTTCACGGAATTTGCGAAATAATGAGCTTGCGAAAATGAAGTAGTTTACAGTAACCAAATTTAATCTAACAGACCATTTTTACCTCACACTTCGCGCTTTTGCACAATCACAATTCTCCTAATGCAATTCAGTCTATCATCACTGTTTTTTGAGAGACCCACCAGGTTTAAGAGGTCATTGACCAACCTGAATGACTTGCTGAAACTGCTGTCCTGGCTGCTGCCCCGGTTGCTGCACCGGCTGCTGCTGTTGCTGCTGCATCTGCTGAGGGACCTGCCTCTGATGTTGCTGCTGCATCTGCTGAATGATGATCTGCTGGGGGTGCCTGAGCGGCTGTGCCTGCTGGCCCGGCTGCTGAAGACCCCCGACGGGAGGCTGTCCGTGCATTGCCTGCTGGAACTGCTGCACCGTCAGCGGGCGCTGTTGCTGCTGCTGCTGACGCTGAAGGCTCTGCACCAGCAGCTGCTGCTGCTGGGGCGTCAGCTGGCGCATCTGCAGCTGACGCTGCCTCAGCTGCATCATCTGCTGCTGGGTGAGCGGCACACCACCCTGTGTGGGCCACGACTGGGGACAGAGAGGGGGAGCAAATTGGATCGTCAGCCCTTTGAAAGGACCTCATAAATCGGTTCCTTAACGCCAACACACCATCAATCATCAATATTTCAAAGAATTAATTTGGCGGAGTAAGGAGTAAATAGTTAGAAACCTGATTTCGCTACCTACGGCCTCTTTCTGCTAAAAAAAAAGCGTCTGATTGGTGCAACACTCGACAGATAATGGCGAGGGTGCAAGGGTGCTTTAGATATTATAATAGTTTAATTTTGCCATAAAAACAAAACAAAAACAAAATTGTACTTTTTTCTTTAGTTGTTAGGTCAGTAGGCTTCTGCACTGCTGCACAGGCTGGGAGGGATTCTTGAAATACCACAGAAAATGGATAGGAGTTCCTCGAGTTTCAAATGGTCCTCGAGATTACGAATACAGAGTCCCGAATTTTTTTCGCGGTCAGTGCTACGCCACGCTTGCTGACCTGACGCTGTGTCACAAGGCCCTGCTGCGTGACCACGACGGGCAGCCCAGCTGGAAACTGCTGCCTCTGCTGCATCTGCTGCAGGAACTGCTGCTTCTGCTGCATCAGCTGCATCTGCATCACCGGCTTCAGGGCTCCCTCGGGGGGACGCACTGAGCCGGCCACCGCTCCTCCCGCACCCCCTGGCTGCTGCTGCTGCTGCTGTTGCTGCAGCAACAACTGCGAGAAACATTGAGAAGTTATACAGGCCGACAAAAATCAGGGAGCAGAGAATTTGTCCTGCACAAACCATGCTCAATGTGTGGTTTCTGCTAATTTTTCTGCCTTTTTATTATCTATTTCTTTAACTAATTTATTTTTTATTGTTTTTATTTCATTTCAGTACTTATATTTTATTATTTATTTATGCAAATTTAATAATTTACTTCGCCAGAATGGCTCTGCTACGCAGCTCGGTGGCTGTAGTGTCTGACTGCCACCCTACCAACCCCGGCTCAAGCCCCGGCGAGGCGTGTTTCTTACGTCGGTGTTATGTAGACCTTTGTAAACTAATATGCGTATATAACCTTAACAACATGTAACGCTTCCACCAGCGTGTCACTCGTTTGTGACGCTCGTCCGTGACAATTTCCTCCTAGAAAACGACTCATAAAACACATTCTGTATTAAAAAGGAACAGGCCTGCGTTTCTGCAGTGCTTTGGTGCAGAATATGTTGACATTGCTTGTCCTCTACGAGGGCTATATTTCACCGATAAAGGGGCCATGTGCCTGGAAGAGCATTCTGTTTTATTATTTGTAATACCGAAATGAAATTGTTACAGTTTATGGTGCTTTATCTTCTCTTCATAAATCTGGCATTATATCTGATATAGCTTGTTTTTTCAGGTTCTCAATACAATGTACATGCCGTAAAAACCATGTTCTTGCGCACACATGAGGCATGGCAACAAACTTAAAAAAGCCCAGTGTAGTCAAATTAATTAACTCACTCCTTTCAAACCATTGAGAGCAGTGAACAACAAAAACAATGTGTGCAATGAGTCATTTTAACATAATTAAAAATAGTAAAGATACAATTTCAAGGGGCTAACAATGTTTCTTAATCTTTTTTTTTATAAATATATATAAAAAAAATATATCATAAAATACCGCAAAAGCGCCCACTTCGTTCAAGCGCCCACAATTAACATTTCCCAAACTTGGGAATTCTGCGAGTTATACATTAAGCGCCAAATTTGACCGGGTAAGCGCACATGTCTAGATTAACCCAGTTTTCAGTGGAAGTGGGGTGGGCACTTCTCCGGTATTTTACGGTACACTCTAACCAAACCTAGATACTTGCATTCTACATATTCTAAAGTATAGGTATGCCAAATTTCGTTGTGATAGAACAACGTTAAGAACAGAAATTCTTGTGCACAGACTGCGAAAATGCTCCAAAATTACATAAAAAGAAAAACATGTTTGAATGTTACCATAGATGTGTCGCTGTACTCTTTTGCGGTGCAGAAAATATTATGTTCATAAATTTCTGAGAGAAAATGAAGCTACAGAAGACTGCAATGAAGAGGAGACGAATAGGTCTACTTGCAAATGTAAACTGGAGTGGGACGTCACAACTTGAAGAACGACGCAGAGAAATACGGCTCAAATTCATGCCGTTCTGGGTTGCCTGGAGGTCTTCAAATGCGCATTTGACCAATTTCATGATCATAACTGGCACTAATTATATTTATAAACCAAATATCAAGATTCAAAAATAGTAAAATAATAAAACCCAAAACCACTTTTTTTTGGAAAATATTGCCGGTTTTTATTTGAATCTCCCTTTAAATTGCAACAAGCCCCACAGAGGGTAATGAAGCGTCAAATATCCATGCAATTTCGTTCAATAGAGACTCAGCCCGTTGCTGCTTCTGCTTGGATATCTCCTCTACAGTACGCTCCTTCCTCTTGCGGGGCACTGTGAAGACTGCGCAACATTCAGCGAGAGCCTCATTGCGCGAAATGCACGTGAGACAAGAAGAGGAGAATGGCACGTAATGACTAGTGTGTCACAAGTTGCCCTTGTCACAGTGGTTGAGCATCAGGCTCAAAATCTGTGTCACATACATGTGCACGGATTTCATGTTACAGATCCAAATTTTCCCGGGACGACTGTCCAAAGAAATGCAATGGCACTTGAAAACAATGTCTTGGGAGGGGAATACCAGTTAGTTTTGTCAACAGATGATGGCGCTTTTCACTTTGCGGGGGTTCCATATGGTTTCCTAACAATTAACAGCACATATCTCCATTTGCCAGAAAAAAAAAATGTTAAAAAGAAAGGTGGCCTTTTGGTTTGTCTAACATCTTCTGGAAAAAAACAACGGAGAGAGCCGCTGAGAGACTCGTTGGGAGCATTGGCCCAGAAAAAGGAAGCAAATGTCCTTGATCTCCATCCAGCTGCATACGGGCTGCTGTGTTGCCAACAGTTATGTAACAAGACTTCTTTCCTTGCACTCCCTGTTCCTTCAAGTTTATTTCTATGTCAGATTCAATTTTTTGTCATTTTTCCTGTTTTTCCTTATACCATTCACATCTGAATACAGAAATTGTTCAAAATGATCTTCAGTTACAGGATGGGTACTGAACCGGAACCAGGTACGAATCGCGTCAATGTCCCACTCCAGATTTTGACAAACACCACCTGTAGGCGGCTTTCTTGTTTTTAAAGCATTATTGATAATGCACACAGTTACTCTGCAATATACAACGAAAGCAGACTACTGTAAACTTTTGCTAGTTCGACTTCGGTAAATTCGACTTTCCGTTTAATTCGATCGTGTTCGAAAGTCCCGGCGAGCACCCATACATTTCTGTGGGAGGAAAAGTTTGATGGTTCGAACTTGGGAAGACTCCACATCGGATAATTCCTCCCGAGCGAATGCACGCAGGCTCACATTGCACGGCACCACAGCAGAAAAACCACCAACGTACCGCGAAACACGGGCCCTTTGCTGCAAAGCCGAACGCACACAAATATGCACCTGCTGCTCTACACCGTTGAGATGGACCGCAGCGAATGACACGAGCCAGCCAGTGCAACCAATCTGGCTTGGAGTAGCGCAGAGAGCATAGCACGTGGTCGGGCGCGGAGACAGCGCACGCTCTCAAAGTGCATAGTGTGCGGTCCACCTTGCGTGCTGGAAAGCGCGGGTTCATTTTTCCTTTTTTTGTTATTTTTCTCTGTCGCCGATGGTCTGGCCGCACAGCGCCAAAATCAACCTGTAAAATTTTTTTTTTTTAGTGCGTGATTTTTTGTGGACGTGACATTCACTTACGCGGCTCTCCAGAACATGCTGTTGGGCACGCGTTTTAAGCGCAGACGGCAGCAGACCATTGTGAGTACTTCGGACAATAAAAGGAAGTTTAATTTTAACCGTTTTTCTGTCCTTTTTTTTAATTCGATCATTCGAATAATTCGACTAAATAGACCGATCTCACCAGCCAGTTTGACTACGCCACCGCTGCCACAATGCATCGAGGGAACGTTAGTCTTCCTGCATGTGCGACAGCCTCGCTGGAGCTCTGCGCGTGCAGGGCACGAACAGTCTCGTGTACAGATGATTGCCTGCTGTAAACTAAAGTTATGGCTGCCTCGCGCATGCGTCGAACGCTTGGTGAGATCGGTCTATTTCAAGGTCCCGTCAAGCTCGAATTAACAAAAGTTTACTGTTTTTGAAGCCTCTAACTTCACATGGGATTCAGAACTCGAGCTGCAGATCTCAAGACACTTCTGGTTGGGCCAATGATCCCTAAATGCAACATGGTGAACATTTATTTCTCAACGATGCGGGGGACGAGCCTCATGGCACAAGAGGACAAAATGTTTTTAAGCAATCTCCTTGGGCTTATTTTCAGTTCGAAAATGGTTCAGTAGGTCTGGTGTGTCTAATATAGCAGTTTTTTCTTTTGCTAGACCATAGCATAAGTAGGTTTGGAAGTGCAGCAATGTGATGCAGATAAGCATGTTCAGAAAAAGCATACTAAAAAGCATGAGCCTTATGCTGTGTTGTCTTCCTAGTCCACCCCTACTAGGGGCCTTTTAAATATAGCATGTCAGTTAGATATCTTTTTAAATGTCCTTAAATTCAAGGTATCTCGTAATTTACAAACCAAAGGTCCCAAAAAGGGCAAAACTTTTCTCAAGCCCACCTGCAAGCCAAACTTGGTGACTGGCTACAATAAAATACTGCATAAGCACCCACTTCATACAAGCGCACAATATTAACCTTTCCCAAACTTGAGAATTCTGCAAATTTTACGTTAAGCGCCCGCCTTCTCCAAAGCACTGGCATCAACTTAAAATTTTTTCCCTCTTTGCGGTGGCCACAAGACTGCCAGCGGTGATGGCGGAGATATCATGTGAAAATAAATGTTTTTTCATTCCATTCTCCCTGCTTTCAAAGCTCTTGGTGTTTAGCCATTTGACAGGACAAGCGGCCATGTCTAGAATAACCCAGTTTTCAATGAAAGTGGGGTGGGTACTTCACCGGTATACTTTACGGTCGTGTGCCAGTACCACCACGGTAGACAACATTCAGCATATTGACAACGGACCTACTGAAACTACAGCCATTTCAGCAATACCTCTAACAAGATTTCTCACCTGCGGCTTGTTGATGGTCATAATGCTGATTCCCTGACCTCCCGCAAGTGACACTTTGATGTCTCCGCTCGATACGCTCACCATCCGTGCGGGGAACTGGGAAGTTGGCACCATCTGTTGCTGCTGAAGCTGCTGGCTAAGTTGCTGCTGCTGCTGCTGCTGCTGAGGAAGCTGCTGCTGTTGTTGCTGAGGGGATGGAGACGAAGCGAGTTGCTGCTGAGAGAGTTGCTGTGAGAGTTGCTGCGACAGCTGCTGCGAAAGTTGCTGAGACAGCTGCTGAGAAATTTGCTGTTGCTGCTGTGGAACTTGCTGTTGTGAAACTTCTTGCTGGGAAACTTGCTGTTGCAAAACTTTCTGTTGAAACGCTTGCTGTTGCGAAATCTGCTGTTGTGGAACTTGCTGCTGGGAGACTAGCTGTTGCTGTGGCACTTGCTGAGAAAGCTGTTGCTGGAGTAGTTGCTGGGAAAGTTGCTGTTGTGAAAGTTTCTGTTGCGAAAGCTGTTGCTGTAGCTGCTGCTGCTGCTGCTGTTGTTGTTGATGTTGAGCAAGTAATTGTTGCATCTGATGTTGCTGTTGCATGCTTCGGAAGGCGGCAAGGCTGGGTGAACTGGTTACCACTGGGACTGTGGTTGGTGGAGTTGGAGGTTTCGGAGGCGTGGGTGGAGACAGAGGCTTGGGCATGATCAGCAGCCGTGGATGGTAGAGCTCTTCATCACACAGAGACTTATTCTTCACTGATTCCGCGACCCAATCTGGTGTCACAATCCTTAGCTTGTTTGCTGCTACCATGGCTCTTTCATATTTTGCCTGTAGAGTGAAGGAATGCAACAAGTAAGCCTCTGTAGTATGTGCTCCTCATAATTTTTCGTCTGTCTTGAGTTTCACAGTGCTGGAAGCTGTTCCCTTGAACTAGAAAAGTACTATGCTCCGACAAAGAAGGGCTTTGCAGGTACTATAGAGCTATTAGATATTGCAGCCCAAAAAGAATAGCTATCCATTAGAACAATGTACTGAATGTACCTTGTTCTAATGTACCCAGTCAAAAAAACTGCCTGGTCAAAAAGGCTACTCTATTTCATACCTTGGTTCACTACATACCTTTAAAAAAGAATCTCCATGAGACAGTTCATGAAATATGCCTCCAAGTATGAAATCGACAACTTTTTTCAACTCTCTTCATGGCTTCAAAGACTAACAGGAGCATTAAATGCCAGTTTTTCTACAGTTGTACATTAATACCAATTATACACTCACAAACAAGAATACAATAAATCTCAGTGCACCCCTCATGGAAGTCAAATCGGCTGAAAAAGCTGATCAGCTCACTTTCGTTACGCGACCCAAGAAGCTCACAAAAGTTGTTTGTCTTGGAGGAGTTGCCCTGGACAATGCTATAAACTTCATATTTGGAAGAAAAAAAAAAAAAGAATCCCAGATATTTCTTTTTAAACCGTCAAAGGTGTTGTTGCCGGCCCTTTGAAAATCTCAGACTTCTTATCACGTCACACATAGCCTATGCAGAGACTAAGACATCTGCTTCTTGTGCAGGAGTTGCGGTGATGTCAGAGTGACGCCGAGCTCTGATTGGCTTTGATTAAAAGGATAGTGGGTAGACCTCAATACTAGATGCCTTGAGGTCTACCCACTATATTCTTCAATCAGCCAGTAAAAACTCGACGTTCCGACATCATCGCAACCTTTGTGCAAGTAGCAGGTGAACTTGCGCTATGCATAAATCTATGTCCAACCATTTCTTGGGTTGGGTCATCTTTTGCAGTCATCTTTAGGTGTTTCTCCAACAACAAGAAACTGGAAGTAGGAGTTAGAGGGTGGATTTTCCTCAAGATGTAACACAGTCCAGGAGGTGGCTTACCCCTTCTGGCTTTCCTGCCACCAGATGGGTGCACGAAGCATCCAAGTCCGGCTGGAACCTCCCGCCGTAGAACGTCACCATGGCCCAGACAGCCTTGGTGTCGGCCCTGGACATCTGCAATCGACAATCAAATGTCACTATGTCAGACGTAAGCAACGTATTGAATGCAGTAGCATTTCTGAGCGAACCCTATGCTCTGTCGTGTCTGTCCTTTGGTTTGTGACTACCAAAGCGGATGGCACACATCAGAATGCATATGGGGGGTAATGAACTCAATGAAAGTGATATGATATATTAGTTTCTGGATGACAAATACAGTTACTAAGGGTCTTATGTCTATATACATATTATGTTTATATCTCAGTAGTGAGAGAAGCTTATGAATAGCAAAAATGTTGTAACTAAAGTCTTTGGTTGGTTACAGGAAGCCCACGGGAGGCGGACAGCTTGATCAAAAAATTGTGTGAATTGGTTTTAAATGAGACAGAAGACATCATAGACATTAACGAGATATTCCTGAAATTTTCGCAGCAGTTCCTAAGCAGTTTAATAAAGAAACATTTACATGGTACAACACAGTGCAAAACTGTCTTATACCATGTAAATATTTCTTAATTACATGTGAACGAAAAACCATAACTTTTGTTTCATGCAAGACATTCATTTCAAAACTCAGTTGTTGCTCAACGTGCTTCCGCACATTACATTCCATGTTGCTTCTACAAAGCATTATATGCTAGCTTAGTTCAACTTGCTTAAAATGTAACAATTAATGCGGACTCCCCAGGTTACAATTCATTCTTCCATTACTAAAAGTTTTAGCAAACATTTCAAATTTTAGCATTCATGTTTTTTAACTGTCACCATTCCTGATGTAAAACAATATGACACAAACAAAAACAACTTCTGCCCTCTCAACCTTGGGCCATGAGCAGAAAACGTACACACAGAAAGCAAACTTATTTCTTTCTTCTTTTGGCAGAGCAACAAGCTAACAAACTTGATCAGCTCATAAACCTGAACTTTCCACAGAAAAAAGTTTGACAGACAGATTAATGACAAATTAATTATCAACGAAAAATAAATGAATGATTATGCAGTGACTAAAACAAAGTGTTTCTTTCATTTTAAGTCAATGTAGATCACCAACACGCTCAAGTCTTTAATGATTATGCAGTTTCCCCACCTTCTTCAAGCTCATCCTCACTATCCACTGCCTCACTATCCACTGTTTTTATGCAAGTGTGCCTTCCGTGCTTTCTCACTTTTCCAAGTGCCCTGCCACTTAACACCTGGTCATTGCCAACAGCTTTTGTTGCTTTGTAAGCAGCGCCGATCAGACTTACCTGGGACGGGCAGATAGTGCAGTTTGAGAAGATCCTGTTCTTGTGTGGTGAGAATGCCTCCAGGCTGTTTGGTCTTGTCAAGGATTTCAACAAAGAGACGAGTGTTTGGTGTAGAGAGTCCCAACGTTCGATCGCAAGTTTTCACACATTTTTTTCCATCACCGTTAAATGGCTCCTGACATCCTTTACAATGATATAATCTGTCACATAAGTATGGCCACCAGAATTCTATAATCCACACTTACCCGGAAGTAAAATATTAGACCAACTCCTGTCAAAAAACAAAACAATCCAATAACAATACCGTAATATTCCGAGAGACAGCCCACCTAAAATTGAAAAGCAAATCGGGTGCAAATAAGAAGTGGGCTGACTTTCGGTGTGTGGATAAAAAAAAGTTGAAAAAATGCTAGTTTTGGATTTTGTGATCTGCAAAACTTATAATTGCAGGTAGGGGTGATGAACCAAAGATGACCGCCCTTTTACGTCAGCAATGTTTTCTTATCTCCCACCGTGGCTAAGTAACACCCCTTCTGCCGAGGTCACCATGGGCCAGAGCCAGGCACGTAGCCAGGATTTTGTTTTGTGGGGGGGGGGGGGGGGGCCGCCCATGACAAAATGCTGTATGAGGGGGAGGGGGGAGAGGAGGTCCCAGCAAAATGGAAGATTTCGGGGGGGGGGGGGGGCCGGGCTCCATGGGCCCGTCCCCTGGCTAAGTGCCTGGCCAGAGCCTTGCAATTACTAGGAGTAAGCTATCCTTCAGTGTATTTGAAAAAAAAAAAAAAAGTAAATCATGCCAAAAATAAGGGGCTACTTTTGGCATTTATTGACACTGTGCTGAAAAACACAAAACCAACGATCATACGGAGCTTTTACTATCGAGTGGGAAAGAGCGCCATCGGCTACGTTCCTATAATACTAAAATGATGTAAACAAGCACAATTGACGTTCATGCATAAAAACCGATGACAGAAGGATACGGCAGCAAGGCACCGCATTTTAGAGACAGTCGCACCCATGAGCTCTGCAAGAAAACGAAAGCAAGAAAAGGAAAATAAAGGAGACTGTCTTTGTTAGTTTCTTCGAAAGGATTTACTTCTTCCAAGTTAATCCACCAAATAAAATAAACAAAAAAAAATACTACATATAAAATGCGATGATGGCCCGGGTCATATCTTTTATATTTATGTCAAAAATATATCTTGGCAGGAGCATTCAGCTATATGTGAACACCATAGCTAATTATATTCCAGAGATAAAAAATTTTGAAGCTTCAGGCGTGGACACTGCTGAGTTTTTGCTACGGTACTTGGCACAGCTGTCAATTTGATACCAAAGCATG
Organism: Ixodes scapularis; assembly: GCF_016920785.2. Taxonomy (NCBI): domain Eukaryota; kingdom Metazoa; phylum Arthropoda; class Arachnida; order Ixodida; family Ixodidae; genus Ixodes; species Ixodes scapularis. The sequence goes on from NW_024609846.1 coordinate 45,555,160, forward strand.
CATGTAGTAGTAATTTTTTCTACTTATTTTATTAAAGGCTTACGACATCTACACAGGTTATTAAAAATTCCAATAAAAGATTTCTATACTAAGACATTTACGAAACACTTTAAACAAACACATTATTTGCCAACAAACTACTTCATTTAAAACGAGGAATGTATATAAAAATGACCATCTTTAAATGCACCTTACAAATATCTACTGCGTGCATGCTTAAGTGTGATATTGACGGCTGTGCAAAGTACCATAGTGAAACCTTGGCAATCTCCACACCTCCAGCTTCAAAATTTTATATCTCCGGATGAAAATTAGCTACAACGTTCCCATATAGTGCAAAAATATGGTTTTTCAAAACAAAAAAAAAAAAAAAGACTTGAATCACTATAGCACGGTCTGATGTAAAAACACCGTGAAGCAGAAAAAAAAAATTTAGCATGATTTATATTTCTTCAACATTCCTGGGACTTACCATCTTTTTTTTAATAAAAATTGTTAAAACAAGTATAATGCTGACTTAAGTAACATGAGGTATTTGTTTTATTCACATGTTTTGTGACTGTATTTCACTCTTCTACTTCCTCAGTCATAACAATTAAATAAATAAAATGACACTTTTTAAGTAGAGCTTTCCTAAATACAGGCAAAATCAGGACAGTTAATCTAAAGTGAGTGCAAGACTGCAGGCAAAATTGCTACAGCCCCTCAGAGCTTAGATGTCTAAATCATTTATCCATCATCTGTCCATCTTCCTGCGCATGGTCTTTCATAGACTAAACGAATCAAGTGCAGAGAATGTCCTGTGGCTTGCACTTTTAGTATGTGCTTGAGCCTTCGACTGTACTCTGACCTCAGATAAAACAAAGTGTACGGTGAGAAAAGACGTGCTGAAATCCATATTTGTACCAATTTCCTCTCCTCCCATTTCTCTAAATATTAGAGTCAACCAATATTATTGTTTTTGTTGCTTTGCCCATCTTGGGGCAGGTGTGGCACAATCCTTGGCAAAAATGGCACTTTGGCACAAGATGTAGCAGACGACCGTTTGTGGCACAATTTGGCACAAATGACGCAGCATTTCCATCACTCTGGTACAGTTATGACAGATCAAAGCTACGATACCAGTGATAGTACCACTGGACTATTTCTCATTTTGCCTTAAGCAACAATGCTAAAGACAGAAGTGATAGTCCAGTCCCACCTTTGATGCCAGCGACTCACCGTGACAACCGGCTTCTCATACAATTCCAGTGCTTCACCGATGGTGGGACTGTCAGGGTTGTCTGCAATTACATAGGTCACGTTGTCCGACAGGTAGTTGATGAGCCTTCCGCCATTGCGGAATAGGAGATTCTGGAACTGAGAGCAAAAGATTGAAGCCAGATTACCAATAAAACTGAGTATGAGGCGTGACATATTTTGGACTTATGGTATGGAGAGGTAGTGTTGGTTACGACCAGGAAATAAACGAAAACTAACAATGCTTGTTTAATTGCTATTACTTTCTCTTACCACTAGCTGAGCCATCCACTCTAGCATTTGTTTCTATGTACGTAATATACCGATAGCATAAAGTTGGAGCTAATGAATAGCAAAACAAACGAAATGCACCAGCTGTAAGAGATGCAGCATTCTGGTTGGAGTGATGCAAAAAGCCCGTTTTCAACTGCATTCAAAACCGAATATTTGCAAGCGTTCCTTCAGTGCAACTTCCGTCCACCGTTCTGACTTTTCTGCGAAGTCAGAGCAGCGAGTTTGCTCTGAAAGCGCCTTCACTGCATAACTGTTGGAAGAGCGGAGGCACATTTCAGACTGAGAAGTAGAGGAAGTAATCTAACTATAAAAGATTAATCTGATGCAACAAGAGAACTAGGAAAAGCAGTAAAATAGCAATGAGACAAGGAAAAACAGCCCATGAGCAGAAACATTTGTTCCTTGCTTATATACCGGAGGGGTGGTAAGTGATAGCAGCCCTCGAATGAGGAGCAAAGTACACTATCAAATGTTGTTAGCAATTACAGTAAGCCAGAGCAAATATTTTAAGTTTACTTGCTTGGAAACTGTCCCTACACTTCATTCACAGGACCATATGTATTTAGAGTACATTTGTAATGGTTGCTGTTTACCAGAAATTTAAAGGGTTTGGTAGTTCTTGTAAGAGCTAGTCTGAACTTCGACCCTCTTCGAAGTTTTGGCTTGAAGGCTATACTGAATTCATCCCACCTCCCATTCATCACCTGATCTCACTCTGCATGTGGGCACGGGCGGTAGCACTATCACGTGGTGAAAGGTAGACATACAACTGGTCCGACGACCACAAAGCTTTTGGAAGGCACTCACTTGATCGAATGACGTTTTAGCAAACTGAACGCCCACGTTTCACCGAATGACACTTTAGCGAATATTCGGACGCCGCGAAGCGGCGTTTTCGGGTGGGCTAAATGGGTTCACATTTTTGTAATGGGCCGCCGCAGACTGTCGCCGCGAAGCGGCAACAGTCTGCGGCGGCGTTTATTTAATTTGAAATTAAATAAAACGGGAGGCACTCACTTGATGGAATGACGTTTTGGCGAATGCCCACGTTTCACTGAATGACACTTCAGCAAATAGTCGGACGCCGCGATGCGGCGTTTTTCGGGTGGGCCAAATGGGTTCACATTTTTGTAACGAGCCGCCACAGACTGTCGCCGCGAAGCGGCGTTAGCGCAGCGCGGCGGATGGGTTAACGCGCGCCCCCCGTTAATCGCTAAAACGTCGATTCGCTCAAATGTCCCTGTTCGCTAAAACATCATTCGCTCATGTGACATGGACCCAAAGCCATTGTCAGTTTTGATGTGAACAAAGTATAGACTCGTTTTGAGAACTTACTTTCCCGTTGCAGTCTTTTGTGCCATAAATTCTAGGAGAAAAATGCATTTGAAACGACCTTGATGAGAAGACAAACTTATTCTGTTTTAATTGGGTCCATATCACATGAGCGAATCGACGTTTTAGCGAATAACGGGGGCGCGCGTTAACCCATCCGCCGCGCTGCGCTAACGCCGCTTCGCGGCGACAGTCTGTGGCGGCTCGTTACAAAAATGTGAACCCATTTGGCCCACCCGAAAACGCCGCTTCGCGGCGTCCGACTATTCTCTAAAGTGTCATTCGGTGAAACGTGGGCGTTCGCCAAAACGTCATTCCATCAAGTGAGTGCCTCCCGTTTTATTTAATTTCAAATACTTAAATATCACCGATAAAGAGAGACTACACTTGCTGGCGCTTTCGGCCCCGTTTTTTCCAGTTCTCAGAAACTGCGCGGAGTTGAATATTTCCGGAAATGTTTTTAGAGTTTCTCTCAGGTTCGTTGTCAACTGCTGCCGCAGAAAACTTGGCTCCTATGGCGACAACTAGGGGTCAGGTAGCGGATGCTAATGGGAGAAATTAGTCTTCTACACTCTAAAAGAGTGTAGAAATAACGAAAAACAAAATTAATAAAATGATCCGATGGAATCACGGGACTGAAGGAGCATCAACTGTGATTTCGACAGCTCAACTTTAAATTTATGAAAATTAAGGGTTTTGTGGTTAGACTGGGTCTGCAAAGGACTTACCAACAAGCTTTATATGCTTTTTTTTTTTTTTTTTTTTGCGGTTAATAGGAAACGTAATTTTTGGAACACAAGCGTACAAGAATTACTTCGAGTTTCGTGTGAGCTATTAAACCAATAAGCAAATACCGTTCAAGATGTGTTTAATACCGCGACGAAAACCCCTTTGCAGGCACCAGTTTGTGATGGTGCCGACCTCGGTAAGCGCCAATGACACTCACCCGTTTAACAGCACCAATTCGCACAGGACCGGCGAGTTAAAAACAAGAAATACCCAGCCTCTACGATCATTCCTACATTATATTGGCACCAGTGCATCGCAGATAGGCAAATAAAGGAACACCGACCTCTTCATCGTCTTGAAGATCGTCGGCGAGGCAGAACTTGGCGTTGTCGAAGAGTGGAGGTGGTTTTTCCTTTGATTCGTCAGATTTGCCCATCACGGACAGCTACGGGCGCCGAGAATCCGCCACCAACGTTCTTCTATGCTAATCGAACACTCGCAAAAAGCTCATTTTCTGAGCTTCTTGTGATCGACAGGTATCCATTTCCCGCGTAATCAATGCAGTGTTGCGAGACGGCACTTTACCGTTCGTCTAGGGTCGTCAAATTTAGGCGCGTCAAATAATAAGGACTGTATACGCTTTTAATATCAAAGTAAAGAGTAGTAAAATTTTAAATTTACTACCAAAAACTCGCATTTCAACATTTAGAAATTAAATTAAAAAATTTTACATACGTATTAATTCGTTAATATGAGGCGAAGCTGATATGGGTCCGAGATATGAGGCGGCGTTTTGCTCCGCCTATCTGCCATAGTATTCAGTAGCACGCTCTAGCTCAAAGTTTCTTTTGGCTGTTTTCGCTGCTTGCACATGACGTCATTTCCGATGCCCTCCAGAGAAAAGGGGAAGAAGGAGCTCCCCTCTTATCAGAATCCTCCTTTGTGCCTCCCGGATTTGCACAGGCACGCACAGGCGTCGCTATTCTCCTCCCGGAAGATTAACCCGTCACTCAAAATTCTTACAAAAGCAGCCTTCTCTCTTCTCCTCTTACATGGTGTTCAAAAGTATGCGATATGACGTCTGTGCAAGGAGCCTATAAACAACTGTACTTTCGAGCTCAACACTTTTCAAGACTACAAACTCACCTGTCTACTCATCTCATGAGCATTCAAGACATCCCACGACAAACAGAAACAGTGCTAAATAAATTTCTGTTACAGGCAGAAACATTAGAAATAGTCTCAACTAGTGACAATATTTCTACAATAATACTTAAAAAAAACAAGCAAGCTGGTGATGATTCATGGTAATAAAACCCGAGACTCAGGAACACAGAAGGGGACGAACAAAACACAACGTCCGAGATGTAATGGTGCTACGGGGTGACCGCCCAACAACGCCCCTGTGGCTCAGGACTTTCCTTTGTTCCCACAACTAGCTCTTAATCTGTCCAATTATGCCATCACTCGAAAACCCAGCATTCCTTGGTCGACACATCTGCTTCTCCACTGCCTTATTTACGTAGTGGACACAAGATCGGTTTAAAACATTGTCTATTAATGACCCGATAATACCCCATTTAACTGTCCTACAGTGGCAACTTGAGCACAGTAGGATAGGCTTCGGCACGAGTTTTGCATACTCCCAGCATAAACCATTTGTCACGTAGATCTGGAAGTCCAGAAACTGCAAGTGCCCACTTTTCTCTCTTTTTAGCGTAAATTCCAATTCGAAGACTTCCTGATTATTCTTTCCAAAAATCTTCCCAGCTTTTCCTCTGCCGTACGTTCCAAAATATCGTCGAACAAAACCTAAGGTCTCTGGCGTCCCCCCTAGAAAACTCGACACACTGGAATCTAGACTGTTCAGGTAAATCTCCGACGGAATCGGCGCTACCGCTGACCCGATACAAACACCCTCTTTTTGAAGATACTCCTGTCCACTGTACTCAACCACTGTGGATTGCAAGTAATAGACTAAAATACTTAAGAAACTGACAACCGAAACTGCCGCCCCAGACTGGAATTTTACAAGATTTAGCTCCAGGTGGTCTTTAACCCGTTCCATCAGGAGATTCTTCTCTAAGGAATATAGTGCAAGTTTTTTATGTCCATTGAAAAAACAACCCGACGCTCAAAGCAATGTTCCCTCAAAATCTCAATTAGTTCCGCAGTGTTCCTTAGCGACAACGTGTCCTCTAACGGCACAAAAGAAAAGCCCTTCTGAGTGTACCCTGATACAACTTTCTGCCACGTTCCATTTTTATTAAAAAAAAATTCAATCAAGTCACTTTTCTAAAACAGTTGACAAATGAAATGTTACTAAAGGTCTGGATGAAAAAATTTTTTAACCACCAACACACTGAATGTGATTTTATAATGAAGGTGTCCACATGGCAGAACAAATCATAGTAGAGTACTCCAATGAAATTAATAATATTTTAATCACCATTGTGCAAAAGGACAGTCAGCTGACTAGATATAATGACAGACCAGCTTGTCTACACCACAACCAGAATCTGAAGGTATAAAAAATTGCTGAAAGGTAGAACACAACCTGAATGCACACACAAACAGATGTCACAACCAAATCAAATTGAAAACAATTCCTGAAAGCACAGAGATAAAACACAACACAAATGCTCAAAGATACTGGGTTTCAAATCTTTTAGAATACATGGGGATGATTAAGCAACATTATGTATAGAAAAATCAAACTGGTAAATTTGACAAGATTATGACAATGTTAGTGTGAATATTTGATAGTCATTTCAAAGTTTTCACAGTATCACATCTAACATAGATGTGATATATAGCATGCATAGATCAGAATGCATGCTAAAAGTGACACTGGATGGCTTAAGTTCAAAACGGGTGGAGTGTCATCAGTAACAGCAATCCCATATTTGCTCTAACAAGAGCTGTTACAGTAAATAGAGTAGTATGGATAGAAAGAAAGCAGCTTGTAAATTAGGGCTCCACCTCACGTTACACAAAGTATGAGCAAATTATACAACGGTACGAAAAGAATCAACTACACCAACATAAAGGACATACATAGCTGTGGCTATCAGTTCAAGACTTGAGCACCAAACTTTGAGGATAATACTTTGAAATTGACTGAAGATTGCATGCACTTATCATACACCAAGGAAGTTCCAAACATAGGGATACACAGATTAAACATCTATGCTACCTAAGTAGGAACACAGCGCACACTTTGCAGGAAAATTGAGAGCTTGAGCTTCCCTTGTAGGAGAAGTGATGTAAAATTGTGCAGTCAACAATAAAATCATTCACTGACAAATAAAACAGGCAATAAATTATCTCGCCGTCACAACGAAAGATTCCAACTAATGCAAGCAGCATGAATGTTTCTCTTCACAACATTATTCTGCATATACCAATATCACAGAATTTCTATAGACACAGCAAGGCTTCCGTGAGGCATGCATACACTCGTGAAAGATGCAAAAGATCATCCATAAATTAAAAAGTTGTAGACACATTTCTCAAACAAGCACAAACTTCCAAGTACAAAATCATTCTATATATAACAACCTACAAATTTTTGCAAGACATCTATAAAGGCACAGGAAATCAGGTGTGCCAAGCTAAAAGAAGCAAACAGAGAAAGAGTTTGAAAAGTTCCCCACCCATTGATCAATTATCATTTTGTTTAGTTCAGATTTATTAAGAACAAGCTCAATTTTGATCCTCTGTAGCCACCCTAAATTGTTTTCCTGTCATGCCTGAGCTTTATGTACCCCAGCTTCCAAACACTACACTAATATTTTTGCCTGCTCTTCACCACAGGGAGACAGTTTTCTGGTTCTATCATTTGGAGGCAATATTGAAAATAATCCGTAGGTTAACAGCGACTTAGGGAAAATAATGTGCATTGCCCCGTTCCCATTAAAAAATTTGATGAAGTCTAGGATTTCATCTAAAATGAGAACTGTATTTCAGGAAGTGTCAGGCACAGTTCACTGATGATCGTAACATAATGCAAATGAAGTGCCTTGATGCCTTGAGACATTTAGGTGATACTACAAAGGCTAAACAGGCTGCACAATGTTATGGCCAGCACTAATTTTTCTGGCATTTGTGCCATTGAGTACCAGAGGTCGGCATTTTAGGTCGCCCTCACTCACCCTCACCCTCACAGCCACACTCACCTAAGCCCCTCACTCACCCTCACCCTCACAGCTACACTCACCTTCAGCCCCTCACTCACCCTCACCCTCACAGTCACACTCACCTTCAGCCCTTCACTCACCCTCACTGAACCTCACGGCCCTCACGCACTCACCGCCCTCACGGCCGTCACGGCCCTCACGCCCCTCACCGCGCTCACGGCCCTCATGCCCCTCACTCACTCACTCATGGCCCTCACAACACTCACCGCCCTCACGCCACTCACCGCCCTCACGGCCCTCACCGCCCTCACGGCCCTCACCGACCTCACGGCCCTCACACACTCATAGCCCTCACGCCATTCACCGCCCTCACGGCCCTCACGGCCGTCACGGCCCTCACCGCCCTCACAGCCCTCACGCCACTCACCGCCCTCACGCCACTCACCGCCCTCACGGCCCTCACGGCCCTCACCGCCCCACGTCCCTCACCGCCCTCACGGCCCTCACGCCACTCACCGCCCTCACGCCCCTCACCGCCCTCACGCCACTCACCGCCGTCACGCCCCTCACCGCCCATGCGGCCCTCACACCCCTCACGCCCCTCACGCACTCATGGCCCTTACGCCACTCAGGCCAGCTTCGGACGGGGCAATTTCGCCCAGAAACTTTACGTCGCAACACCAGCAACACGGGCCGCCCGCGATCACACGCAGCAACCAATTGTTGCAATTTGCCATCGTCATCATAAAATTTTATTTTTCTTGGACTATTTAGACAGAATTACGCGTTATAAACGTGTTTTTATGCATTTAAACCTCGTTAAGAATACTAATGCACCTTTCTGAAACCAGTTTATTTCCAAAAAAACGATCGATTTCAAATCAGAACCAAGTCATTCGGTGTCATCATCACCGGCACGAGGTATCACGTGAAAATTTTGCGTCCCTGATTGGATGCAGCCGCTTCAAACGTATTCGAATTGCTCCGAGTTGCTTGCTTATTTCGAGCCGGACCCGATCTCAGCAATTTGTGTCGATCTAGGGAAAGCTAGAGAACAACCCGCCATTAACACCAAAATTGCTGAGAAAGATGCTCGATCTGAAGGGGGCCTCACGCACTCACCGCCCTCACACCACTCACGCACTCATGGCCCTCACGCCACTCACCGCCCTCACGCCCCTTACGCACTCATGACCCTCACCGCCCTCACGGCCCTCACGGCCCTCACAGCCCTCACGGCCCTCACCGCCCTCACAGCCCTCACTCACCCTCACACTCATGAATTTTCCTGGTTCAGAAACTCACTCACCCTCACCTCACCTGTGAAGATGAGGGTGAGTGAGGGTGAGTGAGGGCCCTCATGAGTGAGGTTTGCCGAGGTATGTTGAGTACTAACCAGTTTTGCAGGAAAGTACATTTCCAAAACAAGGCATACATCCAGAATTCACATTAATATTACTGTAAATCTCTTAATGTTTGCGAGCCCTTAGTTTTCACGAATTTCGCAAATTGAAAAATTTGCGAAATTTAAGGGCACACGAAAATATAGATATAAGAGTTTGAATGCAGGCATCTGGAATTCGCAAAATTTAGTGGCCACGATTATGTCCTCTGTGACCGATTCGCGAAAAAAAGAAGCCGCGAAAACAAAGGGCTTTACAGTATACCCTAAAATTTAAGAGGCAAGCAAAAAAAAAAGCGTTGATTATACTTCTTTTTTTTTTTTTTCGTCAGGAGTTAAGCAAATAAAAAGGATGTTTATCATGAAAAACTGAATGAATGTTCAAGTGTCCAAAATATGACAGACAGAGTGACATATATACAGAGGAAAACTCCTCACATGCATTCTAAGATGCCTATACCAAATTACAGAGCCCTGACAAGTAGCAAATCAACTCTCTTATAACACTGCCAAATGTATGAATATCATGAAGACTGGTCCTCTCTTGGGAATCTTTTCTAAATATTGAAAAGCTGTTCACATGACAATTATTACCTATGAGGCGAAAGAAATTCCGTGCCTGTCGTGGTTCACATGTTAAGCCTGGCCTTCTAGCATACTAACAGATAAACACTTGAGGTGGGACCTTGCAAAATTGTTAATGCTTAGAATTTTATCTTCTATAACTTCTGAAAACTTGATCTGATTGTTGTTTTCTAAGGCTGCTCAAAATTGTATTTGATTCTATTTGACAGCATGCAAATATAATGCAAAGTAAAGGCATAAAAAATGACAATGCAGTACAGTGGACTCAAAATATTATGACTACGAATCTGTAAATAGTGGTCTGAATTGAATGGTACACTGTTTGTAACCTCCACAGTAAATATTAACAGATTATCATAACTTGTCTCCCAATAAAATGACAAAAATTTGATTCTAACCAGCATTAACAGACAGGAGCCATAAAGCGAGCACATTAGCATCAAAACTGTCAACAATACAACCACAGCAAATCTATGCCAACAAAACACATGGCAAGAAGCCTATAAAAAGCTTGTAGAGATACAACCAGTTGGCATACAAACATTAAGTATCAAAACTATCTCTATCTTTGCAGAAATACTAATTTTGTGTTCCTCTAACTGTAAGTTTTACTCAATGATTGTTTGGCATTTTTTGGTCTGCAATAGCTTCCTGCTCAGACAATCGTAACACCTTGCTAACTTTCCACGCTGAATAACTATAAAATGATACAATACAATCACAAAGCTCAAAAGGCTCTAAAAATATTGGTTACGCTACTCCACACTGGCGCAATGCCCTTCACCAATGCAGGGTAGCATAATTGCAGGCCATCTCAACATAAGCCTACCTTGCAAATTGATTGAGAGAAGGCGGCACCTTCTACAGCATGTTGCACGAAGTGACACACAAAAAAGAGATTTCACAATTCGGCGGCTAGGCGTTGAGAAAGGCACAACTTGAAACAAAGATACATGTGTACTTTAGAAAACAATTTGTAATATCACAACAATTGCAGCCAAAATATAGCTAATAAAAAATGAATAAAAAGTTTAGAACAAAAAATCAGCTTCGATCTCTAAACTATGATGATGAAAAAAATGTTCATTTCAAAAGTTCAAGTAAAAAAGAACAAAATAAGCTCCTGGGTTTTAATAATAAGACAAACTAGCTACCTAAGCACACTTACACAAGACGTAATGCACTTTTCAGACTCCCAGTAGACGTCTTGCTTTTTCTGCTCCGTAGCTGCTATGCATATTTTGTTTCAAACTTCCCTGCAACAACGAGTGCAACATACTTCTCGTTTGAAGAAACTAGCCGGTGACGGGAAAGAATTCGGTAGATGCCCCACATCTAAGGCAGCACGGGCTTTAGCTTTCTGCCTTTAAAAACCCTTCGTCACAGATGCAACAAAAGCCCGGAGAAAGGCAAAGACTTTAAAACTGTTGGAGGCGGAGCTTCCACTTAATTCTTAGCCTATCCCCGACTAAAGTATCGCGCCAAAGAAACACCCATCTCTGTGTCTAGCTGCCGATCCATTTCCAGTGCGGCCCACTTCCCAAGGCAAACTCTGCGCCGTCGCGGCCCCCGAAGCAGCCTTCAAAGCAACGGGCCTAGATCACCGATGGCGGGAAGTACTCCCCGTAGAGCGCGTTGAACAGGACGGCTGCCAGGACGAGGAGGAGGAAGAGGGCGAGGAAAGCGCGTCCCAGTGCCACCTCCCAACGGTGCACCACCAGGTTGCGCAGGAAGGTGACCCCCACCAGGAGGCCTGCCAGGGCACCCGCAATGTGGGCGGCGTAGCTCACTTTGTGGCCCTCGTCACCCTCCGTGTAGCGGGTGTACACAGCCACCCCGACGTCCGTGCCCGCAAACGCCACCAGGCAAAAGAGGCGGATCCAGGCCATGTCCATCTCTTTGAAATTCTGGTGACGGGAGAGGGCAAAAACGTTGGGCCGTGAGCGAGAGCAGGCGTGTTTTCCCGCGTGCAGGTTGTGTCCTGACCATGGCTTCTTTAGGTGAGGACAGACAGCACGGTAAAAGATGCGACACGATCGACTAGATAAAGTTCTATTGGTGTGCGCCTGAGTAGCCCATGCCGACAACGTCTCCGCCACTCAAAAGGTGCAACTGAATAAAAAAGAAAAAGGTGTCTCGTCGCCATGGCCCTTGAGCGCATGTGCTTTCCGCTCGCCGCATCTGCTCTGAACTCGACGGATGCTCGGTCAAACATTGTGCCAGAGATCTCACCACTTCAGTGCGCTCACAAAACTGTTCTTGGTACCATTGAGACAAGAAACTAGGGTCAAAAATGAAGCTGTGTCTAAGCAACATGTGTAGAGCAAGCGCAAAGTTCTACATGATGCGGCACACCCAGAAGCACTTTAAAGGGACGTGCAAGTCAAAATCAGGTTTATTGTTGAAATTGTAGATTTTTTTTATTGTTTTATTATTTTTGGTTTACTTACTTTTATGAGTGAAAAAAAACAAAACAGCATTTGGTCGAGAAGTTGGGACAAAATGGGTCCGACTGACCCACAATGGCTCGAAGCAAGTACAAGTTTCAAAGGCGCGGCATGCATGGAAGCGGATATTGCCAGCAGAGGAACATCTACCACGGCCTGCTGAGCTTAACCATGGTAACGACGATGGTTCCAGCACAATCAATGTTCCGGTCCCGTTTGTCAGCACTACAGAAAGGATATAGCGTCCTCCGAAAACAACTACAAAATATGAATATTTCAGATACTTTTGAAATATTCAATTTAGAGCAAATGTTTCAATGACAAAAAATGTTTCAATGACAAAGTTGTAGAGCGTCCTCAGAAACATTGAATTCAATAATTTCCATCGAGAAACCTCTAATGCAATTCATTTTTAAAGGCGCTGAAAAGCGAATTATGAAAAAAAAAGAAAAAGTGAAAAAACGCGAATATTTCAACAGCGCCCTGTCAACAGTGTTCTCTCAGCCTGCGGGCCTAGTTTATTCAAGACACGGTTGAGAACGCTGCAATACAAGGCTCCCAAGTGCAAAATCACGTGTTTTTTTTTGTAATTTGCGGGCTTTTTTTGAAGCCCAGAAAAATAAACAGTGTTAGAGGTTTCATAATAAAAGCCACTGAATTGGATGTTCTTGAGGACGCTCTACAACCTTGTCACTGAAACTTTTGCTCGAAATTGAATATTTCAAAAGTTAATTCATTGTTCTTAAATAATTAGTTAATTGGGCAAAGTATGAAAAATAGCCCGACTTGCTCCAAACAATAAACATAGTTATTCCTTTGATTTTGCCTTCCTAAAATGCACCGAAATACTTTTAAACCTTGGCTAAATTAAGTTACGTGGAACACCCTGTGTGCAGGGAAGGGCAAGCGGGGGTTACAATTCCAGTGAACAAATCGGAGTGATGGAGTAGGGCACATGACATTGCATCACCAGACAGCACTCCGGTGGAGAGTTGTCAAATGCAACACTTTGTCTATCTAATCGATTACTTTCAAAAAAAGTTCACGCATGCACAGGCCCTCCTCGCGCAGCGGCGAAAACTTGGACTACACTTGGCGCTCTGGAGGGGGACTTGCGCCCACTCTCCTGCCTCCTCCGTGGCTCAGATAAGTTACGGATGGGGCCGAAGAGGTAGTGCAACGCCCAGACGCCACTAATACTTTCAGCTTTTGCCACTTGGTGTCGTCTTTACGCGAAAAAGGTCCAATATGGAGTATAGGGGCCACATAAAGCTTTCTCTCTTAGCCAAGCTATGCTGAAACAGAATATGGAAGATGCGGAATCTCCCCCGGGCACAGCCTGGCTACCATATCACTGTAAAATACACTCAAGTGGAATAAAGAAAAAAATACCAGACAGAATTTAAATTAACCGTCCGATGGTTGTCGGCGTACATGCACGGCGGTGATTAAATATTTGAAAGTGCCCGCCTATTAGTGCCGGCCCTTTTGATTCAGACGTTTCACGCTTCTCACAAATGAATTCAGAGGATGAGAGTTTACCCTCCGATGGAGAACCTCTGTAAAGGACCACCAGTTTGGAATTTCAAACCACCGGAATATAACAGAAGCAAACACGCCAAAATGAAACCGAATGGAAGAAAGGTGACAACTTTTCGCCTTCAAAATTTTCATTTGATGCTTCTAAACCTGGACAGCTAGCAAGCACTACACGTGCTCCCACCAGATAATTAGGAAAACGTATGTGCATTGACCCTTTCTTTATACTACACCTTTGAAAACAAAACCCAGCCAATGGGAAGCATCTCTGGGGGGGGAAAAAACAACCCAGAAGGTCAACGGGTTAAAAAGCAAGATACCGTATAGTATATGCGTGTAATGGCCCCACTCGTGTAATAGCCGCACCCCTAACTGTAAACAAAAAAGCCCACCCGGCTGCGGCAGCCAACAACATAGAGGCACTCTGTCCTGTCTGTTTGCACTTCTCGCTTCATCTCGAATAATCTCGAACCAGACGCAGTGCATCTCTTTGTGTTTGTGAGTATCCCCGGTTTCCCGCTGTCACCCACTTGAGGCTTCTGGATGGGGAAGTACACGAGTTACACGGACGGCTTTAACCTCAAAGGTATTGCCTTTGCTCAAGGCAACAGCAAGAGCAGCTGGGCGAAACTTCGGTGTCGACGACGCCGAGACAAGTTCCGAAGATGAGTGATCTACTACGGACTAGTGAAAAGGACTTTGCACGCCTGTCTATGCAATACCCATAAATGTTTTCTAGTTCTACCAAAGCGTGCAAGTACTTCCATTTAATGAAGGCAAATAGTAAAACTTTTGGCGGAAAAAAAAAAGAGATTTCCAAAAGCTTTTTTCATTTTTCTTCGTGTAATGGCCGCACCCTTAGTTTTCGCCCGAAATCACAAAAAAATACCTGTGGCCGTTATAAGCATAATTACGGTATCAGAGTTATTTCTGACATGAAGATGGCAGTACTGCAATTTCCTCACCAAGATGACAGTGGCCAGGTGGGCTGCGATGAGAGCGTAGACCCCACCGGATGCACCAGCCAGAAAGACTTTAGGATCTGACACCGATGACCCCAGGGAGCCTTCGAAAACAAAATGGGCCGGCACACATTTGCCAGAGCCTCTGAAAGGCTCGAAGCAACAAAGCACGTTCTAACACCGCTCCTACGGTACAAGACTGCACGCTTGAGTCCCACTTAAGAGAAACATGGCCATTGCTGTTGTCTCAAGTCACTACCATGAAGTTTCACAGCTCAGTTATACTTATTTCTGTCACTTACTGTCAGCAGCAAAGAGACAACAACAAAAGAAAGTACAAACACCCATATACAGATGAAGCATGGCATTTCAAGTGAACAATGAGACTTGTCATGAAGCAAAATTCACAAAATGACAGGCAGCAAAATGTGCTTAGCTACCTTAAAAATAATTAATCTCACATGGTTGAGTGAAATACTACATAGTATTATGCAAATTTTTGCACCATCATCATCATCATCATTAGGAAGGAATGACACCTCGTGGTAAACCAGAAGATTCATGAAAAAGTTTTGCTTCCTTCAGTGCGAGCTTAGAACAGCCAAATTCATTTGATGTCAGGTATGCATAAGGTTTAGATAGTATTTGTTAAACCATTCACGTGAAAGCATGTGAAATTTATTAGAAGAATTCAAGTCAAGAAAATCAATAAACTGCCTTTTTTTTTTTTTTTATACACCATGATATCATTGCACATTAAAGCTAAAAAAAAGTAGTGCTGAATTTTAAAAAAATAAAAAAAGGGTATAAATATTTACATATGAAAGAGCAAATTTATTAGAATGCAACTAACGACTGTTGCAAGTAAATGCTTACTCTGTGCTGAAAGATACTGTTGAAAGAAGGAAAAAGAGTGAGGTAGAACATAGAAGAACATGTGGAACCAGGGGGACCACTTGTAAGATCTGAGACTTCCCAAACTTATAAAGCATCAGACCACCTCCCATGCTTCCCAGCTTGTTACAATGAAACACCTGGGTTCAAAGTGGTGCAAAAACTCACCAGCCACCACCCCGGCAATGTAGACCAGCAACACTCGCCACCACTTGTGCACCATTTCAAGTGGAACTCCCAGCAGTAGCTGAATCAACAGGTTGAAGAAGATGTGGTAGGCCCTGCAATCGACACAATGTTAGGATGCTTTGCAATGTGACATACTGGAAGTGAACAAAAAGACATTTAGGCTGTTTTCTGCATACCTTAACAACGTGTTGCAGAAAGCCATCTCTCCCTCGAGACAGCATCAGTGGTAACGATAAGATGCCCAAATCGTAATCCAATTATGGTGGCCTTCGAATGTTTTTCATGAGGAAACTGTGTCCCGCAAAAACGGTTAATAGAGTTTCAAGTAAACTACCTGATTACTGTAGATCACTATCTAGGTATCTTTTACATCGACAGCTGTTAGTGGCCCGCTGCCCGGTTTTTCGACGGCGTCAGAGCAAACGCCGCAAATTTCTCTACTAAATTTAGCGGAAAAAATTAAAGTCACGTGACCTATGCAACAATTCAGCTTCCCCACTCACTTTGAGAACATGATAGGCCAGGGCTTAAAGTCTGGGGGGTCTCAGGGGGTCTCGACCCCCCACTAATTTTAACGGATGGTCTGGGACCCTCCTCCACAGCCCCAGCATTAGTGAAATCAAAATCATATCTTGCAATAAAACAGCTTGTTTTCAGGAATGTGACATTTGGGGATTAGCAATTTGAGGGTTGCAGGGACGGCGGAGACAGAGTCAGCAGTTGGTTTTATTTTATGTGCATCTAATACATTTCGTCAGAACCCCCCACCCCCCCTTTCTACCTTCTTGTAGAAACCTCCCTGAACTTACGGGAGACTTCAAGCACTGATGATAGCACTTCAAGATAGGGACGAGAGTAAGGACGAGACAACACAATGTGCTAACTTCAACTGTTTAATCCGGATTAAACAGCGAGACAACACAATTTAGCGCATTGTGTTGTCTCACTCTTACTCTCGTCCCTGTCTTGAAGCGCTATCATGTTCGCAAAGTTTCAGTACCAACTCGTCCAAGAATCCGGATTATTCCCCGCTAAATTCAGCGGAAAAATTGACGTCGTACGACCTATGCACCAATTCAGTTTCCCCGCTAAATTTGGCGGGAAAATTGATGTCATGTGACCTGACGTCACGGGACCTACAGACAAATTCAAGTTCCCCGCTATATTTAGCGGAAAGATTGACGTCACGTGACCTACGCACCAATTCAGTTTCTCCACTAAATTTGGCGGGAAAACACATCACAACTTTAAAATCATTTATTCAACAATGTATTGATGCTAAATCAATGCCGCATCAATTTTCTTTTTAGCGAGTCGCAGCCTTTCGAGGTGCTACGATTTGTGTCGCCCGCTAACAAAAAAGTGTGGCTGTTTGGTGAAGTTTCACTTTTAGTTCACGCATCTACCTGTGTGCCACTGTTGGGACGGCACGTGAAATAGGTGTCTCGACATCAGCCAGGTCACACCTAGTGCCGCTAAACGAGCTATACTCCACAACGAGGCGAAATGGCATTACTGAAACTTCCTAACACGGGCCTTATACTAACACAAAAAACAGGACGTTAGAAGAATGCTCGTCGCCAACAGAGCCGAGCCCAATACAATAAAAAGGTGGGGCCTACATGCTGCACACACAGAAACGAATGTCGGGTTTGGACAAAGGGGGAAGAGGGTGCCGATGCTCCAAGAGTGGTTCTCGAGCAATCCTGCGTTCGCCGCCAAGGTGAGGACGGCAGGGAGGAGCTTTGGTTGTCTGACCTCATAAACATCAGTTGAGAGTGCGCCTTGTCCTGTTTCCCTTCGTCTGTGTCCCTGTATTTTTTCGGCGCTTTTTGCTTGCTTGTCTGACCTCCGGCGCGAGCTCTCTACCTCCACCAACACTTTAGCGTCTCGTGTGCCTCGAGTGCGCGACGCAGCCAAAGCGTGGCGGAAGGCACGAAACGTGCTCTGGAAGCCGGGCATTCGAAAGACACGCCCCGGGAAGTGCTCTGTCGGTGACCGTAGTTGTACCGACACTGCGGTGGCAGTGGCAACACAAACGAATACCGATCTTACCCGGCGTGGGTGAGCATGTAGGTGAGGTAGCGCCACGCCTCTTTCCTCCTCTTGGGGTTGTAGATAAAGACGCTGTCCATTGGGACGGGACCCGTGGCCGAGAACTCGTGGAGCACCACACAGTAGTAGATGAAAGTAGCCACCTGGAACAGAGAAGGGCAGTTGCTGAGCTCGTTAAGATTCCACTGAAAAGTAGACTTTTCCCAAGTTCCTCACACAATAGAACCAAGTACCATCTTTCACATGATTAAAAAAAAACCGAGACTGCAGGTAACGACACACACACTCAAAAGTCTCAAACAAAGCAATTTTATTTTCTAAAACCTAATTAAATAGGAAAAAAAAAAAAATGAATGGAAAGGGGGAAGAGAAAACCCCCCAAGAACCCCTCTTTCCACAAATGTACATTCCAAACAGTTAGCAGGGCAATGACGGCCTCCGCGACATCTATCTTCTCTTATCTTTGAACCCTGTTACCCCGACCCAAAACGAACATAACAACTTTTCTTCCCAGAAACTTGAAGACACTTCAAGGACAGCACTTCTAAAAGCCTAAGAAACCGCTGAAGTTTGTGGTCCAAACCAAACGAAGGTTTATTAACAGCATTTCCGTGACTTAGTGTTGAGAGTGATTCTTTTATCAAACGTTCGTGGTCATCTTTTTCCCTTTCTTCCACTGATGTCAAAGTCCACAACGGTATGTATACAATTCTCACATTCGACCAGATGTTTCAAAACTTCAAAACACGGGCCCTTTTCTTTATACAGCGCTTATGTTCCGACTACTACGGAATGCACTGGTCACTTTCCACGTTTGCGGGAGACGGAACCATTAGAGCAAGATGACGAACAGAGAGATTGTGCTAGCTCCTGTGACGAAAACCTGGTGGGCGGTGTGTACGGCACTGCCAATGGCCTGCCATATTTGGCGTTTAAGGGCATAAAACATGTCAATACAACTTTTCCCGATTGCAAAAGCTCCAAAGACTCCTGGTCATATCGTCACGTCCGCTAGCGCCACCTCTCGACTTGGTGTTTGGACTGAAAGCCTGTCGCCCCCAGAGCACTTGTGCTTGTGCAGAGTGTCCAGAGTATCTGGACACTATTACCAGATCCAGAGTGCAGAGTATCTGGTAACGCCAAAAGAAGGAGTGCTGTACCAACCTCCAGGAGGCTGATCAGCAGGATGAACATTGGCGGGGGCTTGCAGCTGTACTCGTCCAGGTACTTGCGAACCACCGTTGCCCGCTGACGGCTTGGAACGACGGCCATGGCGGCGTAGTGGACCAGGCGCTGGAACCTTGGACGGTGCTCCCCAAGTTCGTGCGCATGGACCTACAGAGCGTGCAGCAACCGAGTTAGTATGCTTCTTGCACAGCAGGTGTGCCGACATCAAAGTGCTGAGCTACGATCGGAAGGAGAGTGTGTAGACGCAAAGGATAGTTGCCTTTGCCTCTACTCGCTGCATCCCCCCAATCGGAGCAAGCAAGACCGTCGCCTGCTCCTCGAGCAGAGGGAGCAGTGGCATCAGGGTCAGCATTCAAACGCCAGACGCCGGCGTCGTCTGCTACTCCTGGCGACGTCTGTCTTACTTTTTCCGAGACTTTCAGATTTTTGGAGGGTTGTAAACCCACCCTGCAAGTGTGCTTCCGTGCTTGGGTTCTGGTGACACCTTACTTGGTGAATCTCAGTTGGCCGACCAGTTCAACGAGTTTTTCAGCACTGCTTTCACTGATGAGGATGTTCTTTCAGATTCGAATATATCAGAAATGTCAGTTGAAAGCATTATGGAAGATATTGTAATTTCTACCTATGGGGTTATACGTGCCGGTGACCGATTGCCCACTAACTCTAGTCCTGGCCAGGATGGCATATCCACAAAGTTATTAAAGCTAACCAAATCAATTCCTGGCGCTCTTCTGGGAAGGCTGTTCCAACAATCCCTCTCCATGGGTAAATTACCAGACGATTGGAAATAGGCCCATATGTTGTTCCTATATTTAAGACGGGGGATAAAAATTCCTTTAACAACTACAGACCCATCTCATTCACCTGTGTTTCATGTAAACTTCTAGAACACATTATATCGTCGCAAATCATGACCCACCTAACTACCAATCAACTTCTTTTTATTAACTATCACAGCTTTCTGCATGGACGTTCACGTGAGACACAGCTCTGAGTTGTTAAATGACCATCATTGTGTTCACCTGTTCAGACACGTCGATGCCATTTTAATTGACTTCGCGAAAGCATTTAATCGCATACCACATAACCGGTCGATATATAAGCTGACTAAACTAAACTTATGCACAGGTGTTGTTAAATGGATTAAAACTTTTTGACTAACAGACGCCACTCAGTTGTGATTAGCAAATACCTCTCCTCCCCTCTCCCCGTGACGTCAGGTGTCCCGCAGGGGTCTGTACTGGGTCCTGTGCTTTTTCTTATGTACATCAATGATCTTTACTCTAACATAAAATCTTGCGCTCGTCTCTTTGCGGATGATTGCGTCATCTACCGTCCCCCTATGGACACTTACTATAGTACAATTTTACAAGATGACTTAGACACAGTTTCAAACTGGTGTGACACGTGACTGATGAAAATAAATGCACACAAAACAAAAGCTATAACCCTCACCTCGAAACGACATCTCACTTATTACACATACTTCAATGGTAGCGACGCCGTTGGAAGTGTCTCATACTTTAAATATCTTCGTGTTCATCTCACATTGCTAACAAGACGTCGCAAATTCTTGGCTTTCTCAAACGAACACTGTTTCAAGTAAACTCAGATACAAAACTTCTTGCCTACACTGCCCTTGTCAGATCTCTACTTGATTATGCATCAATCATCTGGCACCCTCATCAAACATATCTGGCAGATAATATATCAGCCATTTGGTTCAGTTGTACCAACCCCTGTATCACGTTCCCCTTATGTAATGTCCGAAAGGGCCTTTAGGGTTAAAATAAATAAACAAAAAATAAATTGTTTCTTAACGAACGAGGACTTGGCCTCCGAGAAAGAGAGAGGGAATACCTCGAGGATTACGTTGTTTTTTGTCCATGAACCAGTACCGGATGCGCTCCAACAAACAAGATGTCGTCTAGTTTCTACCACCATCACCGTCGAAGAGCAAACAACTGCGGAGGCGAAGCTTCATCACGTTTGTCGCACAGGCGATCGCTTGTGAAGGCCCATATTTCAGTGGGTTGACTACGTGTATTAAAATCAGACTGGGGGAAGCACGAGGATAGAGGGTACTATTCACTCTTTCTTTTACGATTAGAAACACAAGGACACACGTGCGAAAATCGTCGGCCGAGACTGCCCACCTCTCTTTTCCTCAGTCATGCTCAATTACGACACAAAACTCTAAATATTTGAGAAGTATTTCTGGTCATGGCCTGTTTTCACATGTTTAACCCAGACCTCTTGTTAAATGTTTTACCTTGATGGTTCAATTCTGTCCCACGTAAAGGACCGTTCACAACCAAGGTATTAACGTTTCAGGGTGGTGCCAGATAACCAAGAAAAAAATTGGAATGTGGGTATACGAATTTGAAATGCACCTACCCCTTGTCCCCTAGGTTTCCCAAACAACCATAGAAGAGACCAGAAGGTGGCCAAAAGCTCAAGCATCGTTGCAGGGACCCTTTTAAAAACTTTCCAAATAGTAAATACTCACCATCCTGGTGAACTCTTCGAAGGAGAGCATCCGGTTAGAGTCCCAGTCTGCTCGCTCAACGATTTCCTGGAGGACGCTCGGTGGCATGTCGTGCTCCAGCTCCTGGTTGTGCTCGTGCAGCAGCTGGAGGATCTCGTCGAGCGGTATTTGCCCATCGTCGTCGTGGTCGTACTAGAGGCGATGAACACGCGACAGAAACCTCAGGTTCACGAAACTGACTAATATCGTTGCTGTGATCATGTTTGTCATACGGTTCCATACTCACTGACAAGATGACAATGGCAGAAAAGTTTCAGATGCCTGCCCTCCAGCGTGCACGTGCAGCCAAAACACAGAGAAAGGCGACAAACATGTGCAGTGGGCCGGGAATTCGAAAGAGGCACCTTGCCGTCCTCGTCCTGACAGTGACTATAGACCCATTCAGAAATTCAGTGCCATCAATACTTTTGCGTGCTCACATCAGTCAAAATCTAGCATCGATTTGGCAATGGCAAAAGTATGAAAGTTATGATGTTCTCCGCTCTGCAGTTCTTTTTTCCTCTCTTCGTTTCAGTTTCAATGGTGTCAAGAAAACTATCACAGGGTACAAGGCACTAATTTGAATCTCTCTATAATATCACCAGATTTTCTTCTCATGAGCTGTATGGGCCGAGCATTTCAAGGATCCCCATAACACCCTCAAATGTGCAGCGCAGAGAAGCTTACCAGTCTCGTCAAGCTGGCATAGAACAATACAGCAAACTAATGTCTGGAACGTTCAGGCTCTGCATCAGTGCCCGTCTTCAAATTCTTCCTTCATCAGCCATCAAAAGGCAGCCAATAC
Source organism: Ixodes scapularis (assembly GCF_016920785.2). NCBI lineage: Eukaryota > Metazoa > Arthropoda > Arachnida > Ixodida > Ixodidae > Ixodes > Ixodes scapularis. Next base: position 45,577,486 of record NW_024609846.1, read on the forward strand.
CATGTACGGATGATATATACCCTTAGGATGGATGGATAGATGGACGGATGAATGAATTGATGCTAATGGCTGTGCCCTTTATAACGGGCAGTAGCTTGCACCACCTAGCCTAGATATGAAGAACCAAAAGTATGATTTCTCCCTTCGTACTTCTAAGCCAATTTGCTTACCCTCTGAAATTTTGTAACAATAAACAGGCGGTGTGGGATATCATTAGGATGACCTTTGAGGGATGAGACAGAAAAACTAAACAATCACCCCCCCCCCCCCCCTTCCCCCCCCTCTTCAAGGGAGAGCTGATAATAATTGTTGAGGTGGCCAGACTCAATTTCAGAAAGCGTCTATTAAGGATATGTTCTGCTATGCATGCTTGTTTGCCACACTGTTACACTCAATATCCCAGTACAAGCCTACATTCATTTATGTAGCACATAGTTTTAGGTTGCCTGGTAACTAACACCATACTTGTGGTTAAGGCTCCTATTACTTCATGGAGGTGTGTCCTGTCTTGCACGCTCATGTACTATGACGACGAATAAAATGCGAACAGCGGAGCGCGTGTCCTTCGATACATGCTGTGCTACTTCGAGGCCGCTAGAATCTGATGAAACTTGTAAATATATCAGCTTGAACTTTAGAATTATACTTGAACACAAAGAAAGAAAGGACAGCAGAGGACAAACAGCTGTCCTTTCTTTTTTTGGGTTCAAGTATAATTTTAAAGTTCAAGGTGATATATTTACAAGTATGTACCAACAAGCTCAACTCTTAACTGATGAAACTATGGGGTCAAAAGGGGCTGTGATGGTGCACACCTAGTCCGATGTGTACAGTCGGCACGGAATGAAACGCGAACAGTGGGTGCAGGGTTTTCGCTAGTTGCTGCACCAACTGAACCAGATGGGAGCTGCAAGAAGATGGCTCCTCTTTCGATGTGTTAGACTCTTGCTTAGTGCATCCAAACCTTCGGTGTTGCGTCTCTAGGTGACTCAGCGTGGGTCGAAAACTATGCGCTCCATGTTCCCGTTTCATTCCGTGCCGACTGTACACTCTCACAGACCCTCTCTTCATTTCGCAGTTTTATCAGTTCCTATACTTATTTTCACCTCAAGAACATAGTAAAAAAAAGTCCGGCTCCTTGCGTAGCATTACTAATTTACCCCTTTATGTAGATAATTAAGATATATGTAGGTGCATTTTAGATTAGATGTATGCTACCTTACCTAGACGCACACGCTTCAAACACCAAAAGCATCGCTTCTCCCCTCACAACCAAATCTTGTAAGAGCTACTTCGCGCGGCGCATGAACAAGGAGCAAAACTTCCTTTTCTCTTGAGGTGGAAATGCGTATAGTTGCCCTTAGGTCGCATAGCCTGTATCGAAGGCCACAGGCTGCACTGTTCGCATTTTATGCGTAGTGCAAGGTCGTCTGCTTCTTTTGCAAGGGGTTGTGGTAACGTCAGAACGCCAAGCTCTAATTGGTTCTGAATGAAGGATAGTAGGTAAACCTCAAGGCAGCTTTAAGGTCTACCCACTATCCTTCATTTAGAGCCAATCAGAGCTGAGCTTTCTTTTTGACGCCACCACAACCCTGCGCAAGAAGCAGACAACTTGCTCTCCGCATTAGCTAAGCTCCTTACCACAGTGGAAGCTTCTGTTCATTTATGCAAAACATAGCTAAAGGTTGCCTAAGCAAATAATGCAACATCTTTCATCAATAGGGGGATCGGTGGCCGAGTGGGCTGAAGCGCACACCCAGCTCGACGCGCGTGGAGCGAAAGCTCGTGCTGCAGAGCCCAGGGATCCTGGGTTCGAGCCCCACCCCTGCCCGTTTCGATCTGGATGAGCATCATACCGGCGTGCGGTTGTGTATCACTACTGCGTGAGCACGTTAAAGACCCCAGGCTAGCAGTCGTACTGCACTGGCAAAATTGGTCGTCTACAGTGTAAACCAATGTCGCCCCTACTGGCAGACCAACCTTATGCTGTATAAATCACTAAAACGTCCAATTTGACTTTTTTTTTTTTATCTTTCATCAAGTTTCCTAATATTAGTTCATGAAAGTAAGCTTTGCCTTGCATGCAGTGCTGCTGAGCTCGTTGTTATTGCATGAGCATAGGATCTTCTGTAGCATGTGAAGTTTATCGGTTATGATCAACTTTCTAAATACAAATGCAATGACCTTAATTATTTATAATATATATACTATATATATATAGTATATATACTATATACTGTTGCAATTTAACCCCCTGGCCCAAACAAAAATCTCGTCATGTAAAAGGTATAAAAGACATGCAAACCAACAAAATGTATAGTTCAATTTAAATAAAAAAAAAAAAATAAATAAATAAAGCTTTCTATAGGCATTTAAAAGTTTAAAGTAGGAAAGTGACCCACCTTTTCGAAGACTGATCGCCAGAGCTATAAGAGAGGAGAGAAAAAAATATCAGTAATAAACTCGACAGCTCGTAAGTTGTAGCATGGATGGTTCTAAGACACAAGCAAGACGTCATACGAGAATTTAGGCCACCAAGTAACGGTTAATTACGACGTCTCGTATCCTCCACGAGCGTCTGGCCTCGTAAAAATGGGGCGGAATAAAGGTAATTTTGAATTTAACGGTTTGAAAACTTCGCGCTTACCCGCTCTAACTCCACCACTTCGGTTTCCGATTTGGTGGAGACGCCGCGGTGCAGTTTTCGGCTTGTCTGCGAGTTGTCAGCCATGCCTCGTTATCGTCGAAGTCCGCACCCACGGTGCGATCACACAGGTAAGCTAGAAAGACATCCGATTACTCAGCACACCGAGCTCACCGGGGGAAAAAAAGGTCACTGGGGCTGATAAACGAACTGTATGCAAACACACAACACGACTGCCCAAAACAGTCCGCCGCTAGTCAAAAGAAAACACACACAAACGAAAAATAACGGCAGTTACAATGTTGCCAGGTGATATTCCCCCGATCTAAAGAACCCAGAGATCGTCGAAAACTCAGAATTTCACTTACTCGTGAAAGAATATTGACATGTTTCGGTTGGAAACATGTAAAAAACTTAGCCTCGTTTAGTGCTGAGTTATGACTTCTGAATTTGGCATAAAAGTTAAAATTCGTTCGCGGCCTATACGCGGAAAACGGCCTGTTGCCGCAGGTTGCCGGACTGACAGGGCCACAGGCCACAGTGCCAACAGTGCTACGGGGCGACTGGGTTTATCAGCGTTGGCCGGACGACGATCCGAGCAGATATGCGTATTGAAATACATAGCGTTGGAATGTAAGGCACACGCGCACGACCGTACCTTCTGTGCGTCATTCACAGAAATGAGAGCAGGGATAAAGCATCGGCCTCACCATCTTTACTGTAGGGTACAAGTTAAACACGCGTTGTTGTTTCCCGCGGCGGCTAGAGTTTGAACATGTTTACCGTTTCCTGAACACCGCTTCTGTATTTCACATGCGGTGTTCAGGTTAATTAATAACACATCTGGGTTTAACTGTGTTATTTCGAGGTACACCAAACCGGGACATCTGCACTTCGCATGGAGCGTTTCAGTAGCTTTTTAAAGGGGTACGGAAACGAAAGTTGCAATGTACAAATTTCGTTCAGAAATGAGTCAAGCATGACGGATAATAACCGTAAATGATAATCGCACGTTTGTATTTTGAACCGAAACGGTGCACTCAAGCAAGCATGTGATCTCTATAGCTCGAAGAGAAGCGAACGGAGAGCGCGATGCGTCATGGGACATCCGGCGCAAACAATAAAAAAACAAAAAGATTCCCCGCATTCGTGACGTAGCAAGGCTTTGCGTGGTTATGAGCTTTGCCGTTGGTGGCGTTGTGGTGGCGTCAACGCAACGCTAAAGTCCCTCGATGTTATTTCACTGCCATTAGTCAACGGCAAGGGGTCCTAGTCAACGCGTTACAACCGAGCCGTTCGAAATATCCGCGGGGTGACGAGCGTTTCATGTGTGAGATCAGACGTGCGTGTCGTGTTCGTGTGGCCCATTCTCCCCCTAGAAGATTAGCCCGTCGGTCAAAACTCGGACAAAAATTGCTTCCCTCACCCCATTCACCCCTAAGCTGACAGTGGTGTGCAAGCTACGTGCTCGTTGGGCCCGCCACACTTTTGCCACGTGATTACGCTCCCTCGCGCATACCCACACGCTTCAGGAATAGGGTGACCACCTACCTGCTAGCGAAATGCGGGACACGCAGGGCCAGGGGGGGTGGGGGGGTGGGGGGGGGAGGGGGGATCGAGGGGGGTAGAGAAAATTATGAACACGCACACCTGAACCGAGGTTCTGTTAACACATTTAATATTCCGTGATTGTACTGCAGCACTTAAGCTACAATAGTTTTCACTCCCAGTGATATATTTTTTATGCCAAATATGTTATTAAATGTGTCGAAGTTGAAAGCACAAAAAGCAACTGCAGCAGCACTCAATGCATCAAATGAAATTAAGAAACAGTAAATCTTTTTTGAGTTATTGTTTCCTGCCAACGCTTACTTTTATCAACATAATCCTACACCAATTTTCAACATTGTTCTTTTTCTTTTTTCCTTGTGTAACTGTCTTCAAACAAATATCCACAGCAACCCTTTCACGTTGATACAGCGATATAAAAACAATACCAATAAACGAGTAATTTTCTCTTGCAATATTTTGCCACTAAGGGGAGGGGCACAACGGAGTATGCGCGTCGGGTCTCCTGCAAAAACGACGGTCGCTTCCCGCAATGTTTGGATAGCAAATGGCGTACCATTTCGATTCACACGGTTACCATGTGAACTCCGCGCTTCCCCGTGCCCCGTTGTTTGTCAGCACCATGAGTTGCAGAGCGAATTTTACGACAGTGTGAAATGCGGGACATTTTGAAGATTCGGGAATTTCTCGCGGGACGCGGGACACGAGCCCTCAATGCGGGACAGTCCCGCGAGTCGCGGGACGGGTGGTCACCCTATTCAGGAATTCCTTGGGAAGATGAGCTTGAACGACACAAGTGACAATGAGGACACCGACACCGCCCTCCCTGTATTAGGTTCAGAAAGGGTATTTGGAATTACGCTCAACAGGAGTACTCCGGCTGTTTTTTGAGCCACCCAAACAAATTGTATTTTCTTACTACCCAAACTCTTCTTCACGGTATGCTATTTATTTTCTCGAAATTCAAAATAGCAATTGAGGAAACCGTAGATGAGTATGATGCCACAACCACCATTCAAATTTTCGCGCGCTCTACAGTGGTGTGACGTCTCAAATGGTACAAACTTTCAGGTCGCGCAGGTAGCATATGTCGAGTGTTTTCTGAGTGCTTCTCAGTGAATCAGCTACCAAGCATTCTTTTCCCACCATCGAATGTCTTGTAATCAGTTGGGAACATGGCTTACTGCCCACTTTGTACCATTTATGTCGTCACACTTCAATGTTGCCAGTAGGGGCTCCAGGTTTGAGCAGGACGATGAAAACAAAATTCGAAAATTCAACATCTTCGCGAAATGTTTTTCTTTTTACACAATACTTGGGGAACTGGTAGAGCCGTGTCAATCGGCGTTTTGAGCCAATTTTGAGGCAAATGAGCGACCATAAAAAATCACCGGAGTACCTCTTTAAAGGGATACTACAACGAAATGTAGGCGCTCATTTTTTGGTCTATATGTGTTCAAAGGAGCAGTATCACATCGAACATACCAATATCTTGTTAAAAAAGTCTCGAAAAGGAATTCTAAAACGAATTAAACGATTAGCAAAGAGCACCTGGTGGATAACGCCTCGCTTGTAATGCCCGTCTAGGAACATTGACAGCTGGTGACGGTGAGTGTCTCGCCTCTGGCCACGACGAGAGAAGAGGGGAAGGAGGAACTCCCCTCTTCCCGATAATCCCTTTGGTGTGACTCAGAAGTCGCTATTGTCCATCTACAAGATTATATAAGATTAACCCGTCACTCAAAATTCGTATAAAAGCAGCCGCTTCGGTGGCTGGAACGACTAGGCCATTCTCTCGACGTCAGCCTCGCCGTAGCTTTGCTCGTCCCGAGAAGACCTACGTCACGATTGCGTTGGATGTCACGTGGTCTCCTCTGGGCCTTCTCCGAGCGCTTGCCAGAGTGGGCCGTTTATACCATAGAGTTATTATAATGTACGCTAGAGGTTCAACTGGCGCTAGTGTCTATGCGACTTCCGGGAGGCAAATTGAAGCAGACAGCAACCAGTCTACTTTTGCCATGCTCCTGTGCATTCCTATGGGAAAACTCGCGTGAATTTTGTCTCTCCGCCAGAAAATAACATGAATAATGTTTATTATTTCGGTTGTACCGGATAGTATGTACATTTATTAATATTGTAAAAGTGTAATTGCTTTAATTACAGCATTTTTCTTTACCACTGAACGATATTAATCTTCGCTATATTTCAGGCCCAAACCTCTGTTCCATGGCTGGTATGTAAAAACAAGCGACAATTCTAAGCAAACTAACGATCGAAAAGAATATAGAGTGCGTTCAAGGTTCGCTAGCATTCCGGTGGCGCTTATATATTGCTAATATGCCCGCCCTGTCACTCTATGAAAATGACTCTGTCGTGCATCTTTACGATCGGTTAAAAAACATTCAAATGCAAAAAATAAAGTACGTGGGCTACGAAAGGTGTGTCTTTTTATTATTTCCTATGTCAGGCAGTTTTTATCGAGCACCTGTTCTCTAACTTGTCCCTATTTGCAAAGATTTAGAGCGTGCGGTTGATGATTTGAACCCAAAACATGCATCTTCGCGCCTATTCATAAACAGAAAGAATAAAGCAGTACAAATCGGACTATATTACGTGGCTTTCAATTTATTTTGATCGCCTCATGCACAAGAAGTTACTTATCCAGCGTTACTCCGTAGTTCTTGCCGTCTTTCTTGGTTTTCCACGTCCTTCGTTTGTTTGACACGTATATCACCCATGGTGGAAAGCTCCGACGCCGTGTTCGCGCTAACAGTGTCCGGCAGTGCACTTTAAATACATGTACGAAGCGGTTTTAGCACCGTTTTTCATGCCACGAATTTCAAATAAAAACGCCATAAGTGGCCAATTATTTCGTCTGCGTGACTGAGAAATGTTCCAATGTGCCTAGTACGTACGAAATATTCGTGATATTTGCTCTTATAATCGAGCGCAGCGAGAAAATGCACTCGCTTTTTCCCGTAGAAATGCATTACCGGAAGTCAATTTCGGACTGGTTGCTGTCTGCTTCAATTTGCAGCAGCACACTAGCGCCAGTTGAACCTCTAGCGTACATTATAATAACTCACCAGGCTTAAAATACAAACGTGCGATTGTCATTTACGGATATTGTGGATCATATTCAACCTATTTTTGAACACGACGGGAATATTTCAAATTTCGTTAAAGTATCCCTTTAAAGGGGCCATGAAACGAATTTCGGGCTGGGATAAATGAATTTAGTTTCGGTTTTTCCTAATAATATATCGTTGGGTAGTTAAAAAAAAAAAAAAGAAAAGAAAAAAGAAGAAGGTAGAAAGTTAAAAGCCTTATTTTCAATACGAAAATTTTAAAACACGGCAGTCTCTTTCGTACCTCCTTCCCTTCGAAACCTCTCTGCCTTTTCACTGTGGCACATCCGCGAAACCCAAAGCGCGTCACCCGGCCCAAACGCACGACACAAGACACCGGGCCTCACTTACTCCCTTCACCCCTAAGCTGACATTGCGATGGAAGCTATACGCTTGCCGGACCAATCAGCCGCCTCTCTTTCATCACCTGACCTTATTCTCTGAGCGTGGGTATGCGCGAGGGAGCGTGATCACGTGGTAAAAATGTGGCGGGGGCGCCCAACGACTACGTGGCTTCCACAGCACTAGCGAGTTTTAGTAGACCGTGTTTCCCGCTCCGCTAAGCCCCTCCGCTACCCGGAACTCTACAGCCAAGGCCATCGGCGCGCAGGCGCAGTGGCGGTTTCTTCGTAGCGGAGGGCTAGCGGAGCGGGAAACACGGTCGACTAAAAATCCCTACTGTCAGCTTCGGTGTGAATGGGGTTGGGGAGCAACTTTTGTTCGAGTTTTGAGCGACGGGATAGAGAACGGCAGTGTCTGGGTACACAAACGAGGGTCCGAAGAAGAGGGAAGTCCCTCCTTTCCCTCTTCTTGAACTGTTTGGTACAATGCGCGATTTGTTAGTTGAGGAGGAAAGCTAAGAAGGAAAAAGTAAAAAAAAATCGTTTCATGACCGCTTTAAACAGTTGAACGTACTTCCAAAGAGTGGCGCAACTCCGATGTTTAGTGCGGCTACATAACGGTTCTCGCTACCTCATGGCCTATGTAGCATGTTTGGAGAGTGGCGTCTCCACGGACCCCGAGCCATGCGGGTTCGCCCGCCCACGTCTGGCTGTGCGTGGCTTTCCCGTGTCCGGGGAAAAGGGCATCCTGGTGGTTGAGTCGAACCCGGGGTAGGTTTGGACCCTTCGGGGCCCCCCGGGTGAGGCAATACACCACTTCGGCCCCCGCTTCCCGTAGACGGGTGTCCTGGCTTGGCCCGACCAGGATGATTCAGTCAGTCGCCACTTCTACTATCCCCTCCCTTCTTTTACCTTTGTCTTCTCCTTCTTTTCACTCTTCTCATTTCTCTTCTTTCCCTTTTCAACTCCTTTGGCGGCAAGGGCTAACCTTGGGTGGCGACAGACCCTTTGTCCAAAACCACACTTGGTTATAGTACCTGGGCAGTGCTAATAGTCTAACGGTTCCAGCAAAGCCCTTTTTGTTATGGTCCGTTAACTATTCCCTCGTTGGGCTCCGTGGTGGGCGGCACACCACAGGTTCTGAACACTCTTTGCCCTCCTATGGCGCCCCCCTCTTCCAAACCTCGTTCAGGGCAAGCCTTTAAAAGGCGTTGTCTTGAACCCAAGACCATCGACAAAGATTCTGAAGGAGAAACATTTACGAAGTTTTTTGTTGTTCATTCACTTGATGAACAAAAACCTGTTGCAAAGCTGTCACCTTTTGTTGTTGCGAAGGTACTAGAAAACCTTGTCGGATTTTCCTACAAAGCTAAAAAGCAGCACTCCGGAGACCTCCTAGTGGAGGTAACCAACAAAAAACAGAGTGAAGCGATCCTTAAACTGACTAGTTTTCTTGATGTTAAAGTGTCGGTTAGCCCTCACCGCACACTCAACACCATCCGTGGGGTCCTCTCCGAGGACGACTTCTTACACACTAGTGAGGAAAAACTTCTCGAGGGACTCCAAGGTGTTGGCGTTGTTGCCGTTAAGCGCATCATATTCCGTAAAAATGGTGAGGAAATTCCTTCGAAACACGTAATCCTTACTTTTGAAAGAAACGCACTGCCAGAAACCATCAAGGCAGGATACCTTAACTGCCGCATCCGCCCATATGTCCCCAACCCCCAGCGGTGCTTCCGTTGCCAGCGTTATGGCCATGGATCACGCAGCTGTCGAGGGAAGGAGACGTGTGCAAAGTGCGGCAGCCACGACCATCTAACCGGCAACTGTGAAGCGGCAGCTTTCTGTGCCAACTGCAAGGGTCCTCACCCTGCGTACTCTCGTTCTTGCCCCTCCTGGCGACAGGAAAAGGAAATCCTCACCTTAAGAGCAAAAGAAAACTTACCTTATCCGGAAGCAAAGCAAAGGTACTCCTTTCTTTCGAAAGGCACATACTCCGACGCGGTGCGCAGGGCCCTCCGCCGCGAACGGAATCGAAGGCCACCCAGGTCTCGCCTGAAGCCCTGGCAGTGGCCTTTCGGGCCCCCACCCCCCCACAGGGGCAGCAGCTTCCCCCACCTTCTGGAGGGAGCACATCAGCAGCCCCCAAGTCTCAGGACAGGCAGGCAATGCCAATGCCCGTCCTGACCGCGACGCCTTCCTCCGGTGGAAAGGAGCGACACTCTCGTTCCAACTCACTGGAGAGGGCCTCCTCCAAAGAGCGGCACAACTTTCGTGCTGCTCTCCCTGTACTCAAGGGGCCGGAGCAGGCAGAGTTGAAAGATACTCTGCCCAGCACCTCCGCTGCCTCTTCGGCTGGTCGCGGCCGGGGCCTGGCTCCCCGTGATCCAAGCCGGAAGAAAACGCTGGCCAACACCAGCGACACGACTCAAGAGGCAGACTTGTCCATGGAGTTGGACGACTCGGCTGCTCCTGCTTCTGACTCGGATAGCATGGAGTGGCAGACGCAGACCCGTGCAGGGAAGAACAAAAAACCGGTTACTGCGCCGAAGTAATCCAAGTGGTCTCCCTCCCGAGTTTTAATCTTTTTACTACCGAGTTTTATTGATTTACACTTTCCTATATAAACAAATTTTATAAATGTCAAAAGTGAATTTTATGCAATGGAATTGTCGCGGCCTTTTAAGAAATATTGATGATATAAATCATTTTATGGATGAGCTTCGGCCGATAGCTCTTGCTCTCCAGGAAACTCATCTTCATGATCGCTCTCCTCATATTTTAAGACGTCACCGGGTCTTTAGAAAAGACCGTCTTAGTGATACTCCCTCTGGTGGCGTGGCAGTGGTTGTACAAGGTGGGGACGCCTGCTCTGAGGTCCCGCTCTGCACACCACTTGAAGCCGTGGCAGTGCGCCTTCTTTTAGACCGCCTCATAACTGTAGTATCACTTTATTTACCACCTAACACTCCATTACATCTTAGTGAATTGCAGGGTCTTGTGGGTCAGCTCCCACAACCCTTTATGATTCTAGGCGATTTTAATGCCCATCATCCCCTATGGGGTAGTATTCGTCAGGACTCTCGTGGAGGTGTAGTTGAACGTTTTTTATTGGCATCTGGACTATGCCTTCTTAATGGGAGAGAGCCAACATTTTTTAGTGCAGCTCACACCACATTTACATCCATAGATCTGTCGATCTCATCCCCCTCATTGTTTCCTTGCTTTACATGGAATGTTCTCAACAACCCTTTTGGCAGTGATCACTTTCCGATTGTTTTAGAGAGTGTTGTTCAGTTGCCCTCACTTTTAAAACGTATCCCTAGGTGGAAGTTAGATAAAGCTGACTGGTCACTTTTTGGGTTACATTCCACCTTGGACCCTTCTCTGCTTTCTTCCATGTCATCTGAAGATGCTACACTGTATATTACTGAGCAGATACTAAATGCTGCTGAGGTGTCTATTCCACGAACCTCTGGTAATGTGCCAAAAAAATGCAAACCATGGTGGAACAAGGAGTGTGCCACAACCTCAGCGAATCAAAACAGGGCTTGGGGCAAACTTCGCAGATACCCCACATCAGGTAATCTCGCAGAGTTCAGGCAGCGGAAAGCTAAAGCCCGCTGGACCAGGAAGCAGTCAAAATGGAAATCCTGGATGAAGTATGTCTCTTCTATAAATAGTTTTGTGCCAGCCAAGGAGGTTTGGGATAGATACAGGAAAATAAATGGACACTATAGGTGCTTTGCAATTCCTACTCTTGATGCCCCTTCTTCATCTTTAGTTGACATCGCCAACATCCTTGGTGAACATTTTTATAACACATCCAGCTCGGCAAACTACAGTGATTCGTTCAGTAGATTTAAATCTCGTGCAGAGCGGCAAAATATCTCCATGTCTGGAGGAGACTCTGAGCCTTATAACCAGCCTTTTACGCAGTATGAGCTTGAAATGGCACTTGACATAACGAGGGTTTCTGCTCCAGGGCCCGACGCAGTTCATTATGAAATGCTTCGTCGCCTTTCTCCTGAGTCCCTGAAAAGTCTTCTCTTGTTTTTCAATTTATTGTGGGAAAAAGCCTGCTTTCCCCATGCCTGGAAGCATGCTCATGTCATCCCGCTCCTAAAGCCGCAGAAACACCCTTCACTACCATCAAGTTACCGTCCCATTGCTTTGACGAGCTGTGTTGGGAAAACATTTGAAAGGCTTATAAATAGGCGGTTAGTATACATATTAGGAAGGCAAAAGGTCACTGACAAAAATCAGTGCGGGTTTCGCCGAGGTCTATCTACTCTCGATAATTTGGTTCGCCTGGAAACCATTATACGCGAGGCATTTGTGAACAAGCAGCACTATGTTGCAGTGTTTTTTGACTTAGACAAGGCGTATGATACCACTTGGAGATATGGTATCCTGAAAGACTTGTATGATTGCAATATCCGTGGTAGGATGTTGCAATGCATTAACAACTTTCTAACAAACAGAACCTTTCAAGTCCGGCTTGGGAGCACCCTCTCTAAACCTTTTGTTCAAGAAAACGGAGTCCCACAGGGAGGCATTTTGAGCGTCACTTTGTTTGTACTGAAAATGAATTCTCTCACACGAATGCTACCTCGGTCTATTTCCTACTCTCTTTATGCTGACGATGTACAGATCTCCTCATCTTCTTGCAATCTTTCTAGTTGTGAGCGGCAGTTACAACTGGCTATAAACAAACTTTGTAAGTGGGAAGACGAAAATGGTTTCAAGTTCTCTGTTGCAAAGACAGTCTGTGTGCCTTTTTCCCTACGTCGTGGGCTCTCCTTAGACCCAGTTTTGAAACTAAACGGTACTCTAATTCCTGTTAGGAAGGAGCACAAGTTTCTTGGTGTCATATTTGACAAAAAACTTACCTTCATTCCCCACCTGAAATTTCTAAAAGAAATTTGCCTTCGTTCCACAAACCTTCTGAAAGTTTTGGCTCATAAATCATGGGGGTCGGACCGAAAATGTCTGTTGCATTTGTACACCGCGCTTGTGCGATCTCGTCTTGATTATGGCGCCGTGGTGTACGGATCGGCTCGCCCATCTGCTCTCAAGATGTTGGATCCTGTACATCATCTTGGCTTGCGTTTGGCAACAGGTGCTTTTCGGACATCGCCTGTACTTAGTTTGTATGCGGAATCAAATGAGATGTCGCTGTGCAAAAGACGTCAATACCTCAGCCTAACATACGCGTCTAGGATCCTAGCAAACCCTGATCACCCAACGTATCATTCCATACAAAGGTCTCAATTCTACCGTCTCTTTGAAAATAAGCCAAACATCGTCAGACCGTTAAGTTTTCGTGTAGAGCAATTTTGTTCCTCACTTCAACTTCGTCTGGACGAACTTAACCTAATTCAAAACACAGTCTGCGTGGCGCCCTGGGATGTGGTACGTGTTTTTTGTGACTGGACTCTCACTAAGTTTAATACAAATAGCATATCAGCTCTTGTGATTCAGCAGGAATTCCTTGACCTGGAAGAGAAATATAAAGATTATGCTCACTTTTACACAGACGGTGCCAAGACTTCATCGTTTGTCGGGTGTGCCGTGCATTCAGGTCGTTTTGTAAAAGTTACACGTCTAGAGGAATTTGCGAGTATATTTACTGCTGAAATCTATGCTGTGTCTTTTGCATTGGATTATATTCTGAAGACTAAAACTAGACGGGCCGTAATATTTGTGAACTCTCAAAGTGCCATTACTGCAGTTTGCTCTCTAGAAGCCACTAAGAATATGCTTGTGGAACAGGGGCGAAGTAAACTTAACGGAGCTTTACGTAAAGGTCACAATATAAAATTCTGCTGGGTTCCGAGTCATGTGGGAATAAAGGGTAATGAGGAGGCAGACAGGCTCGCTGCATCTTCAGGTAACTGCTCTCGATATCAAGCTAGCTTTCCCTATCAGGATATGAAGTCATTAATTAAGTCGTCACTTTTTAGTCTATGGCAGGCAGAGTGGGCCATGGAGTCTAATAACAAGCTCCATGTAAGCAAACCAGTCCTTGGGTCTTGGGAGAGCTCCTCACTTAAGAACCGCTTTCACGAAGTTGTATTGTGCCGGCTTCAAATCGGGCACTCCTTCCTTACACACAGATATCTCCTTTATGGGGAGGATTCACCAGTTTGTGAGCACTGTGGAGACAATCTTACTATACTTCATATTTTATGGATCTGCCCGGAATTCGACACCGAACGTCGCGCTCATTTTCCTGAGTTTTTTAGATTTTGTATTCCATTTCATCCCGCTCTTTTGCTGGGAAAGCACCCTCTCGTTCCTCTTGATCGAGTTTTATCATATATTACTAGTACTGGCCTTATACACCAGATCTAGTCCCAGTTGTTTTCAGGATCATCTTTTTGTAATGAGGTAACCATAGGAGTTTCATTAGTTAATTTAGTCTGGCGCAGTATGGCCTCCGTTGCTGTTGCGCCAAAAAACCCGCAAACAACAACAACAAGCCTATGTAGCAAGGTGCCCAACGATGCTAGATTACCTTCCAACCAAGCTTCACAGGCATCCACCAGGTGCACTTTGGAAGTGTTGTAAGTTGGGCGAGTTGGTATGATGACATGGTGAACAGAACAGTGCACAAAAAGACGAGGACAGAGAAAAGAAACATGAACAACACACAAGCGCTGACTTGCAACTGAGGGCACGCATGGCACGTACAGCGTGCCCTGCGTGTTTTTCAGAACGTCCTCTTCTTTTTTCTTTTGTGTATTAATTCAGCTGCGAGTCAGCACTTGTGTGTTGTGCATGTTCCTTTTGTCTGTCCTCGTCTTTTTGTGCGCTGTTCTATTCAGCACATTGGAAGATCGTTTAAGTAGCTTGAAATTTAGTTTTCTTGCGCCTTTCAACGAAAGACTGGTGTTTTTGAGGTTATGCTGCAACGTGCAACACATTTTAGCTAGAAAATGAGCGCTGGTATAGACCCTTTCCGGAATTCACTCTGGCCACTTTGATTACTATCATAATCATCTAAAAATGACATATGTGCTGTACTAATGGCGGCCTCCTGTTTACTGATGAAGGAAGATGTTGAAGATGCTTCTAACAGATGATTCGGGACCTATAGATTCTAGATGTTAGCGCGACGTGAAGCAGGAATTGGGCGCAAGAGCTGCGTAAGTGTTCGTTTCTAACTCAGTCCCAGTCCATCTGTCAGTAGCACACACTCGGCTTCAAAGCCCCTTGATGTATAGAACTCTAACGAGGCGTCTATGTGGGTGGGCGGTTCGTTCCGACTGGCTGCATTTGTTTCGCCATCGACACTGAAAGAAATTCAAAAAGAATTGTACTGAAGTGCACATTTTCGTTTACCGTTGACTTGTAAAAGTGACGGTGCCGCATAATATACTGCAGACCACAGGTTCATTGCCGCCATTAGTACAGTAAAAGATCAACTGCCATTTGAGCCACCAGATGGCACTGAATTCCGGAAAGGGTCTATTTCGTTTCCGTACCCCTTTAAAACAATGAAAATGCTCACGTTAGGATATGGAGATTATGCGTCGACGGACATGTGGATATTGCATTCTAAACTGTGCTATGGGTATATTAACATGTGAACGCTATATATTTAGGGTTGTTCGTTTTCGGGTTTTATATCTTTTTTTTTAGATTCTGGAGGTAAAAGTCGGGTGGTGCTATTTTTCAAGCTTTTAATCGGGGAGAAATCAGGTTTTTTGTGGAAACATAGCGAAATTCGGGTTTTTTTCGGGTTAAATTTACAAATGTATTCAGTAATACATTCGTCTTTTTTATATTGAAGGGTATTACAAGCTCCTTAATGCTAACACGTTAAAATTAGGGATCGGTTTCAAGTTGGTAATCGGGGGGACATCAGGGTTTACCAGTTTCAATTGCGGTCTGTCGCCTCAAGGGAAGCACCGGCCACGGAATCCTCTTCTCCCTCAAGTGTCAATAAGAACCCCGAGCGTTTGAGTGAAGGCCGTCTTCGAACATATATTTCGCTATGAAATAAACGTGTTAAGTTTTCCCGATCTGTTTACGCGATTGACTAGCTCAGACGTTGTTCGTGAGAGAGCCAGAAGACCGCCAGTGAGATGGCCATGCTACCAGAGAGACCCTGCTTGGTGTCGACACCTAACAGCGGTCGAAGGGGGAGTGATAGTGCATTTCACAAGCTGCGTGTAGCAGGGCCGAAGCTACCTGGCGTGCCGAAGCGGCTCCACCTGCACAGGGAGGAGACGGAAATGTCCCTGCGAGGCTTCAACGCATATTGTCGCTTTTCTTCAGCCTGCCTCTGTAGAATGTCACGGTGAGTTAGGCGCGTTCGTTGGGCGGTTGGTTGAGAGCCGTGTAGCCTCCACAGCGCTGCACGCAGCTTGCGAAATGAACTATAGGTCACCGTTGTCCCAAGGTAGGGTAGATAGCCTGTGTGCGCCGTAAACTCCGTGCGGCGTAAAAATAAATAGGTTGGTTATGTGGTTTTTGAATTCGGGGAGAAATCGGGTTTAACCCGATTCTCCTGAAACACGTTCGGGGTGTAAAAATCGGGTAAAATCGGGTTTTACCCGAAAACGAACAACCCTATATATATTCCTTCCCATTTTATTTCTTTAAATCTTTACATCGAATATCTTCATTTTGCTTTCGCCACGCCCAATCGCCCCAACATGTTGGCGCGAATTTGAACAAAAATCTGTGTCTGTGTTGTCCCTTTTTTTCTTATTTTTTTTTGTTCTAAGTCTTGGGTTTTACAATGTTGAAAGTTCACCAGCTCGCTTGCATCTTTGTAATTTCTAGAACACGCTCATAATTTATTTTTCATTATGAACGAACAATACAAGAAATGTTGACTTTAGGTGGCATCGATTTGAATGTGATATACTGTCTATAGTCGGTGACAGGTCAAGAACCAAGTGGAAGCTCCTCCCACCCCTTTACACTTTAGCGGAGCGAACGCTGGAGAGGGGGCGACCTCCTCTCCACCGTTCACTCCGCTAAAGTGGAAAGAGGTGGGTGGAGCTTCCACTTCGTTCTTGACCTGTCACCGACTATAGACACTTTCGGAAAACAAAAACGGCATTCACCCGATGGAAATGCGCTAGCACTGGATCTTTCTCACCCCTCTCTCACGCCTTTCCATTCGTTTAACACCGCTTTACAATCGTTTATTACCCTTTTTGAATCGTTTATGACCTGCTTTCAATCTTTTTTCACACCCTTGATCACTCGTGGAAAGAACCAAATTCATCGCCGGAGCGGCAACTGAGCTGGGCCAAGGCTGGGCCACATTCTAAAGCGGCGCGTCGCCTGCTGTTTTCTGGCTCCGCGCCAGCTATGCGACGCTCGTATTGTCCGAAGCGCTGACGTCAGCACGCGTCACCCTCTCCCTCTCTCCCCGCCGCCGTGGTAAGATAATACATATGTAAACACTATACCTCCTCACCACCCCATTCTCTTCGTGACGTCATGCATAGCGCTGACAAAGGGACGCACGAACTGACACCGGCGGGTTTTCGTGAAAACGAGCGTTTAATACTAACGCATTAAAATCAAGTTTCAGGCAAAGTGGTTTTGTAGAAACATGATCAAAGATGCGGGGTTCGGAGAATCATCGTCAAAACCCCGCCGCCCTTTACTGCTTTTTCGAAATTTTGAATATGAAGTGTACATATGAACATATCTATAATAATAAAAAAAGAACGAATGTTCTCCCACCTACTGTATATAAACAAAACCGCCCAACATTCATTTTACATCATCACCTCAGACCAAGGATACTAACTCCGTCTAACTAAAACCGTGCTGTACAGCCAAAGCTACTGCGGGAGAGAGTGTATCTCGACCTGTTCAAGAGAAGGAGAAGGAGGAATGGGGGAATCCAAGCCCTTCTCCCCCGGTCCTCCTTTCCATCCTTTTGAACAGGTTGGCATACGCTCTCTCCCCTGTAGCTTTGGCTGTACTGCACGGTTCTAGTGAGACGGAGTATAGATTACCTCAGTTGTGGAACCATCGCAGAGGGGGTACCCCCCCCCCCCCCTTTTTTTCACTTAATTAGCCTCCCGACTGAGCTAATCAAGTAACGTTGACCTCTTGTAATCCGCTATGATTACAAAAATGTTAGATTGACTAATACATGGGTTGCACAGACGTCACATCAGCGGTCATTGTGGTGTTGGGCATGTATTTTTTTTTATAGCGCGCTTTTTTTTTTTTTGCAGCACACTATCGAATCTTTTTCTCTCGTCTAAAATGCACAGGAGAGATAACCTCGGTTGGGGAACTCCCGCGCCAAAGGGTACCCCTACTCCCTCCTTGCACACTCTAGGGAGGCTATAGTTAGGGTGGGCGCAATCGCTAGATGGGGGTTCACGGGATATGGACGCCATTTGATTGCTAAGTTTTGCTGGGGGTCTGCGGGGCAAAGGGTGGTTTTATTTCGTAACTCAGGTCATAAGAGCCCATTAATGTGCTTGAATAATTTACGAAAGCTATAAATGATTACTTTTCTATAGCCACCAGCTTTGCTTCTATATGTTAAGTATTTGCTTAACGCGAAAAATGGCAAATTCCTCCGTTTTGGACGTCGCTGATTTTCTGGCAACCTTGCTTTCTCCTCTCGACGTTTGTAGTTCCCGAAGCGAGAAGGAAGTGAGAAAGGCTACGGCGAGGCGTTCGTTGCTTACAATGGGAGGCGAGAGGAGGAAAGGCACACGGAGCAACATAGCGGGTGTCTGCTCTCGTGCAGGCAACATTGGTGCATATCCTTTCTTAATCCTCTCGCTCGGGCGCCGCCATTAAATTGCAAACGCTATCCAAGATTTGAGTTGCGCCCACCCTAACTAGAGCCTCCCTACACACTTCAGTCCGTTGAAGCGCCATCTAGATTTTCGTTTCAAAACTATGTGTTCCATCATGGAGTACGGCGAAACGCCGTCTAGACGCTGTGCTTTTAAACGTACGCATTCCATAGAATACTTTGCAGTTACCATAGCAGCCGTCCGGCACGTCGAACGAGGCGAGCCGTGGAGAGAAAGAAAGGGGGGGGGGGGGGGGCACTACCAACACCGCCTAGAAGACAAGGCCCTAGTGCTGACATTTTTGCGTCAGCATTGAAGGCCAAAGCTGGACACAGATTGGAAACGAGTGCCGTGTCAGCCCTCGGCTTTGAGACAAATTTGAGCCAAGCGTTGATGCAATCATCGTGTCCAATCTGTGGCCAGCGTTGGGCTTCGCTGATCACGACATTTCTATTAGTACTACGGTTTTGTTATCTAGGAGGTGTTGGTACTGCTCGTGCATAAAGTTCCTATAAAAAGAGCTTCCTAAAAGAGCGGCATTCTTGGAAGCGTCGACTGCGTGACGGTGCAGGTTTTAGAAAGCGAATGGTGGCGCACAGCAGAAGATTGAACTGAATTACGTCATTTTGTTCCAGCGGAATGTGCTTTCTCATCTATATCGGTTGTCGTTATTTGTAAAAAGGAGTATCAAGGGACTTCACTAGTGCAAGCAGCGTTTATAAGCAGTTCCGTAACTGAGCTATTCTTATAAAGGTTCCACCAGCACATAGCGACGACGTCATGTACGAGTCATGCATTAAAGGGGTCCTGACACGACCTTTTGACTGGTTCTTAATTTGCACCGAACATGAGCGCACTGAACGTAGTAACTTAATGAAACTTTTCTCAAATTTCGCTTTATTTTAAAAGTTCTAGGCAAATTAAAATTACAACAACAAGCAAAAAATAGCCTTCATGACGTCCTTGGTCCTGGCTTGAGTGGCTGTAAACTAGAGGAGGGGTGGTGAGCTCAGCGAGCGCTCACGGCTGCCGCACTCCGTGTCGACGGCTCGAGAGAGCGCCACTAAAGCATGTGCTGGATAGGCTGTATGAAGCGGGCGGCCAGGGCGGCTCGCATTGCATTTACTGCGCGATTAAACACTAATTCAAGATGACACTTCACTGGTCACAAACGAGAGAAAACACGTGGTAAAGATCAGTTCAGAACCGGAGCCACTTTGCGCTGCCATACCGCCAAACAACCAAACCGCAAGCCAAACCTGCTCACCGAAGGCCTTCGGAACGCTCGTAACCGGTCGGATCCTAGAACCCATACGACCGCAGCGCTGCCTCGTACATCCGGGTCCTTTCTATGCTCTCAGCTTGTCGGTGCTTGATCCCACTACCCTTTTCTAGTATGCGCCGCCTTTTCCACCGTCTGGTGGCGGGTATGTCGACGGGTCAGGTTTTAGTTCTTGTTTCCGTACTTTTTAAAGCTGCATTTGTTTCGTTTCTGATCTAAGATACCAAACAAAACATGAAAGTCGCTTACAGCCCCCTGTAGCACAGAATTAGAGCGCAGCTCTTGAGGAGGAGGGGGGAAGGGTACTGAGAGCAGGGTATACCCCTCCTACCTCCTGCTCACCTCCTCATCTTGCCTGCTACTCTTCCCTCCAAGCGGCGTCGCCGTCGCCGTCGCCGTAACCGTGAGGTCACGTGACCCTCGTGACCTCACGGGGTCACGTGACGTCACCGGGGTTACGGGACGGCGACGCCGCTCAAGCCGGAAACGAGCGCCTAAGAGCTGCGTTCTAAAACTACCATAAATAATTGAAACGGTTCGCGCCACTTACATTTTGTATTTCGACTAAAAAAACTTTTAGGAGCTCTGACCAGTAGTAGGGCCAGGACCAAAAGCGTCACGATGTAGTCACATATCGCGCGCTTTCGGCACCGCGGGTCGCCCCGTAGGTAAAGGAGGTTTCCGCGTCGTCCGGTTAAAATATGACGCACTGATATTTAGTTACTCTCTCTGTGATCGCTGACTTGCCCGAACCCCAAGAGACGTGGAAACCGCAAAAAATGTAGACGCTTACATATGATTGCAGGGTCCCTTCAAGCTTTACTGGTCTTCAGGATTGTGTTGGTTAGGCTTCACCTAAGTAGACTTTTTACAGAGGTGAAGCCACCTAACAGGGTGAGAGGTAGAATTATCGTTCAATTCTGCTTGACAAATATGTCATGTATTGTTTTTCTTTTCTTTTTTTAAACATAGAAAAACACAAAGTGCTATCTCTACCCCTAGCCTTAGCCTCCGCCGATTTCTTTAGCTACCAATCTAAAGGCATCATCTGAATGCGCATGACTCCCGGATTCTGAAATGCTATCTCGTTCCACCACTCTAGTTATCACTCTATCGCTCTAGCTATCACTCTAGTTAATTAAAAGGGTGATATTTTGTTTGCTGCCGAAACCGAAACATTGTTCTCTCTAGTTTTTCCCCAGCTTTCCCCGCCACCCAAACGTGACGTCACTGGCGTGAAGCGAGGCGCGCGGCCGTCACTCGAGTACGCTCGCGCCCGCCTTTCTCGTTTCTAACAGCGAGAAAACAGGAGCGTTCGTACTATCTGAAATTGATAATAATTTCTATTTGCACAAAATATTACCTTGGCCTACATTCTGAGCATGCGGTCGTGTATCACTCTGCGTGGTGCACGTTAAAGACCCCAGGCTAGTGGTTGAACTGCACTGGCTAAATTGCCCATCTACAGCTGAGACACCAGGCGCCTGTTGGGACTGACTAATACCCGTGCCACACGGGCAACTCGAATGCCATTTACAACGAATGACATTTGAGCGGACGGCCAATCAGCGCGCGAGACTCCGGGCGTGGCGCATTCCACGCGAGACAGATTGCGAGCTGATTCGCCGATCACACAAATGTCATTCGTGGTAAACGGCATTCAAGTTGCCCGTGTGGCACCGGTATAGACGCTTTACAGCAGCTGTGCATGGGCGCCGCCATAACTGACCTTCAGTTTTTGTTCCCTCTTATTCCGTTCGCTTCACTTCATCATTACCCCAGCAGGACAGGTTATTGCCATTTTAGATGCTACTGTGTTCTTGTGCCCAGCATAGGCCCCTGTGAAGACCCGTCAACGCCCGCTTCAGTGGCTCGGCATCTCGGTAAGACAAGAGAAGGGCGGCTATGGCGGCTCAATCTGGCGCGTGTGTAAAGCGTCTATAACTTTCGGCTGTATAAATATACACACACAAAAAAAAAAGAATTACAATTATTAGGCATACTCAACTATTCAGGCATTCACGCTCTGGTTGGATGGGCGAATACGGCCGAATATTTTCAAATCGGGCGGCGTCTTGTAGACGCACTTCACTCGACGCTCCGAGAACGGCGAATTAGCGGCGGACGAGGCAAGTTAAGTTGTGGCTATCGTTTCGATTGTAATTTATTTTCATATTATGAGCGTAACAATAAAAAAAGTCATACGAACAATTCAAATAAACAAATCTGAATTTATCAATCGCTAATCAATATGAATTTAAAACTTGAATATTGGCGCACCCTAGGCCGCCCATGATCGTAATGTTGGGCTTTCTGTAGGGTGCTTGTGGCGCCTGGATTGAGTCAGTTGGGTTATAAGAATACCTCAAACACCTCATCGCGAACTGTGGACAGAAGCCCTGAGCACACGGCCATAGTACGCGGCTCACAGAGAGAGGGGCTTGGCCACTTTGTAGACCACGCCCGCGTGTTCTTCCACAGATGGTTACAAGGCCACGAAAGCTCTCTTACACTTCATAAAAACAGCATATCGTTAACAAACTCTTTAAAAAAATGCAGTACGCTGCAAAATGAGATGACAGTTATCAACGTAACGCTTATATCAGTCGCGTGTGTGTTCGCGTGCGTGTTTATGATTTCTTATTTAATTTGCGATATGTTCTACCTCTATCTCTCAAACCTTGAAGACCGAACGGCAACCTGGGATTTCTGCAGGGAAGATAATCATCTTAGCGCCCTTCTCTTCAAAAGTGCAAAGAGAGCCACGTTAGTAGAGAGGAGGTTCCGATAAAAACACCTAAGCACTTCTTATGAGCTGTAAATGCGAAAGCATGAATGTCGTTCTTCCGCGCTCTTAGTACTTCGGCGCCTGCGAAACGTGACGTGGACGGCCACGTTTCGCAACTGCCGAGGTAGAGGCCGACGGCCGAGCGCGCGCTCTCGTGAAGTGGCCGCGCCGCGCTGAACTCGGCCCTGCAGCATCTCCTGAGTTTGCCCGAGCGGGCTGTGGGGCCAGGCCCGCACCGCCGCACCTCTTGCAGGCGGCCGGGCCGCGGCATACCCTGCGCCGCCAGGGCAAATGCTTCTCTGGTGACGTTTCTTTCTTTATTTCTTTTTTTTTTCTAACTACGCCGCGCGAGAGCCAATGGGAGCCTTGTTCCTTGATGACGCGCGACAGTCAAAAGGAGCCAATTTATCCGATTTCTGCTACAAACGACAGGCTTCGCTCCTTTGGGACAGGGGAAGGTGCCGTTTGACGCGGCTTCAAAGCTGATGACTTCGGTTCGCTCTAGGGGAGCGTTAATGCTTTCGCATTAAAACTGGAAAGCGCGAAGTCTGCGTCGACTTTTAAAGTCCAACTTACAAAGATTTCCCGCAGGGTAGGAAAATCCTCCTCGCCACCCTCCCCGTTTCCCCCTCTCAATGCTATCTTGACATCGGGGGCGGCGGGGGACTCCTTTTATTGCTGCATGTTGAAGCTGAATAATCCGGGATCTTATCCCAGATAAGTCAGGATAAAATTCCGGCTTATCAGTTTGCCCTCTGCAGAAGAACAAACTGATAAATATCTGCACAATGGCGGATACACGCGCGAGCTCTTGCGTTTGCACGTCGGCTACACGAGCCCTCGTGCAGCCGGAGCACAAGTCGAAGATACCAGCTCTTGCTATTTGCACGTTCCGCGGTGTCGGACGTTGCGCCACTGTACAGTGCGTATCATTCGGCACGTGACTTTTGAAAGGGGTCTATCGCGGTCTTCTAGGCGGGCGCTGCAACAAGACGTCCACGCTATGCAGCAGCCTCGTCTAAATAGGGAGTTTTCGTAGATCGTTTTCGCTGTCCCGCTATGCCCTCCGCAACACGCTACGCTACCCGAAACTCTACAGTGAAGACCATCGGCGCGCAGGCGCGTTAGCGGATTGTTTGTTGCGGAAAGCTTAGCGGAGGGAAAAACGCGGTCTACGAAAACTTCCTAATACAAGCGCTAAATTTAGCGCTTGCGTGCGCTAAAATTACGTACGTTAATCTAAAACTCCCTAATGAGGTACAGAGGGGAAAAAAAAAGCGTTTATTACAAGTTTGCCAACCCAAAATAAAAAAAGCAAGCAAAGGCCACTTTTGTGCTCCTTCAAGCACGGAGTAGGCACGCGGTCCCGCAAGAGCGGTCTTCTGGAAAGACGCGAAGGTCGAGAGAACGCTGCATCAGATGTAGGACTGCGGAGCGCACACTGCCGAATTCGTTAGACAACGCCTGTTGGACAAGTAGTAGTCCAAGTTTCCGACTAGGATGGATGTAGTGGGGCGACGGCACTTAGACACTGTCTGCTCCGCGTCCAGGCAGTTAACCAGCAAGTAGGAAACGGTACCGATGGCCAGTAACAGTAGCACGGTGATGATTGCAGTGATGGACGCCACCACGATAACGGAGTACGTGCCGTACCCGACGCTCGAGGCCGCTGTAAGTCCGTCGTCGTCGAATTCGAGTACCTGGTGGTCAAAGCTCACTTCGAGGTTCGGCGCTCTCAACGTGGAGTCCTTCATGTCAGCATTGAGAGGTTGCCTGTGGAGAAATATGTCCACAAGGTTCTGCTTGGGGTCGATCTTTGAATCGCAGGGAACCAAAAGCCGGTTTTCGGTTTTCTGAAATTCAGGTTGACCGAGCTGCTGGCTACCCGGGAATAAAAGCTGAAGCGTGGATTTGTCCTTTTGAAGGTCATCCTTATGAAGACTGAGCTTCTGAAGACCGTCGTTTTGAAAACCATCTTCGCGAGCCCCGCCTTTCTGAGGACCGTTCTTCTCGAGACCACCCTTCTGGAGACCATCTTTCCGGATACTAGGATGTTCCGCTTCTTTCTTAATGACCGCGCTAAGGCGGTTTTCCGCGGAAGGCTGACGATCAGTCGTTTTGTTCTTTGGAGGGTCGATGACGACGACCGACGACTGGAAGTTGCGTCTCGGCTTTATTCGGTGCATGAATATCATGAAAGGATGGCCAATCGGGTGATGGAGCTCCGACGGTGCAGATTCGTTCTCAGCGGTCATTGACCTTTTTAGGTGTTCTACGAGACCTTGGGGGTTTCCGAAGAGACTTGAATGCAGCAGTTGCTGAATGTGTCCTAAGGGCCCCTGGGCAAAATTGTTGTGGCCCATTGTGTTCAGGAAACTGAGCGGCACTTGCCGTTTCTGGCGCCGGCGTGAGCGCTTGCTCAGCCGGTCTTGGTTGAGCTTTACTGGTGCCTGCGTCACAGTATCCTGGTTCAGGTTACGCATCATGACGGAGAAAGTGGAGATTCGTACGATCCGACGCGGAGGCGAGGCTAGTCGTGGCCTGTGCGCTTCAGAGGGCCTTCTGTTGATCTGGCTCCCTACGGCACCTGCACGTCCTGCTGCAACGTGAACAAAGTTACTCGTCAGAATGGTTAACTTGGTGGAATGCAAAATATCATCTCGAAAACTAATAGTCTCGTGTTTATCGGTGTGTTATAAATGACCTATAATAAAGGGAGAGACACATGCGCGACAAAACGTCCGACGGATCGTACGACGCGTCGCAAAGTGTCAAGCGATGCTGCAGTGTGCTTTATATCGAGACGCGACCGCAAGCCATTGGGACATTCGCGCCTTGTATGAAGCATGGCAGCCAAATACGTGCCATGCATGAGAATCACAGATGTCCCGGTAACTCAAAGTCGTATCTGAACACAACATCTGCAATGCATTCAGTTATTTCGAGCAGGTGGTGTGAACAACACGCTCAAATTCAGGTTTCCAGGAAAGTTGCACCGACATCACATCTGCAGCCGTTCTAAGAGACCCAAGTGCTGCTGCGCGTACCTTATGCAGCAGATATTTCGCATCACCGAATTCATTTTCCTATGCAAGAAAAAGTAGGAATGACAATAGACTGATTTGAAAAGTCACATGCCCATTGCTAAAAGATTTGAAGCATTGCACTATGGAGGAACAAGCGACACCGCATACGTTAGATTATCTGAAACGACATAAGCTGAAATGAATTGGCATATTAGTAGAGTTTCTGGGAGTTCCAACACATGGCAGTGTTGTTTGTGCCCGCCATTAGGCAGCTATTCCACAGCTTCCAACAGACGTCGCACTTTCTAAAGGGGTTTATTGGTACAGTGCGAGTCACGTCGTGTTACAAGACATGCATACGCAACTTTCGGCGATGGTGGTACCGCGGTGTGAGAATTGCGCTCCCTGCTCCTTGACGATCGGCCTCAGAATAAAGGTGCTTGCTTACACCTTCCTGCCGTGGAAGTACGAGGAAAGGTTCTTTTATCGCTCGTATTTCGCAAAATGAGAATCACTCACTCGTCGCGATACCAATCTCTGTTACGACAATCATCCAGATGACCGCCATTTTAAAAGAAACTGCTGCGCCCCCTGTAGGCCGTGAAATTCGCAAATACCAGCCGTTCTAAACGAATTTGACAGACCTGTCCTTCAAGGTGCTAATCCCACCAGTGCTGTGAAGTTGCCACTTCGGAAGTGAAATGATTCCGGAATCATTCCGCACTTCAGCGACTCCGGAATGGAATGGGAATAGAATGGGCTCGTTTCTTATGCGAGCTGTGTCGATTTTCATCTAGGGCATACGGGCTGACGACGCAATTCGTTAGCGCATGATAAGTGGCTCTTGTAACAGCATCATTGCACAGGAGGTGACTGAAGCCTCGATTGTATCACTGGCTATATGCTCCTTCGAGGATAAAAATGGCGTGGCTTCAGTGAAGCAACAAAAACTGAATAGTTGCAGACAGACATAAGTGTCGTTCCAGGCGCCGCGAGACGCGACAAAGCGGCTGTTGTAATCATGCGCGATTAGCGTGTAGCTTTCAACCAGGCTGTCGAACCGAACCGAAAACCGGAGCGAAATCGTTATTTTTATTTAAACCGAAACAAGACTGAACCGAAATCGAACATTTGATATTGATCCCGAACCGGAACGGAACCGTAAACTGTGTGGCGATTACCGATTCATTGAAAACGGTTGACGTAATTAAATCTGAGCCACACCTTCTTCCGGTTGGTGGCGCAGAGTCAATTAAATATTCGCGACAGTGGCGTCACCGGCTCCGTTTTGACTAAACAAACGGCTGCGACGACATGTAGACAGCTGAGTAATAATGAAACAAATGAGTATATTTATTCACGTCTATATGCAGCGCGAATCAGCGTCGGCGAGTCGGCGTGGAGGCGCACACTTTTACTCTTTGCTTCAGATTACGATGGACCGCAAAGGGCGCTACGGGCCCCAGGAGCCAATTCATAGCTCAGAGGGCGTCACGTGTCCTTTCGGTTAGGCAGAGCGACGCGTGGAGCGTGGAGTCGGGTGATAAGCTACGAACTACGGATTGGCTGGTGTAGCTCGTTGCGTCCATCGCGATACGTCGTAAGGTGAAATGGGGTATATCTGACTATGCCGAGAGGCTAGAACTGTTTTTTGTGCGTGTGAGTGTGTCTGTCTTTTCTTGTTGCCAAGTGATTTCCCTCAAGGAAACAACAAACCAAACACAAAACATAAAAAAAATTGACGGCTGTCGGCGTGTTTGTTTTGCGCTGGCGAAATCTGGAGGCGCCAAGAGGCGAAGCCGCGACGAGCGCGACGCATGCTGCGCCGGTCACCGGGACGCCAGTCGCCCAGAAACCTGAAAAGTTCCTTGAAGTTATGTTGTGTGTGTATGCGTGTGTGTGTGTGCGCGCGCGCGTTTTCTATAAATAGCAGGTCACCTGTTTTATTTGTTGTCCGTTTTCGTTAAACTGTATTTCGAACGGTGCCGTGGGAACGCATCTACCACTTAAGTCAACGGTCCATGTCAGAAAGAGAATGTGTGGTATGGATCGTGGCTATATACGCAGTTGAGCATTTGACCGCAGCGCCCTGTTGTCTTTCTCCTCTTCAATTCAGTTCTTCGAGCAAGTCGTTCGATCGTGCGGTGTAGGCAGTTTCGGTAGTTTGCCGTTTGGATCTGAGATCATCGTACCGACGTGCGGTCGTGTATCAGTACTGCGTGATATCCGTTAAAGTTCCTGCATGGATATATTTTTCATCTGCAGTGGGTGACAATGTCGCCGAACACTGGCAGACGAAACGTCTGATGTCTAAACAACTAACGACTCATTTGTTTTTTGTGGGTTGTTGGCGAGCACGGTGCTTGCTACTGTCACAGTGTCACTGTGCGGGCTGGCTGATTGACTTCACATGTGAGTTCTGTACTTTGGTGCAGTTTCCATGCGACTGTATATCCACGATACGTGGTTATACAGTCGCACGTATACGTGGTTATACAGTCGCACAACAGCTCCGCTAGTGTGCTGTTAGAGACGATGCCGCGTATACGCAAACACCCTGCATTAAAGTTATAATTTTAACGCAGGATGTTTGCGTATACGCGGCATCGCTTCTAACAGCACACTATCGGAACTGTTGTGCGAATATTCGAAGAAAAAAGCAAGATAGCTTCTGCTTGCGCCACGCACAAATTAGACATTTGGAAGGCCTTATAAAAAAACAACCCACTAACCATGTATCTGCTGAGGGTATATGGTCCATTTGCGAAGAGAATCAGTGGTTTTAATTTTTGGCTTCTTTGCGACTAGCAAGTCTTTTACACTTGATCGCGCGATCGATGCCTGCGGTGACAAGTGTCACGAAGTGCTTTATACGACCACCCTTTGGCTTCGTAGAATGAGTGCTTTGAGGAAGCTTTTGCATACTTTTGCAGACGTCCCACGTCTGATAACGTCAGCGCGCAGTTTTTTGCTGCTATTTTCTAGCAACAATGCCCTTTTGCTCGTTTTTACGTGTAGGAATGTAACAATGCCCTTGTTCTTTTTTACGTGTAGGAATTAAAGGAATGGAATGATGGAGTTCAGTCATTTTAGGAGTGTGAATGTGGTCCAGTGTTTTATTCCGAAGAGTTGAAAGGAATGGAATTGTTGGAAGCTCTATTTCTCCGGAATGGAATTGGAACGAAATGGGGGTGCCCTTCCGCCACACTGAATCCCACTGATCTACGGGCCTCTTGCGTTGCTCAGGGACGCGGCTAAAAGGTACTTGTTATAGGACTTGTTTGAATAGTACAGAGCTGAGCGTCTCGAACTGTCACAGATGTAGAAACGTGCCTGCTCTGGTGAGAAATGAGAGATCACGAGGAAAATAGAAAGAAACAACAAAAATTTGAACGTCGTAGAAGCGCAAGTCAAAACTGAAGCCCGATTCACATAATGCGATTTTAACTGCAATTTCGCAGTTGCGACGGTGAGGATCTTAGCTTCCAGCACGCTATAGGCAACCTGCAATGCGGTTTGGTTTGGCGCTATTTAGCGACTGAAACAAGAAACACTGGGTATCCTGGGATTGGCGGCTGCGTGGTTCAAACGTGAGCTATTACTCTGGTGGTGCCGCTTAGCTATAGTGTCCGAAGCAAGAAATACTGGGTAGACCAGGAAGCCACGATCGCATAACATGCCAGTACGGCGGAAGCTACGGCCCTGGCGGGCCGATCGGAACGTGACTACGTATCACCGGAGTGCGCTTTTACTGCGAAGATGTATCGGGCTTTTCGCTGCGTCATACTCCAATGTGTGTGCGTCGCGCTCGTATCCGTGCGCATATCGAAGCCGTCGGCACGCAATGTGGGGCTTATCGTTAACCCTTTGCCAAGTTACAGCGAGAAGGTGTATAACCGTGGGCTCACACTCTGCTGGCGCCGCCTGGCTGTTGCCGGCTGGCTATTTTTGACAGACGAGCGACGTAGCAACTGCGAAATTGCAGGTAAAATCGCATCATGTGAATCAAGCTGAAGACGCCAAGAATGTAAGCCAAAAAACGCCGTCCCACGCGTTAAAAAAAAAAAAAAAAGCGTCGGAACGTTAGATACCCTAAAGTCACCACCCAGTGCTTAAAGCGCATGGTCAGGATGAGTTCTTATTTATGGTCTCCCAAAGAAGACACTCTTGATGGTAGAAGCTTGAAGTAAACACGTGCTCAGCAGCAGCAAGCTCAACTATGGCCATCAGTGAATACCACCTATTGGCGACGTGAGCTATCGAAAGCGCGTCGCTGTGGTCGGCCCTCCACAATTGGCCGAATGCTGACTATGACGTCAGCAAAGGATGTTTCATCGATGGAAATAAGAGGAATGTAAGAACTTCAATTTTGGCGGTGTTGGCAGTGTTGCTTTGAGAGCGCTATGATTTCAGGCTTCCACCATGCCCATTACAAACACCATTGAACTTGTTGTTCACAAGGTATTGACGTCACGAAATGTAACCGAACGAAGGCGCCACCGAAACATCTCGCCGCTAATAGCGACGGTGGCATGAATCTGGTATTTTCGAATGTCTTGCAGCGTTGAATCTAGACGATTTCGGATGTCGAAAAGTGTTTTTTTTCCCTTCTTCAGCACTACACAGAAAGATGAAACTCAGCGAAGGTGCCATAAGTAGTGTGGGGCCCAATCAGGTGAGCTTATACTACCCAAAATGAAGGCGCAAGAGTTTGTTCAGTGCTTCAGGGCAGGAGGCCTATCTGTTGCCAACGGTCTCTCCAGCGCGTTCGCAGAAGCGATATTACCGAACTAAAGGCAGGTGAGCACCAGGAACGCAGAATAACTTCACGATTTACATGCATGCTGCCTTCACAATGAAAGTAGCTCGGCACGAATGATTCTGTCATCTGAACTTACGCCCGATGATGCCATCCTCGGCTGCCCTGCAGACCACCGTCAGGGCCAAGATGACTAGGGCGAGAAAGGCGGTGATCGTCCGAGTCGTCCACTTCGGGGACATGACGAGGAGTCTGTCACTGGGGTGGCTCGGGGCCGCTGGTCCTTTGTGGGCACTTACGGTTACTGCCGTTACTCTGGAAGGCAGAACAGGCTCACGAGGCCCGCGAGTTCCTGCGCCCTCCATCTTCTTCTTCTGTCAGAGGCGTCACCGAGCAACACGTGCACACCATGGCGTGTCACGGGCCACTATACAATGCTACTCTTCGGAGCGACCGACCTTCGGTCATCTTGGCGCTCAGAAACATTGTTTTCAGTTATCTCAAGTTTTATCCGAAATCGTAGCAAATAGCTTCCCATCCTCCAGCAAGGTTAAAAGAGTCCGCGACAGAGGAAAACAATATCGCGTGGGCTCTCTGATGCGCTATACACATAAAGCTCAGGAAGTCGGATTTCTGAATCGCAATGATCTCTTCAAAAGTCCGTCAAGCAACATTGGAGGTCACCACTTCTTAGGCACGAAGCATGTGGTTGGATACGATTTCTCGCCGAGCGCTGACGCAACCCTCGTGTCCGATTCACGTTTGTAGTACGTTGTTGTTTATTTTGGGCGAATGGAAAGGGGGAAGCTAGAGCCACTAAATGAGCTACGCTTAGAGTATCGGCACTCCGTTCCCCGACATTGTTGTGGGCGCCGCCATTTTGGCTCGTATGCAGAGCAGACGCAACTGCCGATCGTCATGATTCAAAAGTGCGACTTCCTCGGCATTCGGTTCGGTGTTAGAAAGGTTATGTAACGTTGCTTTGCTCTGCCGCGAACTGTTTGAACATTTGTGGAGGGCGGAAAAGCGCTTCCTGTGATTTCAGATAAAGCTTCAGATAACTGGCAACCATGATTTTAAGACACAATATGGCCAAGTGACGTTACTCTGAAGCGTAGCTTATTTAGTGGCACTAGGGGAAGCCAAAGGCGGACCGTGACTGTAGGGGTCGCAACCAGGTGTTACCGGGTTTAGCTTCCGATTCCCGAGATGGCGCTAGCTGTGCATTGCCTATGTATAGATCGAGCAAAGCAGCTGCTTCAACCTAGAGAAGGCAGACTGTTGAGCGTTGCCCCAGTTCCACACAGTTCTTAAGCAGCAATGGGCGGAGCGGTGCCGTCACCTCCGATACGTGAGGTAGGAAGCAGCCAATATGATTAACCAGGCCCAAAAGACGACGAACGCCGGCGGTATCTTCAGGCGCAGACATAGCTTGGATAGCCTCCACCTCGTCAGGATCCGGGAAGATGCCTTGGGCGCTGAAGATGACTCTGAGAAATTTCACGCTGCTCGAAGCGAAGGTACATTTATCTCGGTTGAGCGTGAGTCCCGCCCTCGCCAGTCGGTCGAGAACTTCCCGGAGGCGACGGTCGTGTTCCGAGCGGGTCTTGCCGACGACTAGGATGTCGTAAACTATGTTCACTACACCCGCTCGGCCCTCGAGGATCCGGGACATCTGCCGTTGGAAGAACTCCGGTGCAGATGCGATCCCGAACGGCAGCCGGAGAAAACAGTACCGGCCATACAGGGTGTTGAACCTGGTGTACTCGTGCGACGTTGGTGCCAGCTTGACTTGGTGGAAGCATGACGTGGCGTCTAACTTGGAGAACACAGTCGCCTCCCCAAGCAGGCTGAGGCATTGTTCCACGGTCGGCAGTAGGTGACGCTCCCGAAGGATCAACTTGTTAAGTCCAGTGAGGTCTACGCAGAACCTGTAGCCACTGGTAGCTTTGAGAACGACGACCAACCCGGCGCACCAGTCCGTAGGAGTGTCGACGCGACGGATCACGCCGTCGGCTTCGAGCTTATACAACTCTGCCTTGACGACGTTGTGGACCGGGAGCCGAATGCGTCGGGGTACACTCAAGGAAAACGGTGTCGAGTTTGACTGCAGAAGGATGGTGCACTCCTCTTAGAGTCTTCCGAGTCCACGGGAGAGGTTGGGGTCGAGCCACAAGTCCTCGGAAGGCTCAGGAGGTTTCGAGATACAGTCGAGGAACTGGCAGACCCCCAAGGTCGGAATTGCTGGGAAACCCAGCAACGGGACGGTCATGGTCGCCAGCATGTACGTAGAGCCGCTGCTTTACGGACCTGCCATGCCCCAAGAGTGTTGCCACAAAGGTGCCTGGGACTGGTAAGCTGTGATTACCAGGACCTCTTAACTCGCCCTCGGGGTCTTGAAGCTTGGAGGGAACTCCGACGAAGGTGTTGGGTCCGACAAAGGCGTTGCATTATGGGACGTTTTCCATAATTATGTCACACGTGACGTCACGTGTGACGTCGCGTGAATGAATGTGACGTCACATGAAATTTAGCGGAAAACGTTTCCTCTAAAGCGGGGAAATTGATGTCACGTGAATTCAACACTAACTCAGTTTCCCCGCTAAACTTAGCGGGAACATTTTCGCTAAATTTCCCGCTAAATTTAACGGGAAAATGTTGGTAAATTTTCCGCCAAATTTAGCGAAAATTTCTTGCTAGATGGGAGGGGAGCAAGAGAGAAGGAGGGGAAGGTACGGAGGGTAGGAGGGGCATACCCTCCCCCTCCGTACCCTCCCCTCTTCCTCCTCAAGAGAGGCGCTCTAATTCGGCATTACAGAGAATCAGAGGTCGGCATTTTAGGTCGCCCTCACTCACCCTCACCCTCACAGCCACACTGACCCAAGCCCCTCACTCACCCTCACCCTCACAGCTACACTCACCTTCAGCCCCTCACTCACCCTCACAGTCACACTCACCTTCAACCCCTCACTCACCCTCACCCTCACAGTCACACTCACCTTCAGCCCTTCACTCACCCTCACTGAACCTCACGGCCCTCACGCACTCACCGCCCTCAAGGCCCTCACGCCCCTCACTCACTCATGGCCCTCACGCCACTCACCGCCCTCACGCCACTCACCGCCCTCACCGCCCTCATGGCCCTCACCGCCCTCACGGCCCTCACGGCCCTCACGGCCCTCACCGCCCTCACGGCCCTCACCGCCCTCACCGCCCTCACGGCACTCACCGCCCTCACGGCCCTCACCGCCCTCACGGCCCTCACGCACTCAGAGCCCTCACGCCACTCACCGCTCTCACCGCCCTCACCGCCCTCACGGCCCTCACCGCCCTCACGGCCCTCACGCCACTCACCGCCCTCATGCCACTCACCGCCCTCACGCCCCTCACGCACTCATGGCCGTCACGCCACTCAGGCCAGCTTCAGATGGGGCGATTTCGCCCAGAAACTTTACGCCGCAACACCAGCAACACGGGCCGCCCGCGATCACACGCAGCAAACAATTGCTGCAATTTGCCATCGTCATCATAAAATTTTATTTTTCTTGCACTATTTAGACACAATTACGCTTTATAAACGTGTTTTTATGCATCTAAACCTCGTTAAGAATACTAATGCACCTTTCTGAAACAGTTTATTTCCCAAAAACGATCGATTTCAAACCAGAACCAAGTCTTTCGGTGTCATCATCACCGGCACGAGGTATCACGTGAAAATTTTGCATCCCTGATTGGATGCAGCCGCTTCAAACGTATTCGAATTGCTCCGAGTTGCTTGCTTATTTCGAGCCGGACCCGATCTCAGTAATTCGTGTCGATCTAGGGAAAGCTAGAGAACAACCCGCCATTAACATCAAAATTGCTGAGAAAGATGCTCGATCTGAAGGGGGCCTCACGCACTCACAGCCCTCACGGCCCTCACCGCCCTCACGCCCTCACCGCCCTCACGGCCCTCACGTACTCGTAGCCCTCACCGCCCTCACGGCCCTCACGCCACTCACCGCCCTCACGCCACTCACCGCCCTCACGCCACTCACCGCCCTCACGCCCCTCACCGCCCTTGCGGCCCTCACGCCCCTCAAGCACTCATGGCCCTCACCGCCCTCGCGGCCCTCACGGCCCTCATAGCCCTCACCGCCCTCACGGCCCTCACTCACCCTCACACTCATGAATTTTCCTGGTTCAGAAACTCACTCACCCTCACCTCACCTGTGAAGATGAGGGTGAGTGAGGGTGAGTGAGGGCCCTCATGAGTGAGGTTTGCCGAGGTATGCAGAGAATTGTAAGGCCCGCTTCAGAAGGGGCAACTCTTCCAGCAATTTTGAGGTTGCTGGCGGGTTGTTCTTTAGCTTTCCCTAAATCGACACGAATTCCTGAGATCGGGTCCGGCTCGAAACGGACGAGCAACTCGAACAACTCGGAGCCGTTTGAAGCGGCAGCAGCCAATCAGGGATGCGCACGTGACAGTCCCGTGGTGGTGATGATGACAGCTGAAGACTTGGTTCTGGTTTGAAATCGATCGTTTTTGGAAATAAACCTTTTCAGAAAGGTGAGTTAGTATTCTCAACGCCATTCAAAGATATGAAAATACGTTTTTAGCGCGTAGCTGGGCGCCTAAATAGTGCAAGAGAATTCGACGTGAATGATGATGATAGCAAGTCGTAGCAATTCGGTTGCTGCGTGTGAACGCGGACGGCCCGTGTTGCTGGTGTTGCGACGTCAAGTTGCTGGGTGAAATTGCCCCGTCTGAAGCGGGCCTAAACGTCTTCCGTTTTTTATTTGCCAAGTAGATTGCTCTTCGTCCGAGTGAAACTTGAAGCACTTCCGCACAGGATTATGCTTGGGGCTCACCATCTTCATTAACAGTCTTTGGTGCCAACACAAGAAAAAAATCACGAAAACAGTTTGCTGACTAACCTGCTCTGTGTCATTGGGCTATATTATACGAGAATGGCACACTATTGTGATCCTTTTTTTTTTTTTTTGCGAACCGTTTTATATAGGTAATTTGCAGGTAATGTGGATCTGTTTCTGGATTGATATAGAACGTTATTTAATAACTTCAAAAGTCGTACCGCGTAAAAATGTGAATGCCTCCCACAGGGTTAATACTTGCGTTGCGAGTTTGGCTATTAGTGTAGTAGACCTCTTCTGTCCTTAACCTGGCTTTTTTTTTTTTCACTTCACATCAGCGGACATAGTGGTAGCATTTCTGTTGAGCGCGTACCTTACTTATGTAGTGAACATTTTGTTACACCGAATTTCTTTTCGGCACCAAGAATTTGTAGGTACGACCAACAGCAGGGTGCTATGACGTCGCGTGCAAGCCATGTGGAAATGTTACGTGCATACACTTTTTTTTTGTTTCGAGATAGCGTCTTTTTACAAATTGCAAGAAGCAGACTTTTCTGGATTACGAACCGCCAGACGAACGAAAGCGGGGCCTCATGGGCCGATCCTAAGCTGAATTCTTCTGATTCACCAAATGAACGAAATTGCGCATGGTTTGCTCAGGAGTCTCCGAGTCTCCCCAATTTGTTACATTTTCGTATTTCTACCGACTTCACCTACTTAAGCGATATTTTATTTCAGACAAAATGTTCTGAAGAGATGAATACTGAACACCGAAGCAAAATAAAAATAATAATTGAAGGCCGGGGCACTCATATTACTAAATTTTAATGATTTTGACATTCTCTCAGACTCTTCACGATGAATTGGTCTTTTTCTTATGAGAAATTAGATGAAAGAGAACCTTTTATGTTTTTTACGTCGACTTCAAAAGCTTGACAAGCACTTTTGGCTTTTTGTTTGATTCAAGACTATAAAGAAGACAGAGTAAAATTGATATTGTTGGGGCTTTTATTATTATTAAAATATTAAAGACTCGGAATTAAGTATCTGCTTTTTATTTTAAACTTGTGAAGGATATTTTGAGGGATCATGGTAGGGAAGACCGTGGTCCGACACAGAAAGAAATCTTCAGAAACAATTCTTACAATTCTGTTTTTTTGTTTTGTCCATATACTTCAGTATATCTCCTAATTGCATATAAAAAAGAGGTTTTGATAAGTTTGAATTGAATATTCACGTAATTTTTTTTCTTCTATAGTGCTATACATCTGAATACAGGACTAAGGCCTAACGAACAAAACAACAAAGTTCGAAACTGCATATGTGGTTCGGTTCTCAAGTTGCTGAACTAAACTTTTTTGTTGGAGTGGTATTTTTATTATCAACAAGTAAGGAATTAGGTTTCCTGATGTATAATTTTGTTAAGGTCGACTAATATTTTAGCTTTAATATGCCCAATCTTATGTAATACACATTTCTGCGTGGTGAAGGAAACAGCTGAAATGTGTATGTTCCTTTCATTATTGTACTCTGTACGCTAATTTTTCTTGTGCGAGACTTGACTTCTTTGTTTTTTTAGAGCGCAGCTCCTATGGCGCGTTCACACTGGAAGCGGACCCGCAAACGCGAAGCGAATC
Source organism: Ixodes scapularis (assembly GCF_016920785.2). NCBI lineage: Eukaryota > Metazoa > Arthropoda > Arachnida > Ixodida > Ixodidae > Ixodes > Ixodes scapularis. The sequence continues at coordinate 45,614,310 of NW_024609846.1, forward strand.
CGCGCGTTCTCAACCGCAAAGTGGCAAGGATCGAGCGGTTGGGGCGCATTTTTGCTAACCGCTTTGGGACCGATTTCTCCTAACCACCTTCACGAACTGCAAAGCGGCAACCAATCACAACGCGACGCTGACGTGACGTCAGTGACTTTTGAAACAAGATGGCACCTGTCGCTGGTGAGGCGTCCAAGTCAAATCAGCGGAGAAACGTGATGTTCACGTCCGTCACTTGAATCTGCCGCGAAAAGAATTGACTCGTAATCTTAACTGGCTTCGCACCGGTGATTTGGTTCAGGTAAGAGTTTGTTCATTATTACGGGTGCCACATCCACCGCACGTCGGAACCCGCCCCTGATCAACCGAAATGTCAGCTTTTGTACCCATTAAGATAGTCGCGTGAACTTTCAACACCGTGCATGACCACCACGAGGGCCGATAGAGACGTCGTGAGCCTGATTGCGTAGCCAACGCACTACCGTGGAACGGGCAGGGTACCTGCGCTACCTCGGCCTGTAGCGTTTACTACTAACAAAAGAAATAAAGAGAACATGCTCAAGGAATAAAGTGCACGTACCAGACGATGCAGAGGTAAAACATATGGCGTTTATTTGAGTTTAATGTCAAACAAATAAGACTCGATCGACGTGCGAGTGACGCCACGAACGAAGCCACGACCGGCTATCACCGAACACATTCCCCCGCACATGGTCCTGCGAACAACCGAGGGGGGAAAACTGGCCCTCTATCTCCAAACAAGGTCAGCCCATTCATGCGGGAAGGGTCCACTTCGAAGAAATGGTCGGGGACATCTTCTTGTGAGCCAGCAAGACGCGCCTAGCTGGCCTTTGCTTGTGAGCGAAGTCGAGCGAATCGCAGGCAAGTTTCGCGGGTCCATGTTTTTTTTTTGTTTTTTTTTTTCGCTGCCTGAACTCGTGATGCGTGCGAACATCTGGAAGAAAAATCTTCAGAGTGCCAAAATAGCAAAATTTTGGCTTTGGATCGTGGATTAAAGTGGATTTTGTATTGTAAAACAGGGTGGCCAAACTCAAGTATCAAAAGATCACGCGTGATCGCCGAGAAACCGCCAACCGCCTCTCGGTGTGTCTGCCAACCGCATCCGCAACCGCTTCGCGGACGCGGTTCCGCTTCCAGTGTGAATGCGCCATTAGGCGCCCGTTTCCGGCTTGAGCGGCGTCGTAGTCGCCGTCCACAATGACGCCTCACGTGACGTCACGAGGGTCACGAGTGACGTCACGAAAGTCACTCGTGAAGGTCACGTAACCTTCGCTCTTGAGGAGAATGGAGGAGGGGAGAGGGAGGAGGAGGGGAGGAAGAGGGACGGAGGTGGAGGGAGGAGGAGTAGAGGAGGCGGAAGAGGAGGCGGGGCATAGCGTCCTCTCTGTACCCTCCCTTCCTCCTCTTCAAGAGCTGCGCTCTAATTCGGCATTACAGAAAATTTTAAACGTCATTCATTTTTTTTTTTTGGGGGGGGGGGGGGGGTCTAGGCCAAAGAAAATGATTTGGGGTTAGAGAAATAGTTGGAGCCGCGTACAAAACTATACAAAACTACAAAAGTTTTGAGTGCTTTAGAAAAATAAAACGTGGGGGTGCTACATTTAACAAGAAAAGATTTGGAGGGAAGAGTCCTTTCCAAAGGAAACAAGTATAATTGTCGACTACAACAAATAACACCAGGCAGTAGAACGTTTCTTCAACCGCTAAGCAAAAGTGAAAGCATGGTGCGCTAGCCAGCCACTGCCTCTGACACGTGTTATGCGCATACGGTTAAAAATTCTTACTAGAACGATAAAAGAAACAGGTTCACTGGAAATATAAATGTGCAAAGAAACAGCCCAGCTGTATGTACGCAGTGTGGTGAAAAACTGCCAAGACTGCGAGTTTTTCTTTTAACTCTTTTTTTGTTTTGGGGCACGGGAGGAGAAGAGGGCACGCTTACCAGAGAGCCGCGAGCCGCACTTGGACCGGTGAAGAGCCGCAGTTTGGCAACCCCTGGTCTAGGCGAAACTGACAGTATCTCTTATAGCCCCCTAAAAAACATTCAGCACAGGCTGGACAATGCCGAGTTAGCCAGCAGATACGTAACGCAACTTAGATTCAGATCCAGTCAAAGAGACCCGATAATGTTGTACCAGCAGTATTAAAAGACACACGTTTAGAAAAGGAAACAGACGTTTTAAATAATGCACTTCACTGGAGTACGAGAAATAGGAGTCAGCGTACCGTCTGGGTTACGTGAGTTATGAGTGTTTATTATATTCGTAAATCACCACTTTTTGTTTGTTTGTTAGTATTTTGAGAAAAATGAAGACGGCAATGTTGGTTTCTTGACCTCAATGCGCTCAAATACAGGAATGTTCAGAGTGGTTCTACGCACAACGTATTTTACTGGATACATAACGGTGTCTCTACAGGGTGCTGCTGGAGAAAGAAATTCAAAACCACGCGGGTCCATCAGGTTATATCGGAAATAAAAACAGAATTGCTCGGTCATTATACATCAACAACTTTTCTTATCTGATTCAGCCTATGGGTTCGGGGTGACAGTGTGCCTCACTCAAAACTTTAACTGTCAGGCAACATTACGGTATTTCTCTTCTGCATTCATGCAAGTTCTAATTGCACAATACATCACCATAGGAAATATGTCATTCATTTAATTTATCAGAATGCGCTAATCATCTATATAACTACTTGTAAATAAAAATTATTTTAACCCTAACAGCAGGCTGCATCCAAAAACCATGCACGCAACACTGCGCACGTTCCATAATGGGACTATGGTTGGCCACATAGAGGAGTTGCAGAGTCTTGGTTTCGATTACCCCGTTGACGTAGTAGTGCATTTCAGCAATGCACGAAAATAAAGTTAGCGCTCGTTTGAAACAGGGCGTAACATCATGCCTAGGTTTAGGGAGCAGTAGGAGCCTGTTACTTCCCATGCCTCTTTGGCGGCCTGGCTTCCGCTCCATTGTGCAGCATGACACTCCCGGCTTACAGATAATTTAGGAAGCTCCAAGGGCATTGAGGAGCCAACCGAACAGGATGTCCGACCCAATATACTTCTTCTGGGTTGGCCAATCGAAACCGCAACTTTGAGGCAAACCAGTACCTAAGATGCTTTGCAAGAGGTCTATTGTTGCATTTTACTTAGATTAGTCTCCTGAATTTCAATAGTTTTGTTTTGTTGATTATTTATTTTATTTCAATGTCGTGCTTGGCGCCTGCTCGTTTTTCTTTAATTAATTTTGGGATTTTGCATTTCACAATCACGGGAGTCCTCTGTTGCTTGTCGTAGAGACATTGTTGGCTGTAAAACAATAGCTTCAGTTATGTTCATTGTTTATGCCTCTTAATGGCAAGGTCTGCAAGGAGGGTATATTATGTATTAATAAACCAACCAAAAGGCTCGAGGTACACCTCAGCACTTCTTATGAGTTGTGAATGCGAAAGCATGCATCCCGTTCTTCCGCTCTCTTATTTCGTCTGCGGCGTACCTGCGTCAACGGCCGAGCGCGCGCTCTCCTCGCCGCGCTGACCTCGGAGTGGAGCCGCTGCCTCTCTCGGCGGCCAAACGCTTCGTGTTACCGGCGCGCTGATGGCGCGGACACGCAGCGCCATGGGGTGGCGGTCGCTGAAACTGAAGCGCAGCGGCCAATGGGAGCCTCGTTCCATGAAACTATGCGCGCGCCACCCAATGGGACCGATGCCGAAATCCATCACATTTCGGCTTCACTGCGCTCCATCGGGAGCGGGAAAACTAGGTGCCGTTTGGCTAGGCTTTTCGCGTAGCTTCATAGCTAAGAGCCATCAGATCTCGGCTTCATTTGGAGAAAAGAGTTTAGGTGCCGTTTGGCGGCGGCTTCAAAGCTGATGACGTCGGCTTGGTCCATGGGACAGTTAGTGCTTTCGCATTAATAAATCACCATTTATTCGACCTGGGCCCAACGAGGTGAGCTGAGACCACAGTACCCTTATTCAGCCCTCCCTCAAACAGGCGAGATCATGCTGTAAGTTATTGATGGGCAGCGCCCATGCTCTCTACCTGCGTTGACCCCCGCAAGAACTGAGACATTCTGCTCAATTTTCGCGTATAACTGATAAGACCAGTCTTTGTGCCCGGACGTAGTCAGCACCGTATATGGAGGATTCGCGCGCTTAATAGCTCTTCATAAAAAAAAAAAAAAAAGAGGGAAAAAGGCGCACTTTAATTGCGGGCGTTGCCTCGGGGCGACGTCTCGTCTAGCAAATCGGGACACTCTAACCCCGCCGTCTGTGTACACAGGGACGCCAAACAGAGTACCGGATTGTCGGCCGCCGCTCGTAATTTGGGGCTGGACCGTCGGAAATTAAGTTATGCCTGACAGGTTCTTGAAACTCATCTAGAGAGTGCACGCGCCTACGTGCGTCACGAAGCGAACACTAGCGAAGACCTAATTCGAGTATCGGCATGAGCCATGCGACGCGGTACATTGCTAATACGTCATACAAAAAACAGTCTGCAGACACTGACTGAGGGGTGTCTTTTTATTTTTTTGAAGGAAAAAACCTGCCTCGCCGTGAGGCATTATTGCAGAGTATGGACTACATATTTTGTTTTAGAAACGCACGCGATACAAGGTTGCACTATATTTTAACGGATACTGTAATATAATACGAAAAACACCACTGAGCACCGGAGAATATCTTAAAAATTTGCCTCCAACCCATCTATCGGTAACCTATTCCACTCTTCGATGGTTTTTGAGGAAAACGGAATAAGCGAAACTGTCAGTGTGACGGGGGTATGGCCTGATGTTTGTGTGGGTGATCTAGCTGTTCTTCCTGACACATAAAAAAGTTAATGTAAAAAAAAAGTTTACTAGTTTATTGTTGTACATGTCACCTTATAATTCTGCCTAAAAAGCGTTCAGCGTTCACTTAGTTTCTGCGAGTGAAGGACCGCCTTCATATTAGTGACAGTCGTTCCCATACTTGTTTAGCACAAATCTAGCACATTGATTTTTGTATATTTTCAAGTTTGTATATCAAATAAATTTGATGCGGATCCAAGTCCACTGAAGCGGAGGCTCACGACGCGGCCCGAGGACTTACCGTCCGGGCCGGCACAACGTCTGGGGCCCCCGTCGCGTCGTCTGGGAGAGACAGGCTGGTGACATTTCGAGATATTCTCGACCACTACATGGACGGGAGGGCGAGGTTTCTCCCCGCGCCTCCCTCGCTGAACAAGGGACAGTCCATGGTGTGGAGACGTCTACAAACGAACACCCATCTGTGTCCGGCTTCACTAAATCGGTGGTACCCGGACACATACACGGGCGCTTGTAAACTATGTGGGCAGAGGGCGAACTTGAGACACATGTTGTGGGAGTGTAGTGAGATAGACAAGTGCGCGTGCACGAATAAATTACTGACGCAGCTCAGAGATGAAGAGAGCTGGGAGACCACTCTGATCAGCTCGGACCCTCGGGTCCAAGAAGACTTAGTCCGACTGGTTGAAGACGCCGCCGGTGTCCGGGGGATCCTGGCCGTCGTCGGGGGGGTGTCTGGGAGGGGACTTTAGTAGGCTCCTCACCACTTCCTAATTCATTTTTCAGGCCCCAATAAAGTGGTACTGATTGATTGACTGACATCTACCTTAGTTTTTAATTCTGCGACATAAAATATCTATGACTGTGTCCACGTTCGTGTTTCCCGTAGACATAACGTTTTCGTATGGTCCCTGTTTATCACAAGTACTGCAATTAGCCTGGCGTGCAGAACAATTTACGGAGTTATACCGGGTGATTCAAGGAGACGGCAGCTTCTTTAAATCGACCGGAAAATTCGGTTTCTTAACCTATCGCGCTACGACTTTGTGCAGCGTTGCCCACAGATGGTGCATTTTTTTTTTGTAAAATTTGCGTAGAGCGAACTTACCTGAGGAAAACGTAAAGAAAGAAAAAGGCTTAGCTCCTATGGAAACGCAGCGACGCCACCGGTCTTCAAACAACACGACGCGTATCGCACGGGAGACAAAAGATGGCGCAAGCGGTCGCGACGCCAACTGCCGCCAACGAACGAGCAGACGACGCCGAGAGCCGGCGTATTGAGCAGACAAGGAACTGCAGTTCCTTGTTGTTACTACGCCTGTTTTTGTTTCTGTGACGGTCGCCGCCCGCTGAACGCGCTCCGCTTTTGAGTCAAAAAGAGGCTGGTAAAGAGGCTGGCTCTCGGCGCCGTATGCTCGTTCGTTGGCGGCGTTCGTTGCGCCATCTCTTGTGTCCCGTGCGAAACGGCGCCGTGTTGTTTGAAGACCGGTGGCGTCGCTGCGTTTCCATAGGAGCTAAACCTTTTTCTTTCTTTTACTTTTTCCTCAGGTAAGTTCGCTCTTCGCAAATTTTACAAAAAAAAAAAAAAAAAAAAAAGCACCATCTGTGGGCAACGCTGCACAAAGTCGTAGCGCGATAGGTTAGGAAACCGAATTTTCCGGTCGATTTAAAGAGCCTGCATGCCGTCTCCTTGAATCACCCGGTATGTTACATTTAAGCTTCATTGGATAGGGTATACCTGTTTTGATGTCAATAGAGTGTCGTTAAGTTCTCTAGATTTGTTTCTCTCAACCCCACGCACGCTTCCAGATTCATGATCAAACAAGGAGCACATTTCATTAATGTGCAGTCGGTCCATTTGCAAACTGAATCGACAGTTCTGTGCTTCCGCATATTCAACTAGGTTCCTTCGTGCCAGGTAAACTGGCTTAGAAAAATCTTCGCTAACAGCGAGGCCACTATCTTTAAGCTTATATCCGGAAAATAGCACTCTCTTTGTGCTTAAAGAAACAAAAGTTCACTACAATGGGTTTTTCCTTAGCATTGTTGTATGCACCAATGCGATGTGCCCTATCAATGTATCAGGGTCTATCTTTATTTTCATTATTACAGCGAAGCTGTTAAGAGCTAGGTTCCCCAGGATCGTGTCCGTGTATGTCGACACAAACCTACCTGGACAGCTACCGCCATCTATAAGCGACGGCGGCAAGCACACAACCAGTATGGTTTCCGCCGTCGCTCATAGGTGGCGGCAACCTTTCCAGCTATAATAGAAGAATGGATAGTTGGGCGCGTTGGTGGGAATTCATCGTAGGAAACAACAGCGCGAAAAACAAACGACGACGACGAAGAAGAAGCACACAGTGTATCGAGTACAGCTCCGCTGGTCTTCCTTCTTCACGAGAGTGGAAAGGCTGAACGATTTGTTTCTTTGCAAACTTATTTAGTGAGGGATTCCGATTCAGCCAACGTTTCCTTATTTTCATCTTGCAGTCCAAAAAAAGTCCAGGTTCTGTCTACGTAAACGGTTTTCTGCATCATTGAAGCGCGTTGTTAGAACAGCGAGTTCAGCATATGCCATTTCTATTTTAAAATCGTTGTTTTATGCAATTTGTAAATCCGACTGCGAAGGTTTAAGTTCTTTTTGAAGCGTGCATACTGGTTCTGTCAACTCTGATAGATTTTTGGCTGCATCATCAGGTTCTCCTGAAAGTTCCCCCACTTTTTGGGCCAACTGATCATGCCCAGTCTGCAACTGTGCGACAACAGACTGTGCCGCGGTTATGAATACGTTCAATTGCGCGTTTGTCGGACCTGGATTTTTTTCAACATCTCCAGAGAGCATCAACAGATCTATAAAACGCCTCAAAACAGGGTTTGGACACGGCAGCGCTAGCATACATAAGTTGTTGCTTTTTACAAAGGAATGCGGAATATTAGTACCAACCTGGATAGCAAAGCGGAACGGCATGTAAGTGGACCGCATCGTTGCGGTGCAGCCATACCCCTAGCCATGTGCAGTAGTGCCGCCTTCTTTATGAATCTGTTTGGAAATACTGCTCTCTGTTGGAAGCTGGGAAATCCCTGCACAATGGCGGACTAAATCCTCACCGTCACGGCACATGGGAGAAAACACACTCAAAGGAAAAAGGTGATGTGCGCAGTGACATTGCATTTTCGATGCTGTTAAATTGGCTCGTCGGCTCGTAGTGTTGCCGCGCTCCGACGTTCGCTATATTATGGAATGACGTCATCCCGTGCTCGTCCACGGTGGTCGTGGTAGCTCGCGTTTTCCTCAGCCACTCAGACGACGAATGGCAAGCAGGAGGAAACCTGCACGTCATTGAGCAGAAACAGTAGCTGCATAGCAAAGAGGAACGGCATGTAAGTGGACCGCATCGTGGCAGTGCAGCTATACCCATCTGTATGACAGTCCACCTTCCTTGTACGACGGTCCTGCCACGTTTGTCATACCATATAGGTCATCCAGAAACTGAACTCCAGAGATGTTCGTAGCATGCGTGCGATGTCAGAAATATCTGTCCGCAGATAATCATGTCGTCGTGCCTGCAGGGAACACCATGCCGTTTGTATGATTTCGTGAGCGCGGTCCCGCTCTTTGCGTGTGAGTATGAGAGGTACTCGGGAGAACGTGATCGCGTGGCGAAAAATGCACGCATGACTGGTCCAACGTGCACGTCGCTTCCACTGTGCTGTCAGCTAAGGGGATGAATGGAGCATAGAGGGTGCGCCTACTTACACGTCACGACCATGAAGCGAACACTCCTAATTTGAAGACCAACACTGACCAAGCGATGCGTTCATTGAGAACCTGGGCTGGCCTGCTAGAAACAGCATCTCGTCTAAGAATGAGGGAAAGAAAGCACTGGCCGTAGCCTCCTCTATACTCAGAAAGCCTCTAGCAGTTTGACGACGGAGCCATATAGTACCCGGTCGCAGATTTGGAGCGCAAGGGTCTGGTAGCACAGAGGATCAAAGAGCCATTTCTCAGGGTACCTAGAGGTCAGAGCACAGCTTTTGCAGCGGCGAGGACCCGAAACACACCTGTTTGCTCGGGGGAAGTGTGTTTCGGCGTCTCGCCCAGCAGGGGGGCGCCAGTCACGTGGCTCTCATCTCATCCGTTGTCTGCCGCTCCACCTTTTCTATCTCGGCGGGCGCTTCTCGTGGCGATCTGCCAGGCTTTGTCAGTATAGACGCTTTACTGCAGCTGTGCATGGGCGCCGCCATAACTGACCTTCAGTTTTTGTTATCTCTTATTCCGTTCGCTTCACTTCATCATTACCACAGCAGGACAGGTTATTGCCATTTTAGAAGCTACTGTGTTCTTGTGCCCAGCATAGGCCCTTATGAAGACCCGTCAACGCCCGCTTCAGTGGCTCGGCATCTTGGTAAGACAAGAGAAGGGCGGCTATGGCGGCTCAATCTGGCGCGTGTGTAAAGCGTCTATATAGGAGGCTATGGCACTGCCACTGTCAGCTCACGAGCTGAGCAGGACTCAAACCGCGTCTCAGAACTCTCGCGCGCCCCAGCCTTTGCCGTGCTTTCTTTCGCCCAGTCGCAGCTGAAACGCCGTTCTTGCAAGCCGGCCCACATCACTGCGGAAGAACAAACAAAAATACGCTGCTCGTGGACGCGTCGCATTTTTTATGTTATTGGCCGAGAAGCTCAGGGAGAGGAGGAAACGAGAGCCAAAATCTCCTAGGTAACAAAGCCGTAGTAGCGAATGAGATGGCGTTATCAGAGAAGGCCAACACTGGTCACAGATTGGGCCCGACGATTGCGTGACCCATACGGCTCAGACTTCACTCGAAGCCGAGCGCTGACACAGCATTCGTTTCCATTCTGTGTCCTGCGTTAGGCTTCCCTGATGACGTCATCTCATTCAGCACTACGGCTCGTTATCTAAGAGGTGTTGCGAGAGGGCGCGGGGACGTCTGAACGACGAGCTCTGGTTGGAATGATTAGTGGGTAGACCCAAATCTAGCTGTCTTTGTCTCAACACTCGTCGAACGCGTTCGAATGCGGAAGCCAAACGCTGGACGCAAGCGTTGCCCGTTCCAACGCGTTCGACGAGTGCAGTGGAGACAAAGGCAGCTAGATTTGGGTCTACCCACTAATGTATCCAATCAGAGCTCGGCGTTCTGACATTCCCGCGCGCTCTCGTCTCCTCCTCTCCTTCAGTTTCTCTGCGCATAGCACGGTGCCTGAAATGCGTCTCCGACTGGTGTTTTTACCGTCCTATCCCGCCCACGCATAACTTTTTTTTTAACAATGGAAATTTTTAATTTTGAAGGAATCGTATGTTAATTATTACACGCGCGGAGTAACCTGGCGAGCTGTGGGTCTGTTAATTGCTCCAAGTGCAGTGGATGCTACGAGTCATCAGAGCCAATCGAAGACGGCGTGAGCGTCACGTAACCTTGGAGAGGGGGCTCAGCGACGCGCGGTGGCATCATCACGTGCTACGATCACAGAGCGGGATTCGCTAGGATGGCTCGTAGTGTCCGCTACGTCTGGACGTATGGTGAAACAGAGTACAGTCGCCGGGCCCGTTGTTGGAGAGCCGTCTTCGCGAGGCTAACGACGTCGTTACGTAGGGGGCGCCACTTTGCAGAAGATCGCGATTACAAGCGGGGAATGAAGCTCGTAACTGCAGGCCGTTAGCGGCGGAGGGTGCTGTACGCCACGCTGCGGCGGAAGGCGTGTTTCACCCCCCTTTTCGGCGCCCCTGATGACGACAATCCGCTCGCGCTGATGACGGTGCTATACGACTCCGAAGGATATGGCTCGGCCGAAGGAAACGCGCCGAACATAGCGTGCCTAGATTTCAGAGTCTTTCCAACTGCACTATCGGGCTCACGTGGTTTATGGGATGCGTTTCTAACAAAACCTGCGGAGGAGGTGACGAAGGCGTTGATTGCCTGCAAGCCTTTCCGTCTCTCCGCCCGGCTTCCTTCTCGCCAGGTGACACGCATGCGCACTTGCGACCATTCTGCACAAGAGGCGTCTGTCATTAAATTGCGAACGCTCCCCGTGGTTTGAATCGCTCCCTCTCCTTAATCTAGGCTCTCTAGCCGGACTCGCCGAGCAACGCACCAACTCCGGGGTCCCAAAGTTTCCTCCCTCGACGCGAGAGGATTCCTGGGGGCCCCCGAGAACTCTCCGCGGCTGGAATGTTCTTGCTCCGTTATTCCGGAACGCGGTCTCGAATTCATTTCGTGTTCGGCGCTGCCATCTCGTTACGCCGAGGATGTCTGCGAAGAAGGAGCGCGCCGTGCGTGCTTTATGGGGACCGCAGAATTACGTGCGTGCATGGTTGTTGTCCGCGAGAATCCTCTGCGAGCGCGCGACAACTAGGTTCCGGGATTATGGTGGACGTCCCTGTTGATTGTGAGTGGAGGGAAGTGGAGGTCCGAATGGGGCTCAGTATAGACACCGTATATGCTCCGGTTCACTCGAAGTGCGAGTGTAACAGAAGATGCAAGAGCGAGCTTCGGGCTTTCAGTGTGCCCAGCATGTGGGCATGTGGCTGTGCGCAAGCATCGTTCAGGGAAGCATGTGCGTGGTTTATAGCTTTGGCGTCGCTCGCGTATAGAGATAAAAACGATAGTTACTGACAGAAGGAGAACGGGATGACGTCGCTTTCAGATGCCCGACTTCCAGCAGGGTTCCTATCGTTTCGTCGAATTGTGGAAACGTGAAAACACGTTTCGTGGGCAACTTACCATCGATTCACTTTTCATGAATTGATGTTTTATTGACGCTGACGTTTTGTGGACACTCGACATTCCCGAGCCCTAACCCTACGCTCCGAAACAGACCGCGCGACGCGTGGTCACCCTTTGCTTCGCTCCTCTGCTCAGGGAATGTGGAATGCAATCTCGGGCCCGAGCTTGCACCAAGCCTCGTCGAAACCACCAGGATTTCGACAAGTTGGGCTATAAGGTACAGCCCAACTTGTCAAACATTCAGATGCTATAGCCTATAGCATCTGAATGCCGGCGGCCGAGATGATGTGCGCGGAAGGACGCTTTCGACGAATCGTCGCAGGCCGTGTCGATGAAACGTACGCGGCCGGGAGCCTTTCGCTGAAACGAGTTGTCAATGAAACGTCGTTGGGCTAGCCAATTACCACCGCCTCTATAGCACGCCCTTGCTTCCTGCCGTCGCGCTTTAACTAAGCGAACACGCTCGAAGACCTTGATACGCAGCAGTGTTATAGCGAAGGTATCGGAAGCTTCCGTTGGGGAAGGGCCACATGAAAGACCTCCCTGCCGTTCTCATGTGGTTAATTACTCTTGCGTAAGCAAACTTCTAAAATGTTTTGGAACAAACAGGTGTTTATTTAATGGCACGAATATATCAATCTGCGTGAGTGCAGAAAAAACTACCTTTTGCTAAATTACCCGAGCATCAAGGAGAGTGCACGACTGTATAGTTATACGCGCTGCGCGTGCTGCGTTCTGGAGCAGTAACTGTTCAAAAGCATAAACCCAGAACAAATCTTGGCACGCGTGACCGTCAGCTTTTTATTTTGGTTATTTACTTCTATTGTTTTGTACAAATAAGGCGAGCGCGAGCAGCGTGTGTACCTACGTTCCCAGCATTCGATTTGATGCTTGAGTAACTTGGCAAGAGGTCTATAGACGCTTTGCACACTAGTCAGATTACAGTCGCCATTGCCGACTTTCTTTTGTCTTATCGAGATACCAAGCTGCTTAAGCGGGCTTTGACGAGCCTCCACAAAGGCCGATACTGAGGAGAAGGACACAGTCGGATCTACAATGGCAGGAATCTGTCCTGCTCTGGTAATGATGGAGCGAAGCGATCAAAATAAGTGGAGACAAAAACTGAATGTCGGTAATGGTGGCGCCCATGCGCAGCTGCTGGAAAGCGTCCATAGGGCTTTTGCACAATACCACGATTCAATTCTACTCCCGGTTCATGAACCTCACTGGAACCCGGCGGAATCCATGCTGGAGACATTTGTCAATGTTATGCTATGCTTTGCGTGATTTGAGCCGTGTTCGCACTGTAGTTTGTCCGCTCAGTCGAGGTTTAAAATGATCAGTTGCCCCGTAATTAATTATTCCAACCGTAAAAGTCGGCGACTTCGGAGCAACGGCCAGCAGTATTGGTTTTCTAGAACTCCGGCAATCAGGAACCAGGACAAAGCGACGCTCGAGCAACCGGTTTGCCGGCGTTATGAATGGCTCCGACAGGTACACTGGCACAACCTTGACCAGGCGGATAAATACGGGAGCAGAACGCGGCAAATCTTCGGCGCTAACTTCTCCGGTCCCGAGAGAAAGAACGTGAAAGAAAGCGACAAAAGAGCAGAGAAAGAAAGCAGACGAAGTGTTCGTCGTGTTCGTTGTGCCTCAACAAGTTGAAGTTGCTCCAGCCCTTGTCAACTTTATTTATTTTTGTCAATGCTCGATTTTGATGTTTTTCTGCGAGTATACGAGAGAAAATAACAAGGTGCACACCTTACATTTGATATTTTGCTGCTCCTTTATTTATATAAAGGCGTCGCCAGCAATGTAGGCTCATCGGGACCGCCAACTGGCACCGCCGATGTCCGCTTCTATGCGCCCCAGTTCCGACGCGGCTGAATGCATGGGGCCTTTCACTCTAGATTATTATATTAACTCTATGATCTCGACAGAAAAGCTTCGTACCCCAATAAAGGGTTTGTGGACTGCACTGTGTGTCAGGTGAGGAACCTTGTTGCGGGAAAATGTCCTGAAATTTGATTATACGCTCACACCCTACGGCAGTATACTGATGCCGCAATATGGCGCCGAATGCCCTAAACATGACCCCAAGGCTCTTATAGCAGACGACAATGGTGAATTCAATTTCGAGTGACGTCAGGTGCAAAAAACCTATTCGGACAGAAAAAAAAAAGAATACGTAGAGTAAAAATTATACAGACCAAAAAAAAAAAAAAAAAAAAAAAAAAACTAAGAGGAGAAGGAACTTAATGTTGTCACGAACAACAATAGGAGATGAGTGTGAAACTGAGAATGAACATTTAACGTCGTGAACTTGTGCCTATCAGCGAAAAGGTGCCAGCATCTAGCTTCGGAGACAAAAAAATTACACACCCCGCACTCAAAAAAAAAAAAAAAAAAAAAAAAATTTGCTGTAGAACAATTTTTAGGGCTCTTCGGCTTGTCTATATTTTGCCCCTAAAAAGTTCATTTAGGCACCCCTAGAAGGGTTCTTTGTCCAAAAACCTGTAAGGGGTTCTTCTCTGACTTGTGCTTGTCTCAAATAGTCTACTGACGATACTGTAATTTAACTACTTTTTGAAGTATCTTGGTATCTTGCAAATACTTTTGATCAAGAGTATTCGATACTCTATTTTATTTACATTTCGAGTATCTTGTACTCATTATCTCAAATACATTTTTGGCATTCCGCCATTTTCCGAGTTTTTCGGTATGAAGTGGCGTGGGCGTGGCACGAGCAAACGTAAACATTATTTCGAGCAACAAAATCCTGTTTCTAGTTCCGATTTGCTACGGTGACTTTGATTGAGCTCGTGAAAACATCGCTTTTTTGCCTATTGTGACTCATATATCAGCCCAAAGTTCGTACCAATGAAGGTTCTCCCCTCGCCCTTCCAAAGGCGTCTTTTGTTCCCGCAAGTTTCCCCCCAAAAAATCCTCAACCAAAAGGGGTGGTTTTACGGAAGTAAAGATGGCCACACTGAGGCTCAACGCAGACCGTGAAACGACCTTCGATAACAATGCAGACTTGAATGTCAAGAAAATAACAAATAAAGGAAAATGAGAAGGGGACATAAAAAAAAGTAATTTTTGTTCTGCTTTTCGTATATTTGACCGTGCTACTGCAAAACGTCCAGATTTTATTTTGTATCTTTTCTTTTTGTCGTCAGTCCATCACCTATTCCTCTCGCGAACACTGTCTGTAAGCTAACATTGATATGCAGAGAACAGGACAGAAAACGAACTTTGAGCTGGATGACCTCTCAAAATGCCAACAAAGCCTCCCTTAACGTTAAGTGCCTTTCTGAACGACACCTACTTGAAGAAGGTGCGACCACTGCCGTGGCTATTATGCGGCTTCTCTTTGTTATCCATTCACTCATATCCGTATCCCAAGCTCGTTCATAGTGAACTCCCCATATAGGGAATATGGATTGTAGTTAAAAGATGCGTCTGAGGTGCGCCGCAGGACGTGATATTCAGCGATGTCACTATTGGCGAAACGCTCTGACCCGTTTGTTGCCTTGTCCCCCCCCCCCCCCCCCCCCCCCCCCCCCCCTCGGTGTTTACCCAACACAAAGCCTGTGCACATGCCCACAGGCCTTGTGAGAATCTTCATGTCATCGTCTTTAATGGAGCGCGGGGCACAGTAAAATACAAGAATACTAATAATAAACGAAGTGTTAAGTGCCGGACCTCTCCCGAAAGCAGTCGTCAGAGGATGCAAGCTTGAGGGTTTTTGTGCTGAGCTGGGCACCGTGCATGCTGCATTGTTCATGCAGACTGGAGTGATAACAAAAGAGACCTTGCTCCCCCTCACCGGAGAACATGAACTCCAGCCGAACACCGACGCCGCGTCGGCCGCGTTCGGTTATGTCAGCCGAGCGCTGAGTCATTGTATTCATTGTCTCCATCCGTATAGTTCTAAGGTTATCCGCTTGGGGGGTCACGGTCTGATCTCCTCCCCAATAGCTAAAGCGACGTCTTTCTTGTTGTCCCAGAAATGTTTTGTAACGTGCATCAGTGATATTGCCACGCGCGCTGCTGAGCGGGCGCGTGGCCGAATGGTTTCCGCACTTGGCTGTCGCGCGGAGGTTCTCGCGCGGAAGCTCCGGGTTCGATTCCACTGAGCGGGACTCCTCTTCTATTTATTCTCTCAACTTGACATTCTCGTAAGTTCGAGAACCTTGTCGTCTGATGAAGTTACCAATTTTCTACGCGCCGAACGTTCTACGCCGAATGTTCCAGAAATCCACGCGGTTACAAAAGGTGCACCAAGTGGCGTTCCGGAGTCTCGCCCCAGCGCTCGATCCTGCTGTTTCGTCGACATCGGCGTCTGCGACGCTAGCCTTTCTCTATTTTGCTTTAGGCACACGTTCGCCCCATTAAACGTTTAGTTTCTTCAGTTATTCATCGCCTCATCATTTGTTATTCGTGACAATATCCTGCTTGTTATAGTTGGACTGCAAGAAATAGCCCTACGATACTTTTTTTTTCTTTTTCTGTTTTGTGTTGTTGCGTGCTAATAAACCATTCTGGTAAACCCGATTTTCACGGCTGTATAATTGCCGTTGTCACTGAAGTCGATACCAATTACGCTATACGGAAGTACGTATCTCCAAAAGTAATTGAATCACATTTCTAAGTATTTGTACTTTACTCAAGATACTTTGAAGTTAATGTAACTTGAGTAGTATTTTAGATACTTTATGAAGCAGGTATTTAGTAACTTAACTTAAATACTTTTATCGAGTATTGTGTCCAACACTGGTTCTTCTAAGCTTCTTTTTTGGAGCGAAAGATTTCTTGATCACCTAGTGGCCTTCCTAGTCCGCCAGGGGGCGATGGTGCTTGAGGCGAAACCGTCCTTCACGAGCTGAAAGAGTACTTGAGACGCCAAGAAACTTTTCAAAAACTGATCTAAAAAAAAAAAAAAAATTCTGACACGGCCAGTTACCTTTGCATTTATATACGTGCAAGCAGTAGATTCATGAATGTTCGAAATCAGAACACATTATAACAGCTGAGAATGAGCTGAAACTTTCTAGAAAAGTGCATTTACAAGAGAAAGAACCGGGTTGAGCGGGGTTTGAGCCCTGTACCTCCGCGTTACAGCCGCGTACGTTGCCATCTCCCCCGCGCAAGCAGCAATGTTAAATAAGACAACAAATATACGGATATTATTCGATGTTTTTTTGAGTTACAGCTTTGAATAAAACAATCACATCTTAAACATAAAAAAAAAAATCTTAAATGGGTGTCAAATGTAGAACGAAAGCGACCCTTCTGCAATCTAAATACATAGTGTTAAATCGAACACATGGTCCTACACCGTTCCAAGTTGGGCTTCCTAGCCGGCGACATTTTAACGAGTGTAGCGCCGCCTACCCTCATCCAGGCATTTGGGAGAATCTGAACTCGCCCGAATGACCGACCGCCATTACTGGACCCTGCTCACCGAGCCACACCAGTCGTAGCTGCTTCTGCCGGCACGGCTGCCGTATTCGGCGTCCTCGGCTTATCGTCTTCATCCATGGAGGAAAGCACTATCCTAATGTGTATGTCAGGCATGGGGAAAAGTGCATCCTGCTTTCCTGACATCTTTTTGTGGGTAATTTTTAGCGCGGTTCTGGTCTGGGGCAGTCGTCGCTCCCGTACCGAACTCGGTGTTTCGATCGCTATCGAAATTGGGGCTCGCTAGTGAAATTGAGGATCGCTAGTGAAATTGAGGATTGAACGAAGCCAGGATGGCATGAATTACGGCATGTGAATTTGCGCTAAACTCGAGTTGTCGCAGCTTGGGGGCGCCGGGAACATTTCAACTAACTGCGCGGTTAGCGGCTCAGACCTGCTCTGCCACGTCTGCTTTAATTGAAATAGTAGAAACCTCAAATTTAAATATGAATCGATATATATAAATACCGGGTACAGATAGCAAGTGCGACGGATCCATTTTTCTTCTGATTTGAAATTCACCGTCACAATATTGGCACATTGATGTGCCTCTCTGTAATCGCCTCGCGTGAGAATTATTTGTGCGCAAACTGTGTCGCGGCGTGTACTAGTAAATCAGTAGACCAGGAGTCACGCAACTCTTTTCTTTTTTTCAATGTCTAAGCCGCTCTCCGCTTACCTTTCGTTCGTAGCCCAGGCGAAGGAACGGCACGGTGTTCTCCGCAGTTCGCCGGCCGGCCAAGAAATGGTCGGAGCACACACGACTACTCTTCGATGGCAAGAAGTCTTTCCTGTTTAAATTCGCCAGCCACCGGCGTCGTAAATTCGGAGCAGCGGGGAACCGGTGCAGCATAAACATGCCGCACCCACATTCATCCTGTTTGACAGCGTGGGTCTCGCACACTGAATCGGCGTTTATTTTACGTTATTTTTTGGTTATTTGTACAACCAATTACAGCACAGTGCTGCCCGGTCGATTCTCTTCTTGCATAGGCTATGTCACGCGCGAAAACACGCTATAATATCAAAGCGGCGCCTAACATTGTCGAAACAACAACTGTACACTGCGCACGTGCTTTCTAACAGTCCACTCTGTGAAGCAGACGAGCTTTCAAGGGAAAGGGTAAGCGGAGCGTTGGCGCAGCGCTCTGGTTCGAGGGTGTTTTTCCCTTTCTGCATCGACCTACTTGGATCTTCTCAGTCTTGTAAACCAATTTCGTAGTTCCCCAACTACGCATTCATTTTGTAGCCCCCCTGTATTGTACCCTTTATTACTTGCATGGTTACTTCGGATATATGACTGACGTTACTATGATAGGGCGGTAGGATCTATTGTCGCTTTTCTCTTCTTTGCCCTTGCAAAACGGATTCATCCTGATTCACTTCCGGTTCATCGGTACTATCCGGTCAATAGAAGTTCATGACTAGTGTCCCTCGAAGCCTTACAATATATCATGAATCCAACATTTAAGACTGGGCAATTTCTTGGTTAACCTTTGTTTTAGTAAATTAATGCTTTAATCGTGATTAAAAATTCTAATGGGTTAATCGGTTAGGTTTTTAATTACACGTTTTAAGCGAAGAAAAGTAAAAATGCCTGCCTTCTACTCGGTGTTTAATTATTCACTTTAGGAGGCAGTAGTGTTGTATTACACAGTAAAACACATTAGCATTCCCTATGATATTGTCATTCAGAGAGATTATAAGGCTTAAAATTAATTTAAAATAGTCAATATAAAATTGCCTTCCCGCGTTTTTTTTTGTAAGCGGAACAGCGTCAAGTTTTAAGCTGGGCTGAAGTCCATTGCACCATTATGACATAGCAAGAAAGTATAAACAAAATACCTAGTTTGACGCTTTTTTTAGATATATGTCTGAAGGCCAACGCAATCAAATAATTGAATAATAAATCGAATAAAGGGTAGCAATTCATCGGTTTAAAATATTAAGTAGACGTCCAATTTTATCAGCATCTTTACTTTTTACTGGGGAAACCACCTGGCCGGTTATAGTGCCACCAGGAACTTTTTCGAATAAAATGTTGCCTTCCCTTTTGTGATTTGGAGACTTCTCTCAGTTTTGCCTCTTATTTCGCTGACCCAAGTCACCTGCTGCGAAATTCTGCCTGCTTATTTTTTATGAGCACACATATCTCATGGATTGGTGCATACGGCTGACCCTTTAAACCGGGCGGCAGCTTGCGCCACCTATCTAATGTTTTAAATATCAACACTTAACTTCTACGTAACAAAAAAAAAAAAAAAAAAAAACACGAAAGCACACGACGATTACGTTTTTTAATTGTAAAACTGATAAAAATTATGATCCGCGTAACGGAGGCGCCTTTTTGTAACCGGGTGTGCGCACTTTCCGCCCATCGGGTCGACAGGAAAAATAAAAGACAGTATTTATTCATTCCTCTCTCAACTTATGCCAGCAGTCATGTAAACTTTGCTTATTTGTATTCAGCTTCCCAAAATATATGTTCTTTTGCTGCTTTTAAGCCCCAGGATTTTTACCAACGTTGGTTTTTACTAAATCAGATTCGCCTTCACCAACTGGAGTGTGGAATCCTGCAGTTGCAGGAGAAAAGAGTGGCATGGATGGATAGGCGGATAAATACGACTGAACTATTTAAAAGGAGCGGCGGTTTGCGTCATTTCGTAGTTACTGCGGTAATAATCTGAGGGCGTCATATATAGGGCGTGAACATGCGTCGACACAAGGGCTACTTCATTGTCACGTTGTGGACACGGGTCCAACCACACACCTTTCCCGCCGGAATCATTGTTAAAAAACAAGCCCGCGTTTGCCCACACTAGTGACTCTATCTCACACCAGGTGCGGGCACTGCGCTTGCGCAGAAACTAGATTCGCGTGGGAGGAAACGTCTGCGCATGCGCAGTAGCAACTGCAGCGCCACCGCAGCGGCGAAACGTCAGAGACTGGAGTTGGTATAGAGTCATTTCAAGATGGCGGCGCCCTTGCGAAAAAGGTCTATACTATAGACCTTTTTCGCAAGAGCACCGCCATCTTGAAATGTCGTCACTTCCAGTATGGCCAAAAATATAGTTTTGCCGTCACCACGCCAATAGAATAATACATTTAGATTATAAGCGTAACCGTCACTCATTCTTGTTTTTCCTCCCCTCTCTTGTCTCACTAATTACAGAATGAAATGTTTCATTATATTTTCGGTACCCATAACGGATATTTCTACCAGGTGGCTAGGGACGAGAGTAGACAAAAAAGGTCTATAGGAACATGACCGGAATGAACGAAAGTGTTGCGTTTATATATTCTATAAAGCTTTTGTTTCTCCTGACTTTTAATGGGGGATCAAAAGAGAGTTACAACACGCTTAAAAACGTTTTCGCTCGATTCGTTCCCAGACGAGCAGACGCGAAAACAACAACAATAACAAAAGTCAGCACCGGCAACAAACCAATTTTTGTTATTACGCGGTGCGGCAAAGGAACAAAACAAGAAAACTCAAAGGGGGCAAATCACGGTTCAGGAGTGCGGAAAACGGAGTGGTGCGCCTAAGCGCAACGACGTCGTATATTCCCCAAGGGGCGAATAATGCCGCCACCGGCCCCCTTTTTATGACGACAGCGGGGAAAACGGGTGGACGTCGGTTTTAGGGTGGCTTTACGAGCTCACCCATGCGCCGGCCGAGATGTCCGTCGTCGTACGCGTCTCCCCGCCGCCGGATGCAACTGTACCTGTATACTTTGTTTTGGTCGATTGTTTTTCTTTTTGTTTTAAGCTTTCCTTTCCCTTTTGTTTTTGTCGTTCCGCGTGTACGATCCGATGCGTCGTTTCTCTCTATTACCGCGAGTCGCTGTCGCGCCGAAGCACCTGCAGGCAAACTAGGGCGTCGTACGCCGTCGAAGCGTCCGAGGTTTGAAGTCATCCAAACACCATTTGCGTTTGTCTTACCCATGCAGCTTCAAACTACTGCCATCGAGTGAAACGTAGTGCTGCCATTTGCACGGTTCTTTTGTTTCTCTTCAATGGGGATATTTTAGAATCCAACGAGGTGTACTTCGTTCCTATTTCCTACTTTTGCAGCTTAATGTGCAAGCCGCCACGAGTAGTTTACGTATTTATTTATGTTTTGGTTCGATACGAGAAATGCAAATATTCGCCCTCTGCGCACTATGCCATCCTTGTCGATTTTGCTATATATGACCGCGTTGCGGAGATGTGCATCAAAACTGACCTGCGAAAAGACATGAAGTCCCCAAAGAAATATTTTAAGTGTTTTTTTTTATTGCAGAAAAAAATTATGCATTGCCGAACTCTTATTTTCCGCCCGAATGTAACGATGGCGGTCCGAAACATACGCTAAAGTTTTAGAGTTTTCACTTATCAAGTATACTAATGTACACTCGATGTATACTAATACTATGCACCGTGGTGCATTTGCAACACAATGGCTTAGCGTATTTTATTTGCATGGTGAGCATTGCAATGGTCTACAGACAGGTGAAATAAACTAAAGTTAATTGTTTTGGCTTTCGTCATTTACAAATTGACTTCTTGTTCGTGATTTCTATAATATTGCCAAATGTGTTTTTTTTTTCTGGCTATCGTTTAAGATACAAACCACGATGTTGATGAAACATTGAACTTTCATTCTTTGCAGGTAATAGACCTTTACAGAACAAAATACCGAGAGACATTATTCGCAAGGGTGCATTGTATAATGCATTATAAAATATTTTATAAATAGTACACATAGTATCTAGTTGAATAGGACTGAACACCATTCAGCTGCTTAAAACGCTGAGCACAAAATAAAGTAGTAAATTAACCTTAGATACGAGTAAGACAGTATTAATATATATAAATATTACTGACTTAAAATGAAATAAACATACAAGAGGACAAAACAGACGACACAGCGAAAGCTGTCGTCCTCTTGTGTGTTTCTTTCGTTTTAAGTCAATGTATATCACCAACACGTTCAAGTCTTTAAGTAAATAAGAGATTTTCAATTAGAGGTTCTACCGGGAACATTGAGAACACAAAGGGTAAATATACTATATGTACCTTGATGGTAATTTTTCACGAAGCATGCCTATTTTATTCGAGATTCCAGGGATATCAAACTTAGGAAAATAATACGTGCCAAGTAGCAAGATAGTGTTGTCATGACTAGTCATTCCCGCCTAGAACGCTTCGGTGCTAAATTAGAAACGAAATAACTGCCGCAAATAGACGCCTTAAGAATTTACAGAAAGGTTGTCGAATTGTCGATGTCTAGATGACACCACTTATTCAGTGGAAAACTAATCAGGTGGAGCAAGTGTCATTCAACGCCATTTTGTCTAAAAAAATTATGTCATGGTTACAACCTCATTGTAAGAATGTAGCGAGAACAAAGGTTCCCTGAAACGCAAGATAATTCGTACATTGAGCCATGAGCGTTACTTCTTGAGAATATTAACCAAACCAAAAATTACTTAAGAAAAAAAAAAAAAAAAAACGCCTTGGCTAAACTTTCATGTTATCTTCGTTCAGAAAAATCACAAAAAAAAATAATATTTTGTTTTTTACCTGGTGCGCATGTAGAACTTGTTCTTCAAATGCGGACCAGCGTAGTCTTGGCATCACCAGGTAGGGCAAACGGGCGAAGACTTGAGAAAAATCCGCAGTTTTCCACCACAGTGTGCGAAGAAGCAGAAGCCACAAATACCACGTGGTTTCTAACTGCCCTGTAAGTGAACTTGGCGTTCTGGTAGCATTGACCTCAGTCTATCATATGGGGTCGAGACGAAGTATAGGCTTTTTCTAAGTCCTATTTACGTCTGCCTGCTATATAGGCTCACGTGATTTTGCTTTCTTTTTTTCTACCCCAACCGGTGACAGCCGAGAGTTCTTAGATAGAGGGCCCTGAACGCTTTCTTTCAGCAAAACGGGTTTGGGGCGTCGCACTACGAATACGCAGAACTTCTGCGCTCGCGTGGTGAGACTTCCCAAGCTGGAAACTGTGCAATAGAGTTTGCCCTCACAAGACGAGCCATCTGGGCCCGTTTTCTCGAACGCGAACCGTGGTTTAAAGTTAACTATTGTCCCTAGAAGGGGGAATTCCAGGTCACGTGACTGGGAGGGCAGGGGCGCCGAGGGAGGAGCAGTACCTAGAAGCAAAATGGCCGCGGCGTCGCTTAATGAGGGCTAATAGTTCTGCTTGGTTCTGCTGAACATTAATTTCGATCTGGCTGTAATATTAATGACTCACCATCAACCTATTAGCACGTCAAGCAAAGCGATAGTTCAGAGGGACTACTAAACTAACCGACGGCAGCATTCCGCGAACGCATCACTCTTCAGCAGTCCGAGATCCAAGACATATGACGGTACATAAGCCTTGCAAGTGTTTTCATGGTAAGTAAAAAAAATGTTTTGCGAACGAGTGTTGGTACATATTTATACTAAGACGTTTAATTTGTTACACTATGCGCGCCAACTCGTGAGCAGCGATTACTTTGCGGAGAAAGGGGGTTATTCTTAATAAAGCCTTCGTTCGGGGTGAACAGCTGAGACATTGCACTGTTTTTTTGTTCACAGTGCGCCGACAGTATGCCGACAGCATTGACATTTCTACATATCCCCGGTGGCCAGCAATTCAACGGTGACGAGAAGCCGGTGGCGGGAAACTTAGCTTCTCGTCACCGGTGAAACGGTTGGGCAAACGGAAGAGAGGGCAGACAGTTGAGATCAGCAGGAATCGCAGAAACGTGCGTCGCAAGGAACGAAAACGAGACTACAGCACCGGCGTTGCCAGACTGGAAGAAACACGGGAAAGTTGTGCGTTGTTTATGGCGAAACATATTGAAGGAAATGTTTCTTACATTTTCGAATATTCGTCGACAAACTCTAGCATAGTAGCTAAAATTTCTTCGTACCATCGGAAGCAAATAAATTGGTCTTCAAGTACAACATTACTATATTTTGACTTAAAATACCATACTAGATCAATGACAACCAGCGGAAAAAGAGGATAAACAAAATGACTGGCTTGTTTCACCGACAGATGGCGCATCTTATATCCAAATCAAAAATAATTATTGTTGTTCCATATCCAGCCGTTTATTACAGTACCTAGGTACTTTTCCCTACCTAGGCACCGTGGTTTACCAAAATGGGTTTACCATCGCTTCGAGAAAACCGGCCCTGGTGCGCAACTTCCGCGACGATGACTAGACCGATTTGTCATGTGCGCCGTTGAAGATGCTGTACTTTCGTTGTCATAGTGCACGACAATACAAAGAGACGACCGTTTTTGTTTTTTTTTTAAATTTTTTACAGTCTTTAATTTAAACTATAGTGTGTGTCATCCTAAAGTGTAAAACAGCGAACGCAACAAGTGCGAGATCCTTGCTTCCTGTACACATGGGCCGCGTGGTTAGAATGATGTTTTAGGATAAAATGCTGTATTTTTTTTAGCTATTTTATGTATTTCCTGAGTTCTAGCGATCATTTATTTTGTTTCGGTGATTGATTTGTTTCTTTGTAGCGCTCAGTCAAAACCGTAAAAACTTTATTTGTGGCGGTTTCCTTTAATTATAGAACAAAAGCCCCAGCCGCACGCCATAAGGTTCTGGCATGCGATTGGCGGAAGAAATGGCGGGCACATTTTAGAGCGCAGCTCTTAGGCGCCATTTCTGGCTTCAGCGCCGTCGCCGTCGCCGTCGGCGTTGGCGTAACCGCGCAGTGCATTATGGGTAAATTTTCCCGCTAAATTTAGCGGAAAAAATTCCCCGCAAAATTTAGCGGAAAAATTTACCCGCTAAATTTAGCAGAAAAACTTCCCCGCCAAATTTAACAGAAAAATTTCCCCTAAATGGGAGGCAAGCAGGAGAGGAGGAGGGACATAGCCTCCTCTCCGCACCTTCCCCTCCTCCTTCTCAAGAGCTGCGCTCTAATGCGGCGTTACAGGGGATTGTAAACTTCTTTCATTTTTTGCTTTGAATTTATTCGATACACCAAAATAGCCATCTGACTAGGCTCTCTTTATGGCGTTCGATATTGTTATTTGGCGAAGAGTTCCAGAATGTTATTCGCAGATTTGCCGAGTTTCTATTTGTTGTTTAACCCATGCTGACTATTAATTTGTTAAACACTTCCAAGTGCTTTATTTAGTCCAGTTTTAAGTCGAGACATTGTGACGTTATAGTATCCACATTTATCTAAGTGGTGCGTAAAATGCGCAGTTCAAACAGCTCCTTAGATCTAAACAACACTTCTGTTTAAAACAACAACATATGTATATATCTTGAACCATTAATAACACGCTTTTTAAATACACCGCCAACTTCTGGTCTGCGGGCCGCAGGTTTCGCACCATCTGATTTTCCTCGTAACGTTGTCTTTATTTTTGTGGCAGTCAATACATTTTAATTAGATTCTATTTCTGCTAAAACAAATCGCGTGTCTATATTTTAAACCAGCCATACATCACCATGACCTTAAACCTTCCGAATCGTAAACAATCCCAAAAAGGTTGGTCATGCAAATATATATTAGTCAAATAGAAAATAAACTTTAGAGAACAATAAAAAATAACGCGAATAATATTAATCTGACCTCAAACAAATTCTCGAGTTGCCGCGAAATAAAACAAAATGAAACATTCTGTATACATAAAATCTGCTTTTTCTCGTAACGTTGTGTTTAATTTTGTGGCAGTCAATAAATTTTAATTAGCTTCTATTTCTGCTAGAACAAATCGCGTTCCTATGTTTCAAACCAGCCATCATATATCACCGTGACCTTAAGCCCTCCGAATAGTAAACAATCCCAAAAAGGTTGGTCATGCAAATATATTAGTCAAATAAAAAATAAACTTTAAAGAACAATAAAAAATAACGCGAATAAAATTAATCTTACCTCAAACAGATTCCCGAGTTGCCGCGAAATAAAACAAAATAAACCAATCTGTATCAATAAAAAAAATAAGGGCAGGCATGATTTAGTGAATGCTAATCACAATGATTAACACACCTAGACGGAAGTCAACTCGATACCTTATCGCGCGAGTGCCCTCTGCGTCAGAGTGAATTCAATTGATTATCCAGAATATGCCCAAAGCATCATGTAAAAAAAAAAACAAAAAAAAAACAGCTTAGTTCTACCGCAGTCTAACCAGTCCCTACGTCTTCAATATATGCGGGGGCGTACTCAGTAAAACAAGGCAGCTCCGCGTTTGGAAGTTAGCAACGAGGGAGGTGGGCAGGCGAAGCGGACGACGCGCCGGGGACTGTCCATCGTTGCTCTTCTTTTCCGGTTGGAGGCGCTGACAATCGCCCGTCTGCGGCGCCTCCTAGACATGTGCTCTGGGCTCTGGTTGCTTTGCAGGTGAGAGCGTTCTGCATGCGATTTATGCGTTTGCGTGATTGGTGCGTCCTTTGTTAATATTATTGATTTATTAAAAGCTCGATCGTGTTCATATTTATAAAAATATAAATAAAAAAAAAAAAACGCCGTTAGCGTTTGATTTAATTCAAACTGACGGGAAAGACTTCATTTTGTAAGCGTTACAAATAAATTATCATAGCACGAAAGAATGTGAACGATATGACCAGTCCTTCTAAATAAAAACAACCCCCGCTAGCAATACCGCGATGACAGAAGCGTTATTCCAAAATACGCTAGTCGCACTAGGAATGTCTTTGTTGCCTCTGGAAACATCGATGAAACTGTTTGTTTTCAATTTAAAGCTTATCTGCTTTTTTTGTTTCTTTTTGTTCCCTTTGTTTTTCTGTAAACGCAATGTTTCCAAGACCAACAGTAAGCAAAACAGTTTTGTGTTCCGCTGAACCGTAAACAGACCTTCGTGTGCGTATTTGCGTGCGCTTGCACGCTTGAAGTCATGAGCGTGTATTCGATTATGGGAACGCATGTATACGATGTATGTGCGTGTGTTTGTAAGCGAATGATACGGGGTAAAACGAAGGACGCCGCTTTGCATGAGAGCACGTGCTATCCTAATTGCCAAATTCCGAATCCCGAACTTTTATTCCGGATAAAATGTAATCTACATAAAATATGAAGGCACCAAAATCTGCGTGGAAAAGAAATGATAGAAAAAGAAGCAAATGGAGAAAGGAAGAAAGAAAGAAGTAAAGAAAGAAAGAAAACTTAAAACTAAGAAAATGAAAAAAAAGAAAAAAAAGACTTTGCAGTCGTCTGCAACAGATCGAATGCCGTCGACTCGGAGCGTTGCCACCCAAGCATAAACGGTGTTTTCCTCTTTTATTTTCAACTCGTTCGTTTATTATAAGAACGGAGTGTTTAATTAAAATTTAAAAAAAAAAAGGCACTGAGAAACGAACTTTTGAAAAGCTATATTGAGAGGTTTCTATGACGACAGTTCATTCGAAACAAGAAAGCAAGTCATAAAACAAAAATAAAACGTTTAATTACATAACCGCTCCCATCGGCAACCATCTCCTTTACACACGCCACCATTTCTGCTTCGATCGGGTCTCTTTGTGTAGGGCCATCTCTTTCCCGATGTCTTTGGTGTTTGGGGGCTCTGCGTATCGTTTCGTGTAGAAAGGCACGCTGCACAGAAGCATATGTTTTTTATTGCTATTATACTGGATTCCCGATACAGAGCGGAAACGCTAGTTTCAAATGAAAGCAGACGACGTTTCCTTTTTTTATCGCTTTCTTTTATTGTTGTTTATTTTTCCAACTGCCTCCTCCATTGCGGCGTATAATGGCAGTCGATAAGGCACTGGCGACAAAAGCCCATAAGCGAGCCGCCGCAGTCACATTCTTCGTGTCGTTCGCGAATGCGGCCATGCCAGGGCTCCAACTATGCTGCGTCCAGCCCTAGGCTGACAGTGCGGTGAAAGCTAGGTGCTCGCGTTGGACCAATAGTACTCTTTAGTTTTTGTCACGTGATCACGTTCCCGCCCCATACCTACGCGCAGATTGCAGGGTCACGTGAGCAGAGGGAAGCGGTCGATCGGTCCTGAGAGCGCGTATCTCCCGCCGCACTGTCGGCTTAGGGGTGAACGGATCGTAGGACGGAAACGGAAGGAACGGGACAAGAGAACTCGATGAAGTATTCCGGGCCTAACGACTTTGACACTGTGGGGTTGGAATGCGTCTTCGTTCGGGGGGTCCCCTTGACCGGGGGGCGAATCTCTGCAGCCGTCTTCTCTCGCTCGAATGTCTGCCGAGCAAATTGGCGAGGGGGTCTTGTCTTTCGACGTCTGACGTTTCTCGTATGTGCGGACGGTTACGGGGTGTTGTTTTTTCATCGTGTTGACTGAGAGGAGCTCAAGTTGGTACGCGAGGAAGGTACTGAGCTTCTTGAGGTGAGGCATTCTGGCCTTTTCAGTTTCATCCGATTTCAATGGATAGACGCATCGCGAATGAAGAACGCACATTTCGGCAAAAATTAGATATCTTCGTAGACTAAGGTTTACGATCGTACAGTCTGGATGCATCTTTGTGACGCCGATAACTTTTCGTATACGTCGCGAGAAATCGAAAAAAGTGTAAAAATTACAAAAAGGCAACGAAAAAAAAGAATAAAGATAAATTTAAAAAAAAGCTTCAAAGCTAAATCTGTTACGCGAAAAAATTAGGCAGAATTGGCCTAATTCGTGTATTTCAACATGAAAAAAATCTTTGCTGGCTATATAAAAATAATTATTTACTGCACTTGCATTGCGAATGTAATATTAAAGTAATATTTTCGGTTGCTCGTCGATAATAATCAACTCATGGCGGATTCAAAAAAAAAATAACTAAACAAACAAATTAGGTAAAATTTGTTCGATCTCGGGTTGATTTTTTTTTGCGCAGGTGTTTCCCACTTAAAGTCTGATTCCCATGGTTAGACTGCGAGTTGCCACACCGCTCGCGCGACAAAAGAAACCGTAGACACAGGCTGTGGTGCTCGACACCGCCGCTGAAAATCGCACGGAGAATTCTTGGGAATCATGCACTAGACAACTGTGACTGACTTCGCTCTGGATGGGGAGTAGACATTTTACTAAACTAAACAGGCACCAAGGACTGTGCGCGAGTGTAGTCAGACGCGCTGAGCCTTCTGCCTTCTGCACCGCGGTACCTGTTCTCAAGCAAAAAACCCGAAGAAGTGGGACTTTGCACGCGCGTTCATCAACGCCGTTTCTTAAACTTCCCTTCGTCATTTACTTCGAATCTTTTATACTGATAAGGCGAGCGCGTGCGGCGCGTGTACTTACGTTCCCAGCTTTCTGCTTGATGCTTGGGTAGTTCGATAAAAATCTCCACTGCACTCGCCGAACGCGTTAAGGCCGGTTCAGACACTTGCGTTTGAGTGCGTTTGACTGCGTTGCGTCAAGAACCGAAAGCGGGTCACCGGCACATCTGTGCTTCGTATGAAGCGTGGAATCCAATTCAAGGAATCATCTTGGCACGCGATATAAGCAGCAGGGTTGTCCTGGTTTCTCGCTGGCGCAACGCAGTCGAACGCAGTCAAACGCAACTTTCTGAACCAAGCTTTAGAACGCGGAACGCCGGCATCCGTCGTTTCGCTTTCGGATGCGAACGCGCTCAACGAGTGCGGTGGAGACGAAGGCAGCTACGGTAGCTTTAGGTCTACCCATTATTCTAACCAATCAGAGCTCGGGATTCTGACGTCTCCGTGCTCCCTCGTCTCCTGCTGTCCCGTGGTTTCTCGGCGCATTACCACCAGAATCGGCGGAACAAAGAGACTAACGCACTACACCGCTTGATTATACCTTTACCTCAATAACGCCACATTCACACTCAC
This sequence comes from Ixodes scapularis, assembly GCF_016920785.2. NCBI lineage: Eukaryota > Metazoa > Arthropoda > Arachnida > Ixodida > Ixodidae > Ixodes > Ixodes scapularis. The sequence continues at coordinate 45,644,135 of NW_024609846.1, forward strand.
GACTGAACCGCATCCGCAATGCGGTTGCGAACGCGGTTGCTTAAAGATGCAATACAAGTGCACTCGCAATTGATGATGAAAACGAGCAGATCCGCTTCGCGGTTGCGATTGGAACACCATGTGTGAACGCAGCCTAAGGGAATGCGGAACGCAAGTTCGTCTGCTTCTTTTGTAGGGGTTCTGAAAACATCAGAACGCCGAGCTATGATTGGCTCTGATTGAAGGGTAGTGGGTAGACCTCGAAGCAGCTTGCTTTGAGGTATACCCACTATTTTTCTAATCAGAGCCAATCAAAGCTCGATGTCGTTCTGACGTCACAGCAACTCCCGCGCAAGAAGCAGACGACTTGCTCTCCACATAGTTTTAGTACAGTGGCTTAAAGGGGGTAGTGTAACGAACGAAACCGGAGAAGCGGCACAGCGTTGGAAGACGGCCGCGGGTGGCGCTGGCGCTTGCAGCACTGTCGTTCCGGCTATGGCTCCAGCTTGGCCGCTTGGTCAGCTTGGCTCCGGCCAGCTCCGGCCGATTCGCAGCTGTCGACTACACTGTCGTCTGCTTGTTTCACATTTTTTATTCACCTTCAAACACAAATCTTGTGGTTGGAAGTTCACTAGAAACAAATAATTGTTTTTGATGTATTTATATTAGTTATGAAGCGTGTTAGGGTGCCTCTATCTGCCGACCGATTGAGGCACCCAACGGAGCTGCGGATCGAAGTGCCACCTACATCGTCTTCCAAGGAGTGGTCGTTCCCGATGCATGGTGGAGGCTACGCGATAACCACACTACCCCCTTTAAGCCACTGTAGTTTTAGCCGCCCGAGCGCGCTGCAATCTAAAAAAAAAAAAAAAAAAGTTTACAAACTTTTCTTTTTATATCTTGAGCTTCGTCACTTTTGTGACTATGGCTGCTGTAGGCGTAACCATCCTCCTTGGCGAAAATACAATAACAAAAAAATCCCACTAAATTAATAATAAACGACAAGAAGAAAAATATGAAAGCTAATAATATACGTTGGGTTTGAGGCAATTTCGTTAGCGACGAGGTCGACCCAGTAATTGGTTCGTTCCACTTTTTCGTTAAAGGATGTGACAGCTCAGAGAGAACGGAGTGAAGCAGACGAGGAGGAGGCTCTTTGCCCGAGACCCAGGCAACCAAGCACGCTTCCGAGGAGGAGACCATGTCATTTGCGAGCGGCACTCCAGAGTTGAAAGGCGCGTTATTAGCCTCCTCGGAAATGGAAAGAATAATTGAGTGGAGTGCAACAGCATTAAGGAAGAAAAAGAAAAAAAAAAATAGAGCGTATAAACGCTTCAGCGCTTCAATATGGGCAGACTGGCTAAGACACTAGCAGTGCCCGAAAAATAAACGTAGAACTCAACGGCACGGAACACGTCGTCGTCGTCGTCGTCGTCGTCGAAAAGACTGGAGTGATTTTTTTTTTTTTTTGCCTATTTTGTACTTTGGGAGACTTGTAAACTTTCTGGAAGTGTATTGATGTCTCCGAATATTGGAACGTTGGGTGAAGTTTTGTATTGGTTCAAGAGTACGTTTTTCTCGGAGTTGAAATGGTTTTTGCGGTTTGGATGTTCGAGGCGTCCTCGATTTTGAGGTTTTGGAACAAGTGTTTCCTGTCTGGTGGCTGCTTAGTATCAGGGTTAGGAGGGTGCAACAAGCTCCCGAGGTTATGCGTTTCGTTTATTCTTTTGAAAAAGACATCTACATTATAAAAAAAGTCAGATATTTTTATGTGAGCTCTTAATAGAGTGCGACATGTAAATGCAAACTATACGAGCTATTTTACAGTTTTAATTACTCTAAAAAAAATAGAATATTTTTGCACTTAACAGCTAGGCAACTACGAGGCCATTCCTACGTAACAAGACGTGACTGGCAGTCCTCGAAAAAAAAAGAGAGCAGTTTCTGGTGTCATTTTGACGAACGCGCGGTCGTGAGATTGTAGATACTTGGCCGCACGTTGGAGCACTTGTGAAATTATGACAAAATTATAAGCTGTACCTCGATGAGTGATGATTATCCGTTGCTGTGCAAAATATAGACAAGCCGAAGAATTCCAAACAGTTATTTTACGACTAGATTTTTTTAGAGTGTAGGTAGAGGGGTCCTTGTAAAGTCACCTTAAGAAAGTTGGAACCTTAACATATGAGTACGAAAGCGGGGAACTTCACAGACGAGCAAGACATTTCTAGCGCATAGAAATCGTCTGAAAACCGAAAAAAAAGTTCCCACGCGCGACTTCAGAGGTTACATTTCGGGATCCTTTATTTGAAGGTTTGAGTCCAGTGTCGGTCAACATGCACTTCCCCGTTTTCCTGACGACAGGTCCAGTGTTTGAGGTGTCCTTCACTTCTTCTGCAAGCTGTTATCGGCCAATAGCAACTGGATCGAAGCTGCAAAAAAAAAAAAAAAAAAAAATGCAATATGACACTTGTTTGCTGAGCGCAAGATGTCGGTTCTTTGAGTGTAAAGCCTGCTTCATATATTTGGGGCGGCCCCGTTTGCTATATTCAAGAGACAGCGGCGACAGAATCAACAGGAAAACCGTTTGCCCAACAGAAGTAGAAAACTACGCAAATAATAGCCGCGGGAAGTACGTGGCAGCAAAAGAAAGCACGAATTATTGTTTATCTGTAGTAAAGTAGTAAGCTGGGCGAGTTGGTAAACGTTGAACATGGTTAAAAATCGCGCACAAAGAGACGAGGACAAATGGGCAAGGAACAGAGAACACAGACAGGCGCGATTTTTAACAATTTATCTGTGATCGGTTGGTCGCAAGCGACGTGACTGGCCTATCTACGTTTTGAATTTGTGCCACGTAATGCACGAAGCACGTTTTTTATTTTGTGATTTTTGAAAATTTGGCTGTGTCTTCTGTTGGTCAGCTGTTGCGTGTGACGCTCCCATTGGTCTGAGGCGCTGACGTGAGCACAAGTCAACCTCTCCCTCTCTCCCCGGCGCTGACAAACTGACAAACACCGCCGGGTTTTCGTCAAAACGAGCCCTTTCGTTTCCGGCAAGGGCACGCGCACAGCTGGCGCGAAACCAGGGAGGAGAAGTCGCCGCGCAACGCCTTCCAGATAACAAAGCAGTAGTGCTGAATGAGATGGTGTCATCAGAGAAGGCCAACGCTGGACACAGATTGGAAACGAGTGCTACGTCAGCGCTCGTCTTCGCGTCAAGTTTGATCCGAACATTGATGCAATCGTCATGTCCAATCTGTGCCCAGCGCTCGCCTTTTCTGATGACGCCATCTCATTCAGCACTACGGCTTTGTTATCTGGGAGGTGTTGCGCCGCGGCGCGGAGGAATGCGGGCGTAATCAGTTGCTGCTCTGCTGTTGCCGGTTGTTCTTCGCTCTGGGTTTCCGTTTTGCAAAACGTCACGCTTGCATTGCTTAATGTCACAACTCAGTCTGCGTTTTTTGGTCTAAACAGATGTTTCGGCATCGTCATTCGCTGAGCTGCCTCCGTAAGTTGCGCTGATTGGTTCTCCGAGTGTTGTGCGTGAAAGTAGACGCACAGACGTTTTTCAGAGTGTACCGGCACAGTTTCCAAGCTTGGGTGGCGCTTGGCGAGGTTCAAACACATCGGAGTTGGACGCACAACCTCACAGCGCCCTACTCCAATATATTTGAACCGCGCCAAGCATAACCGAAGCTTGAAAGCTGCGCCGGGTAGCGGGATCGAGGTTCCATCACTGTTCGCATTTCATTTGAACCCGTTCGTACCATCGCGAGGTGCTGCATGGGTTGGAGGCTTGTCGCTGTTGTTTGTTTCTGTTTGTCACTCTAGTGGGACTCGGGCATTAGAGTTCGATTATTTTCGTCACAGCAGCGATTGGACCCGAGCGTGCGCTCGAATATTCGACGTAGCGATGATTGTAACCGATCCCCGAGCCCAAGTCAAGTATTCAAGCGGGGCTTGCATGCAGTTCATCAGCCAGATTCGACTGTCGTCTCCCTGGTATGTTTCCCGCGACTGCGCGAATATTGAAACACTTGTAATTATATAAAAAAAATTTGCAAGACGGTACTGAAGTAATAGCCTGTTTCGATCCTTGAGTTTGCACCGATATAAAAATAAACCTTCGGCTCAGTGGCGTTGGGCACGAATGTAGTATTCTTGTGTCAGCATGTGAAGCACCTAACATTAAGGCCCCATATTGTTTCATAACCCTTTTCAGCAAGGCCGTTATAAGGGACTCTACGTTTTGCGTAGTGCTAATATTGCGTCGATTAAACGATGCGTTAATTTGACACTGAACACATTAAAAAAGACATTTGAAGTGACGAGGCAATAGCACTGTTTCTTTCGCTTATGGGCACTGTAACGTCCACGGGACGCGACCACAAAAAGGCACCTCCGCTAGCGTCCCCAAGACGCGATCATTTAATGCTGGCGTGGTGGCGTTCCATGCGGAGCGCAAGCCCGTCTGCTTTCTGCACAGGGGTTGCGATAATGTAAGAACGCCAAGCTCTTATTGGCTGATTAAAAAAAATAGTGGGTAGACTTCAAGGCACCTAATTAAAATAAGAGGAGCGATTTGACACAACAGAAAAAACAATTTCAGTTGACGTCTCGCTTCCCATGCGGGAGGCACCCTCAGTAGTTCAAAGCAAATGCAAGGTTCAACCTCAAGTCAATGCTATTTATCAAGAATATCCGTATAAGCTTCGTGGAGAGGGCCGCGGTTTTTGTTACACACGGATGTGTCCCTGCGAACAAATCACGATTCTAGGAGCTTTCGGGGTCCCCATCTGTCCTCCCTCGCCAAGGGCGTCGCGGCCGGAAAGTCAAAAGAATGCCCCATTCTCCACGCATGGTCCACCAGTTCAGTGCATGGTCCATCAGTGTGTAAAAAAAAAACCGCGGTCCTCTCCACGAAGCTTATAGGGACGTTCTTGATAAGTAGCGTCGACTTGAGGTTGAACCTTGCATTTGCCTTGTAACTACTGAGGATGCCTCCCGCACGGGAGGCGCAACGTCTAATGAAATTGTTTTTTTCTGTTGTGTCAGGTCGGTGCTGTTATTTTAATAATGACGTTTATCTGCTTTTAGAATATTTTTGCAGTCAAGGCACCTAGCATTGAGGTCTACCAATGAGGTCTACCCACTGTCCTGTCAATCAAAGACAATCATAGCTCGGCGTCGTTCTGGCGTCATAGCTACTCTTGCGCAAGAAGCAGACGACTCGTTCCATCATGGAGGACCCACAGGCGTAAACTAGCGTCTTTTAGCGTCTTTCACCGTTTGTTCATGGGCACTAACAGAGCCTTTAAAGAAACGCCAAACGACACAAAAAAAAAAAAAAAAACGACCATAAAATATTTGGGTTTGCTCACTAGGAACGCTACAGGTCTATTTCTTGAGAACTACAGGTCTATTTCTACGAGATAACGTTATTGACCAGAGTGGCACGAGCGCGCAAAACAATGTCCTAATTGAAGAAAAAGAAAAAAAAGAAATTGGAGGCTGAGATAGGTCGAGGGTAAAGTGACAAAATAAAGTAAGATTGGGGATATGTCGCATCCGGGTCGGCTTGCTAGAAACACCCTCTAAGCTGATACTGGAAGGAAGAAAACACTGCAAAAGCCAGCGCACGAGATTAGCGAGAGACTCAAAACGCGTCTCAAGACGCTCGTGCGCCCCGGCCTTTGATGTGCTTCCTTTCACCCAGTCTCAGCTTACACGCTGTTCTAGCGAGCCCGCCCAGGACTTATATTTCTAGCCTTGAAACGACTTGTTAATTGACTAAAGTATTCAAGAAACGTCAATTGTCGTATTCACCCAACACTCTCAGAAATAGGGGGTGTACAGGTGTACACCTCTTGTCCCATATGTAAGACCCCAAAATTACATTTCGTCGTTCTGTCCATTGACGTCGAACTGGCGATGCCAACTTGTACGAGCGGCTTGATAGCGGTCGGATTTAACGTATTAAATAGCTAGTGTGCGTATCAAAGGCAAAAAAATAAAATAAAATACTGACGTTTTGCAGCGGGGACAAAAAAAAATTATTGTCTTGCTCCAGCCTTTGATGTGTACATAAGCTATTTTAATAAGCTGTATCGCTCGACTATCAAGCCGCTCGGTAACTGTTGGTATCGCCAGCTTCACGTCGGTCAACAGAACGTCGGAATGTAGTTTTGGGGTATTGCATATGGGATAAGGGGTGTACACCTGTACGCCCCCTATTTCTGAGAGTAAAGATAAGAATGAGTTTGTCTGAACTCAAGTAAAATCGGTTCGAGTTAAGAGTGGGAATCTAAATGGAAACTAAGTAGCATGCTTTACTTGACTGTGCTCCAACGCTAGCAGCATCTTAAGTCAAAATTATTCGTCCTGTTTAGTACAAGTAAAATGGCAAAAATGCAAAAGATAAACGTGCAAATAACGTAGAACTTAATAGCCTTAAAAAAAGCAAATGTTGAAGAACATGTCAATTGCATAAAGTGCTCACATATATAAGTTTTTGTTTTGTTTTTGTGAGACTTCACGTTGCGTTGTTCTAAAGCGAAGTGCTTACGCCATTCTCTTTAAGATGCCTTAGTTTCTTTATTGTGATTTGTAATTCATATTGATTGAGTTTTTTTTTTCTCTCCGAGAACAATGTTACAAGCAAACATGTACCCAACGCACACTGCGCCTGAGTATGCCTGCTGACACGCAGGCATACTCAAGCACAGACATAGAAGATTAGTCAGTGAGAACTTGTTAGGCTCGTCCTGACAAGAACATAAAATAATAAAGAACCGTTTTAACTATTCAGAAACCTTAGAAAAAAGTTAGAGAGTTGTTGACAGGCGTTTTGTTGTAAAAGGACCACAGTTAAAGAACATAGTAAGTACGAAAAAAAAAAAAACGAATCCACAATATCGAGTGCACTCTTGGGTTTATTTTATTTTGCCTTTTTACGTCCAGGCTTAATCCTGTTAAAAATATTTTTGTAGCAAAACCCTGGCTATTTAGGATTGAAAGTTTTTGAACAGGTTAAGCTCAAAGTTATTTAAAGATTACCCTTTTACATTCGTAAAAAAATGAATATCAACAGTACTTACGGAAAAGGGCGGCCTGCGAAGTAGTTGTCTGTCGTAGAAAGATAAAATGAGATTTGGTTTCGTAAAACGCGGCATCGAATATCTCAAGGCTGGTTCACATAATGGACACTGCCCACGACCGAGTGCTTTAAAACCTCTGGTTGTCTATTAGGATAGGAAGAGACACTGGCGCCACCTATCGGTCAGCCGTGGAACCCTCGCGATTTATATGTACTTTCTACTTTTTTTCGCGCGTCATTTATTTTATTGCCTCGAAAGACTTTTTTACAATCTGAGAAACGACCATTTCTCACAAATAGTACGTACATTTGATATCGCCAATACTGCAGAACCTTCGCTCGAGTGGAACGCTGTTCCAGGGCCCCCTCATAGATGGCACCAGCGTGCCAGTGTGTTGTCTCGTCGCAACAGATCAGGAGACTTGGGTCGTAAGCAAACGCAAGTACGTGAACGAGCCTTTAAATGAAAAAAAAAAAGCAAAACTAAGACAGTAAGAAATCAAATAAAAAAGAGAAACACGAAAGTTTTTGCGTAGTTCCCTTACTGAGGTAAGTATCTTGTTTGTGTTTTTTCTGTAGGTATGCTTGCCAAGAAGATAACGAAATGTTTTGCACGCTTTAACTTGCGTAATTTCCGCAGTGATGACCAGAATTCGATTCATGTACCCGTGACAACTTAGAAGACGCGTGAGAATATGCCTGTCCTTTTCAGGAGTCTTGCTAAGCTGTGCAACAATCCCGCACTGTACTGCACTGCTGTGTGTCTGTTAGCTTGTTTATTTCGTTGTCGGATCGATTCATGTTTTGAGTTGAAACACAGGTCGCGCTTTTGGTTAAACAAACGTTTTACAATTAAAAAACAAAACAAAAAATAAACCGATTACCGAAGCCCGCTTACACGTAACAATCGGCCTGAGGACACTCCTGAGATAAACATGCATGCGATATGTTATGCCAGAAAACGGATAGAGCCTTGTGTAAAACGAACGCCGACAAATAAAGCAAGTACCGTTTTCGCGAAAGGGACCTACTAAAAATAGTTCCACTGAGAAAACGTGACGTAGCGACGTTAACAGAGCCCAAAGCACTGGCGATTTCTCAGTTTTTCGAGAAAACATTGTGGCGATGGGCTTCCCGATGTCATTGCACACAAACTGGTCAGCGGAATATAATCCCTCCAACCTGGTTATTCTAACGTCATTACACCTCAGTGGGGACCCGTTTCCGTGTTCCGCGTATCGCGGAACCGAAACCTTTGAAAAAACAAAAAAAAAAAAAACATGTTCCGGTAGTGCGGTACGCGGAACACAGTAACGGTTTGATAAAAGTCCCTAATCCTAGCTTGTCTTAAGCTGTCAGCATCTATAGTTCCCGGGAGCTGGAGAAACGCGGACGTGGTGAGCTCCGAGGATCATTATCGCTCTGCAGGCAGTCATATAGCGGCATTAGCGGAGATCAATGCGGAGGAAGCAATCAGGAGGCAAGAAGCGTGAACATTATGAGCCACGCCCTGCTGCGTATCTTTAACTTCTCAGGGACTACAAACGACTTGAAGCGAACACCGATGAATAAGTGAATATTAAAACAAAAAGGAGAGATTGCAGCAACTGCTTAGTCAATTTTTGGCCGAACGCAAAAGGGGCTCTCCGGAACATCGACGTCCTTTGCAGAGCCTCGATGTTCGGCGGAACAGCCGTTAGCTTAAAGCCGCAGACGCACCGCTATTACATCGTAAAAACAAAATAATCTGCAAACGCGTTCGATGCGTACGTATACTTGAGGCGTGTACACGGATAAATCTGTCCTCACGTCTGCAACGAACATTGTGGCTTTTGTACGATGTCTGAGCGGCGTGACACCGGCTAAACAGATTCCCAGAGCCGTATATGTAGAGAGCTTGGCCAGTCATCGGTAAGTATAGGAGACAAATCAGGAGGCGCCATTGGCCGAAAGCGAACTGAGCGTGGCGTCTTCAAAAATTCGAATGTGGCCAACCAGGAGCCGGAAATAATACCTTGGCGGTGGTCGCGCAAAACAAACTTAATAAGTGCGTCGGAGTAACTCTCTGTGATTCAGAATATTGTGCACGTGAGGTTTCAATCACGGACATTCAAAATCCTGGTGGAAGAGTGCGACTAGTGGAACGATCGACATAATCCGTATGGCCGGGAATATACCGTCCGAGCGGTCACACTTCGATCAAGCAAAACGAAGTCGAACGGCAGATTCGTTTCATCTGCATGAGCATGATCGAAACATCACGTGCACCCTATTTGCAACCACAAAGGGTTACTATTTAACTCTTACGCGCTTATTAAAACCATATACCTCCGATTAAAACTGTTTTTCGCTACCACCGCTGGGGGATTCGTTTCGGCTCCTGGTTGGCCAAGAGAGTATGTCAAGCCCTCTTTTTCGCGTCTGGTGCACGCTCTGGCTCTGCCTGCACCTCCCATTGACCAAGCTCTCTCTATACAATGCTCTGCAAATTCCCGCGGAACACTGCGCCACACTGCGGGTTAGGGTGTTAACTAAGTCGCCCGCGGCGAACCTGATTGCCGCGTGCACGAAGAGCTAAGGTCGAGTAAATAAGGTTGGAGGTTCGTTTTTTCAGTGGGACCTATCTCACTGTGGATTTAATAAAACAAAATCGGGCACAGGGTTTTCTGCTTATAAGCCTGAGCTCGTGGTCCGCCAGAAACTCTCACAACCATTTCGTAAGCCGAAACATTTTATGCACCATTATGAATGTCATGCGGCGCATCTCTGTATGGCATACTAGAATTTTCTGAACACTGACACCATAAAAAAAATGTTGGTCGCAGATTATAGAATCTTATGGCGCTTTAAGGTATGCTCACAGATACACCTTACCGCTACCTCGTAGTCAGCGCTACAAATAGGGCTGACCTTGTGCTGACTTCACGCTATATCAGTGATACAGTGCTGATACGGTGACTGCATCAGTGCTATGTTGCGTTCAAATCAGCACTGAATCAGCGCTGTTCTTGGCCTAGATTTAGTACAGCGATGTTTATGTAAAGCGACATTTAGACTGAATACGTATTCTTTTAATTATATATGCCCCCCCCTTTTCTGCCCCTTCCAGTTATAAATTAGAGCTTTCGCTATATTATAAGGACCTACGCATCCGGCAGTGGTAAACGACAAAATACATGGTTGTACTCACTGGCATTGCCCATACCTCCGTAGCCCATGGCGCCGTCGCCCATGCCGCCGTAGCCCATGCCGCCGTAGCCCATGCCGCCGTAGCCCATGCCGCCATAGCCCGAACCGCCGTAACCCATACCATTGTAGCCCATACCATTGTAGCCCATACCATTGTAGCCCATACCATTGTAGCCCATACCGCCGTAGCCCATACCGCCGAAGCCCGGACCGCCGTAGCCCGGACCGCCGTAGCCCGGACCGCCGTAGCCCTGACCGCCGTAGCCCATACCACCGTTGCCCATACCGCCGTAGCCCATACCGCCGTAGCCCATACCGCCGAAGCCCGGACTGCCGAAACCCATACCGCCGTAGCCCTGACTGCCGTAGCCCATACCACCGTTGCCCATACCGCCGTAGCCCATACCGCCGTAGCCCATACCGCCGAAGCCCGGACTGCCGAAACCCATACCGCCGTAGCCCATGCCGCCGAAGCCGTAACCTGAAATGAAAATTGAATTTACAGTTATCTGTTTTATTAATTACATTCGCTAGGTCCACCAGAATATCAACGATCCATTCGTCGAGACAGTTTTAGCCGGCTGTGCTAGATTCGCTTTGATAAGGCCCGCAATGCTTGCGGATGAGACACAAATGAGACTGCTTCGTTATTTCTCATAAAATAAAGCACCACTGGCCTAAGCGTGCTCAGCACCGCCACATAAACTGCCTCGGCGAATTTTTTTTTTTTTATTGTCGGAGATTACATATGTAGAGACGATGGGGCAAGGAAAAGAGCCAACACATACTGATCGAACCAAGCATTCTTGGCGCTGGTGAACGGACAGTAAACAATAAATAAAAAGAAAAATCCACAACGAAGACAATAAATAAAACAGAAGCACCCTCAAGCATCAAATGTAAACACTCATCCTGTGAAAAAAAAAATCTATAGAGGAGTGTTTTTCTAAAACGAAAGTATTTCGAAATAAACTAATCAATAATGGCGGGAGGTGCTGTTTTATCCCACAGGTTTTGAAGTTTCTTCTGCCATAGGAAACTTTTCTGGTAATTTTATGAAGAACGCTATAAAAATTTGTATTTCTCGTTAAATTTACAATGTGAGCAATCAGAAGCATATTCAATTTACTGTTTGTTGTGTAGTTACGTTGTACTTATATAAGGAACAGAAGCAATATATTTATTTTATGATTTTCTTGAACTTGAACTTGAACATCAACTTGAACGCATACGCGTTCAAGTTGATGCGATTGGTAGCGAATGTACGCCGCTTCATCTCTAAAGTGATTCCGGTGCATAGGGTTTGATACTTGTGCCAGTTAATCTTTGTCCTTTTGAAGAAAAAATAAGCAACTTATAATCAACATAAATTAAACTCCATAAAAAAGCAACAGACCCAATATGCTTCCAGGGAAAACACCCTAAGGTAATGGTTTAAAATGGTGGCACATATATACTCGGGGACTACTTTCTGTGGCATTTCCAAGGAAAGCAGGGGTTGGTGCACTCGACTTTAGTCTGGGCTCAAACAGGCGCTCCCGTTTCTTTTTGACTGCGGGACACGCCAGGCCCGACGTTTGTTATGCTGTCAGTGACAGCTTGAAAGCGCAATGGTTTGACGAGTTTAAAGTAGCACACTAGAAAGTTTTAGTATTGCGTATTGAAGGAAACACATGCGCCGTCTGTTTGCGTTAGCGTCGCGTGCTCCACGCATGAGCATGCCCGTCGTCGCCATGGGCCAATCCAAGGCCGCCGTTCGGGCTCACGCGCGGTGTGGAACACGCGACGCTAACGCAAGCGCATGGTGCTTGCTTTCGCTCGTGTACGCACGACTAAAAAGCTCCCTAATATCGCTCTTTAGTCAACTTGGTTGCGCATTATAGGAGAACGCCTCAAAACAAGCGAAGAAGTAAGAATATGCTTGGAGATGTTAGGTCGTGCCGGGTGTTTCTTCAGCTGCCTATTGCTATGAACGCTGCTTGTTTTTTCTACTCAATGTTTCCATCAAGTCGCTACTGAAGCAAACGAAGGACTTACATGCGGCGCACGACAGAAGGAGGCACACGAAGAGCGTCACGGTCCTCATAGCTCTCGCTAAGTTGCCGAGTGTACCTTTGTGTTCTGACAGTCGCCTTGGAAAGGTGTATTATAACGGGAGTTTTGTTTCCTTTAATAAAGATTAATTTATACGAGAGCTTGATTCGCTCGTGCTCTCGTAGCGTGTTGTCACTCTGTTTCGTTGCTCGTTCTGTATTCCGAGATACGGCAATTAGGGCTAGCGCAAAGACGCATGGTGTTCCGAGGGAAATTTAACGATTCGCCGAAAGCGTCGAAGAAGTTTCGACGATACTTTGTTTTTTTTGTTGAACTTAGTTCCTGTGCTGTCACGACTTTAATTTAGCACTATGGTGGTTGTCAGCGGGCGGCTTCTAGTGAAGTCCCGTGATTGATAATGTGCCACGGCTGTAATTCAAATGCTGCAATCCTGATCTTTCGTGGCAGCGAAACATGATGATGTTTTTTTGTGTTTTTTCTCAATAAGCTGGCTGTTATTTTCTTCATTTAATAAAGCACACCTTTCTTCTCGTTTATATACGTCATTATTGTTCTATTTGTATCTTGTGAGCTATGTGTATATAAAAAATAAACTCATACAACTTTCTTAGAATATATTGTCGCTAGTGATGACACGAATGCGTAAGCATTAGCGGATATTTATCTCGGTTCCCTAAAACGAAGTGAAAAGTCGTTATAAATCAGCTATTACGATCAGCGTGCGTTTCTATTTATTTAAAATACATTTCTGAATACATATCACGTAACTATTTCTTAACAGTTCTATAACTTAAACTTTTTTTGTTATAAACAGGTGCGGGGTTGAAAGTTTTTTTAGTTCTGTTTTGTTCTTTCTTTTCTAGCGATGAAGTGAAAATGTTGGTGTCATGAATACCACGCAAAAAAAATTGCAAAATGAAAGACATAAGTTTATTCCTAATATTTTATATCGTATTAACAACACTACCAGAGTATGTGGCGTTTTATACCTAACCAGATTTTCGCCGATTTGATTAATATGATCAACATTCACAAGCTGACTCGGATGAAGAAGCAGATGCAACTTTGGCTTTTTGGCTCGTTCGACAGTAAGGTCTACCAGAAGGTCCTTACACAGCCTCACGAGGGAAAAAGGTTTATCGAAAAGCATACAAATGTGTGTTTGCCTCGACCGTTTATTTAGTTCACAGATGTCTGCAAATTTTTTTTTGTATAAGCAATGTGACAGGACCTTCACACACACACACAAAAAAAAAAGAAGAAAACAAAGAAGCACGCTTTGGACAATGTCAGGAAGCTGTCTTTTGTATGTTGTTTTAGCAGTACGAGTGTGGCTTCGCGTGGCACCGCACGAGTGACACTAAAGGCTGGTTGCTCACACATTTGTGCTTGCCCCGTCACCGTCTGCACTACATACGACCGCTCGTGACGGCTTACGACAAGATAGTGCAGCGGCGCTATCTATCAGCTTACCCAGGAACGCTTCACATCTTCGTATGCCTTACGGATCATCGTGAGCTCGTAAAAAAGTTTGACAATATTACCCATTTCTAATAAATATAGTGCCTGTATAGATTTGATCTCTCAAAGAATGCGAAATCTCCAGTCTATAGTTATACGCGGATTATTTTTCTCTTCTATGATCCTCTAGAACTGTTTCAGTAATTTAACCACTGTACCTAATATGTTGTATTTTTTGTTATGGATTGTTTTTTTACTGTTTTTTTTCCTCTCTCGCATTTCTTTTTTCTTTTTCTTTCTGATGTTGTTTTGTTGTTGCCCGCTGAGCAATGTAAACGGATAACAAAACCACGTCAGACACAGCAAACCTCGCTTATGCCTTGCTACTCGAGACCTTGTGTCTGAATAAAACAAACAAACAAACAAACAAACAAACAAACAAACAAACAAACAAACAAACAAGCAAACAAACAAACAAACAAACAGACAGACAGAGTGGTCCCAGGTTTATCTGAGAGATGGGACCAGTGTGCCAGCGTGTTTTCTCGTCCTAAGTCGTCACGTGGGGTCGTTGTGCTGTCGATTAGAGTCAAACGAAAATGCACTAACCAGTGTTATGTGTGAACTAGACTCGCTAAAGGTAACATATAAATTACTTTGTCGGACGGTGATATAACTTCTGCTTAGCCCAGTTGGTGGAGCGGTCCTCTAGTCTCGAAGAAGTTCCGGGTTTGAAGCCTGGACCGAGCTAATTTGTTCAGCGGCACTGCAGTCGCCCAGAGGGCGCGAGTTACGCTTCGTTTTAGGTGAAAGTAAATTTATTCTTCTGTAAATCTCTGCCTTGGAGACTCACCCTGAAATCCTTAATTAACGCCGAGCTGGACGAAGGCTTTTCGAGAATGGAGCGAAAATACGAAAACGAAGTCAACTATTGTGAAATGCTTGCGGATGACCGTGTTTCATACAATTCGGAGATTACATACACGGTTTTGCCGGAAAACAGGGGTGTGCGAAGAAAGCGCGGAATAATTAAAATTTCTGTTGTTCGCGTAAGGTCAAAGTCAATAAGACTGATTTTCAGGCAAGCATCTCTGCGTTGTATTTTAAATTGAAAATTTTAGGGGTGTATTTTTGCTTACATCTCTAACTGCTTCTGGGAGACCTTGAATTCCTTGCGTCATTTTCACGATTAGATTTAGACTGTTAAAGCGAGGATAAAAAAAGAAGAACTCGATTATGACCTACGCATTAAGAAATATAAAGGTAATGCGCTCTTTCAATCACAGTTTCGGTCTTTATGTAAAACGTATTCAGTTAAAGTAGGCTTTTTATCATATTTGTTTACTTTTCATCGTGAGGTCAATATTATTAAAGGAGTGTCGTCTTGTACATGCCACATTCAACTAACTAAAACGCCGACAGAGCAAAAGGAAATTCGTCGTCTTCATATTCTCCTCAAACAAATCATTTTCGTTTTTTTTTTCTTTAAGAAATGCAAAATGCCACGGCAGACGAAGCAAAAACCGGTCAAAAATATTAAAAGAAATGATATGAACAAGTTGAACAAAACTTCAGGTTGTAGATGAAAAAGTTTAAGCTACATAATTTCCAGAGTTTTTCGAAAATTTGTCTCTTTGACAGACGAGTGCGTGGGTAGCGGTTCTTGTCGGTCGGTATCCGGAGCACTTGACAGCGATGTCAGTCGCTGTACTCCCACCGGAGCAAAGTCACGTGGCTGGAGTGCACTTCGTGTTGGCCTCCACGAAGTGGAGCCTAGCGCGAATGCGGGTCAATTGTCTTCATCCAAAGTAAGTCGCGGCAGGATCTTTGATGGATTTTGGAAAGGTTCGTTCGCATTTCACATCTTTTTTTGCACCGACGAGTGCGAATGTGCTAGGTCCCCGACGATCCAGCAGCTTCCTCGCTCTGAGTATATCACATGTTCCCTTTTGAGCGATGGCAGCTTCACACGGACAAAGTCCCCTAACTGAAACACTGGCCTGCGTGCGCCCTTTTAGGTTCGTTCACGTAATTTTGCGAGGCATGCCGTGGCTTCTTCACACGTTCTATCGGTTCCCCTATTGATGATTTTGGGTCCGCGAAGAAGTTTTCTAATGGCCCTCCGACAAGGTTCAGCTTCGTTCGGGATGTGCCGATCATGCAACAGAACTGTAGCCGACACACCTGCGGTTGAGCGTGGCGTTGCACACAATGGACACCGATGTGCTCGGAAAGCCCTTCACGAATGTTTCGCTGTCCAACGAGTTCCACTTGAATAGGCTGTCACAAACTC
This sequence comes from Ixodes scapularis, assembly GCF_016920785.2. NCBI lineage: Eukaryota > Metazoa > Arthropoda > Arachnida > Ixodida > Ixodidae > Ixodes > Ixodes scapularis. The sequence continues at coordinate 45,660,210 of NW_024609846.1, forward strand.
TGTAGGAGCTCTCAATTTATGTCGTTACTCTGTGAGTTGTATAGAAATGATAAACTGTGACGAATGCCACACTCGCTTAAGAAGTCTCAAAAGTCTGCTTATGTAAATTGGATTTTGTGATTCGAGACGACATCAGTTGGGTATCCTTTACGTATAAAAAGAGTCAACAGAAAGGTAACCCCTGTGCAAGAGGTTGCCGTACTGGTAAAAATACTTTTGGGGACTTTTAACAAACCGTTACCGTGTTCCGCAAACCGCACTACCGGAGCCTTTTAAGCATGCTTTTAAACGCGCGCCCCACGGTCACGGTATCATCCTGGCGCGCGCTTAAAGGCATGCTTAAAAGTTTCCGGTTATGCGGTACGCGTAACACGGTAACTGTTTTCTAAAAGTACCTAATGTCAGAGGTTACGGTACTGGCAAAACAAAACGACAGCCGGTAATCTGCTGATAGAGCAATAAATACGTTGCACTGTTTAAAAGTAAAAGGATTAAAAATAGCTCCGAAGAAAAATTATGACCTGAGTCAATCTTACGAGATGACCCATTGCCATTGCCATTTTATTTCTGGATTGAAAGCCCCGCTTTGTTTTTGCAATAGGTCTGAATAGAAATTCTATCTGAGAAATGATCACTTGCCAACGGTCTGCAATCTTCATTAATTTGTCTATATTTTTACTTATTTTTTGCAATTGCGTCGGCTTGCATGCTTCTTAACCATCAGTTCACTGAGACTGGCAGCTGTGGACAGAGAAATCGAATGATTCCGCTTTCAAATGAAAGAAAAATAAGTTGGCCAAAAAAACTACTGGAGCAAGTTTTGCCATTCTGAATTAATCCAGTGACATTTATTTCTGAATCCCAATTGCAACGGTCTGAATAAGTGAATAGACAAATCACAATTGATAAATCCTTCCTTTTTAACAAATGCATTATCTCGCATGCATTCTAGCTATCCATTTACTGAAGCTTGCAGCCGTGGACAAAATAATCTGATGACAGACTAATAAATACGTTGGGCGGCATACAAATAAAGTGAGTACACACAAAGACAAGCAACAGAGGCGAGTCATGCCGGCTTGAATAAATCTTGGTAGCCTCCAGCCAGCGACATTCAATTTCTGAGTTACAAATTCCTTGCTGCGCTTTGAATAAGACTCAATGCAAGAAACACAAAGGACTCCGTCTTCCAATGATTAAATCTACTTGGATGCATTCTAACAATTTATTCATTTAGGTTTGCAGCAGTGGATTAGTCGAATGACAAAAGAACGAATACGTTCAATATTGCACATAACTAAAAACAAATAAAAACAACTGAAGCAAGTCATGCCTTTCTTAATTAATGTCTCCATGCCAGAAACATCTTTTTTCTAAAGTACAAATTAAATTTGCTTCCCTGCATTTCCATGCCATTTATTCCAGTGGCGTCACTAGGGCCAGCGGCACCCGAAGCGGTAGCTTACCGCGGCCCCCCGCACCTCCCCCCCCCTCCCTCGCTCTCGTGTAACCCGCCGCGACCTCGCCCCCCCCCCTTTTTTTTTGTGGTGCCACTGATACATTCATCCATTCATTTAATTATCTTGTTTTTTTTGTGTGCTAATGAACACTTGGTATAATGATGCCTATTGTCACTAAACTTGCAGCCGCGAACAAAGTAATCGTCTGATAAGGCAACTATTACGTAGTGTCACACTGCAATAAAGTAAAAAAAAAAAAAAAAAAAATAGAAAACATTTTAAGCAAGGAATGGTAAAGTCCCTTGATACTTTGTTTTAAAGGTAACGATAACCAACGCGCACCACGAAGCACAATCCGCGGGAACAAAATGGCGTCTTTCAGTTCATTCCGCCGCTAAGAGCCGTCATTCGCGTACAAAAAAAAAAAAAGGAAAATTATATTCGAAGTGCGCTTTTATACACAGTAATTGAAAACTTAAAAAACGCAGGAAATTACGAATCTTAACCACATCATTATTAGTCTTAGTAAACAAATAACATTGTAGCAGGAGCCGATAAGAATGCCCCAAAAATAAACCGATGAGCATGAACCTAATTGGGAAAGCAAGTCGTTTGCTTTTGCGGAGGGGTTGCGGTGACGTCAGAACGACGACGAGTTTTGATTGGCCTTGCTTGAAAGTATAATTGTAGACCTCAATGCTAGATGCCTCAAGGTCAACGTTACTAAAACACTCGGTTGGGAAACTCCCATAGAGACAGCTTTCAAAAAGTGGCCCCAATCTGTCTCCGAGCACCGAGCTAATGACGAACACAACTCCACCATTTCTCCCGCAGCGGCCACTCGAGGAACTGCGCGTGACTTCTAATTTGGCTTTAAGAACAGATACAGTGGAAGAGGTTACAGGGGTCTCCCCGGCGGACGCGCCGCTTCGACCTATCGAAGTTAAAATGCACCTAGGTCGGGACGCGCTACCTGAAAGGGCCGCTGAGGCATGGTTGTATAAAAACAATATTAATTGTGCCGCAAAACCCTGCAAACTAAAGATTTTAAAAACATAACGCGCCCCTCTTTTTGTACTAAACTCCAATAAATTTCATACAAAAAGTGTCTTTTCCGTTTGTTTTTACGCAAAAACAGGCTTTCAAAAAGCTCAAGGTGACCACAGTACAGACAAGTGAAAAAGAGTGGCGCTGTTGTCGCATTTAGCTCGGTCTCGGTGGACGCCAGCGGCCCAGGTTTCGACGGCGAGTTTCCCAACTGAGTGTTTTAGTAACGTTGCTCAAGGTCTACTCACTGTTTTTTTCTTGTTTTTTTTTTTCAATCAGCCAATAAGAGCTCGGCGTCATCGTAACCCCTGTGCAAAAACCAGACGAAATTGGGGGATCAGTGGACGACATTCCATTTTCGAACGCACGAGCGCAAGGAAGTGAAATCATGAGCTCCGAAGGAGCGGCGATAACGGCCCTCGCCGGCCGCGGTGATTCTGTTTTCCCCGCTCAAGTGAGTACAGGTTTTTGTTGCCCCAGCTTCCATCAGGTGATTCAATGAAGAAAGCGGTCGTCCTTCACTGCGACATGGCCGGAAGGCCCTACAGGATTGAGGATTTCCGGCAACCGCTCGACGAACTAGGGGTCCTCAGGGAGGTGGCCGGAATTGGGGCGTACCAGATGTCCCATGTCTGGCTGCTTGACCTGAGGTCCGACGCGGCCAAGCTCAAGCTGGTGAACGCAGGGCGGCTCGCTGTCAAAGGACGCACCTGCATCGTCGTGGACCCCTCCAGGCAAGAGGTGCGAATCAAGTTGCGCTGGGTGGCGTTCGACGTGTCGAACGACACCATTCGCAAGACTTTCTCGGAGTACGGCGAGGTGAAGGACGTTGCGTCCGATCGCTGGAAGGTGCCGGGCTTCGAAGGACCAATACCAATACCAATACCAATACCAATACTAATACCGGAGGCATACTGGGAGGGTCCCAGTATGCCTCCGGTGCCGTAGGACGGGGCATATACGTCGAGACTGCCGGGCTCCCAGGTGCTCCGAGTGCCGCGCCTATGGCCACGAGCGTGACGACTGCGTCCGCTCCTACGCCCGAGTCGTGGGACGAGGAGTCAACGAAGACCGCGTCGACGACATGATGGACGAGGAAGAGGCGGAGAGAGCGGCCGCGCCCGTGAAAACCCAGGCCGAACAAGCCAAGAGCGACGTCGCTTCCGGCACCTCCCCCGAAGTGAGCAACCCCGTGCTGCCGGACAAGCCGTCAACTGCGGCTCCTGCAGATCCACCTGCAGTCGAGCGCTCGACGGTACCTCCAACAGGGAGCGCCGGCGGCGCAGCTGGTGCTTCGCCATTGCCAGACGAGGTCTTCATCACACCAGAGATGGACGTCGAGCTGGGCTCTGCGAAGCGTAGGTTCGAAGACGTCACGGACACGACTGGTCAGGAACTTCGGCTGCGTCAGCTCGAGCGCAGGTGGAGAATGGGGTCGGGCGGGAGCGGAGTGGATGGCCACCAGCGGTCCGGCGCAGACCGCGGAGGACCACGCGACAAACTGTCGCAGTGAACGGCAGTGTAGGCGGGTTGGTCCTCACTAACCCATGGTCTCCTTACAAAGTCCTGTCCGAGTAGCGACCCTTAATGTCCGAGGCCTCTCAGATCGCAGGAGGCAGAGGCAACTCTGCCGTCTAGCAGTCGAACAGGACGTCGACATCATCGCTGTGCAGGAGACCAAGGTCGAGAGTGAGGACCAGACCAACTTCATGGTTAGACCTTTTTTGGCACGTTACGAAGTGTGTGTTAGTCACGCGGTTGGGTCGTCGGCGGGCTGTTTGTTGTTAGTGCGCCAGAGTTTGGGTGCAACAGTCGAAGCGGTGACGACGTGTGATTCAGGGCGATTTGTTGTATGTGATTTTTCTCTTTCATCGTATGATTGGAGGGTCATTTGTGTGTACCCCTCCAATAGGGTTGACAAGCGGCGGGAGTTTTTTGATTTCATGCATCAGTATTGCAAAAGTGATCGCCTCATTATTTTTCTTGGCGATTTCAATTGCGTCTGCTCTGCTGGGGACAAGTCCAGCTCAACGCCCTATCGCGATTTAAGCACCGAGAGCCTTCTGAGGTTAATCAACGAGTCCGGCTTTGATGACGTCGGGGAATGCTTGAGGAATGGCCGCGAAATCCAATACACCCATTTCCAAGGGTCGAGTCACGCCCGTCTAGATCGAGCGTACGTTTCTTTAGATTTGATACCATTATGTTTTGAATATCGCGTGCACCCTGTTTCCTTTAGTGATCACTGTCTAGTTTCCTTTTGTATGCGTAGTAAATCCCAAGCCAGGAAAGTCTTCAGCTGGGAATTATGGAAATTGAACGCGAAACTGTTGGAGGATGACGTTTTCACTGCCCAAGTGCAGGCCGCGGTTGAAACACTGGAGAGCCAGAAAAAAATTAGGGTATGGTGTGAGATGGGAGCTTTTTAAGCAGGAAATAAAAATATGAAAGCGTTAGAGCGGGCAGGCGTACTTAAAAGCACTGAAAAAAGCAACGAAATGTTATTGCGTAATAATTTGCGGATACTGCTAAAGGAGGAGACTAAAATGCCTGGGGCATACAAAGACGATATTTCTTGTGTGAAAGATAAACTCGAGATTCTAGATCGGGAACGATATTGTGGGGCGATTGTTAGAGCCAGAGCCGAAAGATGGTCAACAGGCGAAGCGCCAACTAAGCGTGCGCTGAGCCTCGAGAAAAGATATGCTCGGCGTAACGAGATAACGGGGGTAGAGAGGAACGGATCACTTACGACCGATAAGGAAGAAATCGAACTCGCATTTTTCGAATATTACAGTAGATTATTGGCGTCCTGTCCAGTAGATGTCCAGCTTTTTAAAGATGAATTTTTGGGTTTCGTGCCGCGCATAGATGACGAAACGAAAGAATTACTAGAATCGACCATCAGCGTAGAGGAAGTGGTCTTTGCAATAGAAGCCCTAAACCCGGGCAAGTCTCCTGGCCCAGACGGCCTAACTGCAGTTTTTTTTATAAGACTCAGAAGCAGGAGATTGCCGCAGTCCTAGCCAAGGTATTCAATGAAGCATATGATTTGAATATGTTGCCTCCATCTTTTATGTCGTCGCACACAGTGTTAATTCCCAAAACAGATGACGCAGTTAAGTTGCAGCACGTCACAGCGTATCGGCCGATCAGTCTGACTAATGTCGACTACAAAATTTTAATGAAGACCTTGGCAAGGAGATTGCAATCTGTAATATCGGAAATAGTGGGGCCCCATCAAACTTGCGGCATTAAAGGAAGGACTATTTGCACCAACATCCATAAAGCACGCAGTGTTCTGGAGTGTTGCGACGCAATGCGTATTTGAGTTGCGATGCTCCAGGTAGATTTGGAAAAGGCTTTTGATCACGTGCCTCACGATCTGCTTTTAACCATTCTTGATCATGTAAACGTCGTCGCTGTTATCCGTGAAGGTGTCAGCATGGCGTACAACGGTTGCTCGACGAGACTTATGGTGAACAAGTCGGTTGGAAAACGTATAAAAGTGAATCGATCCGTCCGCCAAGGGTGTCCCTAGTCACCACTTCTTTTTTGCATTTGCATAGAATCCCTTTGCATTAGTATTTTTAAAAACAGTACTATCAGTGGTTTTCAGCTTCATGCGACCGAGCTTAAAGTGTTAGCGTATGCTGATGATATTGCAGTGTTTTGTTCCAACCGCGAGAGTATTGTTCAAGTCGTTCACACGCTTAAACGTTATTGCGAAGTCAGTGGCAGCTCTGTTAACTGGGCCAAGTGCCTGGAATTTTGGCATGGAGAGTGGAGCTCTACTCCTTGTTCATTTGCCAACATCCAGTGGGTAACCACCCCCGTAAAATATTTGGGAGTGCCTCTAGAAACTTATCGCGATAGCGAACCCTATTGGCGACGGCAGGTGGTGGAGCTTCGCGAAAGAGTAGAAAAAAGTCGGAGGTATGATCTGTCTATTTTTGCACGGGCCACAATTTGTAATTTGTTTTTTGTCAGCAAACTGTGGTACGTTCTACAAGTTTTGCATTGTTCGCGGGTAAATGTGCAGAAATTGCACCGGGTATTTGCAGTGTTTATTTGGGGTTCCACATGGGAGCGATTGAGTAGGACGAATCTTTTCCGGCGCGTACGCAATGGGGGGCTTAGTTTGACGCATTTGTTTTTACGTCAGGTTGTTAATCGGTTCATGTATTTTCGGGACATAAGTGACCCCTTTTTGCGCACCGTTTGTCAAGAGAGAGTGGCAAGCAGGTTGCCTGAGTTGATTGTTTCCACGTGTTCGATGTCGGGTGGTATTTATGGATATTTAAAGGAAGTTGTTGCCTCATGTAAATTTCTGTTATCTCGTTTTTCAGTTGAGTATTTGAGTGAGGTTCCTCGTAAAAGATTGTATAAGGCTGTGTGCGATACTGTGTTTCCTGTACCTCTATACAGAGCCTTATACTGTGCAGGCCCAGGGCAAGATGTCTTGAAGCGCGTTAAGCGTATGGTGGTGCCCGCAGGCACCAAGACTTTCTTCTTTACATTACATTCAGGTACACTGCCGGTCAAGACATGGTTAAACGAGAGGGGACTTTTTGTAAAGTGGGGGGATCACTGCTTTTTATGAAAGAAGCCAGAGACGGTCGAACACGTGTTTCTTGAGTGCTGGGATGGGGTCTTCTTCTGGGACGTCCTCCAACGTACCTGAAGAAGGACCTCCCCCTGGATGCGCATGGAATCCGTTATCTATCGGTTAAAAACGAGGAAGGTTTTTCCTTTGACCTGGTTATGCTGTTGGGTCTGCACAGTATTTGGAAGTCCCGAATGGCTGTACACAACGCTGACAATAATGTACGGGAGGCGCGGAAATATTTTCGTGAAAGTGTATCTTTGTTAGTTGAAATCAACAGAGCACAGAAGTGCGAGCCTGAGTGGCTTCCGCACATTGAGGCACTTTTGTCCATGAAACAATTTTAGCCTCCGACGCCAGTCACTTCGGACTGGTTTAGTTTAGCCTTGCCCTGCTTCCTATGGTTTGAGCGATATACCTGCCTATTTGACAACGTAAAAAATCCGGCAATAAAGAAAAAAAAAAGTATCAGTGGCCGAGTGGGCTAAAGCGCACACCCAGCTCGACGCGCGTGGAGCGAAAGCTCGCGCTGCAGAACCCAGGGATCCTGGGTTCGAGCCCCACCCCTGCCCGTTTCGATCTGGATGAGCATCGTACCGGCGTGCGGTCGTGTATCACTACTGCGTGGTGCACGTTAAAGACCCAAGGCTAGTGGTTGTACTGCACCGGCTAAATTGCTCATCTACAGCGTGTGACTCGTCGCAATTTTAATGGCTGACCAACTACACGCTGTATAAATATCCCCATAACCCAATTTGCTTTTTTTGCAGACGAAATTGCGCTCCGCGAAGGCCACGCCCGGCGTGTTTTAAACTGTCATGGCGAGCGAGTGTTCCCAAGATGCGTCCTTAGGGCATCGGAATGCGAAGAGGAGCACGCGAATCAAAGGGCAACATAGAGAAGGCGCAGGGAAGTCGCGATGACGAGACAGCCAAACGCGCACCGCTATTGGTTGATGTCGAGGTTTCACACCAAGCTTGGTCAACAAAAGCACGTAGGTGCGTTTGGGGGTTAAACAAACGCACGAGGTGATCAAGGAGCAGACGAACATGCACACCATGCCATCTACACCGTTTCCACGAGGGCACAGTCATCTTGAATATCGTTACGTCTGATATAAGTTAAAAGATCACTTTCATCTCTCCACGCCGCTGGATGGTGCTCACAGAAAATGCGATATGGTCACGAATTTTTGTTTTGCCTCTCCTATACTTTCTAGCATATTCCAGGTTCAAATGTCCTCTTATATATTCGTACTTCGTACAGGATACGGAGCCCACGTGACTTAGAACGAAAGGGAACAAAAAACGTTTATAGTAACTTTCAGTCATGCCTGTTTCACACTGCATATACAACATACAAAAGAAATACTGCACACGGATTCGAACGCAAGTCACCACGAGATCCATGCTTCGAAAGCCGCATGGTAATGAGTTCAAAAAGAAACCTGGCAGGCAGCATTCAAATCACGGATATCGCGGTGACTGATGCCCGACAGATTGCCTTTTGTATGATGTATGAGCAGTGTGACCTAGGGTGCCTCAATGACCTTCTGTTTAGAGTGCCACCCTTCGTAGTACCCGATGCCGACAGCACACGCTCACGGGGAAAATACAAAGAAATCGACGAAAACAAAATGTCACCATAGCATAGCCAGCGCCACAGACGCGTGCAGGGACACGCTCTTTCACGCCCTTCTGAACAAAAAATCAATGTAAAAGCGGGAACAAAATGGCCAGATGTCTCCACCCTAAGCAAAGCGCACATGAAGGCACCCTAGTGTGACCTCGGCTTGAGTGTTCCCTTTGATGTTGAATCCCTCTCGCTACGGTGTAAGTGAAGTCCGTACACGCAGCGTTGTTTTCGTACGTGTTCTTCCTGTATCGTGTCTCGAATGTCGCGTGCCAACTGGGAGCACGTTTAATACGAAGCACAGATGTCCCGGTGACTTGCGCGTAAGTTGACGTAGCCTTTTGCAACGTAACGTAATGTAAAAAAAAGAAAAAGAAATGGGGCTGTGTGAACCAGCCATTAGTCCCATTCACGGTGGAAGAAATACATTTAGGTGGTGACTCTGGCTCATAGAGATCATACATACTAACTCTAGAGGAAAAGGTCCGCCATTTTCCCATACATTCTGGCTGCCGCAAGCGGCGGATCATGCAGGCAGACCCTCGGGGTCCCAAACACGGTTACATCATCAGAGCAGTTTCGTGAACTTCAACAATCCACGAACTTACCGGTGGAAAGATATTCGCGTTCCTTTCGAAGCTTTCTTTTTGCATAGCGCGCAGATGTACGGCCTCACGTTAACGCTAAACTAAACCATATACCCGGCTTCGCAGGTGGGGCGCGGCTGGGCGCGGTTGAGGAATACGAAACTGCGCAACCACCAGATTTCCGAGATTTCGACAGAAGGGAAGTTAATGCAGCGTAATGACTTTATTGCTTTTTATAAGTGTTAGAATAGCTCAGAATTTAGTTTACAACGTTAAATTATCACTGTTTATATTGCTGAGAGTTTTCACTCTTCGCGTTTACCATGGCAACGTTGCTTTCTTTCTCTCGTGTTCTGTCGCTCTCTTTTGCGATCGTTCACTCGGGACCCCGGGTGTCGGCGCACAGGATTTGCCACTCCTCCTCACCCACCTTTACCCCCCTGCTCTGGCTGCTCTTCCCGTGGGGAGCGAGCGACCAGATCGTGTTCGGACCGCCGCCATGTTGCTGATGCTGATGCGGCTGGTGCGACTCTCGCGCCCCCTATGAGCTAGAAATTTTCTGCCACTCTCTGGGACTGTGAAGACCCGCTCAGCGCGGTTCTCTACGTACGTTTTTGCGGTTTTGCATTCGACGTTTTCTCGCCTCTCTTGAAAGTTTCCACTTATTTTTTTATGCGTGCTGCGTATTCTTTTTGTGTTGTCTTCCATTGTGAGAAATAAGGCTGGTAAGTGCCTGCCATTCAAGCTTTTCTGCTCGACATTTACGGGAAAGGTGAAGGACGTTGAACGGCCCTCGACGCGATTTTGCGAACATTGTTCTCCCCCCTCCCAGAGATAATCCGCGTAGAATCCTCAGTTATCTCCAAAAATAGTTGTCCGGGTTGGGGTGAGAAATGGGTCAGTCACGTTTGTTTCTTTGCTTGGTGCGGTTGTGAAAAAAAGGAAGCTCTCCCCGAAACGTGCCCCAAAACGAAGTCATCCCGGATTCCGTGCGATCGTCAAGATGTGACTGTCGTCGACAGTGACTGTGTTATTTGAGGTCGTTCTCAAATAAATTCTTTTCGGATAACGCTGGATCGTGTGGTACGTATACAATATATTGTTCGAATGTGAACACTTCCTCAATCGTATGTCCGTGTCCTGTCCATCGGTAAACACGTTATTTGTGAGTGTGAAAAATGCATGCCTTTCGGCCCTCTTCTGTTGCAATTTATTTTTGACAGCAAAACGCATTGTCGTTTCACATGCGGCGAATCCCGCTGCGCCGTCAAAACTCATCGTAAGAAAAAAAAATAACTAGAACTATACATTCCAGTCGCATTCGTTCTGTCGCGCGCATACCCAACAAAAATAGCTAACAGTTTTTTTTTGTTGTTGTTGCTTTTTTGTTTTTTTAAATGTGCTACAATGCTTTCTCAATGTCCTCGGGAAAATAAATGTACCATGAGACACCAAATTTAGCGGGAAAAGGCGATAATTTAGCCGCCAGCAGCGTTTGATAATGCGCCTACGCAAGCTGCGCCTATTAAAATCACAGTCCACTCGGTTAGGGTTAGGAGGGACGCCGGTGAGAGTCTAGCCTCAAACTCAGTGACTGGGCTCGAAAACGGTTGGTTGCCCCTGGGGTCGAGTGTTTTTTGGAAAGGTGTATAGACGCTTCGCAGCAGCTATGCATGGGCGCCGCCATAACTGACCTTCAGTTTTTGTTCCCTCTTATTCCGTTCACTTCACTTCATCATTACCACAGCAGGACAGGTTATTGCCATTTTAGATGCTACTGTATTCTTGTGCCCAGCATAGGCCCTTGTGAAGACCCGTCAACGCCCGCTTCAGTGGCTCGGCATCTCGGTAAGACAAGAGAAGGGCGGCTATGGCGGCTCAATCTGGCGCTTGTGTAAAGCGTCTATAGCCACGAACAAGGAGCATACTCTGTTTCACCTCATGATGTACCGCAGGAAAGGCTACAAGCGCGAGCTCCTTGCTCTGGGGCACATCCCGGCGGCACAAGCTCTCGTGACTTAAGAGCAGCTGCCAACGCTATGAGCTCGCGCTTCTAGCCTTCGCTGCGGTACAACACAGGGTGAAACGAAGTGTAGTTGTTCCGCGCCGCCGCGGAGGGCGCTGAAGTGTGAGCACCGTTAAAGCCCCTCGATGTGTTTGCGTTTGTCTTGAAAGTAGCGTCAAATGCGCGAGTGCACGAGGCCCATGTCTCGAGCGGCCTTTGGAAGCAAATGGCGGCGCAACACTGAAATGAACGGGCCTTGGAAGCGAATGGTGGCGGAGCACCCGCTCATGGCACGTGTCTCGCGCGCTTCCACAACAATGGTTGGCGGTACTTGTAAAAAACGCTTTTATCAACGGGATTTAAGCACCGTGGGTATGAGGCCTCTCCTCGGCGGCCACGGTGTCGGGGGCGTAGCTTGCTTGCCTTTTTTGCGGTGTGGTGGTGGTGTGCGGTCAGTGGCTGGCCTCATGTTTTGCTTTGGTGCTGTGTCAATCACCGGTGCCACCATCATGCACGAAGATGAGCCTTAACCCGAAAAATAAGTTATGCTATACACGAACTCATCTCTGTGACGTCACGGCGCGGTGGTGGCGCGTCGGTCGCACTTCCGGTCTGGGGATGTGGGCAGAAGTCCCCATGCCAGACGTGTATTCCTGCGTTGTTTTCAAAGGAAACAGACAAAAACCTGCCTTCTCGTCAAAACGCCGCGACTGGGGCCGTACCAAAAGGGTCGAGAAAAGTTTGAAGGTCAGTTTTCACATGCTCGGTTCGTCCGAGAATCTGGATATGTGCCGTGAAAAGGGAAAAGCAGACGCCGTCGGACAACGATTGCTTGGGTGGGACGCACTTTGGGTTGAATTCACGGATACTTGTGGTCATCAGATTTATTTGTTTTGTTCCAACACGAACGCCAGAAAACTGTCAAGTTCTGCGGACCACCTGTGGACTACGTTCAGTGCGTCTTCAATTCAAACGGTCGCCTGATCGTTCGAACTGTCGTCTGCTCTTTCAAACGTTTCTGCTTGTCGTCTGCTCTCTTAGACGACGCCGGTCCGTAGACCAAATGTTGGCCCGGTACTTGCGATAAGAAGTGAGTGCAGGCCTCAAAAGACGTAAATTTGAAGGTTGGTAAGCAGGCTCAATGTAAACAGTAGATACAAGGAGATGTTGGTCATTGTTACCAGTGACCAACACCGACTTGTTGTTATGCCTAATTCAGTTGGTCCGATTCTGCTTGCGATTTTCAGTATCGTCGTCGACCATCTCAGCTACGGTTCACGCTTTTGCAGCCCGAGCGGCGTCGCGACTGAAAATTCCGAGCGAAATCTCATGCGAATCAGGCTTTAGCGTACAATCTGCGGCGTCACGCGGAATGAATCGCCGCATGTCACATTATTCACGCGAAGTTTCGCGGTGTAACGAGCCTCGGTAATCTCGCTGACGCCGCTCAAGATAGTCAGACATCGCCAGGAAGACGTAGAACCAACAATTCGAACGCGAAAAAGGGCAGGGGGACTCACACCGACGCCGACAACATCGCATTTCAATGGTTTGTTTATGGGCGACGGCGAGTTCTTGCCCACACCCCCATCGCGCATGCGCGGCGCCGGTGGCGTCCGCTAGGGGCGCTCCGGTTTGTTTGTAAACATGAGTTGGTGTATAAGAATGGGAAAGACGTGCTTCGTTCCCAACTGCCATTTGGGGTACCGGAACTGCGCAGAGCGAGTGTCCTTGTTTAAAGCTCCATCGAATGACGCTCGCCTGGAGTAGTGGCGTCGTGCAATCCCGAGGGCCGATCGCAAGTTACTACTTAGTCTGCTCATCTCGTTGACGAAGTGAAGACCAAGCTTGACAGTCTAATTTATATCGAAGACTGGGAATGCGGAGATGTTTGGACAGAAAAGGCTCAAGAAACCAAGGCTGTGGACTGCGTGATATATTATGGAAGTGTTTTTTTTTTTTGCGTGAAAATAATAAAAAAGCTACCCGCTGCCCTGCATGCCGATCCACTTTCAGCATCGACAAGAACACTTCTACTCATGCAGCACTGACAAACGTGAAGAACAGAGGAGGCCTTATACACTCCAACAAGAACCTTTTCCAGTTACTGAAGTAAGAGGAACAGTTCTTCGTGGAAAATAAAAGCCACCGGACTGTCTACTGGGACAGAATCGACAGTGTTCTTGACACATGCACAATAACGTTTCCATGCGCTGAACACAAGGAAGAAACAATTGCCCAGTTGCTCCACTACTACTTCAGCATGCGAATGCGACAACACTGTAAGCATATCACGATGAGTAGGAACAAACAAGCTGAAGGAATAAATAAATCAGCAAAGCAGCGCTCGTCTTAGTTTAAGGGCATGGGCGAGAAACACAGGATGTAGGAGATGGCGTTCTTTGGTAATATCCAGTGAATTCAGCTTTTATGTACATTTTAAAGCAAAAATATTTGTCAGGTATTTTTTACCCGTAAGACGGGGTGGACACCGTATTGTGAGAGTATAGATGAAAAGTGATTTATGTCTTATAACCGCTACTACTGTTTGACTTTCAGTCACCGTGTAATCATGTCAGTCAGTATGTCATCATACTGTGTCATCGTTTTAGTCACTATGTCATCATAAATAAATTTTTTCTGCTTACAAGGTTTGTATGTTCCACAGTACAAGTTGACATTGTATGTATAAACCATTTGTAATGCTAAAGCCTTCATGCGCATGTAAAGAATTATTTAGGTCCCACTATGTAACATTATAAGAATTGTATTGTAATAAGGCAGGAGCAGGGTGGAAAAAATCACCCGACCTCATATAAAACCACGCAATGTATGTAAACAGTTTACGGAACTGTTACCAAACATGTTGTTTGACAAAACATGCGAGCACGACACAGGTGTTTACTCTAAATTACTCTAAATTATTGAAGGCCCAGTAGATTATGCCGGGAAGTTTTATATTTATACGAGAATTTTTGTCATGTCGAGTCATCAACGGAATGTTCTCGTTTAAAAAAGAACAGGAACCGCACGGGGAAAAGGCAATCAGTGCCGGTGCGCTAACATAAATTCATCATTTCACTACACAGTATACAGGGAGCGAGTAAAGAATGCATAATTTCCTTCACAAGCCCTTTATACAAGCCTTCACAAGCCCCTCTATACGTGGGCGCCATCTATCCCCGTGCGAGTGAAGCGCGCTCGGTGCGCCGAACATAATGTGGTCGCCGCGCGAGACAGAGAGTCATCACCTAAATGTATTTCTTCCACCATGGGCCCATTTAAGCTGATGCGTGAACGACATATTTCGACAAAACGTATTGAAAGAAGAGCGATGTAGACAGAAGTCATAAAAAAAAATTAAACTGGGGTTGTAAAAAAAAAAAAAAATGATAGAGGCCGCTTTATTCTCTCGATACACACGAACCATGTTTCAGTCAGGAGATCTGAAACATTAGCACTAGGATGTGGACATGTTTAAATAAAGGTAACGGCAACGATTTTAATGACATGTCGCTGTTAGAGGAGCATGTCTCGGCTACGCAAGTAACAGCGAATAGTATACATGGCTTTCAGTGAAGTCAAACCAGCTGCCATTGTGGCCGTCTTTCCGCTGAACGCGTTCCTTTAGCCGCGTACATTTTTCACCGCCAAATGTCTCTGTTTCCCTCAAGAGCGATTAGGAATGATAACCAGCTGTGTGGTGATGACGGCATGTGCAAGCCACGTCTATGGCAAAAATTGTAATTATATTATGAGTTTGCAGCGGGAAGTTAGTGAGCCCCATTGGGCGTCTGGTGGCGCAGCTGTATTTGATAAATGTAGGTAGTGCGATAGCACCGCCAGCCTGGGGTCTTGAAAGTGCACCACTCAGTGTTGATTCACGACCGCTTGCCGGTACAATGCCCATCCAGACCAAAACGGGCAGGGGTAGGGATTGAACCCAGTGTCCCTGGGTTCTGCAGCACGATCGAGCTTTCGCTCCACGTTCTCTGAGCTGTGGTGAGTTAAAGAGAATCTGAAGCGGTTCTGTATTTGTGCAAAAACACCTAAATCGAGTCCATTTGGGGTCCGGAATTACGAATATCGAAATTATTTTTCAATTTGGTGCACGGAGGCTGCAGAAAATCAGTTTCAAAATACCGCTGAAGCACCTCCTTCCCGGAGCGTTGCGTCATAAAAGGAGTTTTCGAAATCTCCATTTTCGCGCATCTTCAGCGCCCATCGAAGCTATGCACGCACATTTCTTGCTGTTTTTAAAAAAAGTCAGAAGAAGACGTCACGATTGGTGTCAGTGCGGCAAGCTCGCAAATTGCGTGCGCTGCCCACACAAGCGATACGCGCCTTGGCGGCCGAAAGATTCTTTTTTGACGTGACGGCATGGTCGAAGGTTTTTCGTGTTTTCTCGCCTTTAGCTACACCTTCGGGGAAGACAAACGTGATACTCAGTTTCACGGGATAAAAATACTCTAGTATTCACCTAACTCCTTTTTTTCTAGAACCCTCCTCTTCAGATTCCATTTAACACACTCAGCCACCAATCCCCTCAAGTATGTACGGTGGAACAGCTTCCGGCTTCAGTTTGTTCGATCAATCAAAAGAAAGCAGACGGAAAGGAACGGTTACAACACAAAAACAACGACTTCTACGGATCTGCTCAGCTTGTTCTTTCCGAGGTTTGAGAAGAAAAAAAGAAAAGATGGGGAGAACCTGCTTAGGTAATAAATGAACTACTACGAGGTTGAACCCGGAGACAAATATCGAAGGAAACGTCCGAAAAAGATGAAAGAAATGGATGTCGGTCGGGGTTTCGGTCTTTGCACGGCGCGCTCGGCTTCCGTTGTATAGTAGAGTGGAAGTGCCGGGAAGAAATATGACTGTAGTCGAGTGTCACCTGCAAGAAACCCGCCGTGGCTGGTGTCAATAAAGAGGATACGGCCGAGACTTGAGCCCGACTTCTTGCGGCCATTGATCTTGTTGTTGCCGTGGCAACAGTTGGTCAATTCTCACAAAAAAATAGGGGGAGAGAGAAAGTGGGTCTCAAGTAATAATTTCCTCTACTTTCTTACTTTCCGAGCTTTTAGCGAATGAAGAATATAGCTTACTTCGATCATCTTTGAGTTAACTCGGCCTTTTTTGTCGCGTATGTTTAGGCAAGTGCTATACTATGGTGGATAAGGCAGGATGGTATTTAAAGAATGCACGCCAATCAAAGTAGCAACTTATGAACACACATAGCATAGACCTATACTATGGTGGATAAGGCAGGATGGTATTGAAATAATGCACGCCAATCAAAGTAGCAACTTATGAACGCACATAGCATACACCTTTGCATAATGGGCAACGCGCGATGTAGGAAACTTTATATCATATTTAAACGGTGAATAAAACTAACCTTGAGATTTGCTTTCCGATAGTTGAGTCCGTGTTTTGATCCACGCAATGAAACATCAACGTTAAATACTAACATATTAAAGAAAACAGGTTTTCTGATCTATGCTCTTCGAAGTGTGGCTATGCTTTTTAAAAGCAAGAACAGCAAAACCGTTTTTTAAGGTTTCTCATATAGTGAATATTCTTTTAATGCATCCAAATGTCGTAATATGATAGCCGTCCTGACTAAAACTAAGGCAAAATGTCAGCCGTCATAGTACAATGTGCTCTGTTCAGATAAGATCATGTATGCAAGTGCGAACGTATTTTTTTATTTTTATATATTACTTCTCAAAGTTGTTTATGAAACGTAATAAAAAATATAAAACAAAAACATAACATTTGAAGAGAAGAAATGTTTGATTGCGCTAGAACGACACATTCGATTTTGAAAGTTTGCGTTTATGTCACGTTTGGTGACACCCTACAACGCAAACTACAAATATCAGAAAGCTTACATATTTTTCACTTATAATAGATCATGGGAACTATGGACTTCTATATGTGCATCATTGTGGAGGTTAAATTGTTTGCCTCAAAAATGCGCAAACATAGCTTCTTTGACGTTTTGTCACTAGATTTCTGAGCCGCTAGCTAGAGAAAAATGAATTGGTACAACATTAACATTTATGTCGTA
Organism: Ixodes scapularis; assembly: GCF_016920785.2. Lineage (NCBI taxonomy): Eukaryota > Metazoa > Arthropoda > Arachnida > Ixodida > Ixodidae > Ixodes > Ixodes scapularis. Next base: position 45,677,620 of record NW_024609846.1, read on the forward strand.
CGTTCTTATTAAACTGTTCTTTCAAATAATAGTAAAAACATTGCGTTATCTAAAAAAAATTATGTCGCTCTAAAGTTTTTCTAAAATGGAAAAAAATAGGGGCAGTTAAAAAATTGTAGTGATAGTTCTCCCCCATATTCTTTTTTTTATTTATAAAAACACATGTTGCATCATTTTGCTTCCTTCAAAGTTAGTGCTGCAAAGTGCACCTTTCACGCCGGCATTTTTTCCCAATGCCACAGACGAGAAATTATCTTTTGATTCTGTGTGTTTTACGACTAGATATGTTTTTTGTGTTGTATTCGGGTATTGAACTCAACTTAACCATTAAGCTTGTTGTTCCCTTTAAAATGATAAGTATCAAGAATTTTATCGGAATCCCTTCCGCTTTTAATCGCTACTACTAATATCCTTTTACAGGAACTAGTTAAAAAGTAAGAACAGTGATGCAAATCATATGCATCACTGTACCTGCTCCACGAGTTACCACTCGTGGAGCAGGTACAAGGCTAGCGGTTGCGGGAAGGCGCCCGCGCCATTTTTCCGCCTCTTATCTAGCCCCAGCCTTGTACCTGCTCCACGAGTGGTAACTTTAGTGCGCTACTACTTTTCTCACGCGCTCAAAGTCTCTCTGAAAATGACTGATTTAGTGGTTTTCGATAACGCTCAGCAACTTTCTAATTGAAATTATATGTCTACTTCCAGTAAATAAAAAGTTAATTAACAAATTTTAATTAATTAGTTGGCTAATTAGTAGGTTTTTGTCAATTCCTGACGTCCCCCGTGGCTGGTAGTTTCTTCCCGACGACAATTTCTTCCTTTTTCAAACGCCCTCATGTTTAGGATTTTTGAAAGTCTTCGCAAAAACACCCGGTATATTCGCAATGAAGTGGGAGTGTTTGAGCCACCAAGTTTGTTAAACTGCTATTCATGACGGTTCTAGGTCTGGCTGACCAAGGTAAACCTGTCACATCACTGGGAAACGTTTACCAAAACGTCCGCTAAGATTAAAAAAAAATTGTGACTGTTTATTCGAGTTATATAGAAAATATAAAATTTAAAAAAGAAATATAAATGAGTAAGTAAAGATATTGAGTGCAGTAGCTGCCCGTGTTGGCAGTAGGGTGCCTTGATAAGTCGGTTTTTTGCCCCTCTTTAAACCAGATTGACAAATTCCTCTAAGCGCTCACTTTTATTGAAGTATTTCCAACGAGTGTAAGAAAATCCGCCAACTCCGAATGCGGCAAATAGGAAATGTACGCACTGATTGACGCGGTCTCGCGGGCGCAGCGTTCCGGGAGGAGAATTTGAAAGCGTTTGTGGAGTAAGTTAAACTCCGGCTCTCTGATTGTCTTATGGAAAACCCCGCTCGCAGATTTGGAGCGCTCCAGAAGGGCCTCTTTTGGAGCGAGCACCTTCCACTCGCAGATCCGACTCACCCTCCACTCAGATTTGTGGCAGCGCTCGCCCTGTAGAGTGCCTCCAACCCCGCCGAACTCGATCTGTGGGATTTCAGGGAGCTCGGCAGAAGTTAACAGAAGCGCGCTACGTTATTTCCTTTAATTTGGCGGTGCGCTTGCGCGGCGAGGTGGCGAGGTCGCCGGACCGGCCGGGCCATCGAGTTGGATCTGTTCGTATGCGTCGGTTGTTTAAGTGGGATTGGGACGGCTCGAATGCTTCTAGCTCACATAGATCAGGGATGCAAAGCCGGGACTGGGTCGTATCAAATCGCAAGGGCTGACATCTGTGATCGTGGGAGGAAGAACGAGAAAAAGAACGACAGGAAATCTGAAGGAGGCAGACGCAAGTTTAGGCCTGTTACTTTTGCCGCCAGTGATTGTTTACCTTTTTTACACTTCATGCCGCCGGCATTTTCTTGTGCACTAAAGCTCGAACAGAATAGGCAACGGCCGTGCAACTGATGGTTAGTTCCCTATTTGTGTTTATTAAAGTCTTAACAGCAGTCTGACCTTTCCCGATGGCGATCGCTGTGCGTGCCCCGCTGCTTTGAGGCGGCCGAAAGGTATGTGACGGTGGCAAATGAGGGTGTCTTCCTCGTTATTTGTGACGTTGGCTCTGGGGTAATGGTATTTTTGCCCGGCCTGTGTCGCGTGTTATTTCTGCAGCTAAACTGTGACAGTTGTGACAGGCCACCGGAAAGCTCAGTCGGCTGAGGCGCTGGTCGGCTTGTCAAGTTCGTGCAGTGGCCATTTTGAACGGCCGACCGTATCGCGCAGATCGGTCCAAAAAGGCGAGTCCCTCTTCCGCTTGTCGATTTGGAGCGAGTCTCGCGGACCGGAATTTTGCCTCCCTCGCGGATTTCGGAAAGCATGTACCAGTGGAATTTGTCGTTAGTTTAGGTACGTGGCAGCGAGCTCTCAGTGAAACAGCAGACAAAACTCAGTCTGAATTTGTAACGGCAAAACAGTCGATAATCACGTTGTTCCCTGTATTTAGAGGATGGCGTTTTACCGATGCAGAAGCTATTCTCTCGCCTTTTATCGTACGACGGAAAGCAAAGCATAGCCGTTAAGCCCAAAGACCCATACGACCACCCCTGAAAGAGATTTTAGAGTACCGAGGTTTGAATGGCACCCGTTGTAATTCTGCCTCCATGTTCACGCAGTTTGCAGAAGGACGTGCTATCGCTTTGACTCGCTGGCGGCACCGGTGCTCAGCAACAGTTTTTTTTTTAATGTACTATATAGTATATATCGTCCCCGGTAGCAAACACTACCGTCAAAAGCGGAATGCCGCGAGCCCTAAAAGCGACGCGCGCAGTACTAACTAGCGGCACCAACCTAATCGACGCTAAATCAGAAAGGCGATGACTCAGACATAAAGCAAACCCCACAAGAGTACGGGGCCCCTCTCGTGAACCTGAAGAGGGGATTTACGGGAAGCAGAGACTGCATGGACCGCAGAACACACGCAGTTATCGCCTGTTTTCTCCGGGTGCATTTTTCTGTTCGGAAGAGCTGATTGCCATATGCTTAGACACAGAAAAGCTAATAAAGCATTGTCTTTTTTTTCGTTCTCTCTCCTGTCATGCTTTTTTAAGGTCGCGGAGTCTTGTCATCGTGAGACAAGACAACACGCGCGCTGCGGTCATAAACAAACGAAGTGGTTGCCTGTCCCGTGTACGTGCGTCTTGGCAGAACGTCTTCAGCCATGGCAGAGACCAACGTTACTAGAACCCTCAGTTGGGAAACTCACTTTTGAAACCGGGGCCGCTGGCGTCCGCCGAGACCAAGATAAATACGACAACAGCGCCACTCTTTATCATTTGTCTTTACTGTGGTCACCTTGAGCTTTTCGAAAGCATGTTTTTGCGTAAAAACCAGCGGAAAAAAAATTCTTTTTGTAGTAAATTTTATTGGAGTTTAGGACAAAATAAAGGGCACGTGATGTTTTCTAAGACCTTTTGGTTTGCAAGGTCTTGCGGCACAATAAATATTGTTTTTATACAACCATGCCTCAGCGGTGATTTTAGGTAGAGCGTCCCGACCTAGGTGCATCCTAACTTCGATAGTAATCTGCGGCGCGTCCGCTTGGGAGACGGGGTGGCACCTCTGAAACCTTTTCCACCGTATCGGTTTCGGCGCCGCAATGGCCGATTAAAGCCAAAATAGAGGTCACGTGCAGTTCCTCGAGTGGCCGCTGCGGGAGAAATGGCGCCGTTGCGATCGCCATTAGCTCGGTTCTCGAGTGCGGATCGGTGCCACTTTTTCAGAGCAGGCTCTATGGCAGTTTCCCAACTGAGTGGTTCTAGTAACGTTGGCGGAGACTTACAGCGTCTGTAGTGTATTCTCTGCTGACTATCTTAGTAAACACGTAAGGAAGATAGCAAAGCAGAGAAATTTTCGCTGTTTGTAGATCTGGTTGTTAATTCTCCAGAGAGGATGGGGCAAAATACTCCAGCTCCTGCATTTTCAATGTGTAGCCACATTCGAAATTGACCGGTTTTCTCGCACTGGTTAGAATTATTGCAGCACAGGTGAGAGCCTCGTGTAATTTGTCAGTCTGGTTTGAAGACTGACAAAATACGGACTTCTCAAGACACCTTCTGGCCAATACGGGCAAATAGTGCTCTCGATATTTTTGCTCATTATTATATATTTGTTTTGTAATTTCGCGTTTTTTGTATTAGTAGAATAAATAACTCAAAATATTTTTAATTTTAACGGACGTCTTACTGAAAGCCTGCCTGTAAAGTCGGAGGTTTGTGATTTTGTCATCAAAGAATGCCTTATAAGTTGATCCTGTTAAAAAGTTCGTCAGTGAGAGCGAAACAGTAACTCTGTGATCTTTTGACTTTATCCAATATCCGCCGCCATTTCTGAAAATAACTTTGCGCCCCCGGTTACCACCGGGGCAATGCATAGCAATGCAAGAAATACAGCACTGTATAGGGGAATGAAATGGAATCATTAAAGATTGTGTTCAAAAGTACTTGTAATTTAGTTTGAAAATACATTGTATCTACATTAGTCTCCTTCAAGTACATTGCGCCCGGTGTATTTACTACTTTACTTCAAGCTCATAACCTTCCATTCACTTCGTACTTTATTTCAACCAGATAACCTTTCATTTACACTGTATACTTTACTTCAAGGGCTTTTTAGATGTACCCAACACTGATCAGCATTTGTCTAGCTCTTGTTTTGATTGCAAAAGCAATTTTTTTTTTTAAACAACCAAAGCAAAACGAAATGGTGTAAGTTCTCTCGTTGGATTTAAATAAACCATGACGGTGCTTTCATAAGCACCGTCATGGTTTATGACGGTGCTTATAAAAGCACCGTCATAAACCATGACTAAACGCCCTCAAAAGGTCTTCCCCTTATGCAATGTCTTTGAGTCTGGCTGAACAAAACATACGCTTGCAGCGTGCCGGATTTCCAAAGCCTGTGATTGTATCCGTAGCAGAAGGCGTCCTTAAGAAAACTAGAAATGACGTTAGCCCGTGCCCAGAGGCAGGTCAAGCGAGACAAAAAGTTGCGGCTGTGCCGTATATGCACAAAACAGCGCTCAGTCTGGGAAAGATAGCAAAATGTGTAAACGTAAAAGTTGTTTACTCTGCACCCGAAAAACTCGCAAAAATGTGCAAGATGACAGACCCACTCCGCAAGGCGCCGACGGGCTGCCCAATCAAGCACAGGAGTCCTTTTGTCGCGTGCACGGAAGGGTGGTGTATCAAATTGCGCTTTCATGTGGCAAGATTTATATCGGCCAGACAGGCAGATGTTTAAATGTACGGCTAAGGGAACACTACCAGAAAGTGAACGGGGTTCGGGATGGGCCATCTGTCGTGTCACTGTCATGACTGCGGGTGCAAACCATTATTTGCTTCGTCTACTGTTCTTGCTAGGCACAAAGATAGGACTGTTAGAGAGATTATCGAGGCTGACGAGTATAAATAGTTCCGGCACGTGTTGTGTCAGTGTGGCGTCAATTGACTTGGCGGATAAGGAGTTGGCGTACTTGCGGTCCGTGACAGGGCCAAGGATTGGTTGAAATGTGGTGCGGTGACGCAGTGTGTTTCTACGCTGAGGTTATTGAATTAAATCAGTTGAAAGTTAGCGCTCTGTGGTGTCTGTCCTTCCTATGTCCCCGCCTTCAAAGCGCAATCATGTTTTTTAACGTACCACACCAACTTGCCCAACAGTCAGCACTTGTCGAATAATATAGGCGTAACAAAATTTCGGTGTACGAGAAATTCTTCTTGAGAGTGGGGCAGCCAAACGAAAATACCCCCGTCAGGGACAGAGCGGTGCATATAGAGAGATTCTGCTCAATGGGAGGAAGCGGTGGGAGCCGGGGTTGAGCGGCGAAAGCGGCGGCGCCCCCAGCGCCGCGCATATTCTTCCCTAATGAAGTGACAATGCGAAGTAAGAATGAGCTGGGATGACCTTGAAGGATTTGCGTAGCACGGCGCTGGTATTTCTTGTTTCTGGATGAGGCTAGAAGTACATGAAAGTATTGTTGTAAGAGATTGGCGGAAAAGGTGAGTTTCAAGTTGCTGAGTGTGCCTACTGAGCCAGGGAAGGTGACAAGTTGGCGAGAACAATTTCATGAAACATTTGGCGAAACTGCGTATGTGGCTTGCGCGTTCGGGGTTTGGGCATAGAGAAATATAGTACTACGTAAAGAGCGAACACTTCCATAGGCCCCAGCGGCCCAATTCAGTGTCAGCGAGCGCACCCAGCGGCCAGTATAGTCCCTATGTTGAGTGTTGAATGGATGGATACAAGCAGTAGCCGCTGGCCAGATGAATGAATGAATTCAAGGCGAATTTTGGCGGTATCTTTGTATCGGGGGACAGCATGTGCCCGCTAGTTTAACGAGTCAGTGTTATTGTAACTAGCGTGGTTTAATTGCACTACAGAAGAAAAGTCATCCAGTGCTACATATAAATCAAACTGACCGCACACCGAGAAATATATTTTCAGATTTGTGCTAGCTCTCTTGAAGGTACGACACCAGGGATTGACACACAAAAATATTAATTTTTGTAACTATGACAAGCAAAACATACATCAACTCTGAAGACCATGAGTGATGTATGTTATTCATGCATTACAAAAATAAGAATACACATGCAAAGCGTACGAATAACACGTCAACATTGCAACACTTGGAAAAAAATACTGTATTACAGCGAGACTTACAGTTACAAATGCAATATGATGGAGGGCACTTAAAAAAAAATTACCATCCAAGTTCCATGAAAAGCGCGTGCGTGCATATGACCATGTGACTAATACAGCAACAATAGAGGAACAATCTAACTCAGTGGCTTTCAAATTCAGTGACCGAATGTAAATGTCCGTCAACAAAGAAACTACAGTCACAATGCTTCAATTACGCATACCGTATAGACCGACACGCGGAGCGGCTCTGTTGACCAACACGGCCGGAAGGCCGCGCATGCGCGGTAGCTGTGTGGGGCCAAAAGCGGTCCGGCTCTCCGTGTTTTCGCCATTGCATTGTGTGGCGTGCGCTCGTTGTTGACGTTGTAAGGACGCTTCTAGCTTTATTTGTGCGTCGTATTACCTGACAACGTTTGTCGTATGCTATGCCCGACTATTTGAGCTCGCTACCCGAGCCTGAATGGCAGCGGTACCGAAACAAACTGAGTGGACGGCGTTGCCTACGAGGATCCGTACGCCGTAAACAGGGCCTGCTGGACTTCCGACGTGAAGTTGCTGTCACTGAAGTCGACGGCTCACGTCGTAGTTTATTTAGTTTTTTGCCAAGCCAGTTCATGGCCGGCTCGGTGCAGGCGTACAAGTCTCTCGAGGCCTACGATTGCTTCGAGTCGGTTCCCGCACTGCCGGCGGGATCAGCAGACTGTGGGTCAACGGAAGTGTATTTAAGGATTGATTAACTACACACAGCGTCTTGAAGTACAAGTATGAAATTTTTCCTACCCTCATGAACACGAGGCATGACAAGCGGTAACGTTTTGTCCGTTCTGCAGTCTTGGCGCTAACACCTTACAAGTAACGGCGTTACCAGGAACGCGTTACTTTTTTAATTAACGTAGTAACCTACTCGTTACTTTTTTCGAAACATTAGGGAGTTTTCGTAGACCGCGTTGCCCCCTCCGCTAAGCGTTCCGCAACGAAGAAGTTGCTTCTGCGCCTGCGCGCCGATAGCCTTGACTGTGAAGTTCCCGCTATCGTAGCGGATTGCGGAGGGCCTTGCGGGACGGCGAAAACGATCTACGAAAACTCCCTAGTAACGGGTAACGTACTTACGTTACTCGTTACTACTTCCCAAGTCTCTACTTTTGCCCATGTTTCTCGGCGTCAAGCCATGTTTGTTTTGTTCTTTTTTTGCGTTTTTTTGTCGTGAGTTTTGTGGTGAGACCGTAAAAAGAGATAAATTAATTACGTTCAGTTTCTGCATAAACATGATATTTCTTGATATATGAGCTTGTGCAAACCTGTATCGTCAAAACCGTAAAACGTATTAAATCCTAATTGAAAAAAAAAAGTAACGCAGAAGTAACGTGCGTTACGTTTTATCGGTAGCGGTAACGCGTTCCTTTTATTTTTAGGTAACGTAACCCGTTAACGCGTACCTTTTATTTGCAAGGAACGAGTAACGTATTTTGTTACTTTTTTTCGGTAACGCCTACAACACTGCCGTTCTGTCGCCGATCTCCTTCTGCTGGGTAGCACGGGTGTAGCGAGCCCCCAACGAGCGCTTGGTCGGTGCTTTGTGCACGAACACCGTGGGAACAAAATCCGGGTGGTCTTGATCAGACGACGGTTTTCCTGCACATAAGCAAGCCTCGGGACCGAGATTGAAATGGAAGTCGCACTTGCCTTCAAGAAAGTGCTTGTTGCACAAACGGTCGTTCGCCCGAGGCGACCATTCTTTTTGACTCACGGATATTATCCACCTTCTATATATGCCTTTCAGAGTCTGCCGAGAACTTGTGGAAACTCACTCCGCTACTTTTCTTGTACATTTCGGTGCAATTAACGGCAAAACAGCTTCGCGGCATGCTGAAATGCTATGACGCCCATGCGAAACACGCGCCCTTTCGCCCACACCAGCCGGCTCCGACGCGATCGCAACGCCCCCGCAGCTCCGTGACGTCAAGCCCGCGTGTCGGTCTATATCATGACCGCAACGAAAGAATCACTAGAAACTGGCACCGACGACGAGCCGTGGAACCAACTCAACTCACGCAATGAGGCAAGGAACACAGACCAAGCAGCCGAAGTATACGCCCTCCGTCGAGTCCACGACTCCGAAGCCAACCGTCGCGCCGCAGCCGTAGCCACAGCCGTTGAAGTCGTTTTCGAAAGTTTTCGAAGTTCGTAATAATTTTAAAAGTTTACTCTATACAACAAAGTTATTTATTAATATAACATATCCAACAAATGTTCAAGATAAGTGCCACTGTTGCGCCTACTAACGACCAGTACAGTTCCTAACCCCTGGGCCGCGAAACGGCTTGATTGGCCACTCTTTACGTAGTACTATACTTCTCTATGGTTTGGGTCAAAACTCCCACGTAGGCGAATCCGCACGTAGTCTCTACCGTCCACTCCGTCGTGGCCGCGGCCGCGGCCGCGAGTGCGATCGAAAGAAATATTGAGTGCGTTCTGAATGTCGCCGTGACAACCACGTCACTTGCGTTGCCCTTTCAGTTACGAAGAGTCGTAAATTTCAACTCTAGCGTGCTGAAATAAAATACGTGAATGCATCTTTACTATAGGAATTGTGATTGAAGTGTATTTGTTAAGGTAGTTGCCTCCGCCAGGGGAATATTAGTGCTTAGTGGTTAGTCACAGAGAGCTGTCAATCATCGCGCCCAAGGTCACTGAAATAATTTCGGCCAATGACGTGCCCTTATTTTCGCCCTATTCTTACCAATTAGTGATCAAACGGGACAGTAGCGAGCGCCCCAGGCGGCAGCTATCGACACTGTACCAAACTTTGGCCGATGTTTCGTGACCAGTAGGACTCTGGCCGTGCTGCATCGGCTAATGTAGCGATATGGTTGGCTCCAGGGCGACAATACGATGCTCGGAACTTACCACACCCTTCGTTTTTCATGCTGTCAGAGTCTATGGCCGTAGCATAGCTGCCTTACCTTCTTCACGGCTTTCGGAAATCTACCGGTCTCTTACGAACGAGGGATTAGAAAATAGCTTGAAAGGTACATTGGTTTTATTGACTAGCAACTAGCAGGCGTGCTACAACGAACGAAGAACTGACGACAGAGATGTTAGAGAGGTTTGATAAATCGTACGCAAGAGCTTTGTGTTGGAGCGCGGATTGAGCACGCATTACGGGCCCAGAATTCTCAGCGTACGATCTACGAAAAGTTTATATTATTTATTTCCCACCTAAAAAAAAAAAAAACGCCTTTGTTGAGGCGGAGCTTCGTGGCACACGTGATCGCTCCTCACCTTTTCGCACCTTCCATATACCTCATGCGTGGGGAGACTCCTTACCTTTTCGTACCTCCGCTCTCATGCACTCGAAGGGACGCGTTTCGGTCGACTTGCTCACCGTAGAGCTGTACTTCTATGGGAAGGTTCATTTTACTCCGAAATACAGCAGGTTTGGAAACTCGCTGTCTTAGACTGAGAGAAAAGCGTGCACAAGAGATCAGGTGCAGTTTTACGTTCCGTGAGGTCGCAGCTGGAGGTAGATATTTGGGAATGGTATCCTACCAGAACAGTGCAATAGTTGTACGCCTTACGTTTTATCAACATGTAAACTGGAAACAAATAAAAGAAAACCAAGATACTTTTTTGAGTATTTTGTTTCAGGAACATTATCGTACTATACAAAAACTTATAATTTCATCGCTGAAGGCCGAACCACATTGGGCGTATTTGAGACGTATTTACGGGCGTTTCGGTGGATGTAATCCCGACGTATACGCCTCGCAAGTGGGCTCATTTTCGTCTTCTGCGCATGAGGAAGGAAGTAGCGGTGACGTCAGAACACCGAGCCCTGATTGGCTGATCGCGACCCCGTATTTCAGCGTCGTCTGCTCGCAACGTCGTCTGCTCGCAACGTCGTCTGCGTGGTCTTACCTTTCCTGCGACTTTCGGAAGTGCAGGACTTTACGAGCGAGCTCGACTTCGCCTTTCAGAGAGGGCAGACGAAATAACTCGAGCGGTACGTTGTTTTTGTCTAACAACTAGCAGACGCGCATCAAGGAGAGAAGTCAAAGGACTCACTGGCGAGGTGTCCTGAGGCGCCGAGGTTTGTTTGCTAAGAACCGAGAGGTGAAGGTGGTTGGTGTCCGCAAGTACCCTCCCAAATACGTTTTCCCTCCTTTCGTGTGCGGCGAGACTCCTCATTCTTTAACGGCGTCGGCGGGTTGGCGCAGTTAACGTCGTCTGCTTTACGTCTGCTAGTCCTTTCCTGCGCCTGCCGGAGATTCACCGCTTCGTCACCGGCGAGAGTCACCGTTGCCTCGGGAAACAAGGAGATAACAAGAGGAAGAAATTTACCTCTTAATCTAAAATTGAGGTCAGCGATCAAAGTATAATACGGGAAGGGTTTACAAGGGTCGCGCGGGCATATTCCATTCAGCACGCCAGCCGGTCGTGGGCAAACGGTCGCCGAGTCGCGGAGTGCCTGCTAGGCCTAACTGCCGTGCTCGCTTGGTCGCGTTCGGTGGAATCGCGGCCATTGGAGCTTTTCCCGGGTGTTTGTGGATCCAGCGTTCTTGTTCGTCGTGGTCTGTTTCAAGTACTTTTTTCTTGCTGCTTGAAGTCGGAAAGCGTGTGAAGCGCACGTAGAAAAATAAACGTCCGTGGGTCGTCGCGGCCGCGACGCTGTCGGCCATGCTGATTTGATCGTAAGAAGTGCGTAAGACAGCTTCTGAGCTGTCGGAGGATTTCGTCGTAACCTGCGCAAAACTTGCGAAACTTTCGTTTCGTGAATACGAATTTGTTCTTAAGTTTTGTCTTACGCACATTTTTGGCGTAAGATCGTTTCGTGAATCTGGCCTCTGCACTTCCGAAAGTCGCAGGAAAGGTAAGACAGACGCAGACGACGTTGCGAGCAGACGACGTTGCAAAGGAGCAGACGACGCTCAGATAGGGGGTCGCGATCAGCCAATCAGGGCTCGGCGCTCTGACGTCACCGCTACCCCCTGCGCAACAAGCAGACGAACTTGCGCATAGCGGGCGTCGGCGCTTCGAGGTCGGCGTAAATACGCGCGTATTCGGCGATCCGAACGAGACAGATCTCGCCGCTTCGGCGTATTTCGGCGTGGCGTATCCGGAAGCGTCCGGCGCGGTGCCGGCCAATCAGCTCCCTAGTTGAGAGCCGGAAGTTGCTCGAGAATCGGCTTGCCTTGCTATGCGGCCGGCTGGCTGGTTTGACTCAGCCGCCGAAATGGGAGCTCGCTTGGTGCGATCGACGGTTTGTTGGCGAACTGTACGAAATCGCTATCTTTCTTTGGAACGAGCGATGGTCGACTGGGGCAGATGAAAATACCATCTATGTTGCGGGCGATGAGAAAAATTTTAAAAGGAAGGGTTTTGAGCAAAGATCGCGGCAGTCCTCCTGCCGGCACTTGTTGGTAACGTGGCGATTGTAATGCAAAGTGCATTTATGAAACAGGTGCTGCACCAAACGCCCAGGAGATGTCGACGACAAGCGCCGTGTGTGGTTTAGCGACCTTCCCCTCATTCATTCAGGGAAAAAAGCGCTCGCCAAATGCCGCGATTACGCCCGCTGAAACCGGCGAATATTCGTCCAGAATACGGTCTATGTTGCTTGAGCCCTTGGAAAGAAGGTTCGTCGGCTTTAGGGATAGCGCCAGATAAAACACAACATAAAGGTTGAACCGCATGTAAGCTATTTTGCGATCGACGAGACGGGCAACGGAGACAGCGACGAGAGTCAGCGAGGAGCGACGAAGATCTCCCACTGTCGCCGGTCGCGTCGCTCGGTTTTTAGATTGCTAGAAGACGTCGCTCATCGCCTTGGTCGCTTGCTCCCGTCGCTTTTGTGCAGGTTGCCTCGTCGCGCGACTGACCGAGCGACAGGGAAGCAGGTTGCCGTCGTTTGCCTCGCCGGTCGTCAAATCGGTTACATGCTATTTATACTTAAAAGTGCGCCTAGATATGAGAGCGAGTTAAAGTGCTCGAGCTGAGTCACTTGGTTTATGGGCCGCGTTTCCAGTACGAGTTGCGAGGAGGCGATGGCGGAAGGGCGAATACGTCGAGCGACTCCGCCTCTTCGCCTGCTATCCTTGGCGCCGGAGGCAACCCATGCTTTGAGTTCTTCTCTTTTTTTTTTTTTTTAAATGGAGGCTTTTACAAGATGTTCTTCGTAGATCGTCGCCTTAGGTGGCAGCGCCCAGCTGCTCTTTGATGGGTGTGCTCCTCCCAATACACTTGAGAGCGTAAGGACACTTGATCCCAAACGTTTCATCGCATCGGTACCAGTTGGCTGTTACTCTTTATGTCACTGGAGATGAACCGATCGTGTTCAGAGATACGTTGACTGCGGTATCCCGGTATGATTCTCGTATTCAAAAGAAAAAAAAGAAGACTCCTTTGCAAAAGTGAGCCTTTCCTCATTCCACTGGAAATACCAGAAACATACCCGCAGAACTATAACTTGTAGCTACAAGTTACTAGAAATGGTACCTAAATATAGATATGGCTCCCAAAAAATAAACGTATACCTAGATTTATACCTTAGATAGAAAAAAAAATATAGTATAAATATATACAGTAACTCAACTCTGTTAAGTCACGGCGCGGTGGTGGCGCGTCGAGCGCACTTCCGGCCTGGGGCTGTGGGCGGAAGTCATCACGTGGGACGTGCATTCCTGCGTTGTTTTGAAGGAAACTAGACAAAAACTTGCCTTCTCGTCAAAACGCCGCGACTGGGGCTGTACCAAAAGAGTCTAGAAAGGTTTTAAGGTCAGTTTTCATGTGTTCGGTTCGTCCGAAAACATGGATATGTGCCGTGAAAAGGGAAACCAGACGCCGTCGGACCACGATTGCTTGGGCGGAAAGCACTTTGGGTTGAATTAACAGGTACTTGTGGTGATCAGATTTATTTGTTTTCAAGCAACTCTGTTCAAAATTATTAATCTTGGTCCAACAGAAAAGAAAAAGGCGGCAGTATATTGATGGGACTGTAACTCGATCGGTTACTCATAACAGTATGAGTGGGTATACGCACATCCGTTAATGACAATTCTCCAACTTTGACGGTAGCGGATGTGCGAAAACAGAAAGAGGTATCGTGGTGAGCAGTAAAAGTTCTCAATCTTCTTATTTATTTGACCCTCTCAGAATGTTTGGAAACAGATGAGCGGTGGTCATGTTCACGTCCCGTTTCGGCTTTTCCACGGCTTTGCTTACAGACGTTGTCTGGCTATACATGTCTTCTCATTGTTGTCTCCGGGCCTTGAAATTAGAAAAATAAATAAACAAATTGACGTCATTTGCATTAAAAAAAATAAAAAACGCAGCACGCTTGGAGCAGCCGGTACTCGGAGTTTGCAAAAGCACTTGCCTGAGTTGAAGAAGTGCGTGCGACTGCGCAACATTACACGAAAAGGCAATTGAAACAATATAGAATTTTCGTCTTTGTTCAAAATACTCAGACTTCCAAGAGGGAGCGTAACAATAAAAAAAAAAAGCTTTTTCTTACCTTGAGGAAAATGTCGCAAAGCTTGATGACTAAGTACTGCACGTTGCATTGTTAACAACGCCAACAATGCTATCCAATGCTGTCTTGCACCTGCGGGACGCGCTTGACAGTCGACGAATGTTATTTTCCCTGGAATATATCTCTTCTAGTCCGGAGACCTGGAACGCAACCAACCTTCCTTTGCAAAAGTTCACCTCCCTAAAAAAAAAAAAAAAAAAGGCTTGAACACTTAAAGCCAGAATAATATTGCTGCTCGCCAATGCAACGAAGCACTTCGGGCCATAAGACTTTGCTTCTTAGATTGTACGCATACGGTGTGCAAAGTATCGCCTCCGGAAGTTCTACCTTTTTTTGTAGGAGAACGTCGCTTTCCTCCTCTCTCTTAAGAACGCGTTTGTGAATATCACTTTTTCCTCCTCTTAGCTAAGCTGTTGTAACCTAAGAAGCTCTCCGCGAATCTGGCCACTGTTCTTTTCGTTTATCCTGTGCGTTTTCGCTATTCTTTTGGAGCGCAGCTCGGCCACGTTGGCGTCACGGAGGCTTGCCGCGCGACGCTGGCCGCCGCGGGCTGCCGATCAAAACCAGTTTTAGCCTTCAGCGATGCGATGGACGGCGCCGCCAAACCAACCGGTCCTTGCGCGGTTCAGAGCTCGCCGCTCCTCGCCGCAGAAGAGAGGAGACAATAGGGAGTTTTCGTAGATCGTTTTCGCCGTCCCGCAAGGCCCTCCGCAACCCGCTACGATAGCGGGAACTCCACAGTCAAGGCTATCGGCGCGCAGGCGCAGTAGCAACTTCTTCGTTGCGGAAAGCTTAGCGGAGGGGGCAACGCGGTCTACGAAAACTCCCTAATGGGAGGTGGCGTAGATAGTGACGTTGCGATGCCATGGCAACGTGCTAGCCGGTTCTCCGCGCGTCTTTCACGTTCGAAAGGAGCATAGCGTTGTTTCGTTCGTCTGCTATCCCTATTTCCCCCAATGCCTTTCCCAACGGAGCGGTTCCTCGTAGCTGTGCAACTGTCTTCCTTTTTATATGTCAAGACGCAGCCAAACAACCTAAATAAGGACGTTAGGAACAACCGCTGGGAAATTATAGGAGAGGAATTCAGAATTACAGGTGAGTTTCTCCGTGGCACTTGTTGCATGTCGCCTTTGTTGTGACTGCAGTGATGTCGTGCTGATTTGGTGGCACTCTGGAAAGTAGCCTTAATTTCTGATCCGCCACCGGGGCAGCAAAGCAATTACCTGTCTGTCCTTCGGAGTTTCGATAGAACCAACTTGGCTGGACCCAGTGGCGACAGAGGGTCAGCGGCACCCGGGGCGGTAGCCCACCGCGACAACCCCCCCCCCCCCCCCCCCCGCTATCGCGTGGCCCGCCACGACTCTCCTCCCCCCCCCCCCCCCCCCCCGGCTCTGGTGGCCCGGCTTTGGCACCCTCCTGAGCGCTGCACCCGGGGTGGTCCGCCCCCCCCCCCCCCCCCCCCCTTGTGACGCCACTGGGACCTAGAGCCTGCGGCTCCTTCCCTTTAGAGCGCGGTGACGTCGCAACATGAACGAGCAGGCTGGGATAATCACATTCACGCTGATTACTAGGTCATCATGGACACCTACCATGTATGCAGCGAGTGCGGTTTCGATGCTGGTACATGCCAAAGATGAGAGCCGAAACGGAAGGATCTAGCAAAGAGCAGACAATGAAAATACAAACAATCCGACGGGATGCGCGCGCGCGATCGCGCTAGCCAATGCTGTCACCTGGCGCACGCGTGGGGCGCCAGGTGGCCTCCTCGCGTTAGGACGTCGGACGGCGGTGCCGTCCAGCGGCGCCGACAGTCGGCGCCGTTCACGCTAATGCTGTCAGGCGGCGCCGCCGTCGGCGTCTGCGTCGGCCATTGATCTCTATGTCTACAGGGTGTCACAAAAGAAAATATTCACGGTCTTTTTTACCGCAAAAATAAACTAGGCATCGCCGAACGCTCATTCTCCGTCCAAAGGTAGCGCTAGAGGTCACAACCAGATGCCAAAGTTTCAGCCCGATCCGATAACTTAATCAAAAGTTATAAGTGATCTTCTGAAAATTTCAATGGGAAAATGGCGGCCGACGGTGTTTTCAAACACATGGGGCTCTATGACACCAGAAACCGAAAACGGGCAAAAATGAGCTGTCCAGCGGTTGAGTGGCACGAGCGCCGCGACGGCAGAAATCGTGCCGCTCCAGGGCGAAAATCGCTGCATGTGAAACACGCTTAAGGTATAGTGCCGAAATGCCGTCGGCGAGCTTGGGTGCGTATCCAGCACACGCCTGTGACTTTTCCTGATACTTTGGCTGGGCATGCACACTCGAAGCTCACGAAGGTCGCACAAGTAGTGGTAACTACTCATGCCGTTTCGAGCCTTCCAGTGACTATGATCCGAAGTATTACCAAGGGAATGAACTCAGTGTCGATACGTGCGTTAAGGCAAAGCATACTAAGAATAGTCTTTGTTCTTGGCTTGCTCCTGTTTGCTGATTATGCATTAAGATGCCTTTAATTCTTATCATTTTACACTTGTTTTATTGGGAAGCTTTTGTAGAAAGTTTTTGTACACTGAACGATAACCTATATCAATACGTTGCAAGCCCAAGGATGCCAGCGGAATATCAGATTTCGTTATCCGTGTTTTAAAACAACCAACTTAAAAGCTTCTTACTCCCATAATCGAAAAGAGGAAATTGCTACGTCCCAGGCATGTCCAATGTTGTGAGCTCATGCTCATGCAGGATATTTTTTTATTCTTAACATAACTTTACAGAATTAATTAAAAGGAGGTAGTAGATACGCGTATGTCGTCTGCACTGTACATCCGTAGATCTCGGCTGACCCTACATGGGTGAATAACCGTTGCAATAATTTGATTACTTAAAGGGGTATTCACACGAGGGAGAAATCCCGGGGATTTCTCCCCGGCGCGCACGAATCACGAGATAAAAACGCGAGGCTTTTGCACATCGCAAAGCCTGACGTTTTCGTCGTGGGATGCGCGTGCCGGGGAGAAATCCCCGGGATTTCTCCCTCGTGTGAATACCCCTTTAGCCGAATATTGTAATTAACTTTTTAATGAACGGTTTAATGGGCTATGTTGAAATTGCAGCTTTTGCAATTGCAATTGCAACTCTATGATGCGAAAACCATATTGTCTCTCGGTGGAGCTTGCTTAAGCGCACCATCAATAGCGCTGTTCGAAAAAGAGATGAGATACCTCGACCTTTTTTCTTAACGCGGGTCGCTTTTATGTTTTCTAACCTTATCTTTGACCTGCTGATTTTGTTTATAATTTATTACATTCTTTTTTCGCTAGTGTCAAGGGGTGAAGTCAGATTTAGTTAAAATTTTTTAATCCATCTATAAACTATAACAATAATTTTTCTTATATTTTTTACCTTCACATGCCTAATTCTTCTTTTATGTCTTCCTCGGCGAAAGCATTAAACTTCCAGTTGGAGTGTAAGCGCTCTGTCCTGTCCCCTCTTCTTTTCCTTGGTGTTTGCGCTTTTGAATTTTTATACAATGTGTATTATACAATCTTCTCATAGCTATCATCTTTCTTTTTATATTTTCATTAATTTAATTTTATATTTTTCCTTTCGCGCGTGGGACAATGTCGGCCAAGTGGCAAGACTAACTCTAGCCGGATTTCCGATTGTTTTAATAAAACGATTAATCTCTCTCTCTAACCAACTAGCCCAACAATTAATTTTGATGCAGCTTTAAAGGGAGCCTTTATTAAAGGCCAATCCAATTTAGAAAGTTTGCGAAGAAATAATGAGCTTTGAGATATTCATTGCTAAAATTTTGCCTTTCTTCGCTTAATTAAAAAACCGCGCGCTGAAAGCGCGAATGAGGTTCTGCTGATGTTGATGCGTAGAAGAATGACACAGTTGTTTCTGTCCCCTCGTCACTAACTCGACAGCGTATCTTCGGTGGACTCGCCGGCGCCACACATCAAGACGACTAAGTCACTGTTCTACGTATTATTTTCATAACGCGGTTTCTGAATCAAGCGAAGAAAGGCAAACTTTTACGATACATTTCGCGAACCTCGTTGCCTTTTCGCGAATTGTCAAAATTGTGTTTGCCTTTAATAATGACTCCTTTTAAAACTGCAATTGTACCATGGTCAATTAAGCCGTTAATAAACAAGTTAACTAACAGATTTTAGTTAATTATTAAACATTGCAACGGTTATTGACCCATTTATTGTCCTGGAATTATATTGTCCGAGCCTTACAGATATAACGAAAGACGGCATCCACATATCTGCCACATCCTTTTTTTGTAAAATATGTAAAGTTCTGTAAAGAATAAAACAAAAACACCCTGTATGTCTGCCTGAACCAGATACGCCCCCTGTGGAACCATGTGTCTTTCCCTTCGAATACCCAGCTCAGGCGAGACTTACCTGGTTGTCAGAAAGCAGCTGTCGGTTAAATGTATCGTTATGAGCCTGTGGGTTTCAGATGGTTTACCCTCAAGAGGATAATGCGCTGCATATCGTAACCATGTATGCGCTGCACATTGTAACCACTATTTCAATGCCGTGCTGTAAACTATTACAACTTCTTCCTTGCCTGATCTACGTGCGCTCATGTTTTCTGCTCAAAATGATGTGAAATAGTTGCTTGTTTTCTTTGAATCTTATAAAGCATTACTTGTTCAGCCCACGTTGCCTCAGTTTTTGGACTTAAGTTCAATATTAAAACGCGTGATAAAAATTGTCAAGGCTTATAAGCCATTTCTTACAAGTGAAAGTCGGGTGGTCCTCGGATGGTCGTGGCAGCCATGAAGAAATAAAACATTCTCACCTCTTTCCGACCGTCGCTTGGGTGGTTCGTGCCATAAATGAACACAAGAATGATTGAGAAGTGAAGCGAGCTGATTAAGGTCAAAAAGAAAGAAGACGGGCAGAAAAAAAGACAGAGAAGTTGACCTGGGGTATTTAAAACATACTAAAACAATCTCGGACTTTAGTATGTGCCGTTTCGTTTCATTATAAAATAAGATAGGAAAAAAAAAAAAAAAACTGCTTCCGAGTTTTGGATATCCTATTCCAATATCTAAAGTTCGGCCTTTGCGACCAAGGAAATGGGCTTTTCATTTAAAATGCTCACCATCCGACAAACCGAAAGTCGCAGCTAATTCTACGCTCAAACAACTTGCAATCCGATTCTTTAAAGACGCAATTGTTTTTATGTAAAGGAAGGGTAATGTAGCTTGTACCGTCCAATACATTGAAGCATCACGTGGCTAACGATCGTGCCGCAGCGTAATTGATGCCGCGGTTCGACCGCTGGCAGGTCGTAGCTGCATTAGAAGTCCTATGTGCACTTCACCAAAGCGGCACCAAAGATTCAAATTTTCGCGCGTGCAGCCGCGCATGCGCACACCTTCTGGATAAAGCACCGGTGTCGACACCTGTCGCGATCAATACCACGCGCTTCAGGCGAGCCCCTCCGGTCCCAACACTACCCAAGTATTCTAGTACACTGTAGTTATATTACCTCTAACCAATGTACAGCTGGTGCAGCCACTATCATCCATCCATGTGTCTTCTACCAAAACGTGAGCGGCCTACGTACGAAGGCCGACGAGTTTATGCCGAACCTAGCTAGAACTAAGTATGATGTTAAACTTGGATTGAGCGCGTTGGTAATAAATTCAGAAATATACAAAAGAGAGACGAAGAGGATGGACAGGACAAACATCTTTCGAAACATTTTTGTCCTGTTCGTCCTCTTCGTCTGACTCTTTCGTATATTTTTGAAAGTATGATGTTGTTTGCCTCACGGAAACTTGGCTCTGTGATGGGATACCGGACTTGCACTACTTTACACCTAGCTATAAGGTGTATCGCCGGGACGGAGATTACCAGACCACTGGACAAACGTATGGCGGTGGCGTTTCAAGTGCCTGTGAGTCATCTCTTTCGTCGCACCGTCGCCCCGACCTGGAATCATTTTCAGAGTGTGTTTGGCTAGAGATAAAGGCAAGCGATGACTTTAACTACCTTGTCGGTAACTATTATTTTCCGCCACTTTATGACCAAGTCCTTTTTATAGAACATTTTCATAAGATTAGTGAACAAATAGATTTTGCGAACTATAGAGTACAGGTTTATGGAGATTTTAAACTTCCTGGAGTAAATTGGCCGCTGAGATCTGTTAATGGCAAGAACTTTATAACGACAAATAAGGCATCCTGTTTATTTTGGTTCATGGACTACTGTGGCCTCGATCAACTGAACACAATCGAGAATAGTGCTGGAAATGTCATTGACCTCGTTCTATCCAACATCTCAGTTGAATATGTGACCTCTGTTATAAACCCCTTAGTGCAAATAGATGTGTTTCACCCACCGTTCGTAGTTGTATTCCGCCTTCCACATAAGAAGCCAGTATCTCGTGGTCACTCAACCTATCGTTACGCCAAGGGTGATTATTTGAGCATGTATAAATACTTCCAAAACTTTGACTGGAGCGCTGTTCTTGCCATCACTGATACTGAGTTGGCGTCCGAGACTTTTAGAGCGCAGCTCTTAGGGGCCCGTTCCCGGCTTGAGCGGCGTCGGCGTCGGCGTAACCAAGGTCACCTCAAGGTCATCCCAAGGGCACCCCAAGGTCACGTGACCCCCTCCTTCGAGGTCACGTGACCCCCCCCCCCCGGAGGTCACGTGACCCCACCCGCCGAGGTCACGTGACCTCCCCGATGACATCGTCACTGATGACGTCACCGGCATCCGCATCGTCATCATCATCGTCACTGATGACGTCACCAGTGACGTCACTGATGACGTCACCGGCATCCGCATCGTCATCGTCATCATCACTGATGACGTCCCCGGCATCCGCATCGTCATCGTCATCATCGCTGATGACGTCATCAGTGACGTCACTGATGCCGTCATCGAAATCTGCATCGTCATCGTCACTGATGACGTCATCAGTGACGTCACTGATGGCATCATCGGCATCGTCACGTGACCCCCCCCAGGTCACTTGACCCCCCCCAGTACCCTTCCCTCCTCCTCCTCAAGAGCTGCGCTCTAATTCGGTGTTACAGGGAGTTGTAAACGGCTTCCACTTTTTTTTTCCATTGTTAAAGACGCTATTGATATGTTTGTGCTACAGCGTATTTCCAAGCCCTCAGTTTATCCTGATTGGTTTTTTAAGGATTTGAAAACCTATCTGCGTAAAAAGAACATTTTCATAGACTTTTTTTGACGCCTAGTTAAGCATATAGCGGGCTCTAACTAAAAAGCTGTACTCTAGAGAAATGCACATGCACCTTGATCGAGTAGAGCGCAGCTTGAACCGGAGCCCAAAAGATTTTTGGCGGTTCGCAAAACGGCACACACGTGATACCAACCAGGGGATTTGCCTACGCAACCACTCAGATAACGACAGCTATGTTTCCTCCCCTAGTGAGGGTGCAAATGTTTTTTTTGCCGATTACTTTAGCAACTGCTGTTGTACCTGGCTACAAGTTGTCCGGTCCACGGTTATCAAGATTGACTGCCATGACTTTTTGTCTTGCATTAAAGTAGACCTGGAAAAAATCGCTGAAGCCGTAAAAAATCTAAAGCTTAAGTTATCTTCAGGGGCCGACTTTATCCCATCTTTTATCATCAAGGGGTGTGGCGAACTGTTCATACCATCTTCGGACACATTTTTAACCATACCAATTTTTAAAAGTGGTGATCGATCAATTTATAGTGACTATCGGCCCATATCTTTATTGCCGAGGTTTTCCAAAGTGTTCGAGCGCGTTGTACACACACGAATGTTTTTTTACAACCACCGGAAATTCGATACTTGCCAGCATGGTTTTCTGACTGGTCGGTCGGTTGAAACTAACCTGTCCTCATTTTTGAACTATTCTGTCCCTGTTAAATGAACAGAGGGTAAATTGATTGTATTTATTTTGATATGTCAAAAGCATTTGATAAAGTGAACCACGAGTTGTTATTACGTAAATTGTCTTTATATGGTTGTTGCGCACAGGTGTGTAAATGGTTCCAAAGTTATATATCATGTCGTCCCAAAAGCGTTCGCATAGATAACAGTCGCTCAAAAACTTTCTTTTCCAATTCCGGTGTTCCCCAAGGGTCTAATTTTGGT
This sequence comes from Ixodes scapularis, assembly GCF_016920785.2. Taxonomy (NCBI): domain Eukaryota; kingdom Metazoa; phylum Arthropoda; class Arachnida; order Ixodida; family Ixodidae; genus Ixodes; species Ixodes scapularis. The sequence goes on from NW_024609846.1 coordinate 45,699,937, forward strand.
CCCCTTTTGTTTCTCATTTTTGTAAACGATCTATTGTCCAATGTGAAAAATGCTGAGGTGTTGTTGTTTGCAGATGACATTACGATTTTTATGAATGTTCGTACTCTAACTGACTGCGATACTTTACAGCATGACGTGTCGCGAATGGTTCAGTGGCGCAAATTGAATGACTTGTCACTAAACCCTCTAAAAACAAAGGTATTAACTTTGTGCAAACGTTATAATGTAATACATAATAATTATCTATTAGAAGGGATTCCTATAGAACGTGTATCTTCTGTAACAGACCTTGGCGTGTGTATAGATAGTGCATTGACGTTTATTCCACACATATCATTTATTGTTGACAGAGCAACTAATATGCGGGGACTGATATCTCGCATCACGCAGCAGTTTAAAAACTCAGCCTCTATCATTCGTTTATTTTGTTGCCTAGTAAGATCACGGCTTCAATTCACGTCTGTAGCATGGAACTCAATATCTGAAACGAAGTCAGCGAAAATTGAAACTGCGCAAAAGCGTTTCGTACGTATTTTTTATGACCGCTATTTTCAACGTCGCTTTTATTATGATTATTACTTTCTCGTTGATAAGATTTCTCTGAGCCCATTATCCGAAAGAAGGGCCGAGCGTGACTTGATTTTTCTACATAAGGTAGTAAATGGGATTATAGATAGCGATAGGCTTTTATCCAGAATTAACCTTCATGTCCCTTCTCGGTTAACTAGGAACTATAATGCTTTTTACGTCAATACCATGTGTAGATCCATGCCCCCGTCACGTATATACAATCGTTCCATAATTGCATTAATGATACAAATATTGATATATTCAGTGATCTATCTCTTTTTCGCAAGCAATTGGAAGCGCTTCCAACACACATTTGACCTGTGCTTTACTTTGCTTTTATTGTGTTACCTTGTTTCTTTTCGATTTTAGCATTGACTTGTGCGCCAAGGTGAAGACCTCCGGGCTGTTTTTGGGCACATAAAAATAAAGATTATTATTATTATTATTATTATTATTATTATTATTATTATTATCCTCCTCACCGCCCTCCCCGACCGCTTCCAACCGTCCGGAGGGGCCAGCTTCCTCCTCCCCCGGCGGTCCCAACGCAGACATGGAATCCTTACGGGCCCTCCTCCTCGACTCCCTCAAGGGGATCTCCTTCCTCACGGACGAGGTTGCTGCTCTTCGGGACGAGAACGCGCAGCTTCGCCGCGAGTACAGGCAGTCTTCCCAGCTGCAGGCGAGTGCCATGCAGTCTTTGCGGACGGAACTCAGAGCTGTGCGCGAGACTCGGAGCCAAATGGGGCCGACCGGCGGAGGACAGCTGCCATTTTCCTACGCCGCGCTGACGAGCCCCCATCATCCGCTATCTCCGGCGCGAGGGGGAGGAGGCACCCCTCTTCTCGCAGGGGGGGCCTCTTCGAGCGCGCCGGTCGACGGTCTCTCTGCGACCTTGAACGGGTCGCGCACCGACCTCGCTGAACCTGTCCAGCCTTCGGGGCACCCACGCCGTCGGGACCCATCCAACTTTAACGGGGCTGGGTTCCGCGGGGCGGGACACAAGTTCCCCACGGCAAGGCGTCCGTTGTTGAGGGGAGGTGCGGCAGCCAGCTGTATACCTGTGGCACTGCCACCCCCTCGTCCACGTCACCAACGCGCTGTGTTCGTGACGCGTCTCGGCTCATCTTGTGATCCTGCAGGCCTTCAGGCTCACATCCAAGGGCGGGGCCCTGTTCGTGAGCTCGTATGCACCCGGCTCAAGACACGGTATGAGTTCTACTCGTCCTTCCACGTGACGGCTGCGGAAGACGAAATGGAGAAACTTTTTGATCCCCTCCTCTGGCCAGAGGGAAGCCTCTTCAAGGAGTTCACAGGCCAGCTGACTGACAGCCGTACCTATCAAGCGGTATCTCCGACACCTTTCTCCAATAATGCCGAAACAGATACCTAAACTAGACATTTATTATCAAAATGTCCGAGGTCTCCGCACAAAAGCTAATGAATTTGTTTCTAACGTAACCCTAACTCATGCATCTATTATTGTACTAACCGAGACCTGGCTCTGTTCGAATATTTCTTCATCTGATCTCTTCCCACCAAATTTCACAGTATTTCGACGCGATCGCGCATTCTCTACATTGAAAAAGACAGGGGGTGGGGTGCTGATAGCAATTGATACGTCGTTACAATGCGTTAGGCGTCCAGATCTCGAGACATCATTTGAGTCAGTGTGGGTAGAGCTACAATGTGCTAATGGCGAGCGTATCCTTCTGGGCTCTTATTACTTGCCCCCTGACACCTCTCCTGATGATTTTAGCCAATGTCTACTAGGCATTGAGCGCACAACCAACGCCCTTGAAAAATTTAAATTTATGGTTCTTGGCGATTTTAATGTCCCCAACATATGTTGGGAAACAGCCTCTGCGTCCTCAAAACATTACTATATTATTCAAAAATCTCATCTCTTGCTTAATTTCGCATCATTTACGAACTTAAGACAATATAACTGTATCCCGAACACCCAGGGCAACATGCTTGATCTTTGCTTCTCGGATCTTGACTGCATAGATGTAACTGGGGGTGCGTCAGGCTTGGTTCCCCCCGACGGATATCACCCCCCTTTGGAGATTAGTATACCTGTCCGACAGGGCATGAGGCGTTGTTCACGGAGACATCCTGAACGGAATAGACGTAATTTTTGCGCTGGAGATTATGTTAGTTTGTACGATCATTTCTCCAATTACGACTGGTCCTCAATTATCCTGTGCTCTGACGTTGATCAACAGGTTCGCGATTTCACTCGAATCGTCCGAGAGGGAATGGATCAATTCATCCCGTTGCGTAAAACATCAGGCTCAAAGTTTCCCTTCTGGTTCTCGCACGAATTACGTACTTTAATGAATAAGAAATTGCGCGCTCATCGAAAGTTTAAAAAGAACGATACCCCCGAATTAAAATCAGAATTTGGGCGCTTTAGGTCTCTCTGCAAGGAAGTTTTTGAACGTGATCGTCAGGCGTACACTGATTCCGTCGAGTTGCAGCTAACTAAAAATCCCAAAGAATTCTGGAAGTATGTTCGCTCTCGGTCCCAGACAAAAGGTAGAGGAGAGATCACCCTGCTGGACTCACAGGGAAACTCGACGACAGATGTTTGTGAAATTTTTGCACGCCACTTCCAGTCTGTTTTTAAGCATCATCCAACCCCTTCAACTACTGCCGCGCCAGCTGTCTCTGGGAAGGCATCCTGTATTGCACTCTTTGACGAGGAGCTACTGCATGAGTGTGTAAAAAAAATGAAACCATCATTGTCTTCTGGCCATGATGGTATTCCGTCAGTCCTCTTGAAGGCATACAGTGCCATATTTATTCCTGTTCTAGTACAGATTTTTAACAACTGCATAAAGAATGAGGTCTTTCCCGCCATGTGGAAAACGGCACTTGTTGTACCTGTGCATAAGTCCGGTCCAAAAACAAATGTGTCGAACTACAGACCTATATCTCTTCTTTGCACATTTTCGGAGCTCCTCGAAGTGGCACTACACAAAATATTGTCATTCAATCTCAAGCGTTATCTTATCCTTAACCAACATGTATTTATGGCGGGTCGCTCGACCACAACTAATCTCGCCTGTTTTATGTCAACCGCTGCTCACGCCGTCGCTAACAGAGGCCAGCTTGATGTGATTTACTTTGACTTGAGTAAAGCGTTTGACATTGTTAATCATGAGATGTTACTGGCTAAACTGTCAAAGCTAGATATTCACAACTCATTGCTTTCATTGCTCGAAAGTTATTTGCGTGACCGGAAGTGCTTTGTTAGCTCGAATAATAATTTTTCTGCTACTTATGAGGCGACAACGGGTGTGCCTCAGGGCTCCGTTCTCGGACCTCTTCTGTTTTCAGTTTTTGTTAATGATGTTTCGACTGTGATTCGTCACTCCTCATTTCTTCAGTACGCAGATGATATTAAGATGTTCATGGAGGTACGAGAAGACCGAGACTGTGTTTTGCTACAGAGAGATGTTGATGCTTTTGAAGAATGGTGCCGGGAGAATGACCTGAATATAAATAGCTCTAAAACGAAAGTCGTGTCGTACACTCGTAAGACACATAACATTGTATTCCCATATGTTATTCTGACAGACCTTTTGGAACGTATGAACAGAATCAAAGATCTTGGCGTGGTGTTTGACAGCACCTTACACTTCTACAGTCATGTGGATCACATCGTGAACGCAGCTCTACGCACGCTCGGGAGTGCGTGCCGCATCACTAAAGAGTTTATTAACCCCTGCACATTTCTTATACTCTACAGTGCATTGTGTCGACCACAGCTTGAATACGCTCCTGTTGTATGGAATGGAATTTGTGCCACAAATTCCTCGAAAATAGAACGGGTTCAGAACAAGTTTCTTTCCATCTATAGACATCGTTGCTCAGCCCGCATTGTGCCCACCACTACTGATGTCCCTGTCCCTGTTCAGCGTAGCGTGGCACTACCTACCCTGCTTCGTAGGAGAGAACTTGCCGATATCTTATTTTTATACAAACTTGTCCACGCCATCACTGATTGCACGGTATTGACGTCAAGAGTACTCTTAAAAATTCCTCTAAAAACAACAAGGCAAAATGCGTCCTTCTGCAACAGGCGTCTACTCAACCTCCACGATCCTGTGTCCAGACTTGGGCATACTTATAATTCTTCTTTTTCTGAAACACTCGACATATTTAACAATAATACGCTGCAGTTTGTAAAAACGTTAAAGGCCATCACTTAAATTTGAACTGTATGCACTAACTTGCGGCGTTTACGCCGAAATTCCCCACTTTGAATGCATTTTTTTTTCTTTCTTTCTAGCAATTGGTGGTGGCGGTAGTACCATTAAACTTATCGTGTGTTGTGACTTTGTGTTTACTTTTTATAATTTTTAAGTGTATTTTTCTAGGGCTTGTCCGTTGTGTGTGTTGTCCGTACTATTGCTTTATGCCCTGTTCTGCCTTACATGTTAACACAGTGCACCTGTACCAAGACCGCAAGGTTGTTCCTGGGCACGAATAAAACATTGATTGATTGATTGATTGATTGATTGATTATTATTATTATTATTATTATTATTATTATGGCTGACAGCGTTTAGGCAGTTGTGGTGGCAGGCTGACATACAAATAGTCGTGGCTTATATTTCGTCCTTGATTGAAACTGTTCGACGAAACATATTGTTCAAACCCGGCGTGAACGGTAGCCCGATCTTTGAGGACCCGGTGAAAGTTTCACGAAATCACAGCACCGGGAAAAAGCCATAGAGGGAAAAGCAGCACAGCACGCATCGAAGGTCTCATTGAAAGACGCATCGAAAGTACCGGTACGGCGCCTGCTTTCGATGCGAGCTGCGCTGCTGTCCCCCGGTGCTGCGCTTTCGTAGTACTTCGCCGGGTCTTAAAAGATGGGGCTACCGTTCACGCCGGATTTCAAGAATCTTCTTCGTCGAACAACTACAATCAAGCACAAAATATCACGCACGGTACAGTGCACTAGACCCACGTCTATTTTATGGCAGCCTGCCGCCATAGCGATGTCCGCCATATTGCTACGAAGGCTAGAGACAGTATAACTCTGCCAAAAGGTGACCGACCGTGGCCGCATTCCCTTCCATAGGCGGAGCTGGTCAAACGCGATCCAAGCAAATAGACATAGAGATTAGTGGCACAAGCGTAACCGCGCGCGTTGCATTATGGGACACCCCGCTAAATTTAGCGGGAAAATTTCCCCGCTACATTTTGCGCGTTAAGTTACCCCTCTAAATTTAGCGTAAAATTTAGCGTACACTCAGTTAGGAAACTCACCGTTGAGACCTGGGCCGCTGGCGTCCACCGAGACCGAGCTCAATGCGACCACAGCGCAACTGTTCGTGTTTTGTCTTTACTGTGGTCACCTTGAGCTTTTAAAAAGCTGTTTTTGTGTAAAAACAAACGGAAAAAATTCCGTTCTTAGTAACTTTTATTGGAGCTTAGTACAAAATGAAGGGCGCGTGATGTTTTCTATTATTTGTAGTTGCAAGGTTTGGCGGCACAATTAATATTGTTTTTATAGACCCATGTCTCAGCGTTGATTTCAGGCTGCTTGTCCCGATTTAGGCGCATTCTAACCTCGGTAGTAATTCGCGGCGCGTCCGCTTGGGAGACGGGGCTGGCACCCCCGAAACCCCTTTCACCGTATATGTTTCGGATCCCAAATGGGCGATTAAATCCAAAATAGAAGTCACGTGCAGATTCTCGAGTGGCCGCTGCGGGAGAAATGGCGGCGTTGCGATCGCCATTAGCTCGGTTCCCGAGTACGGATCGGTGCCACTTTTTCGGAGCAGGCTCTATGGCAGTTTCCAAACTGAGTGGTTCAAATAACGCTGGAGGAGAGGCATACCCCCACCTCCATACCGTCCCCTCTTTCTCCTCATGAGCTGCGCTCTAATTTGTCATTACACAGAATCTTAAGCATCTTTCATTTTTGTTTTTCTCACTCAGTGATATCGAGACAATTTAAGAACAAACCTTTATTCGACCTCACCCGGGTTCCGCTGTTTCTTGAGTAAATTCAATCTTCCCTAACAATGCCGAGCGTAAGTTCGTCTGCTTCGTGCGCAGGGGTTGCGGTCACGTCGGAACGTCGAGCTCTGATTGGCCCCGTTTGAAAGGATAGTGGGTAGGCCTCAAAGCAGCTACCATTGAGGTCTACTCACTATCCTTCCAATCAGAGCCCAATAGAGCTCGGCCTTCTGACGTCACTGCAACCCCTGCGCAAGAAGCCGACGAACTTGCACTCTGCATATCGAATCGCTAGAGAAAGTGCCCATCACCAGCACACGATTTGTTTTAAGGCTATTAGGTCAATAAGTATTTTTTTTTTCAAAACCATCCGAGGCCTTGTTGTATTGCAGAACACGACGAGTGAGATTAGCCGTCTTGATGAAGCAGCTGCAGTTTTTTTCTCATTACTTTGCCGTTGGCGTCCTTCGGTATCTCGTCAAGAAATTTCACGCCCCCGTGAAGGTGCTTGTAGGTTCCAAGTTGGCCTGAGAAGAAATGGAAGAGTTCAGTATAATACGTACACAGTTGACACTTTCTAGAACAACGATGAATATACATAGCCATTAATTAAAACGTTAAAAAAATTCTGGACGCGATTTTAGCAGTGTTGGGTAAAGTACACCTAAAAGGTACTTAAAGTAGAAAGTAAATTACAGGTCATGTACTTCAAGTAATATAGTTAGTAAACCGGGCACCATGTACTGGAAGTAAAATACTATAAATAGAATGTACTTTCCAAGTGCAATGCAAGTATTTTTAACACAATATTTTATGATGTTATTTCATTCCCTTTACGATGTGTTTTTTTTAACTGCTATGCACTGTAGATAAATGGAGGTACAGTCTCCGGCAATATGAAAGACCCACTGGGAGCGCGTGGCCGAGGCGGTGGCTGGCGGGGGCGCTGCGAGCGCTCCGGGCAATTCCATTCTGCTTCGAGGGGAGGACGCTCACTCGGGACTCGGCACAAACTGATAAGCGCGTTTCGCTTTATCTGAGCCCGAGTGAGCGTCCTTTCCTCGAAGCAGAATGGAATTGCCCGGAGCGCTCGCAGCGCCCCCTACAGCCACGGCCTCGGCCACGCGCTCCCAGTGGGTCTTTCATATTGCAGGAGACTGTACATCAGTTGTTCTTTTTTTTTTTTAAACGGCGGCGAAAATTGGATAACGTAAAGTTGAAACAGGGTAGTTAATTTACCCTCGCTGACAAATTATTTAACAGAATCACCTTTATACTACGCCATTACTTCACTCAGAAAAGTGACCAGATGACGCCTCGAAAGACGACAGCGCGTTTTCAGATGACGATATGCTTATTTTTTCTTCAAATTTGGGCGATGTACTTTGAAGTCGGGAGTTTAACTTTCCACGGAAAGTACTAGAAAATAATACTTTTAAGTAGAGTACAAGTCCGCACAGATAGATAATGTACTTCAAGTAAAGGACAAGTCTTCTAAACCTACTTGAAGTGGTACTTTAAGTACAATGCACTTGAAGTACTTCCCAACTACAGGGTGATTCCACGTCAGTTCATGCATTGATGGTCCGGGTCATAATTTAGATAGTTTTATTAAAAAATATATATGAAAGCCATGTTCCTGGCAGGAACATTCAGCTCTATATGAAAGCCGTAACATTTGTTTTCATCAAGATATAAAATAGAAAGCTCGAGGTGTGGAAATTGAGAAGATTTCACAATGCTACATTTCACAGTCGTCATTTCCTCATCGAAGCTTTCACGTCACCATAACTTTTTAAATACGTTTTACAAAGATATGCAACACATACACAAAAAATAAAAATATCAATAAAATATTTCTATGCAAATAAAAAGTCAAATATGGCATAAAAACGCGTTTTAGAGACATATTCAATATTGTTTTGCAAATACACCATCCTTCATAATACTTCACAAAACATATCGAAATTCGCGTCTTTAAATATTCTTTACAAATATATAAAGATAATATGCTAACCCTTAATTATCTTTTTGTTATTAACGCGGATACGCGGCTGATTTCTCAAAATGTGGCAAGATAGGGCGTCGATATTTAAGAAAACTCCATCTTTTATTTTTTTTAACTTCTTTGGCACTTTGCAGTGACTTGAACTAACCTGTAATAGCAAAAAATTGAGTAATAAATGACCTCCGAATGGGAAAAGCTACGACAAACCTTCACTGGGAGCAAGTTGACGTCTTCGTATAGTGGCTTTGCCGCTCAGCACCAAACATTTTGAGCGTTAGTTATGACATGCATTTTATAATATTACATTTTTTTTAATAAGGGGTGAGTATTAGTGACGCGGAAAGGGACTTTGAGCTGGAATACCATTGATAAGCTTACAATTCAGAGAAACAAAACGGCCTCACTAGTTGTGCAAATTCGCTGACTATGCATATATAAGCTTAAAACTCTCAGTTGCGCGAGTGGCCATGTATACATCCGGCCTCTCGGCATATGATGCCTTCCACAGATGATATGCCTGGATTCCTCTCACAGGTTTTACGGTGATCCACTCTGCTTGCTTTACTGCACGGAACTCTCGAATCCGTTCCGTAGACAGGGGGAACATGCAGACATTTGTTACTTTTTCACGTAGCACTTCCACAAAGTCTTTAGCGGTGACAATCGTTGAGTTGAGCGAAGCTCTCAAGTGGTCGAGCGTTGCGTGGTGCCTAAGAACACCACCTACTCCCTCACAAGCGCGTTTTCCCGTGTCCAGTGGCTGAAAATATCAATCTTGCCGAAGGGTATACGGCTTCCGAGACAATTTGGGCAATTTCTTGAAATGTTCTGCCCGCTGATACAAAAAATTAATTTAGAAAAGACTGGGTAAGGTTCATCAACATACACTTTTATGGCCTCTGGCCCCTCTGTGGCTAGAAGAGCGTGAGCTGAGTCATGTGACGTGTCATTGCTGAAAACGGCAAAGCTTTGTGTGCCTTGCGTGGACGTAACCACAGTTTTGAAGAGGGACACTTGAGTTTCTTTTCCAATGAAAACTCTGCACTTCGGTTGGGAAGAGTACTGCCCTGTTTTCCGCAAAATCGAAGGGGAGCATCACTGCCTTGTGTGGTAAGGCGGCTCCTCTGTCATGTATCAGACTTCGTTGAAGGTCACGGATGTAAGAATGCCTCATATACTTTTCGCTCTCCAGTTCCCGCAGGAAGGCGGTAGTGTCCATAACCTTTTTGACGAGTTCGCAGGCGTCCCATAACGCGGAACAGATCTTTTTGTCTTCGTCGAGATAGAGCGACTGCAGTGCGATGCTCTGCATTTTGGGGCACTTTTTGTAACGGCGCAGGAAGCAATCGTTCTGTGCAGCGCTGCAGAGGTAGAGGCGTTTGAGGTCGTCTTCATTAAATGCCTTCTTTGTGGTATTTGTTATTGCCGTTAAAAGCAACTGAAAATTGACGCAATATATGCATGCGCACACCTTGTACCCGGGACTTTTTTTTAACCGTTTTGGTCGCAGGGTATAAAATTTTGGAGATGCCCAGTTCTAGATGGGGATGGTCCTTCCTAAACAGCTGATAAGCTTCCTTAAAGGGGCCCTGCAACAACTTTTTGACTGATTTTTAATTTGAACCAAACCTGAGCGCACTGAACGTACTGACTTAGATAAACTTTTCTCAAATTTCGCTTTATTTTAAAAGTTATAGGCAAATTAAAATTACAAAAACGAACAAAAATAACCTCCTTCATGACGTTGTTGGTCGTGGCTTGAGTGGCCTTGAACTAGAGGAAGGGTAGTGAGCTCAGCGAGCGCTCACGGCTGCCGCACTCCGTGTCAACGGCTCGAGAGGGCGCCACTAAAGCATGTGTTGGATAGGCTGTATGAAGCGGGCGGCCAGGGCGGCTCGAATTGGATTTGCTGCGCGATTAAAGATTAATTCGGCATGACACTTCATGGGCCACAAACGACAGCAAACACGGGGTGAAGATCAGTTCAAAACGGGAAAAACCTCGCTCTGTCATACCGCCAAACGGCCAAATCGCAAGCCACACCTGCGCCGAATGCCTTCGGAACGCTCGGAACCGCTCGGATCCTCGAGCCGGTGTAGGACCGCAGCGCCGCCTCGTTCATCCGGAACCCTTCTACGCCCGCCGCTCGTCGGTGGCTGATCCCACTACTTCCCCTTTCTAGTATGCGCCGCCTTTTCCACCGCCCGGTGGCTGGTATGTCGACGGGTCATTTCTTGTTTCCGTTCTTTATTAACTGCATTTGTTTCTTTCCTGATATAAAATACTGAACAAAACTACTTTCATGAAAAATTGAAACGGTTCATGCCCCTTATATTTTGTATTTCCACTAAAAAAGAAATGCTTTTAGCGGCTCTGACCAGTAGTAAGGCCAAATCCAAAGACCTCCCATATCGCACACTTTCGGCACCGCGGGTCACCCCCGTAGGTGGAGGAGGTTTCCGCGTCATCCGGTTAAAATATGACGCACTGATATTTAGTTACTCTCTCTGTGCCCGCTGGCTTGCCCGAACCCCAAGAGACGTGGAGACCGCAAAAACGTTAGACGCTTAATTATGATTTCAGGGCCCCTTTAGTAGAACGGGTCGTAAACCTCTTCACGACTTCGGACATGTCGTTGATCATGGCTTTGACGACGACCTTTTTGTTGGGGCCTTGAACAGATCATGCGAGGTCGTCGCGTGTGTAGTACTCAATTGCAACCCTCACTTGTTCGGCATTCGCCTTTTTCCCCATGTAGAGATCAGGTGTTGCCCATACACAACTTTTACGCTTCAGTTTTCTTGCTTGATCAATCACGTAGGCAGTCGCTTCCGGCACCAGACTCAATATTTCTTTCTTCGAGATGCTTGGTAACAGGCGTATTCAATCGCTTGCGTTCCTGGTGGGAAATGCATGCCTTCAGCGCTTCGCGGAACGCGTCAAACCACTCCGTGCAGTGCTCACAACTGTCTTCGAGTTCGGGAGCTTCGTGCGGTAAAGCAAGCAGAGTGGACCACCGTAAAACCTGTGAGAGGAATCCAGGCATCTCATCTGTGGAAGGCATCATATGCCGAGAAGCCGGATGTATACATGGCCACTCGCGCAACTGAGAGTTTTGAGCTTATGTATGCATAGCTATAGCGAATTTGCAGAACTAGTAGGGCCATTTTGTTTCTGTAAATTGTAAGCTAATTAATTGTATTCCAGCTCAAAGTTCCTTTTCGAGTCACTAATACTCACCCCATATAAAAAAAAAGAATTTTATTAATATAAAATACATGCCATAACTAATGCTCAAAATGTTTGGTGCTGTGCGGCAAAGCCGCTATGACGAAGACGTCGGATCGCTCCGAGTGAAGGTTTGTCGTAGCATCTCCCGTTCGGAGGTCATATGTTAACCAATCATTTGCCATTACTCGTTAGTTCAAGTCACTTCAAAGTGCCAAGGGGAGTTTAAAGAAAACAAAAAAAAAAATGGAGTGTTTTAAAGGGGCACTCAAGTGCTTTTTGGAGAAGCTTGTTTTTGGAAGCATATTGTTTGTTGGGCTTCAGTCAATAAAAATGACCAGTTCTAAATGGCAAGGCGCCCTAGTAAACTCACAGCAATAGAAATACACAGGCACTATATCCTCTTGCGGGGTCCATCCCGTGTCTCCACCACCTCCATAGAATTCGACCAATAGAAATAGCGAACTGCGAAAAGATTGCTAAAGTTATTATTATTGCTCTTTTTAGGCACATGCACATTATATTTTGACAACAACGCCAAATCTTTGGCTGTAGGTGATGTAATACAGCTATTATTGTTTGAAAAAGAGCGAACTACGTTTTCTCCTCGCCTTGTTACGCGGGAGTGATGTGCCCACGCACATGACTCCCGGGTGTGCTACAGGCCAGCTGTAGCACACCCGGATCGAGGCACAGCCCCTCGAAATCCGGGTGGCTTGTCACGCAGCTCTGCCGGCCCTGCTGCTTGCGAACGGCGGCCGGGTAGTCACGGCAGCAGACACACTCAGCGACGGTTTCCATCGGCACGCAGCAACTGCATAGGCACCTTAAAACAGAAAACCAGCATCAGCTATACATATGAGAGGTGTAATAAACAGCTCATCACCTACCAGTTGGTGTTCCCAAGCCGCTGGGTTGCGTCGTCGGTTTCGTCGTCTTCCTCCGGTGTCGACATTGAGCATCGCGAACTGTCGCCCGAGTCCGTCGCGTTCAAGGCATCGGCGTCGCGCGTAGGAGTGGCGTCGTAGGAGATTGAGCTGATATCTGCCGTCCGCCGAAGAATTTCCACCTCCAACGGTGTTAGATTTGGCAGGTCCATCTCCGCACGACGCGAGACCCGAAGTAAACAAAATGAGTCCCAACGAGAATCCATCAAATACGCGCACATTCGGAAGATCACTCCGCCGGTTCGAAGGATCAATCCGCCGGGAAGCCGTCACTCGTGATTGGATGGCGCACGCCCTTCCCTGCTGCCTTCCCGTCCGACAGCGCCCCTGACGGCGTGCGCCTAGGCGCAGAACAGCGATCTTTGATTGGATTTTTAATAGGGAAATCGGCCGCCCTTGAATGTAATTTTGGGATTTCTAGGATGCTTAGAGCCCGCAGATTGAGTTATGACAATAAATAGACGATCTCAGAATCCACTTGAGTGCCCCTTTAAGTATCGACGCCCGATCTAGCCCCTTTTGCAGAAATCAGCCGCATTTCCGCGTTAATAACAAAAGATAATTAAGGGTGGGCATATTACCTTTATATATCCGCAAAAGAATATTTAAAGACGCGCATTTTGTAATCTTTTGTGAAGTTTTATGAAAGATGGTTTATTTGCAAAAAAAATTGTGAATATAGTATATCTCTAAAACGCGTTTGTATACCCTGTTTGACGTTTTGTTTGCATAGAAATATTTTATTGATATATTTTTAAATTTTTTGTCTATGTGTTGTATCTCTTTTGTAAGACGTATTAAAAAAGTTATGGTGACGTAGTTTGATGAGAAAATGACGCCTCGAGCGTCTCTATTTTATACCCCAGCGAAAAATATAGTCACGGCGTTCACATATAGCTGAATGTTCCTCCCAGGAACATGGCTTTCATACATATTTTTAACAAAAATATCTCGAATATGATCCGGATCATCAATGCATGAACTTACGTGGAATCACCCAAGAGTATATTCGGGCTAAAAATTTAGTATAATTAAAGAAATAAGCTAGGTGCAATAAAACATTTTAGAAAGGTGCCCTTAGATGGTGCATTTATCATCCTGTAATGTTATAAGTGGGTTGAAAAAAAAAATGAAAGGTAAAAAGAAAAATTATGGTGGAGGCAAGTTTGTAGAAACCAGACGGGGGATTATCTATGAATGCGCTAGTATTCATCGTTGCACACACGGGCAGGTGTTCGCTTTCCCGCTAAATTTAACGGGAAACTTGAATTGGTGAATCAGTTACGTGAAGTTAATTTTCCGCTAAATTTAGAGGGAACCTTAGTAGGTGCATAGGTCGCGTGGTCAGTTTCCCTCTAAATTTTGCGGGGAACTTGATTCCACTAAATTTAGCGGGGAAACTGAATTGGTACATAGGTCACGTGAAGTCGATTTTTCGCACATTTAAACGGGGAAACTAATTCCGCCAAATTTAGCGGGAAAACTGAATTAGCGCATAGGCCACGTGAAGTCAGTTTCCCCCTGAATTTAGCGAGGATACTGTATCGGTGCATACGTCGCGTAAAATCAGTTTTCCGCTAAATTTAGCGGGGAAACTTAATTAGTGCATAGGTCACGGGAAGTCAATTTTCAGATAAATTTAGGGGGAACCTGAATATGTGCATAGGTAGCGTGAAGTCAGTTTTCCGCTAAATTTAGCAGGGAACCTGAATTGGTGAATGAGTCACGTGAAGTTAATGTTCTGCTAAATTTAAAGGAGAACCTGATTCCGCTAAGTTTAGCGGGAAACCTGAATAGGCGCATAGGTCATGTAAGGTAAATTTTCCGCTAAATTTAGTGGAAAATTGACTACATTAGAGGCGACATACATGGCCAGAAAAATATGATGAGTAGCTTCATAATGCTCTCGCACTAAAATTGTCGATTCTTTTTTTTTGCGGGTCTGCGTTTTTTGTTAGCTAGTTCTAGCTCTTAGTGGTGCATAAAAAATGATTTTTTGAACATAGAATGTATTTGTGCATCCCATGTCTCGTTTTGCGTCCGCTTACCAAGAGTTTTTCAATATGTCGGTTTTAGATAAGTAAGGTCCCTGACCTTTTTTTTTTTTTTTTTCATCCCGTCTGTGAGGAATGAGTGAGATTGAAGTAAGCATTTTTTTTTTGTCGATACCCCATTGTGCATAAAATATTACGTGGAGAAGTTTTTGGCAGAAGCACTCCCGGCGAGTTTGCAGAGGCTTCCAATCGATAAAGGAACCCCGAACAACTAAGCATTTCTACTTAATTTTGCATTACATTTTGTTGTGTGTAGTTCTCCACATCTTATGTCTAAAATATGCTCATGCTGCAATATAAATAACAGTAATAAAAGAAATCTCGAGATTAAGATTTACCTGCAACGAAGTTTTGGAGCTCTTCCTCGGTGATTTTGCTACAAGATTTCTTCAACACAACAAACGCCAAGGCCACTTCATGATATCGTGGGTGAGGGACACCAATGACCACGGCTTCTTCAATTCCGTCGTGGCTGAGCAACACGCTTTCGATAGAGCAGGGCGCCACTTGGATGTTCATGCATTTAAAGAACTGGCTCAATCTTTCGACGTAGAAGAACTGACCGTCTTCGTTGTAATAGCAGATGTCTCCTGGAAATTAGCGTGTAGTCGTCATCTCTAGCTGAAAATTGAGTTCATGGGCTGGTGTAATGTTAAGCTAAATAAATAAATAGTAGATGGACGCTCTCGGAATATCAACTTCACACGAGACAAGGGTCGAAATATATGAGAAAGGTAAAGAACGCGCCAAAACCTTTAATACTCCGAGACAATCTTTCTGTGGCCATGCCGTCAAATGGCACGGGTGTGGGTGCTTGACCAGCGAGCCTTGAAGACAAGGCCTTTCTTCTCGAACGTCAACACTATGCGCAAAGCAAGTCGTCTGCTTCTCGCCCTGGTCAGAAAGACGCCGAACTAAGATTGGTTCTGATTGAAGGATAGTGGGTAGACCTCAAAGCAAGCTGCCTTGCCTTCATTCAGAGCCAATCAGAGCTCGGTGTTTTGACGTCTGCAGAACCCCTGCAAAAGGAGCAGAAATTCTTGCGCTCCACATACCTGCCTTTAGGTCTACCCACTACCCTTTCAATCGGAGCCAACCAGAGTTCGGGCCATTCGACGTCTCCGGAACCCCTGCTCAGGAAGCGGACGAACTTGCGCTCCGGATTGGACAGACGCCGCGCACCTATAACTCGCGTCAGCGTCGCCGCCAGCGCGACTCGCAGCGCCTTACAACGAGCGTGACGTAGCAAGTGGCGACGCCAAGACGTACGCGTCTGGCGCTTTGCGGCGTCTGCCGTCGAGCTTGACGTGTTTGCCGCTTGGGGCAGGTCGGGGTTCCATTACTAACGGTGACGTCATGCGCAGAGCTTGTTTTCTTGCTGGTATTGCTTTCACGTGTATATTGCAAAAGATGATATGCGCTCGCACGTTTTGACGAATAGCCATGTTGGTAGACGTTCAAGCGGGTGCATGGAAAGACGCCATTGATGAGTATACTACACAGCCAACAAGGAGCTTCTCTGCTGGAGTAATGTATTTTACTTTTCAGTACATAACAATGAATAATAATAACAAGGTATAATAATAATAATAATAATAATAATAATAATAATAAAAAATAATAATGCGTACTTTACATTCAAACAAACGGTGGGAAAATTGGGGAATAACGAAACACTTCAATTTGAAGCTTGAGTTCTCAGACCTTTACGCATTTGGTAAGCAAAGAGATGGCGCTTAATCAAAAAACAAACGCGCACAAATATACGCATTTATGCATTCAGCAAAGCAACATCAAAAATCGCTACAGGGACAACCCCGCCAGAAGAACATCAGGAAAAGAATAAGTTCAAATACGTTCTTCAAAATGGTCAGAATATGGTAAATTTTGTGAAAAAAATCCTGGAGCGTATCTCCCTTGAGAAATTTTACCCACATCTATATATTAGTGTTTCTAATGTGGTTTAAAGGCCGAGGAACCGAACATTAAAAAATTTGGTGCTCATAATTAGATCTGAACGTAAAAATCGTTTAGTATTAATTGTGACGGGTAAAGTAGAAAATATCATAATGATTGACGCGGCTTTTGGTTTTAAAATATGAGAGTTTCATTTTTTTTTGTTCAAATAGCAACCGCTAAGCAGATCGGCTTGTTTGTCTCATTAAATGAGTCTAAACTTTCTAAAGTGCTTTCTTAATGCAACGGGCCTTTAACGTTGGCAACTACCTCGCGAGTGCGATTCAACTGCCAGTGTGAATAGGCAGTTCCAGCAGACCGTCGCCACGTTCTACTATGGCTACAGTACACATCCAGTCGCGCGCTAAAGAGCATGCTTCGAAGTCACAGCGCGACCTGAGAACCTGAGAAGAAATCCGCTGCCGCGGGAGCGGATCCGCTCCTGGCGGCGGCGGCGACGAGCGGGTTGCGTTTACATCTATTTCCTTCAAGCGGCGGCGGCGGCGTCGGCTGCGGCATCTCTTCTCGTAACACCCCGTCAACTATGACGAGAAGGCGCGAGAGTTTCCACCTCGGCTGTCTCTCCCGGAGGTTGCTGCTCCCAGAAGAACGCGTACTCGTGACGTAGCAGCGCCGCGCTGCGCAAGAATGTCACTTCCGGTCAGCGAAACGCCTCGTTCGGCGGCAGAAATATACGGCTCGCCGCCGCGTTTTTCGCCTAGCGTTTCGCCCTCGCGGCAAAAGCTAGGCGAATTCGCTGGCGGAACCGCAAAGGTAAACGTACCATAACGCGTCATAAGGGCTTTCGTGTCCGCGGATTTACCCTCGATAGCGTCACAGCGTCACCTGACACTGAGACGCCATCAGAAAGGTGCGCTGATTGCGTTCCATTCATAAATACTCTCTGAACCGTCACGTGACACCGACGTCACACCATGGTGTGACTTGACACTATGACGTGACACTGTGATGTCCTGTACACCATGACGTCAAATAACGCGGCAGTGACATGTGACAAGGATGGCTTTATATGTTTCCAAAGCTCTTGCTACGTGCCATTCAGTGGTCTCCTTTCTGTATAGCCGCCAAACGAGGAGTGCTAAGAGACTGACTTGTTAACAAGAACAGTCGCCATCCCCTACCTGTTCGTACCCAACCATCGGGAGTAATTTTCTGCGATGTAGCTTCCGGGTGTCCGTAATAGCCCTTCATGGAACATGGCGTCTTCACTAGCACTTCTCCTTCTTCGTTTGGTCCAAGTACTTTTCCACTCTTGACATCAACAACCTGATGACAAGTCGATATCCATTGTGGCCACAATATCAACAGGGGGTAACCGATATCAATAGTTGCGAGCTGAAATTGGAGTGTCCGCACACCTCTCGTACTCATCACTAAATGGAACCAAATTTACCTTAACTTGTACCATCGGGGACGGGAATCCAATGCCGTACCAACGGGTCGCGCCCAAGGGGGGTCTGCATACCCGTCCGACTTCCGTAGCTCCGTAAGTTTCTTTGACGATGGCCAGATCAAACGACCGTTCGATTTGCCTCAAAATGTGGGGCGTGGCCTTTGAGCCACATAGAAGAATAGTCGTTAGACTATCCAGCTGAATTCCTTGCTTCACAGCCGCCTGGGCAAGCAGCTGAATCCAATATGGACTCCCGAACACCTTAGTCACCTGTGCCAGGATGAGGGGAGAGGGATTCGAATCATGCGGTTGCGCTATTTGTATTTCGAAGAGAGCTCGCATTTTGTGGCTGCGAAATGAATTGTAAGCATGCAGGTCTACGCGCGCACTACTTTATTCACATCAGAATGCATTGCGCCCTATGGTCATACTGCTAATACATCATACAAACGGCAGGCTGCATAACACTGCTTGAGGTGCCTTTCGTGCTTGTACTGTAGCGTTGGTCATAAAAAAAAAAAAAAAAAAAAAACTGTCTTCAGACATCGTCGAAGCATGCGAATGCATGACACGAAACATGCTTCAACATGCATGGGGCGTGTATCTACAGATATTTTTGGCATTTTGTATGCAGCGAACAAAGTGTCTTTGGTATGCATGTATATGAGCAGCGTGATTGGTGTGAAAAAAAAGTGCTACGGTACAAAGTGAGGCGAACGCCCTTTCTCAAGGGAGTTCGCACCACTAATCACCAGCTTTAAAAATACCTTAGCGGAGGTTGTTTTAGCGATAATGTCGAATAATTATTTCATATACCTATGAATATTAATTGGAAATACTCTCTTTGAACTTATAGTGTAGTATACTATTCTTTGCATGACATATTGGGGAACAAAAACAACCAAATTGCAGTGGCGGTCATCTGTGAAGGAGTGTCTCAGGGTTGTCGTGTATATCCGCAGGTGTTTCTGGGAATACTTTTAAAGGGGCACTTAAGTGGACTCTGATATCGTCTATATTGTCATAACTCAATCTGCGGGTTCTAAGCATCCCAAGAAACCCGAAATCACATTCACGAGCGGTCAATTTCCCTGCCAAAAATCCATCCGAAAACCGCGCCGTCCCCTCTTTCTGCGGCGTGGTGCAGAACGCCAGGTGGCGCCACTGGATGGGAGGGTAGCAGGGGATGGCACGCGACAGTCAATCACAAGTGACGGCTTCCCGGTAGACTGAATTTTCGAAAGCGCGAGTATTCGAAAATTTAGTCAGCCGAAAAGCCGTCATTCGTGATTGGCTGTTGTGTGCCCCCCCCCCCCCCCCTGATGTTCTGCGCCACGTAGCAGAAAAGAGAGCGTGGCGCGTATTCGATTGGATTTCTAATAGGGAAATCGGCCGCCCTTGAATGAAATTTCGGGTTTGAGGTATGGCAATAAATAGATGATCTTGGAATCCACTTGAGTGCCCCTTTAATAATCTTTACAAATATAGAGAGTAAGGAAAACGAAGAACTTTTTCTCTCGAGCAAACTGCCAGCCGTGGCGAACGTCAGGAATTAGAAAAGACAAAGAGACTTGTATGGTGCTGATTAAAAGTAATCAGTTTACTTGTAATCAATTACAATTCGGGAAGGTTTTGTAATCTTTGATTACATACATTATGAAGTAATTGCGAGACTAATATGATTCCTTTTCGAAGTACTAACATTACTTGAAGCCGTTACTACTTGTTTCTGCCTTCTCTAATGGCGCTCTTTGTTTCTAAAAGTTTTCAGCCAAAGAAACCTCAAACCAAGTCTCCGGCAGAAGGGTAGTCTTCTAAAATTGGTGGTTTTAGAAGATCTATAGTTTCTAGTTCAGTGACTCGAATCTAATAATTGAGAGTACGATAGACCCGTTTTCAAACCGGGAGAAAAGCAGGTCGTTTGGAAGATCTGATGTAATCGGAGAAGCAACAGTTACTTTTTAGAGTCGCGGTAAATTCCTTTCTTTCTTTAGTAATCAAGCGATCTATTTGAATACACTTTAACCAAGAGTTGTTGTGATCCTTGTAGATTACTTTTTCCGAGTATCGTGTAGAAGACTGAAAAAAAAAAACAGCCTAATTGATGAAAGTAAACTAATGGCTCCAGTTAGAAACTTGCTGGGCGTCATCGAAGACCCCTAAATCGATCAATTTTAGTAAGACTCGAATCACGTGGCGATAAAGTTCCCTCTCCTACAGCAGGGGGAAAGCTGGGGTCGAAAAAGCGCGGTTAAGAAAATCATCTGCTTTTTCGTATCCCCAGCCTTCAGCCTGCTGCACGAATAAGAACTTCTCACGTGCTTCGAGTCTTCCTAAAATGGATTGATTTAAGAAATCTTCCATATCGCCCAGAAAGTTTCTAATTTCATCTAAGTTTGGTTTCAATCACGAAGACGTAGTTCATTTTAGGTAATTAATTTGCTATTTCGTGCGCGTTTTTCTTCTTCAAATTCTGAGGTTTGCCGTGGCTGGAAGTTTGATCCCAAAAGGGTGTCTTTTTTCTTTTCTTTTTTCTCAATCACACTATTGGTAGGATTGTCTGTTACTTATTCGCAGAGACATCCGGCATAAGGCCGCGGAATAGTCACCGACCTCGTGATTCCTCCTTCGAGCGTGATTCATTACGCCTGTATATTCCTTTTCTGTGTATGTGAGAACTGCACGTTAATTGTTCTTGTTAGAAACAATTCTATATTTAGGTGTTCACCAGCATCGTAAGAGTATTATAGTAGCGCTTTTAGCGTGTTATGCCTGGAACACTTAGAATAAACCATTAAAGCAAAAACGTATTGCTGATCTGGGTTTTAAAACTCAGGATTAAGGTTATAGAGAATGACGGGGCATTTTTTTTTGTCTATTTACTTAAAATATTTGCTACACACCCATTTTCAAGGTGAACAACAAACTAGGTGGCGGGTGCAGCTTGCCATTGACACTTCTGGTTGCTGAGGGCTGTCTGTGTTTTCTCTTGTGTTTTAACATCGAGCCCGATTGTCACAGTTGTAACGTTTAATTCACTTTTAAACAGGTAAATTTTCCTATAATTTACAACTGCCGATAATTATAAAGATAGTCTCTCATTAATAACACAATTTATTAAATAAAGTGACTACAATTAAGGCTGTTGTTTGTTGATAACTTTAAGTTAAATAATGTATATGCTAATAAAACCCTCTAGGCCTGGCACAGTACTCGGCATCCTTTTGCGCCGATGAAAGAATCATTAACACATGTTTCATATCTAATCTTCGACGATGTTTCATAGACATGGCTGCGATTTTTCAACACGTTATGATCGCATCGCCGTCCATGTGCGACGCTGATGGCAGCGGTTTTTTATGGAGCGGAAAACAAAACTAAATTACTTGTAAGATTTAGCTCACAGATTCCCGCATATGGTGCATAGGTAAGCTCACCAGGTGGCGTTTCGGACAAATCGTAAAGCGTTTTGGCAACGAGGTGCCCGGATGAGGGAAATCGGGAAGTCGCCAAAAAGGTGTGCATGAGTTTGGGAAATATTGTATATGAAACTATTTAGATCTCCTCCAATTTTTTCAGATCCGTGTCTGCCCACATTGCTGCAATTTCAAATTGTACAACTCGATGTTATTTTGAAAAAAAAAAAAAATCTTTTTTTGGGACATGTACGCTTTAGAACGACTTTACTTCTTTTTTTTCTTTTAATATAGAACCTTTTTACTCTTTGCTGGTGAGCTACTAGCGGCTAAGAAATCGCGTGACACAATATCGCGCAACCCTGTTAGCGTATGAAAATATATTGTGCGTGTCGTCATACCTTGTATTTTTTCATTGCAACAACCATTTTGTCATTAATCATAGACTTCGATAAAAGGACAGTTTTCGCTCCAGAGGTGATGTCTTGCAGGTAAAACCGGTACGCAATAGTCGATGATATAGGTAGGCAGGAAGCAACAACTTCGGGGTCGCTGGACACTTCATTAGACCTTGACATTTTGAAAGAGAAAACAAAAACACACACACACACACAAAGCGACGGTTTAAGAACTGATTCCGTTAAAACACAATTGATACAACACCAACACGTCCAAGTTTACGCGCGATCTATTTAACAATGTTTTCTCTACTATGCGCCCCTACTCGACCCTTAATTGACGTCACGACACCTGGGTGGCGCTGCTATCGGCACTGGGCATGCGCAGTCGATTCATCTCACGCGAATCGGGCTTCTGCGCACGGGCAATGCCCCCAGTTGGCGTGAGCAGACGCGAGTTTGTTTGTTCTTGGTGTATATTGTCTGTTGCGAACTGAGTATTGTGCAGTGTGTCCCAAAAAAACAATTTACAACCTGTGATCTTTTTTTTCTCCTTTATCGCAAAAATAACGCAATGACGATCGCATGGACTGTCACCCAAAATGGAACGCAATAGCGGTAAGAACGAGATGCCAAAGTTTCATCACTAATCCTTATATTAGTCAAAAGTTGTACGTGATTTTCTGAAAGTTGCAATGGGAAAATGGTGACCGACAGAACTCTCCAAATATATATCGAGCTGAAAACGGCGGAAACGGGTAAAAGCGGGCCCCCATTCTCTCAGCGAAATTTTCGAAACCTCACTTTTAAGTTATCAATAAGATAACGGTTAGTACTCAAGAACCTTTGGCGTCTAATTCGGGCCGCTTGCGCTATATTTTGGCGGAGAATGAGGGTTCAGCGATGCGTTGTTTATTTTTGTAAAAAAAAAAAAAAAAACACAATCTTTTTTTTTTTTTTTTAGGAGGGAGGGTACATTGTTGTTTGTTGATGGTGTGCTGGCATATCGAGGTTTGCAAGTACTGCCTCTGGGCGCCACCACCTTGCTGCTTGCGTGACGGTTGCCAGAGTTGCGCCCAAACAAACCATCTTCCGTCTAGAGTGGCCAGGCTAGCGTTGGAAGCGAGGCTGCTTGCAAACTTGAGTCGAGTGCGCGCTCTGTCTATACCACCAAGAACATATAACCTGTGCCTCCCCTCCCATATACGCCATCACTATAGTGGATGCACGCAGCGCCAAGTAGCCTGCGTCAGCATAGTCACCAGGGCACCAGCGTGTTTCGCAGTGTCTAGCTCTCTACGTGGCGACGCAAAAACGAACGCTCGTTTGCTAGCTTTGCGGCGCCTTTCATTGCGCTTTGGCGTGTTTGCCGCTTGGGGGCAGGTCGGGTGGATCTACAAACGATGACGCCATACGCGGGTCGTGTCTTCTAAGTGGTATTGGCTCCGCCCACAGGCGTATGTGAAGCGCAAGTTCGTCTGCTTCTTGCACAGCGGTTGCGACGGTGTCACACCGCCAAGCCCTTATTGGCAGATTGTAAAAAAAAAAGTGGGTAAACTTCAAAGCATCTAGAATCGAGCTTTACTATCCTCTTAATCAAAGCCGATCAGAGCTCGGCGTCGTTCTGACGTCCCCGCAACTCCTGCGGAAAAAGCAGACGACTTGGTGTTCGCACAGTGTGCTCACATCCAGTTCCTCCAGTTTCGAGGAAATAGTTCGGTCTGGTCGTGCGCTTCTAATTCAAGCCCCGACCAGGGCGCCCCTAGCGGGAAACGGGTCAATTGCATCGGGGAGCTTCTGCCAGTCACTGCGTTGGTTGTGCGTTGTAGTGGGTTAGTGTTGTAATTTCTGAGATGGCTATTCCGCACCAAGAAAGCCGCAACAATTGCTGCGTGGTCGGCTGCAACAGTACGTCGAAGATCGCGCACAGCACGTAGTACTACGTCATTCCTTCGAAGCCGTACGAGGCGCAGTACTGCGCGACCTGGGTGCGACTTGTGCGTCCATACAGGTTAGTGGCGTTTCTTACCTTCCGGTTCGCGCTTTGTTTAAGCTGCTGACGAATAATGCAATTAACTTTTTTTCTATTCTAGCGACGATGGAACAGCATCGACACCGACAAAAAACTCCAAAGTATGCAGCAAATACTTCACCAGAATCGAGAAGCGGAATGCGGTCGCCCACCTAAGCCTACCCTTGGATGTTTCCATCAGCCTACAGTGCGAATCGCGAAACGGCGCGAAAAAAATTGCCCATTTATTGTTAAGCTGATTCAGAAATAAACGTACATAATTGCCACAGTCCACTCAACGCCAACTACATTTTTTTTTTGCGGGCGCGCTTAATTTTGTTAGCGGAGTACGGCGCTCCGTGACATCCACTTGTCCGTCGAAACGGACCTCCTTCACGTCCTACACGCGGGCAGATTCACGAAGGAGTTTTCCCTTCTTCATATTGGTACCACGGAAGAAGCTTTCTGGATTCGTAACCGCCTTAAACCCCGTCGTAATCACCCCGGGAACACTGTCCGCTGTGCTGCTCATCGCCATTGCTTCCCCCCGATGATTCTGCACCGGCTACCGAAGAAGCATTCCGGATTCGTAATCGCCCACTGTCCTCTGTGGTGTTCGTTGCTATTACTTCCCGATGATTCTGCGCCGACGGCACCGGCTACCGAAGGAACTTTCCGAATTCGTTAACTGCCTTAAATTCCTTCGTAATCACAACGGGGACACTGCCCGCCGTGCTGTTCGTCGCCATTGCTCCCCGATGCTCCTGCGGCGGCTACCGCTAGGTCGCGGCGAACAATAGGTGACCGCCGCGACACGGCCGGCTTGCTCGCTTCCTATAGACCTTTCCAACAAACGCCTTCTGCGAGCTGCCATCTTTTCTTACTGGACTGTTAAACGCCTTCTGAGCACGCGCAATAGCGCCTCTTGCGAAAAAATCGTACGCCGCGCCTGCGTAACAGTCCAGTGACTCGACATTTTTCGCCTGGGCGATAAGCGATGGAAAGGTCTATAGCGACGGCTGTGCGACGTCGGCTCCAAGAACGAGCGATCGATAGAAGCGAAGTTCGCTGCTGATAGAGCGGGACGATATCGTGAGTCAGCAAAAGGCGCAAGCACGAAAGAAAGCACAGCAACGGGGCGCATTCCCTGTGTGGTATTGGTTTAGACGGTTACAGTAAGCACACAAAGATGATGAGCGCCGTGACGATGCACTTTTGGGGCTCTGCTTGACTGGCTCTTTCTAATCGCGGCATCGACTGCTGTAGGATTTATCGCGAAACGGAGTTATAGGAACTATGTCACACCCCGTGAACTTCCAATGGCCTTTGCGGCGACAACTTTTGCGTAGTAGGAACAGCTGGAAGTACGCAGCTTCGGCGATTTCGCCTTCGAACTGAGAGGGATGGCTGCCGCCATCTATCGTCGTGTGGACAACCTTCGATACGGCGGGGCAGCCGTCTCTGCTGTCTTGGCGAATCCGGTGTCTCGGTGAGTCGGCGGTGGCCCTCTCCCTCGAAAGCAGCGCAACTCGCGCGTGCGTTTTCTTGGAAACGAGCTGTTCTCTCCGCTAAGGGAGCATTTGGTGCTGTAGACGCGCTGTCCAGGGCAAATGAGCGGAGTAAAATGTATTATCCGATTTTTACATACTGGCCCGTTTTTGCGAATACTTCCGAAAATTTCTAGCAGTGTGGGTGAGAAAAAATAAACTATTTTTAGGAACAAACCACGGTGGACGTCAGGAATGGCAAAGCACACTGATTAGCAAACTATAATCACCTAAAGTTTATTAATTAATTGACTTTTGAAGTAACAAAAATAAACATATGGTTCAAATTAGAGACTTGCTGAGCGTCAGCGAAAACCCCTAAATAAGTTAATTTTAGGACGACACGCACATAAGAATGTGGGGTGTGCGCTAAAGTTACCACTTGTGCAGGACGCGCAAGGCCGGCGAAGGGAAAACGCGAACGATAAGAATATCGTCCGTGTTTTCGCATCACCGGCCTTGCGCCTGCTTCAAGAGCGGTTACTTTAGAGCAGCTCAACGCCTCCACGAAGTCGTTCGTAAGTTGACAGATTTAGAGAATCTTGATGACGCTCATAACGTTCCTAACTAGAATAAAATGTTTATTTTCACTAATTAAAAAATTAATTAGCTTATATCAGGGAATAAAATTACTAATTAGTTTGTTTCTTAATTTTCGACGTCCGCAATGGCTGGCAGTTTCTTCCAGAAAATACTTTGTTATTTTCTGAACCAGCCTAGTTTTCATAATCTCTTCAAAGTATTCGCAAAATACTTTAAAGGGGCACTGACACGTCCAAATAATTGTTTTACAGTGGAGGTGCTAAGGGCTAAGTTCCCCAGGATCGTGCCCGGCATCAAACAAATGTCGACACAAAACTCTGGACAGCTACCGCCATCTATGAGTTACGGCGGCAACCAGACAACCGGTTTGCCGGCCTCGCTCATAGATTGCGGCAACCTTTCCAGCATTTCCACTCTGGTTTTCACCAGAGTGGAAAGGCTGAATTTCTCTAGGCAACGTCCTAGATGTCGTCCTCAAAGTCGTCTTAGAAATCGTCCTTGAGGTCGTCCTAGGCGTCATCCTTGATGTTGTCCGAGAGGTTGTCCTCGAGGTCGTCCTAGGAGTCATCCTTGAGGTTGTCCTAGAGGTCATCCTGAAGTCGTCCTTGAGGCCGTCCTAGACGTCATCCTTGAGCTCGTCCTTGATGTTGTCCGAGAGGTTGTCCTCAAGGTCGTCCTAGGAGTCATCCTTGAGGTTGTCCTAGAGGTCATCCTGAAGTCGTCCTTGAGGCCGTCCTAGACGTCATCCTTGAGGTCGTCCTTGATGTTGTCCGAGAGGTTGTCCTCAAGGTCGTCCTAGGAGTCATCCTTGAGGTTGTCCTAGAGGTAATCCTGAAGTCGTCCTTGAGGTCGTCCTAGACGTCATCCTTGAGGTCGTCCTAGACGTCATCCTTGAGGTGATCCCTGATGTTTTCCGAGAGGTTGTCCTCAAGGTCGTCCTAGGAGTCATCCTTGAGGTTGTCCAAGAGGTCATCCTGAAGTCGTCCTTGAGGTCGTCCTAGACGTCATCCTTGAGGTCGTCCTAGACGTCATCCTTGAGGTCTTCCCTGATGTTGTCCGAGAGGTTGTCCTCAAGGTCGTCCTAGGAGTCATCCTTGAGGTTGTCCTAGAGGTCATCCTGAAGTCGTCCTTGAGGTCGTCCTAGACGTCATCCTTGAGGTCGTCCTAGACGTCATCCTTGAGGTCGTCCTTGATGTTGTCCGAGAGGTTGTCCTCAAGGTCGTCCTAGGAGTCATCCTTGAGGTTGTCCTAGAGGTCATCCTGAAGTCGTCCTTGAGGCCGTCCTAGACGTCATCCTTGAGGTCGTCCTTGATGTTGTCCGAGAGGTTGTCCTCAAGGTCGTCCTAGGAGTCATCCTTGAGGTTGTCCTAGAGGTCATCCTGAAGTCGTCCTTGAGGCCGTCCTAGACGTCATCCTTGATGTTGTCCGAGAGGTTGTCCTCAAGGTCGTCCTAGGAGTCATCCTTGAGGTTGTCCTAGAGGTCATCCCGAAGTCGTCCTTGAGGTCGTCCTAGACGTCATCCTTGAGGTCGTCCTAGACGTCATCCTTGAGGTCTTCCCTGATGTCGTTCGAGAGGTTGTCCTCGAGGTCGTCCTAGGAGTCATCCTTGAGGTTGTCCTAGAGGTCATCCTGAAGTCGTCCTTGAGGTCGTCCTAGACGTCATCCTTGAGGTCGTCCTTGATGTCCGAGAGGTCGTCCTCGAGGTCGTCCTAGGAGTTATCCTTGAGGTTGTCCTAGAGGTCATCCTGAAGTCGTCCTTGAGGCCGTCCTAGACGTCATCCTTGAGGTCGTCCTTGATGTTGTCCGAGAGGTTGTCCTCAAGGTCGTCCTAGGAGTCATCCTTGAGGTTGTCCTAGAGGTCATCCTGAAGTCGTCCTTGAGGCCGTCCTAGACGTCATCCTTGAGGTCGTCCTTGATGTTGTCCGAGAGGTTGTCCTCAAGGTCGTCCTAGGAGTCATCCTTAAGGTTGTCCTAGAGGTCATCCTGAAGTCGTCCTTGAGGTCGTCCTAGACGTCATCCTTGAGGTCGTCCTAGACGTCATCCTTGAGGTCTTCCCTGATGTTGTCCGAGAGGTTGTCCTCAAGGTCGTCCTAGGAGTCATCCTTGAGGTTGTCCAAGAGGTCATCCTGAAGTCGTCCTTGAGGTCGTCCTAAACGTCATCCTTGAGGTCGTCCTAGACGTCATCCTTGAGGTCTTCCCTGATGTTGTCCGAGAGGTTGTCCTCAAGGTCGTCCTAGGAGTCATCCTTGAGGTTGTCCTAGAGGTCATCCTGAAGTCGTCCTTGAGGTCGTCCTAGACGTCATCCTTGAGGTCGTCCTAGACGTCATTCTTGAGGTCTTCCCTGATGTTGTCCGAGAGGTTGTCCTCAAGGTCGTCCTAGGAGTCATCCTTGAGGTTGTCCAAGAGGTCATCCTGAAGTCGTCCTTGAGGTCGTCCTAGACGTCATCCTTGAGGTCGTCCTAGGAGTCATCCTTGAGGTTGCCCAAGAGGTCATCCTGAAGATGTCCTTGAGGTCGTCCTAGACGTCATCCTTGAGGTCGTCCTAGACGTCATCCTTGAGGTCTTCCCTGATGTTGTCCGAGAGGTTGTCCTCAAGGTCGTCCTAGGAGTCATCCTTGAGGTTGTCCTAGAGGTCATCCTGAAGTCGTCCTTGAGGTCGTCCTAGACGTCATCCTTGAGGTCTTCCCTGATGTTGTCCGAGAGGTTGTCCTCAAGGTCGTCCTAGGAGTCATCCTTGAGGTTGTCCTAGAGGTCATCCTGAAGTCGTCCTTGAGGTCGTCCTAGACGTCATCCTTGAGGTCGTCCTAGACGTCATCCTTGAGGTCTTCCCTGATGTTGTCCGAGAGGTTGTCCTCAAGGTCGTCCTAGGAGTCATCCTTGAGGTTGTCCAAGAGGTCATCCTAAAGTCGTCCTTGAGGTCGTCCTAACCGTCGTCCTTGTGGTCGTCCTAGACATCGTCCTAGACGTCGTCCCTGAGGTTGTCCTAAAGGTCGTCCCAGAGGTCGTCCTAGAAGTTTACCTTGAGGTTGTCCTAGACGTCGAGCTCTAGGCGTCGTCCTTGAGGTCGTAAAAGAAGTCGTCCTTTAAGTCTCATAATGAAGTCGTCCTTGAGGTCGTCCTAGACGTCATGCTTGAGGTCGTCCTAGACGTCATCCTTGAGGTCTTCCCTGATGTTGTCCGAGAGGTTGTCCTCAAGGTCGTCCTAGGAGTCATCCTTGAGGTTGTCCAAGAGGTCATCCTGAAGTCGTCCTTGAGGTCGTCCTAACCGTCGTCCTTGTGGTCGTCCTAGACATCGTCCTAGACGTCGTCCCTGAGGTTGTCCTAAAGGTCGTCCCAGAGGTCGTCCTAGAAGTTTACCTTGAGGTTGTCCTAGACGTCGAGCTCTAGGCGTCGTCCTTGAGGTCGTAAAAGAAGTCGTCCTTTAAGTCTCATAATGAAGTCGTCCTTGAGGTCGTCCTAGACGTCATCCTTGAGGTCGTCCTAGACGTCATCCTTGAGGTCTTCCCTGATGTTGTCCGAGAGGTTGTCCTCAAGGTCGTCCTAGGAGTCATCCTTGAGGTTGTCCAAGTGGTCATCCTGAAGTCGTCCTTGAGGTCGTCCTAACCGTTGTCCTTGTGGTCGTCCTAGACATCGTCCTAGACGTCGTCCCTGAGGTTGTCCTAAAGGTCGTCCCAGAGGTCGTCCTAGAAGTTTACCTTGAGGTTGTCCTAGACGTCGAGCTCTAGGCGTCGTCCTTGAGGTCGTAAAAGAAGTCGTCCTTTAAGTCTCATAATGAAGTCGTCCTTGAGGTCGTCCTAGACGTCATCCTTGAGGTCTTCCCTGATGTTGTCCGAGAGGTTGTCCTCAAGGTCGTCCTAGGAGTCATCCTTGAGGTTGTCCAAGAGGTCATCCTGAAGTCGTCCTTGAGGTCGTCCTAACCGTCGTCCTTGTGGTCGTCCTAGACATCGTCCTAGACGTCGTCCCTGAGGTTGTCCTAAAGGTCGTCCCAGAGGTCGTCCTAGAAGTTTACCTTGAGGTTGTCCTAGACGTCGAGCTCTAGGCGTCGTCCTTGAGGTCGTAAAAGAAGTCGTCCTTTAAGTCTCATAATGAAGTCGTCCTTGAGGTCGTCCCACCATAGTACAGCTTCGCTGGTCTTCCTTCTTCACCAGAGTGGAAAGGCTGAAAGGTTTTTTTTTTCTGAATAATATTATCCTAAACGATTGACAACGATGATTGGACATTACCCTCAAAATTCGAAACTTGAAAATTCAATATTTTTGAAGTAAAAAAAAAAAAAATCGAAATGCCGAATTTGAAATTTCCGCGCTATCCGCGCCAGTGCAGTGACGTCAAATTTTGAGCCATCCTGCGAGTCGAGTTTCTATCACGCCTCCGCTCCGAGCCGACGTCGTCTCCGCGACCCGAAGTGTCGTGTTCGCCGACGTCGCGCGAACAACCGGTTTCCTCCGTCGGTGCTGTGCCGCCTATCGCTGCGAGCAGGCGACGCTTCACTTTCGAGTTGGAAGTTCTTTTAGGGCCCTTTCAGCGATCTCAAACTCTTTGAAACGGTGTGAGGTCGAAGAGAACGCGCTGTGGATTTTTGTGAGCGACGTGAGAGGCCACGTCTCGCCGGTACCGCGCTGAAGGCTGCCCCGGCAGAGTCACAATCGAATCTACGATACACAAACACCAAACACAGTTGTTTTGATTGTTTGACCATTTCCTTTTTGAAATCTAAGAGGTCGTCGGACACCTAAAAAAGGACTACTTCGTCCGATTTCCCGACTCACCGATCATCCTCTGCTACATGCGTCGAGCCCCGCCATGTTAGCCGAGGGAAGATAAACATCGACGTGGCGACATCACACCGGTTTTCGATTTTAGGTATTTCAAAAAGGAGGTGCGTTCGCAATTGCGTCAAAAAACACGTTCTACTAATGCCGTTATTAAATGTACAAAAATGTCACCTACAAAGCTTCTAAATTTCATGATATTTGACATCACAAATCAAAAGAAGCGAGGAGGTGAGGAGCAGTAGAGAAAAACACCAAAAATAAAAATGCACGCGCGCGCGTGGGGAATTTTTTTTTTTTTTTTTTTGCGTTGCGTTGCGTGGTGGTTTTTTTTGGCGTGTCTTTGATTAAAACTTGCATCGCTTTAGAAAATAAAAAAAATACGAGCTCTGGAGTTATAGCGGCCCTTTAAAAAAAATTGTCTGTCAATTACAGCACGCCTCCGCGCGCATATACATAAGTTCTAGAACTCACCCGGGCCGATGTAAATGGGCCACGATGCTGTAGTGCGTGTGTTCAACAGCCTTTGGGCTACCCGTTGTTCCCGATGTGTACAACAGTACGATGACTTCCTTCTTGACGTCGGCCACAGAAAATTCCTGGAAGGTGTCTTCGTTCATTTCCTTGAAGTCGGGCACGGAAACAAAACCAGGGGCGGTTCCTACGCAGAAGTAACCCTGAAAGCGTTGAACACGCGCGATTAATCGCCACATGTCAAGCGGACACCAGTTGTTTTAAATAGTTGTTTGTTGTCAGACTGTTTGGAGTCACGTGTAGACCGCTGGGCTCATCTGTGGAACGCTGGAACTCGTGGTCAGCACGAGCCGATCGCTGATGCAGTAGACGTGTCTTTGTCCGGATTTCTTCAAGTGACGCGAACTTTCAGCACCAAGTATTGTCAGCGATGCGCGCGACCAAAACCGCGCTGTGGTCGGCTTCCCACGCCGAACCAGCGGCAAAAAAAAGCATGTTAGCACTCAGCACCCGCAGTGTCGGTTTAAGAACGCGACGGCTCCTAACTTCTACTGTACTTCCGCATCGTCAAAAGTGTCGTCGCATCTGATGATAAACACTCAAGGTCATTTCTCGTGGCGCCACGGCGAGGCGAATTCACGGTCATTACATCACGGATGGAAGCCGTAAGAGGGGTCCACCAAAACATCTTGGCGCTAATCCTTCGTTTCATGGTTTCACCCACTGATATCTACGACAATTGCAGGATCGCGCTTCCCCGCTTCGAGCCCACTGCACGATTGCGGTCACTGGTCGGCCATCTTACGACACCCGCTGAAGCGTTGCCAAGGCGGTGTTCACGTGACTTTTGCCTCTGTTGTCACGTGACCTACAGATGGTAACCATGGCAACTGTCTAGGCTTGACTGCGCTGGAGCGAATGTTCTAAGATGTCCGAAGGTGGCCGCATTCGCGGAGCGGGGAAGCACGATCCAGCAATTGTCATAGAGATCAGTGATTTCACCGTAAAGCCGGGATCACAGTGCTCACACATCAATCAAACGAAAGTCTGCAAACTCGAGTAACCGCAATATCCGTGGTTCGACTGTCGCGTGCCATGTTTTTCACTTGAACTCTGACATGTGGCGTACAAAGCACGAATCTCGCGGTTACTCGCGTTCGAATCTATTTGCAAAGAATCGTCTTTACACGGCATAAGCAGTTTGACCCCGGCTTAACCTGGCAAAGAGCAAACGCTGAGGCCCCCTCGAGCCAGTCAGAGAGACGGAGGCGAAGCACGTGACAGCCCCTACTAAGAGACTTAGGTTACTAAGAGACTTAGGTATACAGGGGCGAGAGTCACGTCACTTACGTACTCCTCACTCCTCAGAGGTTACCTGCCGCTCAAAATTCGTACAAAGAGGTTTTCCTCTCTCCGTGGCTTCGGCAGCAACTAGTGAGATACAGTAGACACGTGTGTCTCCCTGGCCCGCTGATTGGCTCACTGGAACCATAGCCTTCACCATTTGCCAAGTGACGGTGAGACCCTTTTAAGCTGCTGGAGGGGCAAGTGTGTGGCTACCTTTACGTCCACCTTGCTACGCAAGTTGCTGAATCGTTTAGCTTCACTGGCTGAGGTGAGGATGTGGGCGGCATTGCTGTCTCGAATCCTGTAAAGAATATCATCTGAAACGAATAAAGTAGGCAAATGAACGATAACATGCTGCAGTGGTCGTGTTTTGTATGAGTCGCATTTCGAAATCGTCACCGCGGGGGTTGCTAAGCTCGATGAGAAAATCCTGGGGATCGCAATGTTGACAACGCCAACAATACTTTGGTAACGTGCCAGATGCTCCTCTAAAGCGAGAACCATCTCTACCCAAGATGCCGCGTGGGTCAAAGGGATCGATGGCCGTTTGAAGGGACGGCATAATCGGGTTTTTAACGTATCGCGCTAGGATTTACTACAGAGTTGCCAGACGTTGGTGAAAGCTTTCGCTCAAATTGTGGAAAGATTGGCTTACCTGAGTAAATCAAGAAAAAAAAAACTTTCAGCATTTCCACTCTCGTGAACAAGGAAAACCAGCGAAGCTGTACTATGATGGAAACTTATACCCCTGTCAGACGGGCTAGTTTAGTGTCACTACAAGCGAGTGCACTTCAACCCGCCGAAACACACTCCAAGTGTGTTGGTGCTACACGGGAAAACTTAGTGTCACTCCAAAATGATGGCAATGACGATGGGCAAGTAATGGGTGTGATGTATCTATCGGCACACGGCCGGCGGGCAAGTCTGCGAGCGCTGCGCACGAGCGCGTGGGTTTGTCTCGAGAGCTGGCTGCGCTCTCGTGACACATATAAAAAACAATCTCGACCGTTTCGGATGCTTCGAATGACTGTCTTGTCATTACCCCAGCTAAGCTCGTATACCTAGCTAAGGTTATCCTACATTGTCACGCAAAATATTACAGTGCATACGAATTCTTTCATAAATAATTTCGTCGTCTTATTAGAAACACGTTACCACACATTGTTGCGCTAAGTCACGAGCTTTAATCCAAATTTAAATCCAACTTGATCATTACGATCAGCCATTACAAGCCAGTGATACACGTCCGCACGCCGGTACAATGCTCATCTATACTCTGTTTCACTTTATAATGTACCGCAGGAAAGGCTACAAGCGCGAGCTCCTTGCTCAGGGCACATCTCGGCGGCACAAGCTCTCGTGCGTTAAGAGTAGCTCCCAACGCTATGAGCTCGCGCTTCTAGCCTTGTCTGCGGTACAACATAAGGTGAAACGGAGTATAGATCGAAACGAGCAGAAGTATGGATTGAACCCAGGATTCCAGAGTTCTGCAGCGCGAGCTTTCGCTCCGCGTGCTCCAAGCTGGTGTGCGCGAGCCGACTTGGCCACTCGCACGGTGGCCACTCGCCACAACGAAACATCATGGAGTGTGTGGAGGACGAGCTGGAGGGCGATATCCGCGATGTTGGACAGTGGAAGCGTGTGATTGGGGTACTTTTCTCCGTGAGAGCCCAACACCTTTCAGATGAGACGCAGCTGGACCTGGATGCCGACGCACAGGCAAGAATTTCAAGTGACGTCGATCAGCAGCTGCAGGCCAATGTCTTCACCATAGCCGCTCTCATGACCGACAACCTACCCGTGATCAGTCGAGAACGGTGGACTTTCCAGAGGAACGAACGGTGGTTCGAAGACACCTTGCCCCATTTGGGCGAGTTCCATTTCAAGCAAGCCTTTCGCGTCTCTCCTGCCACCTTCAGATTTTTGGTGGAGTCTCGCAGGTGCCTCCTGGCCGTCGCTGGCCGTCGCGCAGGGGCCAAGGCTGTAAACTAGATTAGCCGCTTGTTTTTCTACAATGTACTACTTTCCTGCCAACAGAAAACAAGTGCGCATCTAGAATTACTCCTATAAAAATAATACTAATTTTACGCAGCGATAATTTCTTCTATTATTTTTACTCCTTGAACACTGCTATCGAGATTACACACTCGGTCTACCGGAGCGAGCGTAGTGTGCTCCCCGAACTCACTTCATTGGAAGTGTGTTCTTCGGGCAGGGTTGGGGATTGAGCTCAGGATCACTGGGTTCTCCAGCGCGAGCTTTCTCTCGAGGACTCAGTGGCGTAGGCAGAGTGGCGTAGGCAGAGGGGGGGTTTGGAGGGTCGAAACCCCTCCCGTAATGCCAAAGCTACCCCCCCCCCCCCCCCCCCCCCCCCCCAAACGGGGTCCGCTCGCTCCCCTGCTCACGCAGTCGGTTTTGCACGAGGTACGGAGCAACGGGGGAGCACAGACCATCTCCAACTTATAGGATTTCGGAAAAATTGTTTCTGGGGTAGAAAAAGCTTTAATTAATAAATATGCAATATTGCTTAATTCATGTTTATTCGATGGGATGCGGAACTTGATCTCAGATATATAGAGAATGGATATTTTGAAACATTTGTGGGGTGAAGGATGGCAATTTCACACAGTTCAATCAAAACAATGTGAACATAATAAAACAAACACACGGTGATAATATAAAATAATGTAAGTGATGTAAGAAATAATAAATGAATTGTAAAAAAAAAAATCGCACTGTAAGCAACGGGTGGCGCTGCGCTCACACACACCTTTTGTGATCAGAATTACGTGCTTTCGACTAGAATATACCGCGAATAAAAAGGCAACTGTGACTGCTATATTAGAATGCAATTTACAGGTTCTCTTTATCATCTCATTTATGCCAAGCGCCTACACATTAAAATGAAGCCGCCTCCGTTCACGGAAAAAAATATCCCGGACGTCTTCCGCTTGAAATTTAATGTCGCGGTGAACATTCAAAAACGCTATACTACGTTTCAGCTTAGGTCCAGACGTAGCTGATGCTACAAGTACCAACTCAGGGCTTTCAGCGTCCCTGCCAAACACGCGTGCTCGTGCAGTGCAAGCGCTGTTCAGGGCCACATGTTCACGCCTGCAGCATCGGCTGCGTCTGGCATTAAAGCAGTCGCTCACTCGAAGTGGACGCTCTCAGGTATGTTTTCAACCGTCGTATGAAGAGAACAAGCGCTCAGCTTCCGCCGTTGCAGAGCCACTAGGATCTTTAGGAGACGATGGACGTTCTGAAATAGGGCCTCCGGACAGAGGGCGATCGCCTGTATACCGCAGACGTGACGGCGTTTCACGTTTCTTCCTCTTGCATTGGACGCCTAAAATTTCCCTATTTTTGGCAAAGTTTCCCTCACTTTGCGAAAATCGTCGCTCACGGATGCGATGAAGTCCGTCTGGCTTTCTGCTTTGTATGTCAAGGTGGCATCCGATGCAATGCATGCCTTATTACTATTAGCTTAATCTCTTCGTTTCACGGAACATTAGAAACTTGAAGAGACAAGCCTTCATATTCTCACTACGCACAGGCCAAAGGCTAGTCAAGTTCCTTTCCACGTTCAGCGTGTAGTGTCTTTGTGGTGCGTCATGTCATTTCTCCGAGTGACGGAACGACGAGTTCGCACTGATGACTTCTCCTTACCCCGAGGATATGTTGCTGCTGCCTTTGGACCACGCTGCCAGATAAAACGGCCTAGCAAAGATAACACTCTCTTTCCTTCGGCATCCGGTTCTCCAGCACGAATTTGTTAAACCTTTAATAGATGATAGATTTTTGTATTGCGATTGTTCAGAAATACCTTCACCCTAAATATGGGCCCCTGGAGTTCGTCCGTGGTCGGTTGCTCTAATTGTTCAGTGTCGAAAAAAAATATTTTTTTCGCTGTTTAACTTTTTTTTTGGTGAAAGTATAGCTATTGTTGTGTTTCGTCTGGCCTTCACGCGTTGGTATTGCAGTGCTACTTCGAAAAGCGGAGGGAGTTGAGTGTTGTGAGGAAGTTTTTAAAGTTGGTGGGCCGCAATTACGACGACAGTAGAACAGTGAGCCACCCCGCCCGTATTCCTGTAAATGAAGCCTGCTTCGTTTTGAAAAATGACAATGCAGCGTTACCCGTTTTATCTTAACAGCGCCTCCCTAATCTTTGCCTCAGCGTCCGTGTCAGCGAGCTCACCCTCCGTCATTCAAAGGGGGGGGGGGGGGGGGGATGCCGTTAAACCCCTCCCGAAATAAAATCCTGGCTACGCCACTGCTCGAGGTACTCCGATCTGGTGGGCGCTAGCCCACTCGGCCACCAATACCCTTTAATAAAGACACGTTAAAAAATTAGACTTTTACAATTCTCTGTCATGCCGAATTGGAGCGCAGCTCTTGAGAAGAGGGAGGAAGTGTACGAAGTGGAGGGTATGCAGCCGCTCCCCCTCCGTGCCGTCCTATCCTCCTCTCCTATTCCCATCCCACTTAGCGTAAAAAATTCGCTAAATTTCCCGCTAAATTTAGCCGGAAAACTTTCCAGCTGAATTGAGGTGTGACGTCACATGACACGTCATATGAAATTTTAAATGTGACGTCAAACGGGTAAAATTTTTCTTCAATTTAGCGGAAAAATTTTCCGCCAAACTTAGCAAAAACTTTTACCCCAAAATTTAGCCGGAAAATTTTACCATCGTGACGTCACACGTGACGTCACGTGTGACGTCATTTTGGGAAACAGCCCTTAATGCAACGCGCGGTTACGCCGACGCCGCTTAACTCAGAAAGGGGTGCCTAGGAGCTGTGCTCTAAAACAACGTTGCATTAATGAACGATTTTTACGCCAATTGGATGATTCTGATTGATCATCGCAAGCCAATACAAAGACGAAGCATATCCAACTTTGGCGTTCCGCTTCGTTCCACGGAAGCCTACGAAGAGGCCCTGACACAGCCTAATCAGATCATAATTATCGCGTTGTATCGAATAATTACATGCTGAAACAAAAGTAGACTCGATCGTTCTCTGCTAACCAAGACAGCCATAAATGACTGACTTTGTCGTCGTCTTTTATCAATTCACCGCTGCGCTAATCTTGATTCAGGTAAGCCTAAACTCCAAGTTTACCCCACTACTTTTTTTGCAATGCCACTCTTCTACATGTCGTCTTTTTCACGAATTTCTTTTTATTTAAAAAAATAAAACTTACGCAACGCTTTTGATTTCTGTGTTGTTATGTTTTACTGTTGAAACACTCCTACTGATTCCACGCGCTCGATCGAGCGAAGTGAGTTCGTCAAACTCACTCCAAGCGAAGTGCGTTCCTCAGGAAGGAGCCGTGTGGCACACTACAGAAATGACACTAAGGACGAAGTGCACTCGCTTGTAGTGACACTAAACTAGCCCGTCTGACAGGGGTATAAGTATTTATAAGTGTAAGGATTAAGGTGTGATTGGGTAATTAGTTATGTGAGAACCGTATTGTCCCCGGTTGTCTTTGTTATTCCACGTCAACCGCCGAAGGCTCATGAACGGGAGTCGATGCGCCACTAGCCGCTCCTCCACCACGTTCAACCTCGGTAGGCAATGCGGTACGGGTGGGTACTTGTAGCCGTTCACGGTCGCAAACCGGGGCACCGCGCCTTTGAGTACGGAATCTCGGCACGATCTGCACGCCAGTCCTTTGTAGACGTCCGCCGACTCGATACACTGCCGCAACACGCACGCGCCCGTTTCCCGATTCTTCTCGTCCGACACGCCGCCAATCGTAGATAAGTCTTCGGCGAACCAAAGTCGGTCGCGCACGGCGCACGTGACCCCGAACGGGTTCTCCACAAACTCCCTCCGGAACCTCGCCGTCGCACCTGGGGGTTCATCCGGCGTGAAGTGCTGTCGTCGCCGGGCCTCGCGCTTGCGCTTGGCCTCCGTAGCCCGCCGGCACCGTTTACATCGCTGGTTCTGTTCTCGGCGGCAGCTTTCCAGGCGAGCGATGTTCTTTTCTTTCACTAGGGAGTCTGAAGCGATGGACGTAGTGGAAGTCGAGGCGACAGCGGCTAGCTTCACGTCGGTTGCGGACCCATTCGAGCTGCTGCGTACGTCGCCGCTCTTTCCGCACCCAGTCTTCTTTCCCCGAAAGGGCACGCGCACGGCCCATCATGAGTCTGAACCGAAACTGATAAGAGCGTAGGGTACAGCGCGAAAAACAGACGAGGACGAAGAAACACACGTTAAGAGCGCTGCGCTCGGCACGTGTGTTTCTTCTTCGTCCTCGTCTGTTTTTCCCATTGTTTCCTACGATGAATTCCCACCAACGCGCCAACTATCCATTCTTCTACGATAGTTGGAAAGATTGCCGCCATCTACGAGCGACGGCGGCAACCAGACTGGTTGTGTGCTTGCCGACGTCGCTTATAGATGGCGGTAGCTGTACAGAGATTTGGGGAGGTTTGTGTCGAGATTTCGGTACCGGACACGACCCCGGGGAACCTAGCCCTTAACAGCTCCGTTGTAAAAATATTGTTTTGAGAGTGAGGCAATGGCTACGAACGTTGACATGAAGGGAATCAGACGGGGTTTTTGCACTGATTGCTTGCGTAAAAAGCTCTACCGGGACACTGCACGGTGGAACGCACCACCCGGAGTGGTGTGCTTACTGCGGCCACCCGCACACCGCCTACGACGGACTCGGTAATTATGAACTTTTCGAATTCTGGTATGTAGGTAGGCTCTATTCACGTTCTGTTGGCATATGCCTTGCTTATGAAAAAAAAAAAAGAATAAATAAATGGTTTGCGCCGAAATGTCAACAGAAATATATATTTTTTAGTTGATTATGTTGCTTTCTAAAACATGCATCAGATCTCTTCTGCAGCTTCAAGCCGCAAATGGGATCCATGTTTTCCAAAGAACATAGCAGTCAATTCTCGCGTCAAATATTAACAGTCGCAGAAGTTACGTCATAAGCTAATGTCACTCGCTATTTCATCGTATACAAATTGGGTTTTGAATCTTTTACCTGTTTGCATTTTATTTCTGAATTTGTTTCCTACCACCTACTTGAAAACAGGTGAAAGCGCTTCATTACCTTCATTCTAATTCCCACTCTTTGTATCTAAAGGAAAACAATATGCTCTCTCATTCAGCTGAAGGTGGATGCACAGCTTCGGTTCCAAAACACAATGGTCACCATGCTGGGAAAACTGGAGGAGGTAAAAGGGGCCTTCTGCGGAGACAACAACGTTCTTGAACATTGAAGACCATCCTCCGGTCTCGATTGGACAGAAGTTCCCTCATCACCAATGGTACGTGAAAAAGCGGATGAAAAAAAACAGAAATATAATTTTGACGCTGACGCAATTTTTGAACCATTGCGGCTTGCAGAACGACCGTACCCCTGACGAAAGAGTTCCAGAACCCAAGACTTTCTTCGGTTCAGAGAAAGAGATTTTTTCTGGGAACCGGTCAGTGAAACTCTCCGCTGGCATGACTCTGGAGGAGGCACTATACTCTGTTTGATACTTAGCGTGCAACGCTGTCAAAGCTACTGGCGCGAGCGTGGGGCTTGATCTCGTTGATCACTTGCGCGCGTTCTCGCGCAAACAAAACCATAGGTGAAGCCACGCGCTCGCGCCAGTTGCTTTGACAGCGTTGCACGCTAAGTATCAAACAGAGTATAGTGATTTGCTTATGGGTGTATTACATAACAGGACTCTCCTACCCTGCGGCATATGGACAAACCTTTGGACTCCTCCAGTGTCTGCTTGTTGAAAACGACTTCGATTCAGTTCGTGTCGGGGAAGCTTAGAAAATTGTCTATGGCCGTTCAAAAACAACAGAAATTCTGAGCTGATGGCAAGAAACGCCGAGTAATTTGTTTTTAATGTTATGAAGCTGGTAAACTACACTCTAAACAAAAAGGCACAGGAATCTACTTTCCCAAACAGCACTTGGATAGCCAATCCCCGTACCTCAAGGAGGCAGCTCAGCGATTCACGATGCCGAAACGTAAGATTAGACCAAAAAACCCAGTCTGAGTTGTGACATTAATCAATACAAAACGTCACGCTTGTATTGCTTAGTGTCATAACTCAGACTGCATTTTTTTTGGTATAATCACATTTTTCGGCATCTACATTCGCTGAGCTGCTTCCATGAGTTTTGGTGATTGACTTTCCAAGTGTTGTGCGGAAAAGTAGGCGCACGGCTTTTTTTAGAATGTATTCTAATTTTTTGTGTTATCCACTGAAAAAGAAAAAACTTCAGCACGGTTGTATTGTTATTGCTTATGATATGCAAAAGGAGTCACTTTGCAGCACGAAATTTCTTTTGTGGTAGTTTCCAAGAAACGCCGATTTCTGGCGTCGTTCTAACGTCTTTTTAT
Source organism: Ixodes scapularis (assembly GCF_016920785.2). Taxonomy (NCBI): domain Eukaryota; kingdom Metazoa; phylum Arthropoda; class Arachnida; order Ixodida; family Ixodidae; genus Ixodes; species Ixodes scapularis. The sequence continues at coordinate 45,740,981 of NW_024609846.1, forward strand.
CCGTATCTGTTTATCAAACATAATATACAGATCATTTTTCAATTCCGTTACGCAGCAGAAAATACCTTTGATTAAACAATATCAGCGAAACCGCGAGAACTGCATTACTGCAGTGCAGCATGTCAGGCAGCTGTGCATGAGCACCACCATAACCGACCTTCAGTTTTTGTTTCCTCTTGTTCTGTTTGCTCCACTTCATCATTACCACAGCAGGGCAGGTCATTTCCATTTTAAATGCCAGTGTGTCCTTCTCCCCAGCACAGGCCCTTGTGGAGCCTCGTCAACGTCCGCTTCAGTGGCTTGGCATCTCGATAAGGCAAGAGAAGGTCGGCTATGGCGGCTCAATCTGGCGCGCGCTGAAAGCGTCTATACATCATACAAAATGCATTCTGCAGGCATGTTCCAAAACGAGTCACCGCGACATCCGTGTTTTGTATGCCACGTGACAAAGCTACCTCTTGAAGTATTTGCCTCGTGGCGTACAAGACACGGGTGTCGCGGTGACTCGTTTTAGAACATGGGTGCAGAATGTATTTTTTGTGATGTATAAGCAGTGTGACACCGACTTAAGGGGGACTAGACCCCTGCATTTTAAGCAGGCCACCAGGGGTGGTGTCCCACTTATTTAAGAGGGAGCATCTCCATGTAATATTAAGAGGTCTGTCGCCCCCCTTAAAGTTGAGTGGGAAAAAAATCGAAGAGATGCCCCTCTTACTAAGTGGGACCGGGCTTATAGTGTAGGCTCACTTCCAGGTGGCGCAGCCTGTACTGCGTGCCACGCGCTCCTTTGCTTGCATTTCATTTTTCCCCGAGAGTACAAGTGACTCGTATCAATCCTGTACTACGGAACAGTGTTTCAAATAAAAAGGGCTGCACTCTCACTTGGGAAGCCACTTATTGAAGTATTTGAGTAGCGATAATACCCAGAGATACTGCAGTCATTAGGAAGATCCGCTTCACCTCATGCATGTATCGTAATTCGGGAATGTTTTAACTACAAAGAAAGCTTTCCATGATGACGTTGATGTCCAGCACAGTTCCTCTGCATGAGAATTCATAAATGTAGCTGGTTTGCTTGTGGGTTTCGGTGACACTTTGGGGTGTCAACCATGGCACTGGTTTCGGCTGGTTGAAAGACCATAATTCCTTGTTGTAATATCTTGAAATTACCTGGTGGAAAGTTGGAAATGAAGTTGGCTAGCAAAACAAAAAGTATTAAACTTATACCCGTGCCACACGGGCAAATCGAATGCCATTTACAACGAATGACATTTGAGCGGACGGCCAATCAGCGCTCGACACTCCGGGCGTGGCGCATTCCACGCGCCACAGATTGAGAGCTGATTCGCCGATCACACAAATGTCATTCGTTGTAAATAGCATTCGAGTTGCCCGTGTGGCACGGATATAAGGCTCCGATCGTTATAGGTTTTTGAGGAGGCCTTTTTCCAATCACTGTGTGGCTGTGTGATCGCCTTCCCTTTTTGTCAGAATTTGATGTGGTGGCAGTGTTGGCAACAGTAAAGCAGAAAGCTGCCACCTTCGAGGTACTGAGGCCCAGGGCTTAGATTGAGGCACCGCCGACGCCCGGTGTGGCATCCTCTCATCGTCGTCGTCTTCCTGTTTTTTCTTTTTTTTTTTCTTTCAGCAAGTCTCAGCTGAGACGCTGTATAGCAAGCCGGCCAAGAGCAAACTGTCACCGAGACGCCGAGACTGAACGCTTCTATTTCACGCTTCTAATGTCGTTTCCAACATTCTGACATCACCGTCTGCTGATTGGTCGACGCTGTGTTGCACATTTAGTTTACACCGTATCCGCGGGAGGAGTATTCGGCGTTGGCGACGGCCTTGGCTCCGCCCACAGGCAAAAATTTCCCGAAATACGGCTCTTGGGTTAATAGGGTAATCGTGGTCTTTCCCAGTTGTGTCTTAATTCAGTCAGAACAAGTACTTTGACAGTGGCCGTTGGGTCAGCCTCCACCTAGGCCATTGCTGACCGGCAACCAGTTAGCCCTAGAGACACTGTATATGGCAGCGTAGCTGCGCTGCCATATATACAGTGGCTCTTGGTAGCCCCGGTGCACCAGGCTCTCCAAGAAGCTGCCTCTACTCGCGAGAACATTACCTTAGGAGTGGGAGAAACATTGGTGCTGTGAGAAAAGTAAGAAAAAAAAATCAAAGAGTAGTTGAGAAAACCAAACGAGTTGGGAAGCACCCTGCGGTAAGGGCACCAAGAAAGAACGCACACCCATTTGGTTAGGGAGAAGAAGACAGCACGGAAGTGCACGTGCCTTTCGATACTAGTCGCATCTTTCGTTGTGTGCTTCTTTTGTTTTAGATATTGCGTTTGTGCGCAGTATAGGGGGTATTCACTGGCCGCCATATTTGAGGTCACTCTTTAGAGCGCATGCTCAGAATGAGCTCGCATTAATAGGCTGCCAAGACCGGCAATCTTGATGGTGCGGGGTGCACGTTGCAAAATAACTGTGGAAGCTCGCCATCAGCACGTGCTCAGCATTAGCGCCCACAAATATGGCCGCCAGTGAATACACCCTATAGTTTGCCTTCATTTATGGGCAAACTTTGAAAGTTCGAAACCCGTAAACACTATTTGGCGCGCACAGAAAGATGTCAGACAATACAAACTCTCGACGCAGTGATCGACGAATACGGGGCACAACCCCAAGACAGGAACGTCACCTTGACAGTGTCTGTCACAATCTCGCGTTCGTCTTTTAATAGACCCTTTCAGAAATTCAGTGCCATCTGGTGGTTCGTAAAGCAGTTTAGGTTTTGCCCTATCAATGGCGGAAATGAACTTGTATCGGCACTGTCACTTTCGCAAGTCGACGGCACGCGAGGAATTGTTCAGTGTGAGTTCTTTCTCGATCACTTTCAGGTCGATGGTGACCAAGAACGTGCATTCAGAACAAAGCTCCAACCCACTGAGATGCCTCGAGAAAATTCTATACACCAAAGTGCTTTAAAGCCGATTGTGTGCCACGACAGATTGACTGAATCTGAACAATTAGAAATAAACGCTTACGTAGCTCTTGTGTTCCAGCCCTACTTCGCTTCGTACTGACCCCCGAACGTACAGGCCTCGCAATATCCGCTTAGGAGCATCTTCAACGTCTTCCTTTATCAGTCACTAGAAGGCCGCCATTCGTATGGCACAGATGCCGTTCCACAGATGATGATAGTGATCAAAGTGGCCAGACTGAATTTCGGAAAGGGTCTATTGTCAGATTGAGTGGCCGACAGTCAAAGCAGTGAAGTTTACCTTTCTACGAAATATTCTTTCGCGGAAGTCACAACCATATTTTATCCTCACCGTCTGACAAGATCAGATGGGATGCCACAGAAACTCCCCCGGCAAAAACGACGCTGTACAAAGCGATCATGTCTTCCAGGGAATTGTCCACATGTACCAGGACCTTGTCGCCTTTCTTAACGCCGTGTCTCTGGAACCCAGCGGCATATCGCTGACACATCTTGAGGAGCTCTGCAAAAGTGATCTCTTCGTCGTTCCAAACCTGCAATATGTTTACAATTCAGACTTCATCCGCGACACCCTTGTAAGGCAATACCGTCTAGAAGACAAGAGATGCGCAGGACGCAATCGTTTAGGCTAGGCTCCATGGAACGAATATGCTGCGCCACGTGACGTCCCATGACGCCATGGTATGACGTGACACTGTGAACTTTATTTTACGGACAGATTTGGTCGGGAACTTGGCGTCACGTGATATGACATCGCGCAACCTGATATCAGTTCACGTCCGGCACATTTCGCCGCTAAATTTAACGAAGTTGACGTCACTCGACGTGATGTCACGTGATACTGTGACGTCACGCGACATCAATTTCTCCGCTAATGCACTTACGGACGGACGAATTCCTGGGATAGGGGGTTCCATTCAGAAAAGCACGAAAATAACTTCCCCCAGTTTTACGCAAGAGGTGCTCGGGGGTGTTACGATTATGCGGGCATTAAACCCTTGGAGAGCATCGGCGAGATTACAGAGGGTTGGCTATCGTGCTCCAGCGCGAAACTTTTCTTCGTCGCTGCGTCTCCGCAGGAAAGAGTGAGTAGAAAACAGGCTGTGCCAGAAAAAATGTTACCAACCCCGTTTTTGCGGGTAGAAGAGCGGCGTCAATTTTAACAATCGCGCCGGTGACGACAGTGGTGCAATGGTGCCCAAATGAACGCCAGTGGCGTGGAGAAAGCTCTATAGTAATTCAACCAATAGCAGCATTGCACGTCTTTGGATAGCAAGAATTCACGTCGGCGCACACAACCAGCTTACTATGCCAAAAGACTGAAGAGCTATTTTTTCTGCTTGTTTTGTTGCTAAGACTATACACTCGAAAGGAGTGGAGTCCAACATGCACTTAAGTATATAAAAAACAACTAAGACGACGGGCTGTGAAGTCCGGTGTATTGTTTGTAGTTCAGTGATCAACCGTTGTGGTGGTGGCGACATTCGACGTCCGGGGGAGGTGTATATAAGACGTAGAGGCAATAAAGTGTTTAGCTGAGTTTGAGACGTTTTCTGTCCCTTTTTCTTTCTTCTTCATGATTTTCCGTTTTTCAAACCAGAGTCTCAGGTTTTCAATCATCATGTATAACTTACACCAGCTCGCCTTAACTTTAACCGTTTTCTCATTGTCATAACATGTTTGTTTAAGGGTAGCAAAAACTGGAGGCGCCACTGGAAAGGATCAGGAATGTCTCGGGGAGCGCGACATTGGGGCGCCCGAGACACCGGTCACCTCAAGCTCTAAAAAATGCTTAGACATTTTTTTTTATGTAACATGTTTTTTTTTGTATGCGTGTGTCCAACGTCGTGAACACGGGACACGTGCGAACACGAGCAGTTTGTTTGTGGCGGCGGGCCAACTGACCGAACTCTCCCAGCTTCCACTCTTTTATGGAGCCTGGAGCGTGTGTCCGACTGGTGCGTTTAGCGCCCTATCCTGCCCATGCATCAAAAGTGGCTCTGAAGTGGCAACAAGTGACGTCACAGGAGCCGGAGTGTCACGCTGTTGGATGTCGCGATCCTGGCGGTTGCTCTTAGAAATGCATGCGAAAAGTACGAGCGATCGCGAGTGTCGCTGTCAACACAGTGACCCAACTTCTGGCTGCCGAATTTTTCGTGGAGTGTCATACTGGAGAGAGACCTCCAGCAAAACAAGCGTCTGCCACGCCCACCACCGCTGCTGGGACTTCGCCAGGATCGCGGCCGGTGATAACATTGCACTTGTATGACGTCTTCCGGCGGAAATGGAAAGACCAGTTTTTTAGACTCGGTAAACACAACAGTCGCAGACGTATTCCAGGAATCATAGTTACACCCCTGCCACACGGTGAAATTTGATATCACTTCCATCGACTAGCATTGAGTCTGTTCGATCTGTCCAGAAAGTTCTGAACAAGTTCTTTCCGAGTTCAGAAGAGTGCGGGGGTCGTACACATAAAGCTATGATGTTGCTAAAGGTTGTGGAGATCTGGCTGTGCTCCCCCGCGCCGACCCTTCGGGCCCCAAATCCCGGCAAAAGCTTAACGCGCCATGCCTCCAAGTTTCGTCATGCCTAGGGGGAACTGCGATGGCCTCGCGTACCACTAGATCCGGGTACGCCGCTCCCCTGGGTCAACTGACGTCACGCAACTGGCTGCCCAGAATAAAGGAGCGAAAACTCGAAAAAGGGACACGGGACAAAGAGGTCTCTCTCTCGGACGGCGGCTCTCTCTGACGCCGCCTCTCGAACGGCGGACAGCAAGGGAAGTGTGCAGCGGTAACAGGCAAGGAGGACGCTGACGCGGGAATCGACGGGAGATGGACGCTGGCGCGGAGCGGTGCGGGCGCGACGTTGAGTTGCGGACTCGACCAACGGACCGGACAGCGACCCTGGACGACGTCGTCCCTATGACGCGGTGTGGACGACCACCGCTGGGACACGGAGCAGCTGCAGTGACAGCGGACTTTACCCCGGCCACGCTGATGACCGTTCCCCGATCCCGAAAACACCCAGGCAATAAGTGAGTGAATAAACCCTTTTGCCGAGAGCGAAGTATTGCTGTGCAATGTTCATCCGGGGACAGGGTCTGAGGGAATCGCAGCTAGAAGCCCGCATAAACTGGCGCCGCAATGTGGGGACTGATACTTGATCAGGCTGGCATTTCGATTCCTAACCTGTTTCCGGTTGAATTGGGGCACTGTTTCACGCTCTTTTGGAGGGTCATCTTCGACGCGGGAACAGTGCACGAAGTTTCGTTGCGGGCACGCCGCACGAAGGTCCTGACAATATCGCCTGCCTGACGAGGAGGCGCGTACCTGGACCGTTGTCTCTAGGCTTAACCCTTTTTCCCAGCTTGTCAGGAATTCAGGAATGTTAGGAATGTCAGCTTGTCAGATCGGCGAACAAGTTCGCGTGTTGAATTGCCGACCATGGAACAAGTGGTCGAAGGCCACCATCGTGTCGTGGAGTGGACCCGTCTCCTACAAGCTACAGGTAGAGCTGAACTATGGCACTTTCATTTGGCGTCGTAACCAAGACCACATCCGGTCCGATGCTGACCAAAGCGCAGATACACCATTTCCTATACAGGTATGCAGAGTTGACGTTTTACCTCGAACGTCGGAGCTACCAAGCCCATTTTAACCAGCAGTAAGATCAAGCACACCGGCTTCTGGCAACATAAAAGGGCAAGCAGCCATGACAGCAGTATGCCGGTACCCAGCAAGAGCGCCCTCCTGCGCGCTGTTCGCCGCAGGTGTGAACTGGAACTTGGGGCGAACGTCACAGTTGCGTGGGGAAAGTGCGGTGTTTGGCTCAAATTAGGTTGACCATCCGTCCCGCGACTCGCGGGACTGTCCCGCATTTAGGACTCGTGTCCCGCGTCCCGCGGGAAATTCCAAAATCTTCAAAATGTCCCGCATTTCATACTGTCGTAAATTTCACTCGGCAACCCATGGTGCTGCCGAACAATGCGGCACGGGGAAGCGCGGAGGTCGCTGGTAATCGTGTGAATCCCAATAGTCCCCATTGAAAAATCTCATTTGTATGAGAAATTTCTGTGTCGAATAAACATATATGTATCATAAAAGAAAAATAAGAACCATATAATAACTATATAAAACATATAAGAACCATATAATAAACTTGTGAGAAGTTTCTTAAAAGTTTCTTATATGGTTCTGTGGGAGCCGAGATTGAAGGACGAGGCAGAGAGCACGTGACAGGCGGCCGGCGGAGAAGACACGAGCTGGCACGAGACATTGCGAGCGGAGCGAGGCTGGAAGCTGGACAAAGAACGACGGAGCCGGGGCTGCCTAGCATGGCCCATAACGAACCCCGGAGCGGTCCACCAGCGAGGTCTGGAGCAAGACCGGTGGAAACGGCGAGCCCGGGCCATATGACCTGGGCTATGACGATCCCGGGGTGGTTCCGCAGCGAGACTCGGGCATTGATAGCCCGGGACAGCCAGCCTACGCAGCGCTGGCGTGGGAAAGGCGATCCGCAGGCCTGGACACGGACCCCGACCGTGAGCTCTGATCGACGGGCGACAACAAAGGTCGGCGGGCCTGGACTACCGGCTCTCGACGACGGGCAACCGAGAGGTACAGTAAACCCATTCGCTGTCTTCTCGTTGCTGTATGTCACTCCCTGGGTGGCGGGCGGAGCGCATACCGATCGGGCGGGATTATTAGTATAGAGGGACCTCCCCCGTAAAGAACCCCCACATTAAAATGGCGCCCAACGTGGGGCCCGTTCAGTATGCCTCTGCTTCTAGTCGTCCCCAGGGAGACCCATGGATTCGTTGAGCGGGTTGTTCACTAGCGCTAACGATGCCCGTTGAGACAAAGTGTATTGGAATTATGGTGACTTGTCTCAACAGCAGAGCTCAGCAGGTGTCTCCTCGAATCGAGTACTTAAAGGTCTCGAAGGACGAGTTTGCGGACGCGCGTTCTCGGGTACCCCAGAATAGTGGTTGGCAGAAGGTGACCCAACCGGGGGGAACACGAGGAGCGCGGTTAAGATGTAAGAAAGTCGTCTTCGGAGGCAGAGGAGAGCCACGGCATGTTCGCTGGAAGGCAGGATAGCGACTGGCAGGAGGGAACACAGCCAGGACTTATTCCATATTTAGGATTTAGGCTTGGAGTGATGCGGTAGGCAAGCAAGCGCTTGTCAAGGCCCGGGGTGCAGATGGGGTTTTGTCAGTGGGTGTCGGAAAGATTGCGGGAATTGCAGTCGACACCGGGAACACTGGCGGTCGAGATTGTCAGCGGGTGTTGGGTAAACTGGCGTAAATTGCAGTTGACACCGGGAACGCTGGCAGGCGAGTTAAGGAGCAGTATGATTTGTAACCGCTGGGCCAAGACGGCTAGTTGTTTCGCGTCACTCCAACAACCGACGAAAGGCAGAGGGACGACTCTCCCTTGAGGGGGTCGTTCCGAGAAAGCTGCGAAATGTTTTATATGATACTTTTTCGGCTTCACTCTGGCCGGTCGTGGCAGTGACAGCAAGACTTTTAATAAGTTATGTCGCGTCACGACCTGGCCGGGGACGAGGCGGTAGGCATTTAGGTGGCTTGTAGTTGTCCAGCTTGCCTTGAGGCGTGAACGGTTTAAGCGGGCTTGCTCGCTGAGCTACCGCCCCCTCCGAGGACCGAGCAGTCCCTAGAGCTCGTATGCACGTGGACGGAATGGGACGCTGACGCTTACATCGAGTAGCACATGGTATATGTAGCCGTTGCGGAATTGCGGGTATGGTATTTGGTCATCCCGCCACAGGCTTTGGATCCCTTCGATTGCGCAAAAGATGGACTAGGTTTACGCCATCGTTACCTGTTCTGAAGGAAAACTCACGCTTTGAGCAACGCAGCTAGTGGTTTTGCCGCATCGCTTGCTCCGAGATGAGAAGGGCACCCGAGGTACAAAGACGCGTGCGTCGTGTCTTACTTCTAGGCTTACTCGGGGAGATACAAACGAGGAGGCTTGCCCGGTTCACATCGCTGACTTGAAAGGATACTACCGTTGTCGCGATGGGGAAGACGTATAACATGAGGTTGCGGTAGGACACAAGAAATCCCCTGTTCTTGGCGACCCAGGAGCGAGCTCTAGAATGCAGACTTGCTGAGTTAGCCGCATGGTACATGAACCCGTCGGCAAGCTATGTGGCGGTAGAGGCTATGGCCACTGCCACAATCTGCGGCAGAGTATTTGTTCGCTGTGTGTTGTTTTTACAGTTTGTTCTGTGCAGAATAGCTTCTTGGAAAGACGGCCGTATACAGACGGCGTAACCCAGGAAGCCCACCGGGAGGGAAGACGGGACCATTCGTTTTCCCAAGTGCTCAGGGTGGCTGACAGTTGTTCGGCCTGACGAATGGTTCAGGCGGGCAGTTCTAAGCCCGCTGTGACCTCTAAGCGGAACGGGGCAAGTCCGTCTGCGTCGGCCGGACCAGCTTAGAGCAAGCCCCCTGCTGCATCGCGGTGAGTGGGACAGCGAGCGACAGACAGGTCGGCATTGTCTGCCGGCTTCGCTAGCCACCACCACCTACGCCGCTTTCGGACGCTGCAACGTGGCCACTCCAGCAACAGCAACAGCGGCCGCCCATGAAGCTCCCCGGCTCCCTGAAGCCCATGAAGTCCCCCGAAGTCCGGGCCTTGAGGGGGGGAGAGTGTGGGAGCCGAGATTGAAGGACGAGGCAGAGAGCACGTGACAGGCGGCCGGCGGAGAAGACACGAGCTGGCACGAGACATTGCGAGCGGAGCGAGGCTGGAAGCTGGACAAAGAACGACGGAGCCGGGGCTGCCTAGCATGGCCCATAACGAACCCCGGAGCGGTCCACCAGCGAGGTCTGGAGCAAGACCGGTGGAAACGGCGAGCCCGGGCCATATGACCTGGGCTATGACGATCCCGGGGTGGTTCCGCAGCGAGACTCGGGCATTGATAGCCCGGGACAGCCAGCCTACGCAGCGCTGGCGTGGGAAAGGCGATCCGCAGGCCTGGACACGGACCCCGACCGTGAGCTCTGATCGACGGGCGACAACAAAGGTCGGCGGGCCTGGACTACCGGCTCTCGACGACGGGCAACCGAGAGGTACAGTAAACCCATTCGCTGTCTTCTCGTTGCTGTATGTCACTCCCTGGGTGGCGGGCGGAGCGCATACCGATCGGGCGGGATTATTAGTATAGAGGGACCTCCCCCGTAAAGAACCCCCACAGTTCTTATATGTTCTCATATATCTATGTAGTTCTTATAAAGTTCTTATATGGTTCTTATGTGTTCTTATATATCTTGTATGATTCATAAGTGTTTATTAGACACAAGAGATATCTCGTACAAATGACTTTTTCAGTAAGGGTACGACATTTTCTATCCAAGAATTGCGGGAAGCGACCGTCGTTCTTGGAGGAGAGCCGGACGCGAATGATCCGTTGTGCCTCTCCCCTTGGTGGAAAAATATTCTAAGAAAAATTGCTCGCCACTAGTTAAAATAAATAATTTTGTAAATATTTCAAAATAGCTGTAAATGCAAAAAAAAAATTGTTGTGGATTTTTTTTTTTTATGAAGACAAGGCAAAAAGTTTGCAATCTACAACGGTCGAAAAAGAACGTAATGTTAAACTTTATAATGCAATTGAAAGCAAAAGTGCAAGCGAGCTGGACAAGAATGACAAAAATAATCCCTGGAAAAGGGGAACAAGAGAGACAAAGGACAAACACAAATCTTTTGTTTGTGTTTGTGCTTTGTCCCTCTTGTTCCCCTTCTCCAGGGATTATTTTCGTCATGTTGAACATTTGTGTAGGATCATGGTGATAAAAGTAAGTGGACAGGAAACAATGACCCTAAAAAAGCTTACTGTTTCTTAGTTTCATTTGATGCATTGAGTTCTGCTGCAGTTGATTTTTATGCTTTCAACTTCGACACATTGAATAACATATTTGCCATAAAAAATATATCACTGGAGTGAAAATTATTTTAGTCTAACTGCTGCAATCCAGTTTGCAGGTGTATAAACAGCAAATGACATTAAATATGTTAACAGAGCCTCGCTTCATAGTGTGCGCGTTCATAGATCTCTCCGCTTGACTCACTTGACGCAGTGAGTCACGTGACGTGTGATACATGGTTAATCATAGTGACAATACAAAAGCGCCACGAAAACAAACAATTTATTATAAATTGCAATTCTGTATATGACGATTTGATCAATACATAGATATAAAGCTGGGAATTTTTTATTCCCATATTTTCGTTTTGTGATACTAACAAAAATTCAAAAACTATTACTTTGAACCGGTTACCGTTATATTTTTTTCTGGTTCAGGTCCAGTTTCAATTCCCAGATGGCGGCGAAGATTTCGGTTCGGTTTCGTTCCCGTTCGGCTAAAAATAAAGGTTGGGTTTCGGTTCAACACCCTGGTTACATTTACAAATTAGAGAGCCTCAAATGTAACGAATTACCGTTACTAATTACTTTTGCTGGTAATTAACGGATTACTTCACCCGTTACGCTAGAAATTACTTTCACGTTACTTTTTGTAATTATCAAGAAAACTATAGAAACAATTTTGATGTTTTCAAGAATGTTCTGCAGCATTACTTCCCATTTTTCGTACGCCCGTACTGCAGTAATCATTGTAAAAAATAAAATATGGTACTAAAGAGAAATAATGTACGTGCACTCCATTAACCTGTAAGCTGACAAGGCAGCGAAAGCTGCAACCATGTCCGCCATCCCGCTAGCTTACGGCGACCGGAAATGATTCCTGGAGTTCTTCAAAAGAAAGCTCGCGGTGATCATGCTCAGGAGCAGCGTCTACCTCCGCTAAAAGATCAAAAGGACAGCGCCTACTCGGCCTTGTGTCTTTATCTATGTTTTTCGCATATTTGTATATGCCTTGCACGTTATTCCAGTGGGTCTAGTGACCGGACGCAAAGAAAACATTGTGTTTTCTTTTCCGTTGTTCTTTCGTTGAGCTTGCTGCCTGTATGCTGCTGGATTGCCTGATCATATTGCTCCAGTTTCTGGAAATATGTTCATATATTTAAAAAGTAACGAGTGATTAAATTATTCCCTCGCTAATATTTGTAGCGAAAATAGATTACAAATTACGACCACAAAAATTAACGTAGCAATTACAAAAGTACTTTAAAAAGTAACGGATTATAAACAATCAGTTACTTGAAACGGACTACTTCCCAAGTCTGGGTTCTGGCGCTGATTTTTGCGCTTCAGTTTAGATCGAGGCTGAGTATTTTTGACACCCTATGTATAAAAAAAGCACCGTTAAATTAAACATGTGTTGTCAAGCTTACCAGAGCAGTTCGGGAGCCATATTGCTCGAGGCAGTGTTTCACCGCCTGGTAAAACGTCATTTCCGGCACAGGTTCCGATGGGTATGGGGAATAGACAATGCCATTTTCAATCCGGGCCTTGAGTGTCATTTTTTTCTACACGTGTTTTATTAGATTACCTTGGAAAAAAACAAGAAAAAAAAAGTGGTCGGTGCATAGGTTTACTATGCCGCATAAACATCCCTAGAACTACGGCCGGGGCTGAAGAAACGTCCACGGACTGCTGCCGCATGACGATTTCGGGTGAGCAAGAAGCGAATGCCCGTGGCTTGGAGTCCGGTGGAGCCAAATGTTTCTTTGGTGAGTTCCTTTAAAGGGATACTTCAACGAAGTTTGAAATACGCCCGTCGTGTTCAGAAATAGACTGAATATAATTCTCAATATACGTAAATCACAATCGCAGGTTTTATTGAATTCAATTATAATTATAAACTTAAATCGCTAGCCTCACCCTTTTCGGTGTTAGACTGGTGGCAGCTGATAAAACCCGTTTGCTCTACTGACGTCTAACCCCTGGTTAGCTCAGTTGGTAGAGCGCTCCACCTATAATGGAGAGGTCCCGGGTTCGATACCCGGACAAGGCGGATTTTTTCGGTCGCGCACCAGTCACCTAGCTGTGTTTAGAAATATGTGTTTGTCCTTTGTACCTCTGTTTCCCTTCCCCAGGGATTATTTTCGTCCTGATGGCTGTATTTTTCGGTATAAACGGCCCGCCCTGGCAAGCGCTCGGAGAGGAGCCAGCGGAGAGCACGTGCCATCCGGCGCAATGGTGACGTAGTTTGTCTCGGGATGAGCAAAGCTGCGGGGAGGCTAACGTTGTCAGGACAGAGGTCCTGACGACGTCAGTTCTTGGACTCTTTGGTACAATGCGCGATTTGTGAGCTGAGGAGGAAAGCTAAGGAGGAAAGTGTTAAAATTCCAAGGAGTGGCGCTGCTCCGATGGACCTTGCTACGTCATGACTACGTAGCAAGTTCACCAACGTTGCTAGATTACATCCCAAATAGGCTCCACATGCATCCACCAGGTGCGCATTCAAAAGATCGTTGAATTAGCATTAAAATTAGTTTTCTTGTGCCTTTCAACGAAAGACTGGTATTGTTGAGGCTATGCTGCAACATGCAACACATTAAAGTTAGAAAATGAGCGCTGGAGTTTGCTTTCCGTACACCCTTAAATAAAGCCAAAATTTTTGGAATGTCCAGCTTGCGCAAGGTCAGTTTGCTCTGGGACACAGCGTGGCTTTTCACCGCTACAAAAAACAATAATGTATGGATAGTGAAGCAGCTCGACACTTGAACACGCGGTACGTTAAGAACCGAAGGGATCGGTGACCGAGTGGGCCAGCTCACATTAGGGTCACTAAATTAGCTATGCTTAGGGTATCGGCACTCTGTTTCCCGATATTGTTATGGGCGCCGCCGATTGCCATGATTCAAAAGTGCGACTTCCGCGGCGTTAGATTCGGCGTTAGGAAGCTCATGTGATATTTCTTTGCTCTGTCGCGAAATATTTAAACATTTGTAGATGATAGAAAAGCGTTTCCTGTAATTTAAGTTAACGCTTCAGATAAATTGCAACCATGATTTTAAGACCAAAATGGGTAAGAGTCGTTACATTGAAGCTATATCTTATTTGTTCACACTAGCGCACTGCAGCTCGGAGCACGGGCTCCGAAAGTTCGCTTTGCTGTAGAACCCAAAGGTCCTGGGTTCAAACCCCACACTTCCCGTTTCAATCTGGATGAGTATTGTACCGGCGTGCGGTTGAGGATCACTACTGCGTTGAGCACGTTAAAGACCCCAGCATAGCGATGCATGCGTTGAGCACTGGCTAATTTTCTCATTTATAGATGAGACAGCAGACGCCAACTAAAGCCGACTAACTTCCGGCTGTATAAACATATACATATATATACAGGGTGTCTTTTGTTTTTAAGCTTTACAGACTTGTTTAAAAAAAAAAAAGCAGTGAAAGTTATATTTGGAAGACAGATGCGAAGGAAAAAAACATTTTTTTTTTAAACAGCCGGGCTGGGAAAAGGAAGTCATAAAGCGAATTTATAAATTTGCTTCATGACTTCCTTTTCCCAACCCGGCTGTTTAAAGAGATGTTTTTTTTCCTTTGCATCCGTCCTTCAAATGTAACTTTCACGGCTTTTTTTAAACAAATCTGTAAAGCTTAAAAACAAAAGACACCCTGTATATATATGTATATGTGTATGTTGTACAACGAAAACGAAAACCGCTAAATCATTGAAAAACAATAAATCAACTCTTTTTAGAACGACTTGAAGCTCGTGGGACACTCAAGGGTGCGCAAAGTGACCACTCCTCTAGAAGGCGCAAAGCTAGCAGTGGCGGAACGCGATGATAATCTAATCATGTGCGTTTTGCCACTGCTAACCTTGCACCTGCTTCATGAGTGGTAACTTTGATGCGCCGCCGGGTGTCCCACGAGCCTCAAGTCGTTCTAAAAAAAGATGATATTGTGGTTCTCGATGACGCTCAGTAAGTTTCTAATTGGAACCAATGTCTATTTTTATTAATTAAAAACTTAATTAACGAATTTTGTTTAATTAGCCGACTTATCGCAAAGATTAACCACCCACATAATGTCCACCTGGCCGTATAACTCACCTGAACAAACCGCATCAGTGTAACTTTCACGGATTTTTTTAAACAAATCTGTAAAGCTTAAAAAACACCCTATATATATATATATATTTTTTTTTTTAAGAACCACTTTTTTTTTAATGGTCAAAGTGTGTGAAGCCAACAGCATATGCCTTCGCGAAGCGGCGTCACACTCGGAGGCCGCAACCTCGGGGTATTAACTGGACAGCATAGGGTGCCTCAATGTCCTTCTGTTTAGGGTGATGCCACCCTTTGTAGTACCCGATGCCGACAGCACGCGCTCACTGGGAAAATACAAAGAAATCGACGAAAACAAAATGTCGCCGTAGCACAGTCAGCGCCACGATCGCGTGCAGGGACAGGTTCTTTCACGCGCTTCTGAACAAATAATAAAAATAAAAGTGTGAGACAAAATGGCCAGATGTCTCCACCCTAAGCAAAGCGCATATGAAGGCACCCTAGGACAGCATATTTGAGTGCGCTGTTTAAAGCGCGTGCTCAGGACGATCTCACATTAATCGGATGCTAAGACCGACAATTATGAGTTCTTGACGGTGTGGAATCCAGGTTGCAAAGATACTCTCAAAGCTCGGCGTCAGCACGCGCTCAGCAGTCGCGCACAACGCTATGGTCATCGGTGAACGCTCGCTTCCGACCTTTCCGGAAAATACCAGGAGATCTCTCGTGCCGAATAAAACGCTTCGTATAGGCTCGTAGCTCTCAAGTTTTGAGCAGCGCTCCAGGCGAGCGAAGTAGAATATTTGGACCGCGTTTGGAACATGGGTCAATAAGCTTCCCTACTACAGTTATTTACGCTCCGTTCCATTCTAAGTGCCAGCGTAGCAGAGGCTACAGAAGCGAGCTGCGAGCTTTCAGCGTCCCTGTCAAGCACGCGCGCTCCTGCAGTGCGAGCATCGTTCGGGAGTACGTGCGTTTGCGAGTAGCTTCGGCTTCGCTATCACACAAAGTGAAATATACGTGCTCGCGGAAGCTATGAAAGAATGCAAAGATGAAAGGAATGTTTTAGGAAACGCTGCGGCCGCGAGCTGCATATATTTTTTTAAAATTTTTTTAGATGTTTTGTCACCCCGTATCTACAAATGCTGACAGATGTTTGTATTCGAACGTGGCACGCGCAAAATCGAACGTTACAGAGCCACCTGGATGGTGCAGCCAGCATAACATAGTCGCGTCTTGGGTAAGTATTCCGGAGGCGCGCGCGCCCCCTGCCCCAGGGCAACGGGTCTATACACTGGAATCATCAGGAGCTTAGAACGCGCAAGAAATCAAGCGAACACAAAATGAGGTCACCGCATACCCTGTTTGCCTTTCCTTCTGCCTCCTCTGTGATCTGAAATCAGAAAATATTAATCAAGCGTCAACTTGGTCTTTGATTCCTGGATATCCTGGTGCGCCTTATATACACGTCGGAGCGTCACAGTGCGTCAGCAGACTGGGGGGGGGGGGGGGGGGGGGGGCGCCACATATTTCCGGAAAGGTCTATTCGATTTGAAGCCAATCCCGAGTGGCCGTAGACGCGCTGATTGGACATGAAGCCAATCTGAACGCCAACATATCACTCGTGTCCAATCTGTGTCTGAGATCGATCCCGCTGGAATGACGTCACTATTCTAGTGCACATGTTGTGATTGCTCTCGGGGTTGTCGGCAGAAGCGTCCCTCACCATCGAGACTGGGAGTCATTCAATAACAGCCAATCGCTGAAGTCGGCGGGCGAGCATCCGCTCTGGTGCCACGACCTTTCGGCAGAATGCACTGCAGTTGCAAAAACGAACGCTGACAAGCGAGCATCCGCTGTAATGGATGGGTACGGAGAAGCTCGTTTAGGTCGCCCACGGGCGTAAACACCTGTAACTGCAGCGGTGTTCACGTGCGTGAACACCTGTAGCAACTGAAGCGAAAAGCACAGGGCTACATAATTAAAGCGTGAGCTATTACTTTGGTGGCGTCGCTTAGCTCAGTGTCTGAAGCAAGAAATGCTGGACAGGACAGGAAGACGTAGCCGTATAACCGTGGTTCGATTGCCTGCACTGACGTCAAGCCTGTTGCCATTCTGGTGGCCATGACCACGTGTCTTTTTCAGCGTAAACTGTGTACTATGGCATTTCTTCTCTTTTTTCAAGAAGTAAAATGCACACCAGCAGGGTGAAAGGACGTTGCGTGCAAAGTCACTGGCTACTGTGCCTGAATAGGAAACGGAACGGGAGTCACTAAATAGGAAACCTATTCAGTGACTCTGGTGCAAAGGTCTCGGAACTTTATGACTAAGAGACCGGGATCAGGGCCTGTCGCAGTTTCGAAAGTCATAAAGTAAACGAGTGAACGTAAATCAGAAAAAAAATCACAAAATAAATAGACCTAGATAAGCATTAGCATCGTACCGGCGTGCTGTCGTGTATCAGTACTGCGTGGTGCACGTTAAAGACCCCAGGAGTTGTACTGGACATTGCTCAATTGCTCATCTACAGCCGAGAGACAAGTTGCCCAGTTGTGGCAGACTAACTTCAGGCTGTATGAGCATACACACGAAAAACAATAGATAAGCATTCAAATACATAAACATTCAAAGTGCATAAATTTAAGAAAGGAAAAAAGAGTGATGTTTATAAGAATACCTACACTGGAACAAACAACATTTGCAAGTAATATAGTTCAGTATACAATATGATTCAGTATTTAACTATATATTACTTACAATAATTTTGGGCCCAAAAACTCACGGGGTATCACGCGATGCTTCTGACAGAAGAGAACGCAAAATAATTGTATCGTACCCTGTCACCGAACAGTGCGTATTTGTGTAATATTTGGGGGTCAAATACAGCCGATTTAGAATAATCCTCAAAGATCTACACGCTGCTCAAGGAATAAACAATAAACAGTCACCAATTGCCCCTTAGGTCGTAAGAATTTCGTTTTGGTTCCCAAATACACGCCCGTATATTTGTGATCCCGACTCTAATAGATCACATGGCAGCACAAAAAGAGCAACGCCATGGAGCAGGGAAGCTTTTCGAAGGTAAAAGTACAAGACGGCGAGATTAAAAATCTGTCAAACGCGGCCCATATGGTCGTGCGCGATCTGTCAACCAATCACAATTCCTTAAAGGTTAAAATGATATCGCCACACTTGAACGAAGGAGCCAGGGGCGTCGGAAGTGTTTGATAGGAAGGGTGGGGGGGGGGGGGGGGGGGGGTGCACATAAATAAAAAAGTTTTGTCCAGCTGAATTGACTGCCATAAGCGTCTAGTAAACAAAACAAGCAAAAACACGCGCCTCCGCTGCCCCTCTCCCCTCCCCCCCCCCTCCCTCCCCTGCCCCCCCTCCGTCGCCGCTGGACGCTGGCTCAAGCTCGTTTCTGGTCCGCGAGTGCAGCAAGTTACAAATACAGTCGTCAGGAGTAAAGTAGAAACGCTGCTCCAGAGGCACATACGGTCTCATGGACATTGCAGTTGCCAAACACATCCACGCGGCGTCGATTCTTGATCGGTATCCAAGGGTGACAAGGCACAGAGACACAGCACTTCGGCGTGCCAAGGAAGCTTTGATCACGCCGCGAGACCGGCGAAACTTGCTTCCGACGAGTTGTGCCTTTTTCCTGCGGCGATGCGCTTTCGTAAAACTTTTCCACCTGTTTTCAAAGGCAAGTCTCACCTTTTTCAGAGGGGTTTAAAAAACTTCTTCGGCGAATGACGACGAACGAGTAAAAAACGTGTCTTCCAGACGCTGCTGCCAGCAAAAACACGATTTCGCTGCATGCAAGATGGCCGTCCGGTGGCTGTACTCGCGCTGCAGCGACCAAGCGGGGATATGCGCGGTCCAGCAAATTCTCATAGAGATCAGTGCAGCGAATCGTAGCTCTTCAGAGAATATTTGCTGCTACGGTACTAGAGTGTACTAGAAGAACCGAGTGATGCGACCGGAGTGCTATTTGAAGAACCGAGTGATGCGACCGGAGTGCTATTTACTGTAGGGCTGGGCAATTTATCAATTAACCTTCCGATTAATCGATTAAGGCTCTAATCGCGATCAAATATTTTAACCGGTTAATCGGTTTTTTAATCGGTACTCAAAAAGAACTGGACGCACGCATGGCTCTATCCTGGACGACCTGCCCGAACTAAAAGTGACTCATGCCCCCCCCCCCCCCCCCCCCCCCCCCCCCCCTTCAGGAAAACGCTGCGTGGCGTGCATCCGGTCGTTCTGTCCCGAGCGGTTTTCCGTTGCCAGCCAGGTGCTATGGGCAAAGTTCAATTCTCGCGCTCGCAAAGCGTCACGTATTCGAGGATATACATTACAGTTCTGCCGAGGCCAGAAGAAAAAGCCGGGCCCGCTATTTATCCACGCGCGACCGCGAAACTTCACGTGTTGAGGATCTATTACACATCCTGCTTAGGCAAGACAAACAAGCTGGGAAGCTAACAACGCCAGTATTCGGCCCGCAAAAATGGACGAGTTCACGAGTATGAAAGGCAATCTCGCTGGAAAGTTTAGGTTTAAAGTAAACACCAGGGGTGAAGCCTTTAACTCGAAGGAAGTCCACTGCAACATCTGCAAAAAGCCGTTTTCGTACAGTGGAAGCTTAAGTTCGCTTTAGTATCACCTATGAGCGAACCACACATGTACTCCGCTGCAGCAAGGACCATCCGCCAAAACGCAGACAACAATCTCTCCTGGACCCCAAGTTTCCTTGTATCGCCAGGAACTATAACAACTGCATCTATACTTCGTTTCACCTTATGTGCGAGCGAAGGCAAAGCTGGATGCGCGAGCACGAAAGCTCCGTGCGTTCAGGCTTTGCTCGAGCGCGCGAGCTGGGCAGAAACGCAAAAAGCGCTGGTCTCGCGCTTCTAGCTTTGGCTTCGCTCGCACACAAGGTGAAACGAAGTATAGGAGATCGGTGCGCGTGAATTGGGAAATTCGGTGGTGCTAGAGGTTGAAGAAGACAAAGTTATATAAAAAGAGTTGTCAGTCAGCGCGGTTTGTTTGAATTTTTCGTGTGTAAGGTGTGAGTGTTATTTCCTATAGTGCGCTGTGGTGTGTGTTATCATGTGCAACCAACTCGCCCAAGCTGCTACGTTAACAACAATCAACGCCTTTTCATCGAGGCCCCTTTCTCTGAAAAAAGAAGAAAGCATCGCCCAAGCCCTGGCTTCTTGTCTTCCTGTCGGAGAATGCGGAGAAACTTTTTTTGTCTTTGAAGCTGGAGCAAACAATATTTGTCTTTGAATCGTTGATCTATATGTATACCCTCAATCCTAAATGTCATTTGCGCCGTGTAACAGAGAGTAAAATAAGTCTTCAAAGGCAAGTCGAGTTGTTGCATTCAATTTTAATATATTATTTATACAAATCGATGCGACCGATTAATCGATTAATTAATCGATTAAACGGTGGCGAATAATCGGGTTAAAATTTTTAATCGATGCCCAGCCCTACTATTTAGGTACCTTCGCATGTGGAAAAAACCGGCTAATCCAAGCCACTTCGCTCGTAGCGCCCTCTCGGGTACTACGAGCGAAGCGGTTCGGACTAGCCGGTTTTTATGAAAAACGCGTTGCGTTCCAACGCCAAGATTGTTCCACAAGCGGCGGCGCCGAAAAGCGCTTCGGTCGTCTCACTCAGTCCTTTGTAGTAAACCCTACGAAGGCGGCGCTGCGATCGAAGTGGCTTGGGTCCTCCTAATCGCTTTCCACATTTTAAGGTGCAACTGAAAGCATAAGCAGAGCCTGTAGCTCGTTCCACTCGTTCCTTCTAGTACACTCTAATGGTACTTTCTTTTGCCCTTTTCATGGATTTGATTGCTTTGATTTACTTCGAACCGCCTTTCGTAATATAATGGACTAACATTTCCATACGTGTTGTCTTACAGTGTATTCATTAGGGTCATCTTTTTACCCTTGACTTTTTTTTTTTTCATGATGATGTGTACGATTTCCCTCTTTATTGCCTAACGGCCCCGAGGGTATGTATAAATAATTAAAAAAAAATATATGTAGGACGCTGCTAGGATCCCCAACATATCTCTAAACTCAACGCCAGCGGGTCCCCAACACATCTCTAGGATCCCCAACACATCTCTTAGGATCCCCAACACATCTCTTAGGTCCCCAACACATCTCCCCAACACATCTCTTAACATCGGGTCCCCAACACATCTCTTAGCATCGGGTCCCCAACACATCTCTTAACATCGGGTCCCCAACACATCTCTTAGGATCCCCAACACATCTCTAAACTCAACGCCAGCGGGCCATCTTGCTGTGCATGTGAGAGATTGCGGGTGCACACCAAGGTTTTCTGAGACTAAGGTGCTTAAACATTTTAAAGAACAAAAGACTAGAGAGGTGTACGAGGCGTGCAAGATCGCAAATAAGGGCCTAGCCTGCATAAGTACGCCTTCGATTGCTCTGACGGCGAAAGAGCTCCAATTTTTGAATTTTAGTCCCTAAATTATTTTTATTCCTGTTTTCTTCTTCTTTTTCCTTCTCAATTTTCATTTCTGTGGAAGCCAACGCCCTTGGGATCACCGTCGGCATCGTGATTCTTCTTCTTTTTTTGGCTGTGACAACCAGTAACCGTTGGGTCACCGACAACTTTGTAGTTCACTTCTGAATAATTGTACGTAGATATATTCACTTGGGTTACTTAGAAATGCAAATTGTCATTCCGTTAATTTGGCCGTTAGAAAGAGGTTAATAATTGTAACCTTCTTTAATTTAATAATATTACAGCACTTGACACCATCCTTCTCTTTCACTACATCATTATTAAAACCTCAGTTGTGAGTCAGCGCTCTTTCCTTCCTGCTGTCTCTTCCTTACGTAACTTATTTGCGCTGTTTAAGTGAAGATCCCCAACACTCTAAGGGGGTTGTTGGGACACCTGTACGATGTTGGCCATGAGCGAGCTAGGCACACTCTTACGGGTGTAAAAAGCTTAGTGCGTGGCCTTCACAGCGTAACGAGTTTCCTTTTTGCGCGATAGATAAATGTTCTGGGCCTCCTTTGTGGTACATCGATGTAAAATCCCCATTCACTCCATGGTGTCGGATCAAACCCACTAGTTTTTTTGTTCAAGCACAGTCTACGTTGATACAAATGATATCCTCTCTTCTTTCAGCGATACCATTGTTGTTTGGAAACATAATGTCAATCAAACCAGACTGAAAAAAAAAAGAATCGTGCAACTCGTTCATAACCTAAAGTTGTACTGTTGTATGCTTTATTTTGTCTTCCTTTGTGCAACCAGGGAGCTACACATGCCCTGGACGACTACTACCTCCTGCCCTGGCGCCTCGTCGGCAACTACGCCCAGATGCAGCTCTTTGCGTTCACCGGCGCGGGGGCGCCTGCTCGGCTGATTCTGCTCCTCTGGGCGCCGACGAGCATGGTGCCGACGAACATGGCGCCGACGAACATGGCGCCGCCTTAAGCATCTACATCGTCGGCAGGAGCAAAACTCCGCGGAACACTCCGCGGCGTTCAATTGAACATCCATGATTTCGCATTCACAACTCATGAAACGTGCTTAGGTGTCCTCGGAATTTTTTTTTCTTGGAAAATAAAACGCGAAGGGTGTAACGAGAACGACACAAATGCGGACGAGCCCAACCCGGAAGGACATTTTCAAAATGGTCGTTTTGAGAAAGTCTGAACGACAAGGTCAAATCGAGAACGGGCCCAAATGATGACCACCCTAAATTATAAAGTACTCTCTAGCTTTTTTTTGAACTAGGTTTTGTGAGCTTCCGTGGCACAAAAGCTCCTGTACAGTGCTCACAATACGTATCTGGAACACGCGCACGGGGTTTTATTTGATCGAGAGCGCTATCCTGGTGTCAGCTGAAGAACTGCTTCATGACGTAGAGCCAGCTGAAGAACTGCTCCAGGAAATGTGGACTCACTGCGATCAATGTCGTCGCGGAACCCGCGGCTAAGTTCAGGCAATACCAACTGTCGTCGTTGACGGGTTAATTGGAACCTCCTTTCACCCCTCTTCACTTTAGCAGAGCGAACGCTGGAAAGGAGATCGCCTCCTCTGCAGCTGGTGGATGGCAGTGCCCCCAGTGACCATATTTGAATGCGGCCCATAGATTGGACCCAAACATTACGGGAGCGCTCGATTTGGGCTCATGAAATCAATAGTGGGCGCGGGAGCTCTGTTACAATTACCACACCTGACCCTGCCACGTTTACCCTTTTACAGCTCCCGCTAGCTTGACTTTTCTTCGGCTGCTTTTTCTCCTTCAAGTACCGTCAACCATACCGCGAATCGCTGCGAAACCATCATATCTCCGCCAAGTCATCAACAGGTGACGTTTCTACCACCACCAGTCCTGTCAAGTCACCTGCCATACCGCACCGTCACACACCCTGGAGCGGATGAATCGTCACAAGGCTGCGCTCGGACCAGGCTATATAACTACAGCTCCTGCACTCTAAGAAAAAATGGAGGAAAAAAGTACCAACGGCGCGTCTTCCTCCCTTCTACTGACGCGCCCCCAAGCGGACACGAGAAAAGGGGAGGAACGAAACGTTTTTCTCCTTCTCCAGGCAGACGGGAGAAAGCTTTCGCCCTCCCGACTCATCTTCTTTCGGTTTCCGTTTACGAGCACGTCGCGCACGTTGTTTAATAGATAGCTGTTGAGTTGATTGAGCTCAAGCGGCAGCGAAGGCCGCCTGTTATTCCGTCTTCTATACTTCGTTTCGGCTTCGGTCCGAGCGTGGCCGATGTTACGAGCCGAAGGGCCAATCAAACAGCGAAAGAGGCACAGCGTCATGGCGTGCTCTCCGCAGTTGATAGGACCAGCCGGTATTCGCCGTCTCTCTGTGCGCGCTCCTCCGCCGGCTAGTCCTATCAAGCGCAGAGAGCACGCCATGACGCTGCGCTTTTTGCGCTGTTTGATTGGCCCTTTGGCTCATAACATCGGCCGCGCTCGGACCGAAGCTGAAACGAAGTATAGTCTAAACGTGCAGAACATTTCGGTTGCATTGACGTTTTTATCACTAATTTTATCAAACGAGCAAACGAAGCCGCTAGAAAGAACGAAGTTCCGGAGCAGTGCCAGCAGCGCCACGTACAGTCTCCGGCGATATGAAAGACCCACTGGGAGCGCGTGGCCGAGGCGGTGGCTGGCGGGGGCGCTGCGAGCGCTCCGGGCAGTTCCATTCTGCTTCGAGGGGAGGACGCTCACTCGGGACTCGGCACAAACTGATAAGCGCGTTTCGCTTTATCTGAGCCCGAGTGAGCGTCCTCCCCTCGAAGCAGAATGGAATTGCCTGGAGCGCTCGCAGCGCCCCCGCCAGCCACCGCCTCGGCCACGCGCTCCCAGTGGGTCTTTCATATTGCCGGAGAGTGTACACTGGGTAGGA
This sequence comes from Ixodes scapularis, assembly GCF_016920785.2. NCBI lineage: Eukaryota > Metazoa > Arthropoda > Arachnida > Ixodida > Ixodidae > Ixodes > Ixodes scapularis. Next base: position 45,765,381 of record NW_024609846.1, read on the forward strand.
TGGCCTAGACCACTATATAGCTCCTTCGGAGCAGAGTAGCGCAATCTAGAACGCCGTCTCTCGGCGACTATACTTTGTCTCATCCAACGATGGACTAAAGGCCAAAGCCACGGGCCGCCAGGTCCAATCACGTTCCACGCTACACTATGACATGACTAGCATTGATTAGGGGTGGACGAATAATGCTCCAAACCCAAAAACGCAGCATCATTTCTATAGCTTCGACACTGGAAACAGCCTTTTTTTTTCCAATGTAAAATTGTTGAGTCACTCAGTGCTATTTCGATTCGAACCACTGTCCGCCAATCCCAATCAGTGATCCGAGACGCGGGCACTGATACGTTCATCAAAGCGCAATACGCAATTTCTAAGTGGATCGTGATTGGATCTGGTGGTCCTTAGCTTTTGCCTTTAGTCCATCATAGGGTGAGACGAAGTATAGCGGCGAACGCCCGGAGGTTCCAACTGCGGTCAGAAATGCATGGAGAACGTGAGAAAATCGTTGTTTCTTCAGTATTGTGGGGATGTACGGAATGGAAATCGTTTTTGACATAATAATGGAACATTTTAGAATAATTTGCGCTAAGTACACCGACAAAGTGTACTGTACAAAGAGAACTTCGGGGACAACAACACACCGTGGTTGCTGGTAATCCCGACCAACCTTCGGGAGGGGATCTTTCAAGCATGTCACGACGACCCGACGTGCGGACATCTCGGTTACAGCCGAACACTGGCCCGTATTCGTGAAAAGTATTACTGGCCAAAGCTCCCAAAGCCGTCCACCTCTACACCCGATCCTGCCACGAGTACCAGCGACGCAAAAACGGCCAACGAAGCCGGCAGGTCTCCTGCAGCCAATTCCTCCGTCAACTGCACCATTCCAGCGGAATGGATCTACTTGGTACTTTTTCGCCGTCAACCCTGGGAAACCGGTGGATAATCGTCGCCACAGATTATCTCACGCGGTACGCAGAAACGAAAGCCCTCCCTTCAGAGATTGCTGTTGAAGTCGCCAAGTTTTTCATCGAGTCCATCCTCCTCCGACACGGCGCCCCCGAAGTTCTGATTACAGATCGCGGTTCATCGTTCATGACACAGCTGACCCAAGAAATCCTCCGGCTCAGTCACACCAGCCATCGTCTTACCGCTGCGTACCACCCGCAGACCAACGGGCTGACGGAGCGGCTCAACAAGACAATCGCCGACATGATCTCCTTGTACGTTCACGTGGAGCACAAGACATGGGACGAGGTGTTGCCGTACGTCACATTTGCCTACAACATGGCCGTGCAAGAGACCACCGGGGTGACACCCTTTCAACTCGTTCATGGTCGCAAAGTAACGACAATGCTAGACGACATGTTACCCCATGAACCGGCTGTTCGACGGAAGCGACGACGCCCAGGTGGTTGGCCAACGGGCAGAAGAAGTCCGTCAGCTCGCCAGACACCGGATTCAAGCCCAACAGCGTATCGACAATGGCCGCTACAACCTTCGTCGTCGGGACGTTCACTTCCAGCCCGGAGACAGAGTATGGGCAACCCCCGGTCACAGTCCGAGTTTCGCGGCGTTTACATTAGCGTCGCCACCATCAGCGGCGCTGTGTATAGCGTCGCCACCGGCAGCAGCGCTTGGGCGGTGGGGGGCCGTCATTAATATAAAAATACAAATATAGAAGTTTGTTTGCGAACAGTAATTTCAACATAACGTCTTCACCACACCATGAAAATCAATTGTAATCTATTTGATATAATTATTTCTGTTTGTTCCGTTTTCGGTCTGAAACCAAAACTCTAAACCGACCCGCTCGCCTCGCCGGCGCCCTGGGCCTTGGAAGGCGCCGATGCTCCCCTCGCCCAAATTTGAAATTTCGTAACAGCGGACGGCGGTGTCGCGTGGTTTTGTTTACCCAAGGGTCGTGCGAGTGTGGTCCCGCTCTGCGGCGTTCCGCGCGCCTGTCGAACTCGATGGATATTTTGGTGCGAACTTTCAGGGACTGTTGAGAGGTGCATTTTACGTGGCCATATATGGTGCACGAACAGCGCAAATGCCAAGACCCACAAGTTTTTGCTTGTTAATTTTGTTCAAGAAAAGACGGGTGGGCTCGGTGGCTGTGCCACAACGCAGACCACTAATCCGTTCAACTTTTTCGTGCAGATGTTCTCCTTCATTCTCCTCCGCGCTTTGCTCCCGGTGCTGGCTTCCTCGGACGGCACGACAGCATGCACAATCTGGAACAACGAAGACCAAGCAAGCAGCTACCACCCGGCCATCAGCAACGCCTCGTCACGTCCGGCAGACTCGTCACTCAAGCAATTGATCCTCGGCCAAGTGTGGAGGGCCCCATCGTCATCAACAGCCGCTTACCCGCCCACTATAAACCAGCCGACGCAGCCGATGTCGCTCTGTGGGCTCGGTGGCTGTGCCACAACGCAGACCACTAATCCGTTCAACTTTTTCGTGCAGATGTTCTCCTTCATTCTCCTCCGCGCTTTGCTCCCGGTGCTGGCTTCCTCGGACGGCACGACAGCATGCACAATCTGGAACAACGAAGACCAAGCAAGCAGCTACCACCCGGCCATCAGCAACGCCTCGTCACGTCCGGCAGACTCGTCACTCAAGCAATTGATCCTCGGCCAAGTGTGGAAGGCCCCATCGTCATCAACAGCCGCTTACCCGCCCACTATAAACCAGCCGACGCAGCCGATGTCGCTCTGTGGGCTCGGTGGCTGTGCCACAACGCAGACCACTAATCCGTTCAACTTTTTCGTGCAGGTTAGTAAATCGTGCAGTCTTTTCTCTAAAAAAACAAGTAACTACTTTTTGATACAGCTGCCGAGCCCGCAGTGTTGCGTTGTCATTTCGATTGAGTGCTTCCATGTCATCCGTTCCTTGCTGTTGCAATCGGGGGACATCGAAACTAATCCTGGTCCTGATACTAACGCCATACTAGCCGAGCTAAAAAAACTATCCACCGGTCAATCGAAATTACTTGCAGAGGTACAAGACCTTAAAACCCAGCTATTAACAACAGATAAAGCGATATCAGATTTAAGCGGGCGCATGACTGCGCTCGAAAACCATTATCAAAATCTCGCCCCCGTGCGCACCGAATTAGAAAATGTAAAAATCGAGACGGCTCAGACAGCCCGTTTGGTCTGTGGCTTGGAGGCACGCTTCGACGATGCCGAAAATCATTCTCGACGCAACAACCTCATTTTCTATGGCATCCCTAACTCCACTGGACCAGAAACGTTTGCCCAATCAGAACAGCTCGTCATCCGGCACTGTCGTGATCACTTGAACATAACCATAGACCCCAAAGAAATAGAGCGTGCACATCGTCTTGGACATCACACATCTGACCGCCCTCGCCCAGTAATCGTTAAATTCACGTTCTATAAGACAAAAGACACCATACTATCTAATGGCCGCAAGTTCAAAGGAACAAGTTTCAGTGTTGGCGAAGACTTTTCTCGGCCCGTCCAAAATGCTCGCAAACACCTACTTGCGTTTGCAAAAAGCAAAAATACGCCGTTTTCTTTACGGTTTAAAACACTACTTATGGGCCCGAAACGCTATATTTTTGATGAACCATCACAGACAGTAAGGGAAACAGCATAGCAATTGCCCCGTCAGAAGAAAATAACAGCCCCCTCTCGGAATTCTACCAAAACTAATCTTTCATTTTCCGTAATCTTCACCAACGCGCGAAGCTTTCTTCCGAAACGAGAAATTTTGTCTAATCTCGTGTTGTCCTCTTGTAGTAATTTGTTGATATTAACCGAAACCTGGCTGTCTAAAGAAATCACTGATGCTGAAGTTCTGGCCGATTTGCCGGACTTCCGCCTTTATAGAAATGACCGCCAAGCCACACGAGGAGGAGGTGTTCTCATCGCCGTACACCAGCAGTTGTCATGTTCTATTGTTAACATTACATCCGACCTTGAAATACTATGGATCATATGTCGCGCTTCACCTCAGACGGTTCTTTTGGGAGTCTGCTACAGGCCTCCCCATTCTTCTCCTGACTTTTCTTGTAAACTTAATAACATCTTTAGTGAATTCGCCTTAACGTACCCGAATGCGCATATCCTTCTCTTTGGAGACTTTAACTACCCGCAAATAGACTGGAGCAACCAGATCCCCTCAGCTATAGGCAATGAAGCCGCAAGAGATTTTATTAACGTATGTCTTGATTTTAACCTTGTTCAACTAGTATCCGAACCCACACGTGTTTCACGGGATTCTGCAAACATCCTAGATCTAATACTAACCAGTCATCCCGAAAGCCTATCATCGGCTACTTATCTCCGCGAAGTCAGCGACCACAAAGTAATCCATGCTACCTTCAACTTTGGCCCGGTACGACACCAAACAAGCGATAAAAGAATTCGTCTATAGGATAAGGGAAATTATGAAGTAATAAACAATGAGCTAAACGCCTTTCTTCCAATTTTTGAAGCATCATTTTCTAATCGCTCTATTAATACAAACTGGATAATGTTCAGAAATAAATTAAATGAACTTGCAAATAAATTCATCCCACTAATTACGTTCCGTGAGAATCGACAGAAACCCTGGTTTACAAAGTCTTTGAAAAAACTAGGTAACAAAAAAAAACGTCTTTTCCGCTCGGCCAAGCGGAATGGAAACCCCTGCGCATGGGAAAAATACTACGCAGCTGAAGACTCCTATCTGGCATCTATACGTAACGCAAAGCATTCCTTTTTTTATGATGACTTACCAAAGATCTTAATTAACAATCCTAAAAAATTTTGGCAAGTTATAAATCCCCAAGAGACGCGCATCATTAGCCTGACGAACGGAGCGGGCGAAATAGTCACTGACACCGAGTGCGCCAACGCTTTTAACTCCGCCTTCTTTTCCGTGTTCACCGAAGAAACCGATGTCCCTCCCTCTTTAATACCTTCTAACGCAGTATCTACTATGCCAGCTCTCACATTCTCTGTAGATGGCATCTCATCATTAATTGAAAATATCAAACTCTCATCGTCAGCCGGCGTTGACGGAATTAACTCAAAACTTTTAAAAAATACCAAACGTGTATCTGCTGTGTACATGACCATGTTGTTTTCACAATCACTTTCTACAGGCATCTTACCGGACGACTGGAAGGTGGGAAGGGTCGTTCCGGTCTACAAATCGGGTAACAAGGACTCCCCACTAAATTACCGTCCCATCTCTTTAACAAGCGTCCCCTGCAAAGCCATGGAACACGTCATCTACACTCATATAATTAATTTCCTAGACTCTATAGACTTTTTCCACCCCTCCCAGCACGGTTTTCGTAAGGGCTTCTCTTGCGAAACTCAGCTTGCACTCTTCGTTCATGACTTGCATTTTAATCTTGACCATAACCTTCAAACCGACGCTGTTTTTTTAGATTTTGCCAAAGCATTCGACAAAGTACCGCACCAGCGCCTCCTACTAAAACTTTCCCAATTAAATCTAAACACTGCTATTGTTCAATGGGTCCAGGAATTTCTGTCTAATCGGTCTCAGTTTGTCTTTGTTAACAACCACTCATCTAACCCTCTCCCAGTAACATCAGGCGTCCCACAAGGATCTGTCCTCGGCCCGCTCCTGTTCTTAATATACATAAATGACTTACCATCGCATCTGTCATGCCGCATTCGTATGTTTGCGGATGACTGCGTTATTTATCGTACAATCACTAACAGCTCCGACCAGTCATGCCTGCAGAATGACCTTAACCATGTGCAAGAATGGTGCGACTATTGGCAAATGACCCTTAATCCCAGGAAATGTAAACTTGTATCATTCCATCGTCGCCGTAAGCCCTTTCTTTTTACGTATACAATTGCTAGCGTCACCGTCGAATCTGTAGAATCATTTAAATACCTAGGTGTAACACTGTCGAACGATTTATCTTGGCGCGCGCATACCACCAACGTCATATCAGCCGCAAACAGAGTCCTTGGATTTCTAAAACGTAATCTACGCCATGCCCCGAAGCACGTACGTTTACTTGCGTACAAATCACTTGTTAGATCAAAACTCGAATACGCATCTGCCATCTGGAACCCTCACCAAGCATATATTACTAACGAACTTGAATCTGTTCAAAATCGATCCACTAGGTTCATTCATTCTGCCTACTCATACGATATCAGCGTTTCATCCTTAAAAGCAGAATGCGGCCTAACACCTCTCTCTCTTCGCCGTCGCACTTCCAGCCTCTCCCTCTTTCACAAGTTTTACTACAGCTCGCTCAACCATGCACCTTACATTGTGCCCCCATCACGCATATCTCTGCGCATTGGTCATCCACTTCAAGTAACACTCCCACGTGCCCGCACTACTACTTTTTTAGCCTCCTTTTTTTCTCAAGCAGCTGCAGACTGGAACGGCCTTCCCCACCACGTCGCCGCCATCACATGTCCGTCCGTATTCATGGAGACTGTCGTCAACCACCTTCCGACATGAATGTCTGTTAAAAATGCTTTTATGTGTAACCCACCCCTTATGTAATACCCCTAACGGGGTCTTTAAGGTAATAAAATGAAATGAAAAGTGAGTATGTATCTCCCGTACTCAGTTTTATTTGCTCAGCGAACTTACCATTACACTTTTGCTGCCGACAGCTGTTAGTTTGTGGGTTCACCGTACTATATGTAGGCTTGTTCTCGCAGTAAAAACACATGCTTTTCTATATTATCCACCCCGAACAACTCCGGTTTTAATGAAGTTAATGGGATATACATTTAGCCCCATTTCGATTTGTGCACAACTGCGTATTTAAAGTGTAACAATTTGGTTTAATTTTGAAAATGGTCTCTGGCGGTCCTCGAACAGACGGAGGATAAGAAAAGGAAAGAATTAGGCTTCCTATATTTTAGTTTTAAGTTTCATTTATTTCTGCACGATTCCGGGTGCGACAACGGCATTATGTCCAACATGAACGCGCGAACACCGCCAGGTTGTACGGACAGCTTGCGGACTACGTTCAGTGTATCTTACAAGTTCAAATGGCCACTTGATCATTCGAACTGTGGTCTACTCTTTCAAACGTTTCTGCTTGTCGTCTGCTCTTTCAGGCGACACCGGCCCGTAGACCAAACGTTGGCCGGTAATTGCGATAAGAAGTAAGTGCAGGCCTCAAAAGCCCTTAACGTTTCAAGGTTGGTTGGGGTAAGCAGGCTCGGTGTAAACAAGGGGATGTTGATCATTGTTACCAGTGGCCACCACCGACTTGTTATGCCTGATTCACGTGGTCCGATTCTGCTTGCGATTTTTTTAGTATCGGCGTCGACCATTTCAGCTACGGTTCACGCTTTTGTAGCCCGAGCAACGTCGCGACTGAAAATTGCGAGCGGGATCTCATCATGCGAGTCAGCTTTTGCGCCCAGTCTGCGGCGTCCACGCGGAATGAATCGCCGCATGCCACATTATTCACGCAAAGTTTTGCGGTGTAACGAGCCTCGATAATTTCGCTGAGGCCGCTCAAGTACTCAGACATTACAAGGAAGACGTAGAATTAACAATTCCAACGTGAAAAAAAGCTCGGGGACTCACAGCGACGCCGACAACATCGGATTTCAATGGTTTGTTTATGGGCGACGGCGAGCTTCTTGCCCACGCTCCATCGCGCATGCGCGGCGCCGTTGGCGACCGATTGGGGCGTTCTGGTTTGTTTGGAAACACAAGTTGGTCTGTTACTGATCTGCAGTTACCTGTACAGCGCTTTACAACACTGATGACAACCTCAGAATTCCTAAAAAAATATGTACTTTTTACTCACGTTTTGGTCTAGACATTTCTCTGTGGTATTTGTGAGAAAGTCAGTCTACAAAAGATGCTTTTATATAAAGATGTACAGACTTCCTCACCCCTTGTGTAATGACCGTTACGAAGCTCAATAAATAGTGACGACGATGATGACCTGTCACGTTGCGTCGGCGACAAGCAATGAACTCTAGCACTTTGCTATGTTTTGTATTCAAGGCGAAATTAAATAATAAAGTGTGATCGTAAGGGGGGGGGGGGGGGGGGGGCTGCAGGTATTGGAACGTACAGAGCTTTAAAATTGAGTTCCTCTTAGAGGCTACCTTTATGATATCAGAGGGAGTATCACATCACATGCAGTCCACAGTATATATATAGGGTGTTTTTGTTTTTATTCTTTACAGATTGGGGGGTATAAACGAACCATGGAAGGTACACTTATGCTGTTTGTGCGAGTGAGTTATGCGGCCAGGGGGACACTATGTGGGGGGCTAATCTTTGCGATAAGTCGGCTAATTAATTGAAATTCGTTAATTGACTTTTTAAACACTGAAAATAGTCATATGGTCCCAATTAGAGACTTACTGAGCGTTATTGAAAACCACTCAATCAACTCTTTTTAAAATGACTTGAAGCTCGTGGGAAACTCGGGGCGCGCCAAAGTTACCACTGGTGAAGCAGGCGCAAAGCTGGCAGTGGCATAATGTTATGACAATCTAATCACCCGCGTTTTGCCACTGCTAGCTTTGCGCCTGCTGCAAGAGTGGTAACTTTGGTGCGCCCTCGACTTTCCCACAAGCTTCAAATTGTTCTAAAAAGAGTTGATTTAGTGATTTTCGATGATGCTCTTTAAGTTTCTAATTAGAAGTACACATCTAGTTTCACTAATTATAAAGTTAATTAAAGGATTTGAATTAATTATCCCACTTATCGCAAAGATTAGCCACCCACAAATGCCCCCTTGGCCGTATAACTCACCTGCACAAACCGCTTAAGTGTAACTTTCACGGCTTTATTCTTAAACCAATCTGTAAAGATAGAAAAAAAAAAACACAATGTATGTTATATATTACCGAGCTCATGGTAAAGAATAAAGGTGAGAAGTAGAAGTGAAGTAGCGCGTTGACGCTTTTTTATTGCTCCGAAATGAACAGTGTTCTCGAAAACCCCGTTCCTGGGCCAGTAATTTATCTCCATGTGTCAAGCTCGCGCACCGGCGTTAAAAGGAGCATCAGGTTGTGCTCAGGGGACGCCTTTGGAGACCCCAGACTTCGTCGGAACACGTGATACTAAATGTGCTTCTTGTGTCGTCAGCGTAATTTCGCTGACGTGTGAATTCCTAACCAAAATTGCAGCTCATCAATCATTTCTCGAACACAAGTGTTCGCATATTTTATTATTATTATTATTGGTGTGCTACCCATAAGTGCTTGTCCGTTCCCTCATCGAATGGTGGCAGGGGGATCAATGCCCGAGTGGGCTAGCGCACACTAGAGCCACTCGATATGGCAGCGTAGCTGCCAGAGTAGCGCCACGCTTTTCCCTGTGCCGCCTCTCACCGTGATTGGTCACAGCGGTACCATAGCAACGAGCTGAGCTGGCTCGGTTTCCTTAGCAACCGAGTGACTTCTCGTCACGTGACCTCGCATGCCTCGTAATAGCCGTGATGTCACCGGTAAGATGGCAGCGCCCAGAGCTGGTGGATACGAGTTTGTTCGGTGCGCGGTAGTCGTAATAAGCCGCTGCTTGCCGACGATTTCGGACTTCTTCAGGCTCTCTGAAGCAGGTATAACGTGAAGATTTGAAAGAATGTGACTTTATACCTTTTCTGTGCAAGATCGCTCTGGATATTAGCACCTGTGCGACAGCATCGGTCATGTCGTCGTAGCGGTGCTCGTATTTCTGGATGTGTTCGAGGATCGATAAGACATTTTGCATGCAATGTTCGCATACTCCTAGCCTTGTTTGAACGCTGGAATGTCTGAGAATCAATGCGACTTGTATGCGTCGTATGTTGGGCCTTGGGGAAGTTGTTTCAGCCCCAGGTAACCGCGTAATCACACACTTTTAGCGAGGGACCTCCTACGATCTTTACGTCTTGTACTAATCAACGATCTCACGATACAGCTTTTAGGATAACATTTTCGCGTTTACTAGCTTCCTTTGAATGTTGGAATTTCTGAGAATCGAAACGAAAGGTATACGTCGTGTGTATAGGTCTAGGGGAAGTTGTTTCAGCCCTGGGTCACCGAATAATCACAGCAACTTTAAGCGAGCAAACGCCTGCGACCTTTTACCTTTTGTACTAATCGACGATTTTACGAATTGACAGTTCTGAAGACTTTGATAAACGTCCTTTCGTTGCAATAGCTTGCATTTGATCGCAGTGTTTTTTTGCTCTTTTTTTTTTCAAGTGACAAGCAGGCGTTTGCTCAAATGACGTATATGAAATGACCTGCTCTATAAGAATGCATCAACACACACTATTAATTTGATATGCTCAGAGGTGTGTTCGTCTTTGTAATTAACAAGTTACAGACAATTATTTTTCACGATATTTATTCTCTGTAGCTGGGCCCGTTTTGTACTCATTAATGTCCGTGTGCTATGATGCTATCATCATATGTGTATGGTTCTAAATATCCTCTTTGCAATGCCTACAAAAGCCAAAATCACATCAGCCTACCGCAGCTCACGCATTTGACGCAAAAACTGCACCACTCGGACGTATGCGCTCGTCAACAATCAATTCGTCGATGAATATTTGAATTCGCGTTCGTGGCCAATGAGTGCACATGAGTGCACTTGCGAATGACAAGTTCTATGGTGGGCTTAAAAAGCACGGTGGAAGCTTGCGGTCATCCCACCGGTGCCCTAGCATGTGACGACCGCGTGATTCCACTGTTCTCTTTTGAGTTGAGGATTAAAGCTAAGGAAGAAGTTAAAGAATCATTTCATGGCCCCTTTAACACGGGTATACGTGCTACACCAGATGAAAATATTGACATTTTGCATGCCGGTAAACTTCCGGACGACCACTTGGCCTGTCGGCAAGAACACCTCATATCCGACGTCCGTCTCTTTTGATGGCGTTAACAATCCTCTGTAGACCACCGTGCTGTACTTCTTGGTTTAACCCCGTCGACTGTTCATCGCCCCGAAACGAGGGTGATACCGTCGTCGACGTCGGTCCCCGCCAGTCGGTGAGATAATCTCATCTTGAATGAATGATTGGGTCTTGAAGAAGTATGGTGCTAAGCATACATTCTCTTACTATGGGGCAGTCGAGCAGCAGTCATGTCCCAAGGCGATCGTCCTGTCGTGAGTGGCGTAATCGGATTTTGTTCCATTGGAATGAAGTCCGAATGTGCAAGGACGGTACGTTCGCCCCACGAAGCCGCCGCCATCCCGGGGGGCGCGGAAAATCACTCGCCTTGTCCGTGCACGCTGCAAATCGTCTCATTTCACAGAAGAAACAGACACTGCTCCTCCAGAGGCCCATGCCGTACTGCCATGCGAAGCGCCTTTTAGGTCTTTTACCACTTTTCAATTAACGAATGGAGATATCAACTAGATAAAGGTTGCCGCCCGGCGTCGCTAGCAGTACGGTTACCATAGAAACCTGCAGGCCCAAAATGGAGATCACTATAGGCGCTTCTGACGTCGTGTATCTAGATAATTTTGCGTCTTGTCGCTACTCTGGCAGCTACGCTGCCATATAGAGTGGCTCTAGCGCACACCAGCTCGGAGCACGTGGAGCGAAAGCTCGCGCTGCAGAACCCAGGGATCCCGAATTCAACACCCCCCTTCCCCCCCCCCCCCCCCCCCCCCCCCCGTACCCGTTTCGATATGAATGAGCATCGTACCGGTGCGCGGTCGTGTATCGCTACTGCGGGGTGCACGTTGAAGACCCCAGGCTAGCGGTTGTACTGCACTGGCTAAATTTCTCATCTATGTTCAGCGAGTGACTCGTCGCAACTTTAAGTGGCTGACCAACTACTTGCTGTATAAATATCCACACAACCCCAATTATTTCGAATGATGGCCCCACCTTGACGATGTGAGTGTTTGATTTGTGCCGTATGTGCTTTGTTAAAAGAGTCAATTTATAGTTTCTTATACGACAAGTTTGTATTTGTGAACGTACGGTCACTGTGCGCACCCACCTGACTCATTCAAACGCTGCATGACTTAATTGCGCACCAAGAAAACTTCGTTAGATTGCTTTGCATGAAGTAAAAGTCATTTAGATTCATGATAAGCGAAATTATGAGTTATGGTTCCCTGGGTACATCTTACTTCCTAGAAATTTCGGCATGCCCTAATACAGTGGTTCTCAGCCATTGATTCGCGGACCTCTTGGGGATCGGCGGAGATGGTGGAGGACCGCGTTCGTGGTGAGGGGAAGGAAAAATATAGGTTAATTATTATGATGATTTAACAAATGGATATATAACTAAGGGCTTGTGTGAAGTAGACTTTTTTTATTAATATATACTCGAGAAAACTCACCCGAAAATTGGAACGTTTCTTCTCACTCAGAGAAAAGACAACTTTTATTTCGGGGCTTGACTGATGAGGCTGGGCGCCGCGGACCCCTAGAATGCCTTCGCGTACTTCCTCTTGAGAACCACTGCCCCAAGAAATCCTTGAGTGTCTACTTTCCCACAGAGCACTTTGGAGAGAACTAATCATTGCAGTCTATCGAGGGAGACGACGAGGCTGACAGCAGGGCCGGATTAAGGTACGGGCTAGGAGGGCTGCAGCCCAGGCTGCCAGGGGGCCCCGTGTTGGCCCCCGGAAATTCGTAAAAATGCTAGTCGGTCCGAATTCAGAATGGCTAAAGGAGGAGGAAAACTAAGGGAAGCCTCTGGGCACTAGCTTTCTAACATTCCCCCCCCCCCCTCATTTTTTTTTTATTGAACGTTTAAACGTAAAAACAGGGATGCCATAAAGTTTCCTTCTTTAGACGAGCTGGCGTTTGTGAACTCGTTGTAAAAACTGCGCTAAAGCAACAAAATGTAAGCGTTGTCTCCCACCTTCCGACAAGGAGGGTGGGAGAGTGATCCCGTGGAAGTCTCTTCCAATTGAAACGAGAGGGAAGGACGGCCACGGAGGGGTCAGGACTTACCGGTGTATGGCGTTTTGGCGTAGAACGTTTCGGTGCGGACTTTTCGGTGCGCGGACATTTCGGTTCACGGTCAATCAGAATCACGACTTTTAGTTTTTTCTAAATGTAGTAAGTACTATTTTAGCTAGAAAGTTATTTTTTCGCACTTTATAATTTTTTAGACTCGATCATATATTTACGCCACTTACTGATATACGACATAAGTGACTTTGTTAGGCGCAGTACCATCCTGCGTGATGGTTGGGGAGGTTGGAGGATATATGGTTCGTTTGCCGGTGTCTCTTTTCCAACGTACGCACTAGACGCATCACGTCGTGTTTACGCGTTGGTTTGATATAGGAGTTCTCGGCGTCTTCTGAAAGGGTATGGGATTTGTTATTGATAATCCGTGTACGAAAGGCCCTGAAAGCGAGAAGCTTGAGAATGTTTAAAATTCCCAGAGCAAAAGATTAGAAACTTCGTGGAACTTTGAGACGTCCTTCTTCCTGCGTCCATCTTCTTCCACGAAGTTTCCCATCTTTTACCACACTCTCGGGTTATTTTCAACATGATGAACATCCTCCAGCTCGCCTGCACACTCACCGTTTTTTAGTAAAGCTTGAGAAGTTTTTCTGTACGATAGCTCAGAACAATTTGTAATGTCTTCAAATGTGCGTCCACCACGAAATCGTATATCATAAATTGTTTAGCACACCTGACACCTGACACCTGACAGTAAAAATTAAAGTTCTTCCTATCCGACACGCGTCGCACGTTTTTTTTAATATAAATCAAGCCATAAATCACATTGATAACGTTTGTTACCAAGCATGGTGCTAACACTCTGAATATAAGCTATTTAAAGAGTTAAAAAAATGAAAGCTGTTTACAATCCCCTGTAACGCCGAATTAGAGCGCAGCTCTTGAGGAGGAGGAGGGAAAGGTACGGAAAGGAGGCTATGCCCCTCCTCTTTTCCTGCTCGCCTCCCATTTAATTGGAAATTTTCCGCTAAATATAGCGGGGGACTTTTTCTGCAAGATTTTGCGGGGAAATTGTTTCTGCTAGATTTAGCGGGGAAATTTTTCCGCTAGATATAGCGGGGAAATTTTTTCCGCTAGATTTAGCGGGAACATTTTTTTCCGCTAGATTTAGCGGGGAAATCTTTTCCCTAAATTTAGCAGGAAAATTTACCCATATTGCGACGGCGGCGGCGACGGCGACGCCGACGCCGCTCAAGCCGGAAACGGGCGCCTAAGAGCTGAGCTCTAAAAGTAAAAAAAAAACAACAACAAAGCAACGTTCTTTTGGACAGTTTAGGCCACATCTCTTTTTTTTTTTTGAGAATGCCACTCAGAAGTGAATTCAGTAGCGATACATTAAGCTGCAGGCTCTCGATATGAAGCTGTTCGATGCGAAGCCGCAGCACAAATATTTTGGGCAAAAGGTTGCGGATCGGCCTACCACAACCCAGAGGCAACAACGACCACAACTGATGGCTCAGTTGAACAGACAATAAAAAAGGAAACAGCCGTGCTTACAAAGAAAGGCATTGACATTAGGGCGGTTGCAAGCGGTGGGGCTACTGACGACCCCACCCCCTCTTCAACATAACAACTATGTTCTTTCTTGATCGTCGTGGTTGTTCCAAACCCCAAACCACTTCGTTTCCAGGGGACTGGGAAGGCCTTCACAATCACAACAATAATTGTGACATCCTTTGCAAACTCGCGAGAGAAACCTCTTGCGCTCGTCACGCACGCTGTCGTCGAGATGGTCGTTTCCGGTCCGTCAAGCACAGGAAACAAGATATCTGACCCACTACGAGAGGGGAACGTCCACTGTCCGCATAGATCAGGGGTGGCCAGGCTGACCCGGCATAAGAGCCGCAAACAAAGCCACTAAACCTTCAAGAGCCGCTCTGGAAGAGGAAAGACAGAAAAAAAAGGGAAGCGGGGGCGGAAGGGGGGGGGGGGGGGTCGAACTTTGTTCATAGCTATAAATAAATCCTGAACGACTTTATGTAGATCTATCCAAGTCAAAAGCAGTTCAACTTGTCGTATTGTAGCGGCAGCACTGGACTACCAAACCGCAACCTGCAGATGGCCCAAAAGTTTTTTTGTTTATTGTTCTGAACGTGGTAAGGAACTTACCTCGGTCACTGTGAACTTTCAACAGGTGGTTGCACCTCTGTAGTGAACTGCAGCGGGATACCTTGAGAAATTGATTTTGCGGGCCGTTTAAAGTGCATTAGAAGCGTTACTTTACATGCTGTATAGGTAATAAAGTAGTAGTGCTGCATACATAGCTTGCATGTGACGTCATTCTCGGCCATGTCAGTATTTTATGCGCCGCGGTCGTTCAAATCGCCGTGTTCGCTGCGGCCCGTAAAAGTTGTGGTTCGAAGAAACCAGCGACTAGAAATGACAGTCAGTGCCCAACAATGGCGACACTTGCAAGCTATGTATATTCAACGTCGCCTAAAAAAGGCCAAAGCGGAGAACACATTAAACACGTGTCTGAACGCTGGAGAAGCATTGAGTGTTGGGGTCAGATAGCCCACCCCCGAAAGGTCGATTGCCACAATGGGGGAGCAGGGGAGGGGGAATATATTTTAAACTTTTGCTGGGAAAAACACACAGACAGTGGTGTTCTACGTTACAAAACAGCCGACTGTCCTAGCGACACCTCAGAGGTTTTCTAGAGAAGGGACCTCGTGTTACCTGCTTTTTGTAGACTCGCCGTCTTGCCAGTGAAACTTTGATTGGCTTATACGACTACTTTTGGCCCATACCTGGTGTGATGACACGATTTAAAACGCCAATGTGCTAACATTTTTCAACAAAACAAGAGCAAGCACATTATTGTTGCCCTGCCGCACAAGTCAGTAGGCTCAATAAGAATAGAGAAAAAGAATATCTCTTCATACGACAGTTTTTGCTTTCCTGACCATTTTTATAGCAGCATTAAAAGAGAATACTTCGCTATTAGAAGTATTGCTTGACGGCTATAAGTTCGAGCTCAAAGCTTTATTTTTTGCCAATCGTCCTGCCGAGAGAGGAAGTTCGAGGGAATTCGTGCAGTCGACCTGCGTCCTTGAGCAAAGAGTTCCCGCTTGTAGCCTTGCAGCAGTATTGTCGTTCCGGTTGATTTGTGAGAAAGGACTAAATCAGAAGCAACTATTTAGACACAGCTACACTCAATCCAAATAAATAACAAAATATTGCAAAATGTGTCAACACATTGTATGAGCAGAGCGTCCTTCTTAGCGAAAATGAATCGACTATATGAAACTATTACTTATATTACTATTACAGTGCCGGAGGCATGGAAACGCGGCTCGCAGCCACGGTGCGCTTGCGGGCCGCATCTCAGAGTCGCGGGCCTCATGCGGTCCGCTGGCCGCGTGAGCCACTAAATGACCTGCGCTAGTATCGGCACTCCGTTCCCCAACATTGTTATGGGCGCCGCCATTTTGGCTCGTATGCAGAGCAGACGCAACTGCCGATCGTCATGATTCAAAAGTGCGTCTTCCTCAGCATTGGATTCGGTGTTAGGAAGGTCATCTAATATAGCGTTTCTCTGTCGCGAACCGTTTAAACATTTCTGGAGGGCGAAAAAGCGTTTCCTGCAAAATCCGATGAAGCTTAAGATAACTGGCAACCATGATTTGAAGCCACAAGAAGGCAACTGGCAAACAGGACTCTGCGAGGGACCATCAGAAAACGAAAGGAGGAGAAGAAAGCCCCCCTACAGAAAGATTCAAGAGAATGGAGGGAGTACCAGAGCAGGAAAATAGAGGTGACAGCTTTGATTCAAAGCAAGGTAGATAAGAGATTTTTGCAAGAACTGAGAGAGGCAGGACGTGAGGCCCCACTGAAGTTCTGGCGACATGTACAGGGCCAAACAGGTCGACCCAGGGAGGATGCTGTAATCAAAGACGATGCAACGGGAAAGGAACTGGACCCTGGAGAGACCAACCGGTACATTGAGAGGTGGATAGGGGACATGTTCACAGGGGACAGCCGACAAATGGACAGTGAGGAGGGGGAGACGGAGGACGAACTGCAGGAGCAACCGAGCAGAGAGGAAATCACGGAGAGGGAGTTAAATAGAGCAGTCAAGAGGATAGGAGGAACCACAGCCACTGGAATGGACGAAATCCCAATGAGGCTGCTGAAGGAGCTGGGGCCAGAGACGAGAGCACTGCTGCGCGAGATCCTCAACCAGATCCTGAAGGAGGGATGGGTGCCGGAGGAGTGGCGAACCTCAAGACTCAGACTCATCTACAAGGGAAAAGGGCAAAAGTCAACGCTCGGAAACTACCGCCCCATAGCCATTACATCGGTACTCTACCGCGTGTTCACACAAATAATACGAGACCGACTGCAGACATGGGCAGAGGCAGAAGGAGTCCTGGGGGAGCTGCAGAATGGGTTCCGGTGGGGGAGACGCCTTGAGGACAATTTATTCGTGCTGACGCAGGCCATCGAGATTGCCCAGAAGGAGAACCGCCCCCTTTACCTCTGTTTTCTCGATATCAGCAAGGCTTACGACACGGTCGAACATCGAAAACTGTGGACGCAGCTGGCAGAGCGGGGACTCTGCAGAGAGTGGATAGACCTCTTGCGAGAAGTGTACAGAGGGACGACGGTGGTGGCACAGTGGCAGCAGGAGACAACACATCCAGTGACCTGCTCCAAGGGCTTGAGACAGGGCTGCCCGCTGTCGCCGCTATTGTTTATGCTGTACATAGCAGGAATCGAAAAGCGGTTGCAGGAGAGTGGGGAGGGTTTCTCACTGGAATATTCGGAAGGCGGGGAAAGGAAGGGAGGAAAACTCCCGGGACTCATCTACGCCGACGATATGGTGCTGATGGCGGACTCGCTGCAGGGCCTGCAGGGGCTCATGAACGAGTGTGGTGCAATGGGAGAGGCCCTGGGGTTTAGCTTCAGTCCGCACAAATCTGGGCTGATGGCCTTTGGGGCAGCAGAGGAAAACGGGACCGCCAACCTGTCCATTCAAGCCAATCCTGTACCTTGGGTGGACCACTACAAATATCTGGGTGTAAACCTACAGAAGGGACACCACTACCTCCTAGAGCACGAGACGAAGGTCAAGGCGAAGAGCAGGAAGAACAAGGGCATAGCAACGGCCAGGGCCCTCAGGGGATATAACCGATACGAGGTAACCCGAGCAGTCTGGAAGATGGTGGCGGTGCCGGGGCTCACTTTTGGCAACTCAGTGTTGTGCCTGTCATCAGGTACCAGGCAATACCTCGAGGTCCGTCAGAGGGAGGTGGGAAGGTCGGCACTGGGATCAAGCCGAACAGCACCGAACGAAGCCGTCCAAGGAGACATGGGCTGGTCCGGTTTTGAGGCCAGGGAGGCCCGAGCCAAGCTGGACTTCGAGCGACGCCTCAGCCGGATGAGCGAAGAGCGCTGGGCCAGACAGGTTTTCAAGTATGTACATCTTCGGTCCGTCCCAACCCGGTGGGTGCGACGGACGCGCCAGCTGGAACAGCGATACGAGGTCAACGGCCCACTCCTCTACCCAGCCGCGGAGCAGCCGGAACTGCAGCAGAGCATCCGCACGAGGGTGATCGAGAGCGAGACGCGGCGATGGGCGGAAGCGGCACGTCTGAAGCCAGCGCTGGCCCTGTATGCCAGAGAGAAACAGGAGGTGAAGCGAATACCTTTCATGGACAACAGCAAGGGCAGTGCACTGCTTTCGGACGCCCGAGGCGGCATGCTGCGGACCCGCGTGTTCCGCGCGAAGTACATGGACATGGAAGTGAAGTGCGTCATGTGCGCGCAGGGAGCAGACGAGACGGCGGAACACGTCATACTGGAATGCACGGGTATAAAGCCGGACGTGACGTACGAACCAGACATGGCGGTGGCGCTGGGTTTCCGGGGCGTTGACGAACAGTACGACGCCGATAGCTCGCAGCCAGTGGAGGTGACAAAGAGGAGACTGGAGTGTTGGTGGAGGAGAGCAAAAGAACACAACTACGTTTTTGGCTAGTGTAGCTACTAGCCAGGCTAGATCCAGCGCTGCTGAGATCCCCCGATACAAAGGGGTTAGCCCCAAATCCAATCCAATCCAATCCAATCCAAATCCATATGGCGAAGTGTCGTTACTCTGAAGCGTAGGCCGCGTGTTTGGGACCCCTGATCTTAGTGTTGATCGCGTTCAATAGCCCGGCTTCCCAGGTAGGAGAGCACTATAGAATTGCCTCATGCGGGATTTTGTCTGCTCGGTTCAGTGTTGCGACGTGGCAGCGGCCACTGTACAGCGTGTCCCCACCCCAAAAAGTAGTACTTTATTATTCCCCGGGAGAGTAATACCCGTGCGACACGGGCAACTCGAATGCCATTTACAACGAATGACATTTGTGTAATCGACGAATCGGCTCGGCGATCTGCCGCGCGTCGAATGCGCTACGCCCGGAGTGTCGCGCGCTGATTGGCCGTCCGCTCAAATGTCGTTGTTGTAAATGGCATTCGAGTTGCCCATGTGGCACGGGTAGAAGCTACGCACCATCAAACGCCCGTTCCCCGCTCAAACGCAGCGTGAGTGGTCAGAACCAAGTGCTCAAGTGTCAGAACTAACCATTACCTCGTTCAAAGGTTGTAAGTGATTTCTTGAAAAATTTCCATTTCGAAAATGAGGTCCGCTTTCGCGCATTTTCGGTAACTGGTGCCCGTTCTGCTCCATGTATTCAGAACTCCGTCGGCCGCCTTTTTCCCATTCAAAAATTCATGAAATCACTCATAACTTCTGAGTAAGGTAAAAGTTAGTTCTGCAACTTCAGCATCTGGTGCGGACCTCTAGCGTTACATTTGGAGAGAAAATAAGCGGTTGGCACAAAAAAAGAAGAAAAAAAAAAGGAATTTACTTTTGAAACTAACAGATGCAAAGACACGTCAAAAAGGAAAAGGAATACGCAACGGATGCAGACAAAACGGCAAAAACAAACAGACATAAACACACAAAAACGAACACATGTAATAGACGCAGGCACGCAGGCACGCTCACACACACACACACACGCACACGCGCTCGCACACGCACTCGCACACGCACACAGACGCCAAACGTTCGTCCATTTGCACAAGGCGAAACGATCGAAGCACTTAATTGAAGCAATTGGGCTTCACAAATCCTTTGAACCTGGGAAACTACTCGGTAAAAGTGGTATTCAATAAAAACGTTCGGCGCATTTGACGCAAAGAGGAATACCGGGTTTTCAGAGGTATATTTCTTGAGATATATCAACGAATGGTGACAGAATGATATTTCCCTGCGAAGCACTGCCGGCGTGCAAAACTTTGCAATAAACACTCGTGGAAACGGTTTTTCAGATGTCTTTCGGTGTCCTCGAAGGATTCAGCGAAGTCTGCACTAAGGCTTGACAGAGTGCAACGAACCTCGTAGCTTGGTAGGCTTCCGTAAATCAACATCAACAATCAAACAGCAAACTTGAGTTCGAACAGTGCGATTTCTTTTGACGAGACGTTCGATCCTTTGAGGACGGCGAACAATGTTATTTAGGTGTCTTGCAGCTCTGTTCAGAACCCCGCTGAAGCAGAACTTTTCTCCCGCACAATCTCTTGTATGCCGATTAAGATGGTCAGCGAGGCGGCACCGCGTGTACGCAGCTTATGTTACAATTGTAATCCATTGCCACCATTCTTATCCCTCAAGACGGCCCTCAGTTTGCTGAACAAGTGTGGTAAACTCTGAGGTCTGGCAGGTGAGGCTAAACTTAGCACAAAACCACCTGGTATCCAGCAGTGGTCTTTTATGAAATCAAAAGCGATATGTCTTTAAACGGGTCCCATTAGCAAACCAAATGACAAATAAGAAGTAGCCTTTGGTTCGCGCCATCCTTTAGATATAACAGTCAGGAATAACTTTGGAGTCATCGTAACGAAGCTGTGGCCCCCACAGCACAGTCGTTCTCGAAGAAGGGGACACATCAGCTGCAGTGTCATCAGAGACGCCACCTGGAGCACGCACTGTCTCGTCAACGTAGAGGTGACGCAAGATTGGCGATCGCTGCAGCTTCTTTACGACCCGAACACCCCCGAAGTCGTCGTCGTAGTGCCGGTCTCGCTCTATGGACTCTAGGGTTCGTGGGTCCACAACGGCGAGCGGAGGTAGTACGCTTCCCGTGCGAGGCGGGCATCATCCGTCTGCGCCCCACCGATGCCTCAGGTTTCAGGAGACACCGACAAGGCCCAAGGGCAAGGCTAGGCCAAGCAGTGCGACGGCCGTCGACAGTGTCCGTAGCATCACCGTGACGAGTCCCGCCGGCCCCGTGGAGACAGCGGAATCGGCCCCGCAGTGCATCCTGCTGCTGGGGATGTCGAGTACAGCCAGCTTGGAGAACTCGTCCGGAGAGCCGCACCGAGTCTCCCGGGGCTGGTTCACCACGATGTTGCCGCCCTGGCCCTTCAGGAGCAGCCGGAGCCAGGACAGGTCGCAGTCGCAGTGGAACGGGTTGTCTGCACGATTCCGGAATAGAAAGGTGAACGAATGGTTCATTTTAGTGCCCGTCAAACAGCCAAGAAGCCTGCAGGATAGTACACTTTGCCTCACACAGAGTACTTAAGGCTGGTTCACACGATCTAGTGACTTTAATTCACGCATTTGCGTCCGTTGAGTTTAGAGCGACCAAAAACGACAGCAATGAACGGAAACCCGAGACAGCGGTAACTCATGAATGCTTCACAAAGTTACCTCTTTCATTGTTTGCCACTTTACATATGCGCAACAGTTATGCCGGTGACTTTTCCTTTGCTGTCGTTTCGATCGCTCTGAACATAACTGTTTGAACCAGGCTTTATGCGATACAACACTATTGTTGCTAAAGGCGTAGTCAAAGAGTAAATGCAACATGGGGCACGAGTGGGTAAAACAGCCATTCAAATAAATATCATCCTGTGAAAATATGAGATTGTTTGTCGCAACCGTGTCGTTGGACACCTGAAACAAATATCTGCACAAAGAGTGCCCAGACACCTGAAGGTGTTCCCGGGTACGACTCGTCCTCATCCACGGTGTAAGATATCCCACAGTGTAAGATAATATTGTACTCTTGAAATGAGGACAACGCGCTCCTCGCGACCGTGCCGATAAAGTTCGCTTTTCACTCTCTCTCTTTCTCTCTCTCACTATGGATTCAAGCGGCGCCGGCAGATGACTCAAGACCCGTGGGCACGGTGTAAGACGCAGGAGGCAGGCAGCAGTGCACAAGAAGGCTCGTGCCGCCTCATGCTCCAGAGCTCCAGCGAGGTTGTCCCACGTCAGAAAGACTACGGTGTACCGCGATGTCATGGCAACGACATAATTTTTTTCGCTCTCACACAGTTTCGCCGTTTTCGCCGCCGGCGACACTATGGTTGCGGAATGACGCAGCCTTTCGGATGCCCGTCGAACAAACGCTATCTGATTCTCGCGCTGCGCCACTGATCTCAATGACAATTGCTGGATCGCGTTTGCCCGCTCTACGAATGCGGTCACTGGCGGCCATCTTTTTGGTAGAGTTATATTGCCTCTAGCCAAGGTACAGCTCCTGCAGCCACTGTAATCCATCCATGGCAGACAGCGTTTCGGCAGGTGTGGTGGCAGGTTGCCGTCAAAATAGGGTGGATGATATTTCATGCCTGACTGAAATTGTTTGACGAAACATGTTTTTGAAACCCTGCGTGAACGGTAGCGCGATCTTTGAGGACCCGGTGAAATTTTCACGAAATCGCAGCACCGGGGGAAAAGCAGCACAGCTCGCATCGAAAGTCGCATCAAAATTAGCATCAAAAGCAGACGCCGTTACGGAGTCTGCTTTCGATGCGAGCTGCGCTGCTTTCCACCGGTGCTGCGCTTTCGTAGAACTTTCTCCGGGTCCTCAAAAATGAGGCTACCGTTCACGCCGGGTTTCAAGAATTTACGTCGTCGAACAACTTGAATCAAGCACGAATTATCTCCCACGGTACAGTGTACTAGATCCACGGCTATTTTATGGCACCCGGCCGCCATTGCGCTGTCCGCCATATTACTATGATGGCTAGAGATGATATAACTCTACCTAAAGATGGCCGCCAGTGACCGCATTTCGGTCCATAGGCGGAGTTGGTCAAACGCGATCCAGCAAATAGACATAGAGATCAGTGCGCTGCGCATTCAGCCTCGCCGTGCCCTCACATAAAGAGTGTATCTTACACCATGTCCTCATCGACGAGAGAGCACACTGATACACTGGTGACATCTATCAGGTCGTTTTATAATCACTAATGGTTTGTCTTTAACTTTAGTCGGCCTCTAGCACGTGCTCGTTGCTTTCGCCGGGGTTTGGTTGCACGTGCGACGAAGTGTCATTAAAGGCTGTAAGCTCTCGCTTGAGCCGGAGCAGCTACTGACTCTTAACAAGGTTTTGCAATATTTTTTTTTCTCTTCTCTCTCAATATTTGTATGAAAAAAAAAAAAAAAAAAACTACGCACGAATTACGTGAAATAGTTGCTTAACATAACATTGTCAGAATTATTTGAAGCGCACGATAAAAGAACATTCAGGGAAAGAAATAAAAAAAAAATATAAATGTAACTTTAATATTGTCACGAATGAAGGTGACGAAAAGCCGAACAGTGAACCGAAAATAAAGATTTAATGGGTGAACTTGTGCCAACTAAAAATACATAACGAAAGAGCGTCGAGGCAGCAGAAAAGCGGACGGCGGTTCGGCGGCACTACAGGGCGCTAGCGAGACTGGGACTGACTCGACAAGGTCGCGGGCAGTTGCTTATCTACCGTGCGTCACTATCTCGAAAGTTCGTCAAGGAAGGTTCGAGCGTCGCGCGCTCGGGGCGAGGATGAACTGGCACTTTCGAGAATAACAAAGCAGAGGGAAAGTTACGTCTGCTGCGAGAATGACCGGGAATCTTCTAGAAGATTGTGACCAAGCATTGCCTTCTCGGCTCTGCGGGCGGCATTATCCCCCCTCTAAAAGTGCATCGCCCCGATGCAAAACGAAAGGAAAACGGAAATGGCTAAAACAATTACGGCGAAACAAAACAAACATGCAGTTTCACAATCCTAACGCGCGTAGAACGGCTTGAGTCGAACTACGTGGACGACTTCGGGTCGTGCCTGGCGGCGTCCTGATGGGCGAGTTCCGTCGGGAGCACCTCGTAGTTCAAGCAACCGGCGGACTCTTCCTATACACTCCGTGCGGGAACTATAGGGGGCGCTTTGAAAAACGCGCGCAGCGCCGCTAGCGGAGGAGCTGGCGTTCGATTGTGAGGCGCGTTCAGCAGCCTGCGGCGCCTTTTCGCATGCCAAGCTGTGGCGGCGCAAACGCGCACGGAAGAAACTTTTGCTTTTTGAGCCGATACGTTGAGAGTGACGTTGCATGAGTGCTGGGACAGAAGGGAATTTAGCTGTTTTCCACTTCTTATATATTGACTTTGAGTCGTTAGGGATAATTTCTCTAGTTGCGGCCGAAAAAGGACTTGGAGCTATTTTCCGAAAAACAAGACGGCCGCCACCATAATTGCTCTGAGTGGGAAATTTATTTCGCTCGTCGCTGTACACCTAAGACTGCTGGAACGATGATATTTGGAGGCGAATGAGATGCTCACTAAGTTTGTGCACGAAGAATGGCAAGTTTCTTTAAGACAGCAGGTGTGAAAGTTATGTTTCTAACGAATAAAAAAATAAAGCTGTACGTGATATCCAATATTGAACCCAAAATGTTGTGTTATAGCGGGCTGTGCAAAGTGCATATTTGGGCACACAGGTGCTTGGACTAGACAATAACATGAGACAGCACTTATTATACAAAAAAAAAAAAAAGTGGCATAGGGAAAATAGGTGAAAAGTTGGTTTGGGCGGCGTAACTCAATGGGAACCGGTTTTGACCATGAAAAGGCTGTCAAGAGGATACCACTGGTCGGGGGAGGTGGAGACTTTAGAGGTAGGAAGGGACTAGTGGACTGTACTCCCAATTGAAACAACGTTACGAAAGGCGGTTCCAAAGCCGAGAAAACAAAGTTGTCGGCCAACACACGGTTTGGCCGCCAAGGGCTTTTGCGGTCAGCTGTTGTGTAATAACCTGTTGTGCGAGGTGATCATTTTCGGTGCACAGGTATTTTGACATGACCGTCACTTGGCACAACACTTATTATAACAGAAAGAGTTGGCATAGCGAAACCAGGTGGAAATTAGTTTGGGCGGCGTAACTAAATGGGAACTGGCTTTGACCGTCAAAGGCTGTCAGATAATACCACTCATCGTGGGAGGTGCACACTTTACAGGTAGGGAGGGACCAGTGGACGGTACTTCCAGTTCGAACCACTTTGCGATAGGTGGCTCTAAAGCCGAGAAAAAAAATTGTTGTCTACAGAACTCGGGGTGTCAGCGTTTCCACATCCAAAAGGAGGCTGATGAAGAAAGAAAGCACACCACATAAACTTCTATATTCAAACGTCGATTCTCCAGTGATTCCGAGTTTCATTGTTGTTTTCTTTAGATTCATATTTGTCACTTTTTTTTTTCTTTTTTACCGTTCGAATCTTTCTTCGTGAAGTACAGATTGCGTGCCATACTTGTCTGGAAATATCATCGACACGTACGATGTGGACAAAACTTCTTTGGAGGGCATTCCTCCAACGAAATTGGCACTACATACCCGCGAGTGTGGGATATCATTTCCGTTCGTTCCATCGGCGCTGACGCATGTAGGCGTTACTGGTACGAAAACAAACGCAGAGCGCAAAGCGGCAGTGTAGAATATGTGAGCCGTGCCGACACAGTGGCAGATATGATCGGGAGACCAAATTTCTCGCGTCGTACGGCACGGCTCCATCGTTGTCGCTGTCCCACAAAACATCGGCGAGGTGAAAAACTGTGAAACTTTGTCTCCACGAGATACGACGCATAACTATTGAAGCACTAAATGACGCAGCACAGGCAGCACTTCATGCTGTGAACCCAGCGCAACCGCACCACTCCGACTTCAATGTATACCAACGTACGCGGCGTGGTTTCGGTTTCGTTTTCTCTGGGGTTCTCACTGCCTACCTTCGGTACCGGCCGCGCGGCGGCGCGCCAGTCGCGTCGCACAGAGTGTATACCTCCCATTGGGACTCCAATTGCAAACGGCAGCACCAAATCTCCCCTAACGGGCGTTGGGTTTCTCCAAAAGTAATAAAAAATAGACAAAACAATACGCGCGCCGTCGTCATGGCAACCGCTTGGTTATGAGAGAGGGTGTGAGAAGTAGTGATGGACCGAATCTGCCGAACTTCAGATTCGGCAAAGTTCGGCAAATGCCGAACTTTTGCAGGAAAGTTCGGCAAAGAATCGGCGAAAATTCGGCAAATGTCTGTGCACGCGCGAGAACGCGACGGAGCCGACGGAGGGTTGGATTGCAAATGGACGCCGTGCAGTCGCGCGGTTACCATCGTGCAGTGCAGTACAACCAGCGGTTACGGCGCGGTGTGGGGTAGGCAACACGGTAACTGTGCGTTTCTGAGCGAGTGTGGTTATCTTCAATATTTTCTGCGTCAAGAATAGAAGATCGACCAGTAATTTTCGCAGTCCACTGCGCAAGCGACAAATGATGCGGTGCATTCTGAAACATGGAGACATTGGCCGACAATTATTCTAAAGCACTCCTCGCAATTATAACAATTATGTTTTCGGCTCAGGAGTAGTGTGTTCCAAAACAAAATAATATTGCGTTTTCAGTTAGCGTTATTTCGCGATTTTCATCTATCTGCATATAACTAAACACAGAACTATAATGCTCGACGTTGCACATCTGACATTCACTCTCCCTATCTTTCGAAAGGTTCGTGTGGGTCCTAACACCAGAAACAGGCATTTTGAAGGTTAAAACGAGACGTTGCGAATATGGGACGCACACTTTCATGCAAAACTGAGGACAAGTGACTCAAATCGAAGAACATGCATATTTACAATATTATTATTCTCTCTTCTGGTGAAGGCTCAGCAACAGTTGCATTCGTTTTCGCGTACAAAACGGTGACTCCAAGAGAAAGCAAGAACGCAGCGTTATTGCCTTCATTTTAGCGATGTACACACACATGCAGGCTTGCGCTGATGATGCCTCAAAACCGAAACTCTCATAGCGTGATTCGTGACTGCGCCACGCTCGCTTCAACCCAACCTCGTTGCCACGCCACTTCTGCAAGAAGTCACTAAAGTTGCCAGTAAACACTCAAAAATGACACCGATACAATTATCTTGTAGAATATCACCTTATTTAGTAAACATCTTGCATCTAAGTTAAGAAAGAAAAGAAACCTAAAACCTTTTTTTTTGCAAAAAAAAAAAAAAAAAAAAAAAAAAAAACGAAATATCAACGAGTCTGGTAACAATGTATTTTTGCCGAATCTTTGCCGAATTTTTAGAAAAGTTCGGCAAAAGTTCGGCTTTGCCGTATCCCAAGATTCGGCACCGAACTTTCGATTCGGCAAAAGTTCGGCCCATCACTAGTGAGAAGTGTGGTCCCTCCTCTCCCTCTCTCTCACCCTCGGCGACAAAAGGATGCAAGTTCGTTTGAAGTTCGGAGCAGCCTCCGAACTCCGAACGAATTTGCATCGCTGATATTGAGAGAAGAGGGAACTGCTCCCATTGCCGCCGTCTCGTTCTTCTACAATACAATGTGTTTACCTTTTTTTTTGCGAATGTCCGACGCTCCGAAACGATTGCACTTGACTTTGCGTCGCTCGATTGATATCAGCTTGGCAACAGTGCATGTTCAGTGACAGCCAGTTCTCATAAAATGGTCACTCAATGAATTCAAATGTCACTCAATGAATGCAAAGTACGCCCAGCCGCTGCTGTTTAGCGGCTTAAGATGGGCGCACATCGCCAGTCTGAGCACAAGTCCAAACTTCTTTTGCAAGTTCTCTTTTTATTAGGCACGCTCTTTATACAGAGGAAAAAAAAAAAAACGTTCACTGCACGGCACAACAAAGTAACAAAATCTACACGAAACTACTATTCAAGTATTCACAGACCTGAAATAACACATTTAACTTTGCGGTAGTTAGCGACAGTGATTCGATCGCCACGGTCTCTCGCAGGTTCCTTCTGCAGCGAGCTGCTCCACGCACGAGCTGCGGTGCTCTAACACCGATACCGCCCACACCGCTCATTTTAAGATACATGCGCTGTCCCTTGTGACCTTCTACAATAACTCTACCACAAAGAAACATGCACCAGCAAGTTTTCGGCAATCCGAAACTGTATAACCAAAAGTATAGCAGCCCGTCTTTACCTTTCGTCACTCGACCGGGAACCCAAAGAACTTGGTAGAGATGTTGCCACTGGAATTAGAGCACCACTGAGTCGAGCAATAGACAAGGTTTAGTTTCCTCCGTGTTTTGGTAGAAGAAATAGACCGATAACCAGTAGGTCGACGCCACTGCCCGCTGCCGCAAACGAAAACCACCACCGCACCGTTGGCACAGGCGCCGTCGAGCAGCCGACGCATCCGCGAGCGCGGCAGCCGACGCGCAACTGTTCTCAACGGTCAAAATACAAAAAAAAAAAACAACAACCGGCCAATGAGAGCAAAGTATGAGGGCGAAACTTTAGCTAACCAAAATATTTGTTTCATCTTACCAGGATAATTTTTGAAATCTGTAAGCAGCAACAATAATATGTATCTCATCCTATTAAATAAACTTTCCGGCGTAAACCGGAAAAACTTAATAGAATACCATTCTGATGTTAGCCTGAGACTGAGGCAGGAAAAGAGGAAGTTTCAAAGTAGAAGAAAAAGGAACAGTCGAGGATACGTCTCTAACACAGCTAAAGACAAGTTTATTCGGTCACCCTCTTATATACACTCCACAATCTTCACCACAGAACCTTCGCGACCTCCAAAGCCAAAAGATAACAAAAGAACTCATCTCTTTCCACCACAATAATCAAACGACCTTGACAATCCTACAAAGCCCCCCCCCCCCCCCACCCCCCTCACCAACACCGACAACACCGACAGCAGTCTCAGGCTAACATCAGAATGGTTAATTTCCACCAGCTCGCCTGCGCACTCACTACAATATCATTAATAGAATACCAACGGATAAGAGATGGCGCTGAAATAGCTAAACGGAAGTCGCTCGAAGTGTCCGCCGGTTGGTTCAAGTCAAGGAGGATAGAAGGGTAGGAGAGGGCATGACGTCGGCCGCGTAGCCTTTACAAGCCATGCTCCCTTGACGCCTCGCCTTTTTCATTTTCCTCCTTACTCTCCTCGCTTACCATGCCAACGTGACCACATCACGTGACCGTAGCTAGCCTTCGTCTTGCCATGGGGTACTAGAATACACCACACTCTAGCCTTCGATCTGATAAAACCTACCGGACGGAGCGCGCGCAAGCCTGCAAGGAGTCCTGCTACCATCAACCATCCATCTCACGCGTGACATGTCACGCGCACCAATCGGCAGACAGATCTGCAGTCACGCTGGGCACAAAATCGTTTAAACTTTTTATGACTAGGCTTCACCAATATTGCAACGTGCCCCCTCCTAGTACTTCTAACCTCCTTGGTTCAAGTCCCCAAGGCGGCGGATGACCTTGTAGGGTCCGAAGTAGCGTTTTAACAGTTTCTCGCTGAGGCCGCGGCGGCGAATGGTCGTCCACACCCATACCCTGTCTCCGGGCTGGAACTCCACGTCGCGGCGGCGAAGGTTGTACCGGCCAGCGTCCACACGTTGCTGGTCCTTTATTCGAAGACGGGCTAGCTGGGGTACTTCTTCTGCTCGTTGGGTGACCAGCTGGGCGTCGTCAGTGCCGTCGTTCGTCGGGTCGTGGGGCAGCATGGCGTCGAGCATCGTCGTCACCTTTCTGCCGTGCACCAGCTGAAAGGGTGTAATGCCGGTAGTTTCTTGAATCGCCGTGTTGTACCCAAACGTGACGTAGGGCAACACTTCATCCCACGTCTTGTGTTCCACGTCCACGTACATCGAAATCATGTCGGCGATGGTCTTGTTTAGTCGCTCCGTCAGCCCGTTTGTCTGCGGGTGGTATGCCGTGGTCCGGCGGTGGTCGGTGTGGCTCAGGCGGAGTGTCTCTTGTGTCAGTTGCGCCATGAACGAGGATCCTCGGTCCGTAATCAGGACTTGGGGAGCGCCGTGTCGGAGGACGATAGACTCCACGAAGACCTTGGCTACTTCCACGGCGGTCCCCGACGGGAGTGCTTTTGTCTCGGCGTACCTGGTGAGATAATCAGTTGCCACGGTTATCCACCGGTTTCCCTGCGTCGACGGTGGGAAAGGTCCGAGAAGATGCATTCCAACCTGCTGGAATGGTGCAGTCGGGGGCGCGATCGGTTGCAGGAGACCTGCCGGCTTCGTCGGTGGTTTCTTGCGTCGTTGGCATTCGTGGCACGAACGGACGTAGAGGTGGACAGTCTTCGGGAGCTTGGGCCAGTAGTATTTTTCTCGGATCCGCGCAAGAGTCCTACTGTAGCCAAGGTGACCAGATGTTGGGTCGTCGTGGCAGGCTTGGAAGATCTCTTCTCGAAGACTAGCAGGAATGACCAGGAGCCACGTCGAGTTGTTGTCCCCGAAGTTCTCTTTATAGAGGAGACCTCTCCGGACGGCGAATCTTGGCAGGTCACGCGAGAAGGCTTGGGGAATCGTACCCCCTCGTCCCTCCAAGTGGTCGATCAGTGCACGCAACTCAGGATCGTCCCGCTGGAGCGCTGCCATGCCGTGAATGCTCACCGCGCCAAGAAAGTGGTAGTCGTCGTCCTCGTCTTTGGGACATCCGGTAGCTGACTGGACAGGGGCTCTGGACAGGCAGTCGGCGTCACTGTGTTTTCGGCCTGACTTGTAGACCACGGTCACGTCGTACTCTTGCAGTCGTAGGCTCCACCGAGCGAGGCGTCCCGAAGGGTCCTTCAGGCTCGCTAACCAACACAGCGAATGGTGGTCGGTGACCACCCGAAAAGGAGTCCCGTACAAGTATGGGCGGAATTTCGTGATGGCCCAGACGACGGCCAGACATTCCTTCTCGGTCGTCGAGTAATTGCGTTCCGCGTTTGACAGCGTCCGGCTAGCGTATGCGATCACGCGCTCCGCACCGTCTTGTCGTTGGACCAGTACCGCTCCGAGTCCTGTATTACTGGCGTCCGTGTGGACCTCCGTTTCGGCTGATTGGTCGAAGTGGCCGAGAATCGGTGGTGACTGGAGCCGTCGCTTTAGTTCGTCGAATGCCTGTTGTTGTTCTCCACCCCATTCGAAGTTCACGGCGTCTTTCGTAAGGCGCGTTAGCGGCGCAGAAAGCTTGGCGAAATCCTGAACGAATCGCCGGTAGTATGCGCAAAGTCCAAGGAATCTTCGGACGGCCTTTTTGTCGGTATGCGGTGGAAAGGCCGCTACGGCGCGAGTTTTCTCAGGGTCAGGAATTACACCTTCGTTGCTCACAACGTGGCCCAGGAACTTCAGTTCGCCGTAGGCAAACCGGCACTTCGTTGGCTTGAGGGTGAGTCCTGCGGTCCTGATTGCCTCAAAAACGGCACGAAGGCGTCGCAAATGCTCGTCGAAGTTGGCCCAGAATACCACGACGTCGTCGAGGTAAACGAGACAACTTTGCCACTTCAAGCCGGAAAGAACGGTGTCCATTACGCGCTGGAACGTCGCCGGTGCTGTGCATAGTCCGAACGGCATAACTTTAAATTCGTGCAGCCCGTCCGGCGTGACGAAGGCAGTCTTTTCACGATCTCCTCGTCCACCTCGATCTGCCAGTACCCACTCTTCAAGTCCATCGACGAAAAGTATCGGGGGTGGCGCAGCCGGTCTAGCGTGTCGTCGATGCGGGGGAGCGGATACACGTCTTTCTTGGTGACCGCGTTGAGCCGCCGGTAGTCAACGCAGAATCGAAGCGTTCCGTCTTTCTTCTTCACAAGCACGACTGGAGAGGCCCACGGGCTGCTCGAAGGCTGAATGATGTCGTCGTTGAGCATCTCCTGTACTTGTTCATGAATGGCCTCTCGTTCCTTTGGGGAGACCCGGTACGGCGGCCGATGCACAGGGAGAGCGTCGTCGTTGGTAATGATGCGGTGTTTCGCAACTGTGGTCTGGCGCACCCTCGAAGTCGTCGCAAAGCAGTCGCCGAACTCGGCGAGGAGGTCTCCGAGCTGTCGTCGTTCCTTGGCGCTGAGCTTGGGGTTGACGTCGAGCTGTGGTGGCACTGTACTGGACGGCTGACATGGCGAGGGCTCGTCGGAGATCGCGGCGATTTCGGCGTCGGCCAGAAGTTCCTCAACGTGTCCTATAGTGGCCCCTTTCGTGAGATGCTGCGCCTCCGGTCGAAAGTTCGTCACGAGGACAACACAACGTCCATCCTGCAGCTCTGCTACGCCCCTTGCGACGCCTATTCCTCTTCCGAGAAGCAGTTGGACGTTGGTTTCCAGAAGGACTTTTCCGCTGGCAACTGCTTCGGTAACGACGGGCAGAAGAACACTCGACCGTGGCGGCAGGTTCACGTGGTCTGCAATGATTCGGACGGCGGCTGGCGACGGTTTGCATCCCTCCGGAGGTAGCACGGACTTTCGCAGCGTCAACCTGTTTGCACCAAGGTCGATAACAACACCGTACTCACAGAGGAAGTCCATGCCAAGGATGACGTCTCTCGAACAGTCTTTGAGGACGACGAATTTGACGGGGCAAGACTCTCCGTGGATGTCCACGCGCGCAGTACACCTTCCCACTAGTGTGATGAGATGTCCGCCGGCGGTTCGTATTTTCGGGCCATCCCACGGTGTCATCACCTTCCGAAGGCGGCGAGAGAGCTTTCCACTTAAAACGGAATAGTCTGCTCCGGTGTCGACGAGTGCCTTCGCGTCGTGGCCGTCCATGGTAACATCGAGGTTATTCGACACCGTCACAGAAGCGTCGTTCTGATGCGTCTTGTCGCTAGTGTGGGAGCCCTCCGACGTTTGTGGAGGATATTGGCGTCGTTCGTCCTCGGCAATACCACCTCCCGGTATTGCCGCACTTAGTTTTCCCGGCGGGGCAGGGGGGACAGGCTTTCTCGGCGGGACCTACGATGAGGCGATGTAGGGCGTTGCGGGGACGGCGATCGGAAACCGCGGCGGGGAGACGGTCCTGGTGATGGCGAACGGCGGAGGTATTCGTCGATGTCCCTAGGTCGCTCTCCGTAGCGCGGTCGCGGGTCGTCGGGGTGGAAGCCGCGTAGCCCCAGCTGCCGGTACGGGCAACGGCGGTAGACATGGTCGGCTTCCCCGCAATGGTAGCAGAGCGGGCGTCGGTCGGCGGTTCGCCACACGTCGGTTTTCCTGGGTACTGTTTTTCCCGGGCGCACGTACTGCCGTTCTTCGCGATGTTGGGAGTACTGTGGCGCTGGAGGTTCACGTCGTGGTGGCACCGTAGCTTGGCGGGGAGCTTGCGGTGGTCGTCTGGCCATGGCGGCGTAGGTCGGCCTCGGTTCCTCAGGGGCTTGCACGTTGACGGGAGTTTCAGGCTGCAAGGCCCGCTGTACCTCGTCGCGCAAGATCTCGGCGACCCTCAGCGACGCCGGAGGCTCAGCAGCGGGGAGCAGCTTTCGGAGCTCCTCTCGGACTACGTCCCGGATAACGTCGCGGATGTCCCGGGTGCGGGCGCCGATGTCGTCATTAAGCAGCGTGGAGCCAACGACGCCGGGATGTCGTTGGTAGTAGGAGGCGCGTGCTTGGAGGGCGCGCTCCATGTTCGTTGCTTCCGTGACAAACGCTTCGACGGTGGTCGGCGGGTAGCGGACGAGGCCCCCAAAGATGTCGTTTCTCACCCCGCGCATGAGGACACGCAGCTTCTTGTCATCGGTGGCTTGTGGGTCGGCACGCGCGCTCAGTCGCAGGACGTCTTGAACGAAGCTGGTTACGCTTTCGTTGGGGCCTTGCGTCCTCGTCCGAAGGAGGTCCTCGGCTCTCTCCCTTCGGTGCTGACTGGCGAACGTCCCTCGGAGCTCTCTTTTCAGCTGGTCCCATGACGTAATCGAGGTTTCACGATTCTCGAACCAGTGTCGCGCCGTTCCCTCGAGGGAAAAATAGACGTTTTGCAGACGCTGTTCCGGAGTCCATTGGTTGTGCAGCGCCACCCGTTCGTATTGCTGCAACCAATCTGCGACGTCTTCGTAGATCTCGCCGTGGAAGGACGTCGGTGTACGAGGGGCGACGGGCAGGTAGACGACGGGGGCGGCGGTTGGGGTCTGCGACGACTGGGGGTCCATGGCCGGCTTCGTCGACTGGTTGGTCTTCTTCGGCAGTAGACCGAATTCCGGGAGCAACCCTTGAATACGGCGGCTGGCACGATGCTCCGAGTCTTCAACGGAAGGTCGTCGGGAAATGGGGCTTGCTGATCGAGTTCTTGTAGGGGTACGCTGCACGGGTTTTGTACCCCGCACCTCCACCAGAAATGTCACGAATGAAGGTGACGAAAAGCCGAACAGTGAACCGAAAATAAAGATTTAATGGGTGAACTTGTGCCAACTAAAAATAAATAACGAAAGAGCGTCGAGGCAGCAGAAAAGCGGACGGCGGTTCGGCGGCACTACAGAGCGCTAGCGAGACTGGGACTGACTCGACAAGGTCGCGGGCAGTTGCTTATCTACCGTGCGTCACTATCTCGAAAGTTCGGCAAGGAAGGTTCGAGCGTCGCGCGCTCGGGGTGAGGATGAACTGACACTTTCGAGAATAACAAAGCAGAGGGAAAGTTACGTCTGCTGCGAGAATGACCGGGAATCTTCTAGAAGATTGTGACCAAGCGTTGCCTTCTCGGCTCTGCGGCGGCAATATTCATACGACAGAGTGTGTGAACGGGCCTTCGAGCCCGTTCACATACTTGCGACTTCTTAGGACCTGCCCTCAACCTCTTCAAATCCTTTCATTCCTTCAAAACGTTTTTTGTGTTTTTTTAACGGAAAGGGATAGAGGCCAAATGTCTTGAACTGAAGTTATCGGGTCCAACCTGGCGCTGGGGGTGGTATAGATCGGGATGGGGTTTATATAAAAGACAGAAGAAGCGAGAGAAACGAAATAGAAAAGGTGAAAGGGAACTTAAACATACACATGGCTAGGTGTGGCCCTTATGTATTGTAGTAATGGATCTAAAGTTTCCTTGCGGTGTTGTTGTTGGGAATGGGGCCTAGTCCACTCTTCAGATATTGTGGGTCCGTGGTTAGATGGTATGTGGACTAGGCTGAGTTGTCTGGTGAGTGTGTGTTTTCTTCACTCCCAGGCGATATGGATGCAAGTTGTCGGCTCAGCGCACGAAGAGGAGAGAGGGCTGGGTGTGTTGGCTTGTCGAACCGCGCTCACCTTACGGGTGTGATGGCCGTCTGGGTCTGCAGCCTCCTGAGACACTCACTTTCCTATCTTGAATACTCGGGTAGTAGTGGACAAGAACCAAGGGACAGCAAACCGATCAGACGGCACTTCCTAGCTCTCCTGCCCTGCTCCTTGCTTTCGAGGGGATTTGGGTGGATTGCTCGTGTTGATGTCCCAAGGGGGTCGACAAAGGCTTGTGAGAGTTCATGAGCATTTATCAAATTCCTCGCGGCTTGGTCAGCCTCCTCGTTCCCCGGTATACCTGTGTGGCAAGGTATCTATGATAAATTTATTTCCCCTCCTTTGGAAGACTATTTCTTGGCATGTTTTTTTAATGCGCCTCAGCGAAGGTGTTTTTTGTTTTTTTACGTTTAAGTTTATGCATTCTCTCTTGGCCTCCTTTAAGTTTGTAGAGTGATGCGGGTTCTTGCCGTCAAGATCTTGCGTTGCTTGGGTTATTCATTTTAGTGCTTCCGAATTAGCTAAAACCTCTGCTGTCTTAGGGCTCGGGGTTAGAGATGCCCTCAGACATCGTCTGTGACCCTCTCGGAGTTCGTGGAATGCCACGACAGTCTTTCGTTTAGAGTTGCGCCCTTCGTCCTGGTAGATTATTATGTACTGGCATTGGCTTAAGAGGGTTTCTACCTCACTAAGGTGTTTGTTAGCAACATTTCGTCTGTGTTGGGCTCCTTTGACTTCCCGTCCCAGGGGGATAGCTGGGGTTTGTTAACTAGGGTGCCTTTCCTCGGGGAGTTGGAGAGTGAGCTGCTTGGGACCTGAAATGTGTGTTAGCCTATTTGGGATAAAATAAGCCATTTAAGCAGTGTGCCTTCCAAGAGGCTACGTTGACTAATTAACGCCTCGGCTGCTATTTCTTTGATTGAGTTTACCTGTGCGACTTGTTCTAGCTTGTTGATGGGCGTGATCGTAACGAGCCCTGCAATCATTTTCATTGCCCTCAATGCCGCTCTATTTAGTATTTCTAGGTGTTTTTTTTTTTTCAAGGGGGGGGGGGGGTACATACAACGCTTTAAAAACAAGCACAAACCTGATAAAAGTTTTGATCAACGCCTCCTTTGTCCCTCAGGTTTTCCCTGTGGTACGCTTGATGATGCGCTAACCATGTTTCCAGTGCGCCTTACTTTTTTTTAGTATTTCTCTAGCTTTGCCGTCTTTTTCGAAAGTGAGTTGCATAATCATGATGTTGTCCTCTGCTTTAAGTAGGGGTCCGTGTAATGTTAATCCGAATTTTGTGTCGCTGTCTTTGTTCCGCCTTCTGTGGTTTGAGATGATCATGTAATTTGTTTCATCGACCGATAGTTTAAACCCCGCTTCCTGGATGAATGTTAGTGTAATGTCGAGCGCTTTTTGCACGGTGGCCTGCTGGGCCTCCAACGGCATTTTGGTAGCCCAGAAAGTCACGTCGTCTACGTAGATTGTAAATCCTAGGTCTTGTACCTCTTGGAGACGGAACGAGGGTTCGGAGAGGGACATATGTTGAAGATAGTTGGGGACAATACAGCTCCTTGTGGGACCCTTGTAGAAATGGGTGTGAGTGCGCCCTTGGTATTTCTATACTATGACTCGAAGGCTTCGTAGGGCGAGGAATAAATGAATAGAATACAGAAGCCGGACACCCAGGTCTATGCGTTCCCCGGCCTTTATGACTCTGTGGTGTGGGACGGTGTCGAAAGCGTTCTTTACGTCAGCCAGGACCACGCTGCGTGTCTGGAATTCGGGTGGCTTCACGAGATGATGGTTAATGAAGGTCAGGCCGTCTTGGGTAGATGAGTTTGGTCGGAATACCGTCTGCACGGGATGTAGTTCGTTCCGTGTCTCGAGGATCCATGTAAGGATCCTCGAGGAAATACACTGGCGCCACCTACCGGTCCCGTATATTTTCTATTTCCTTTGCGTATCATTATTTTTTTTTTTGACTTAGAAAAAAAAACAAAAAACAAAAAAAAAAAAACTTGCCGATGTCATAAACGATCATTTCTCATAGGTTAAGTACGCACATTGGACGTTGCAAATACCGCAAAACCTTCGCTCTTGTAAAATGTAGTTCCAGGGTCACCGCATAGATGGCGTCACCCTGTCAGCGTGTTAAGTGGGTTTTCTCGTCGTAAGGGAGTTTAAAACGTTTTAAGGCTCTGGGTCGTAATGAGTCGCAAGTGTGTGAACGGTACTTAAGTCTCTTCTTAGAGGGATGGATACGAACCTTTCTTTAGACACGCCCTAAACAGTGTTTTCGGTTAAACGAGTGGCGGACATAGGGGGGTCGATATGTGCGCAGTAATTTCCCGCGTGAGCCTCAACCCACGGTAAAGATATTGCGGCGTTCATGACCGAGTGGGCAGCGCACGCGGCTCACGACGCTAATGGACATGGGCTTCAACCCCGCTAGTCAAGTTAATAGACAGTTTTAGTGGATCGTACGCTAAAGCCTTGCGTACGCAATAAAATTGCGGGTCGGGAGTTCGCGTGCGCAAAACGCAATAGAAGAGCTAGCGTATTGCGTACGTACGCAACGCTGGGGATTTTGCGTGGCGGGCTAGCGGGCTCTGCGGGACGTTCTCGAGAGATCTCGGACCCAACGAGAGCGCCAGTTTCAAGATGGCGGTTACCTCGAGTGGCGCAGCAAAGGCGACGTGGTGTTTTCGAAGATCTGTGTTACGCGAAATTGCGTGGTGTTTAGCTCGGCAATTCTTTCCGGGACCTACGGCGGTCGAATCAAATCGCCGTGCAGCTGAAGGAGTGCACAGTGAAAATGTTCGCCGCTTGGAATGTGCGTCAACGCTGCGATCTGCTCAACGCTAAGCCTATTCGCACAGTTCATCACCGACGGACGAGCGACTCTAAAAGAAATCGCCGAAGTTCTCGCTATGTACTGGACATCAGTAGGTCATGAATTTCATTCCACGATAGCATTGATAAAAGGTGCCGTTTCAAAGGGAAGATTGACGGAAGCTCCGTGATCGAATTTGGCTACGCACTCTTAAAGGGGTCATGAAACGATTTTCCTACTTCTTCCTCCTTAGCTTTAATCCTCAACTCAAATGCGAATTGTGAAATCACGTGGTCGTGACATTCCTTTGGCACCGATGCGATGACTCATAGCTTCCACCGTGCTTTTTATGCACACCATAGAACTTGTCATTCCCCAGTGATGATAAGTTCCGTCTGGGCACTCATTGGCCACGAACGCGAATCCAAATATTCGTCGACGGATTGATTGTTGACGAGCGCATACGTCCGAGTGACGCAGTTCTCGTGTCCAATGCGTGAGCTGGATTCTGCTGACGTCAGTTTGGCGCCGGTGACGCGCTTTTGGAACCGCGGATGTATCATAGTGAAAAGGCGGAGAGCTTTTGAAGGTAAGAAGGTACAAAATAGTCCGCTATATTTTCAAATGTTCGTACCGAAAAGCTGGCTTTTGACTTTCTAGCCTCTTCCTTTTGGCCAACTAAACGATATGCGATTTGTAAAGTCCCAATTTAAAATCATTCATCCCAACCCAAAATTCGTTTCATGGCCACTTTAAGCCTGGTTCAGACAGTTGCGTTTGACTGCGTTGCGGCAGCGAGAAACCAGGACATCCCTGCTACTTATATCGCGTGCTAAGATGATTCTTTGAATTGGATTGCACGCTTCACACAAAGCACAGATGTGCCGGTGACTCGCTTTCGGTTCTCGACGCAACGCAGTCAAACAAACGCACTCAAACGCAAGCGTCTGAACCGGCCTTTACTCGTAGCCTCTGTACCCCGCAGAAAAGCGCGCTTGACGAGGCCGCTGCGGCTTAGTTTAATTTGAAATAAAATCATTGGACACGTTTTCATTTTCAATATTTCTTTCCAGGAGCATGGTTGCGCTATAAGCACGCGGAATTCTGCAGCTCTAGCAAATCTAACCAAGATCATGCGCGGTGTTCACTCGAAAACGTAACGCACAGCTAAATTCGGTCCGAGCAGGTCATTTTTAGCGTACGCTATACTATTGCGTATTGCGTACGTAAGAGCCAGCAACGCTATACTAAAACTGTTTATTATTTCACTAGTCCGTGCGTTTTTGAAAAGTTTCAGAGCGTTCTCGTCACCTATTGTATGTTCTGGATTGAAACCTTCGTGAACATAATGCCTGCATAAAAACAGCCGTAGTGCGCTGCACCGAGGTTGGTCTCACGCTAGCGCTCAAACCTGCTGTCCCGACGCCAGCAATGCACGCGACCCCACCTGTTGTATTTTTGTTTCAAGCACAAGTTCAGCGCGCTAAATAACTTTAGTTTTCTTAGTTCTCCGCAGTTTCTTCACTATCTTTTTGCGACAGCATAAAAGGGAACAAATATGAGGTGGGCGATCATTCGGGATGTATGCAGGAGCAGAGCACGTGCCTCGCGTGCGGAATAGCGGACGGTAAATCACGAAGCTAACACTGTATACGCTTACATGCGCCGAAACAGAAAAAAAAAGTCGAGGACGACCGAGGTAAACAAATATTGATTGATCGCTGCGTTTCACGAACACTCGGTATTCTCTCACGGTCTTGTGTTGTTTTCGCACTTTTTTTTTTCGCGCTGACATAGAATGAGAAATGGAAAGAAGAGAAGATTGAGAGCGATCGCGGAGGTGTGTTTTCTTTTTGTGCTCCGGCGGTCGATGCAAAAATGCCGGAACCCTTTTTCTGCACTCTATATATCGGTCTGTCTTGGTTTTCGCTCGAGTTCCTCTCCTCGAATTGATTTTCTTTTTATTGAGATATTTTCTGACGGAATATATTAGATGGAGCTATGAAGTAGAAGGTGCAAAATGGGGCCTTCCTTTTTTATGTTCTAAGATACCGAGATGACATCAGAGTGCTTTCATGTGATATACACTGGTCGATACGGTTAGTGCGAATTCGAAATGGGCATTTTTAACAATTTAAATTTCATGGGATAGTTACGAGCAATGGCGTCACTAAGGGGCGAGGGGGGGGGGGGGGGGGGGCGGACTGTCCCGGGCGCAGCGCTCAGGGGGGAGCGGCTGGGCAGTGAAAGAAGGGGGGGGGGGGGGTGCTGTCACGACGGATGCCGCTGACCCCACTGACGCTATGGTGTCGAGCCCTATTTCTTCCACCGAAAGCTCTGTAGAAAAGTTTTATGTAATTGTTTAAGCAATACTATGGCCCGTTAACACCCAAGTTGGGGTGGGGTAAAGGTTTTAACAAACACAAAATTAATAGCGAAGAAACAAGACTACACACAGTGTTGAAAAAAAAAAGCAGGTTAAACGAGTTAAATAAGAACTATACCGGCATTCAAACAAAAAGGGGGCAAATCAAGTAAAACACATACAAACATTAATGCAAAAGGGTCGCAAATAGAGTAAAGTATACAAGGTTGTCGAAAGAAATCCATAAAAGTCACCATATTCAGGAGAACCAACAAAGGCAAACATAAAATAAATATCTACTGTTCCCTGTGCTTTGCTCGGTCTGCCGTAACGTCTTTCTGGCTGACAGATTATCAGAAAGTCTATGACAATGCTGCCAATTTGTGTCTTCTTGTAGACCACGCAATGACTTTCTTAGGCGAACTTCCGGCGCGAAGCGATTCAAATATTGCTGCACTTCGGTCGTATTCCCTGTTTATTTTTGAGAAATGTCGCGAACTGTTTATCCTGCGATGGTTCGCTGTCAAATCACGTGGCCACAGGAGCACAATACGGCCGGTTAGCTTCACTGCATTGTTGAGAGACTAAATCTGGAAAAAGTCCGGATTTATTTCAATGACCCTGTACGGACATTCAATTAAAAATCACCATATATATAATAGTTATGCATATGCATATGATGTAGCCCCCATAATACATAGGTGTTATGGTGGCTACACCAAATAACTTAATAAAATGGAGCATCCTTCCAGACACGATTTGTTACGTATGTAATCTTGAAGATAACTTAACTGCTCGTAGTTTCTTCGTCTGACTGGAACAAAACAAGCTCCTTGTTCTGTTCCAGCAATTGTCAGGTCTCCGCCAAGCCTCCCTCTTGGGACAACTTTTATTTCTTATCTTAATTAATAATGTTGAAAAGTGTGTTGGCCTTGACATGCGTTTTTATGCCTACGATTGCATCTTGTTTAGCGAAGTTAAAACGTTAATGATGAACGATTAATTAACAGCGCTCTGGAAAGGCTGTCTGAGTGGTGCACGACATGGCAATTGCCCTTCAATGTTCGAAAATTGTGCGCAAATGACATTATCCAGGAAGCTTTCGCCGCTCAGTTTTTCCTGTCATATTAATAACAACCCTTTGCAAAGTTTCTCCGCGTACAAAACACACTGGAAGACACAAGAAGACAGCGTGAACCAAAACATCGACTGAATGCACTAGGAAGCCTTGAAGACGTTCAACTTCCGGGACAAGCATCGAACTACCGGAGCTTCCTCAGTTCTTTTGCAACGTGCATTCCGCACCATCAAGATTGCCAGTCTTAGCAGCCTGTAATTGTAAGCTCGTTCTGAGCATGCGCTCTTAACATCGCCCTCAAACATGGCGTCCAGTGAATACCCCCTATAGAAGAGATCACAGGTTCACGCTTATAACTGTGTCGCGTACTGTACTTCAGGCGTGAAGTCCCGCGTACATTTGCCGAGGTGAACTATCGCCCTACTTTTTCTGCGCGCGGAGGCGGTGCATTCCGCCCATGACTCTTCGCATTGTCATCAGCTGCGTCAGCCGGAGTCGCACCGACAACATCCGGCAAGAGCGGTTTGTCTATTGAGCACGGACGTTCGAGGGTATCTTCTCGGATACAGACACATGAACGCTGGAAGCAAGAATGTGACAGACAAATACACGGAATCACCTGGACGGGCAAACTTAACAAGTGGAAAAGCTGAATGTAGCCGAAGATTTCCCGCCGTTAGAAATAAGACCACAGTCTTTGCGTCCATCGATGACGAAGTTACTGGCCGCCTAGGAACTGACCGCTTCAGCGATAAGTGTGCGTTTGTGCGCACCAGCTGTGGCCACTGAACGTGTGCAGGAACGCCCCCACCCCCTTCCCGTTGCATGACATAAAACAAATGAACATCAGCACTGTTGTGTTAAATGCCACCGCTTTTGACGTAACGTCTGAGGTGCGCGTTCATTGACATCAACTCTCTTGCCGTATCGTACTGACATCAGGATCATAAAACGGACCGACTTGAGTTGGCAACGTTGCTTTACTGTTGGAGCCACCAAATCACAAATAAACACACAAAGAAACACTCTAAAGGCAGCGATTGGTAGATTCTGCCTTTAGACCTCGGCAGTTACACACATAATAAAAAAACGTTATCTGATTAGTCTTAATAAAATAATTGGGCACACTAAACAGTCTCCTGCATTTTTGTAAGATGATTGCTTACAACTTACAGTAAATTTCGCTCCCGCAGAGCGCTCCGTTTTGTTGTTTTTTGTTTAGTATGGTGCAAGTTGTTTGGGATACCCTGTAGACATTACCGGTTTCTAGAACTAACCACTGTGCAAAAAGACGCCTCTCTATGTCTAAATGCACCACACATTAGAAAAAAAAAAAAGAAAACTACGAATTGTTGCACGTTTAGTTTCCTCCCAATCGTAGAGTTAGCAGTCCGGACCACAGGCGAAAGTTTCAGAACTTATCGGTGCCCATTTCAAAAGTTACAATAAACGATTGCGTAGCGATTTTCAAC
Organism: Ixodes scapularis; assembly: GCF_016920785.2. Lineage (NCBI taxonomy): Eukaryota > Metazoa > Arthropoda > Arachnida > Ixodida > Ixodidae > Ixodes > Ixodes scapularis. The sequence goes on from NW_024609846.1 coordinate 45,808,335, forward strand.
GACGAAATGGCCACCAGCAGACCCTGTGAATACACGGAGAGGAATGACAAAAATCTTTTACAAATCGCTCACAACTTTTGAAATAGATGAGGGTTTTGAAACCTTGGAGTCTGGTTCGGACCGCTACCGCCATATTTGGGTGGTTGTATACCTACCGTGCACGTCTAGAATCGACAGGGTGTCCAGCACGGGCCGGAAGACGCTGTAGTGAAGCGTCGAGATCTCGTTGGAGTGCAGGTACAGCCACTCCAGTGAGTGCAGCCGGTCGAAGGCCCCCGGATCGATGGACTGCACCCTGCGAAGTCAGTGTGCAGGCTATTGTTGAGCACGTCGAGTAGCCTCGAAGACACGGACACGAGAAGAAAACGTGGTGTGAAATAATTCGGCCCTGCCACTCCGCAGTCAGTGGCGCAGTCCCGCTGCTCGCATGTATATCAAACAAAAGACACGGTGTTCCCCGCACACATGATGACAGAATTCTCCGAGGACGCGCCTCAGGCATTTTCGAAGCGCGTTTCCTTCCTGCATATGTGTGCTTCAAACATTTCTGCATGCATCTGTTGTATGACCAATGCCCTTATGTGACCAATGTTTGCTTCGAACATGTCTGCAGCTAGTTGTTGTATGGCCAACGTGAGAGGACTGTGACACGAGGAATTGATACACGCCCCGAACTGTGTTTGTAAACTGTCTTCTGTATTATCCTATATATTAGCAGCGTAACGCCGGCTTTACGTTTCAAATTCTGGCCAGTAAAAACTAGCGACAAAGACCAAATGAACAAACAAACGTCTGCAGTGAAGACAAAGGCATGTGCACGACCACGTGGCCTTAGAAAGTGCCTCTCATGCACGAGTAGTTGTACAAACAAAATCATACTGCTCAGTTAGGCTCACGCGCCTATGCCTTTGTCTTCACTACAGACATTTGTGAGATGGCGCTTGTTTATGACATCCCGCTCAGCCAACACGCTTGTCCTGTACATAGCTTGCAAGTGCCGCCATAGCTGGGTACTGACGGTAATTTCTTTTTCACAGGTTTTCTTCAATCTACGACTTCTGCGTTGTGAAACCAGCGAGGCGACCCGAACGTTTGCAGCGCATAAAATACTTCCATGGCCGTGAATGACGTTACATGCAAGCTATGCTTCCACTGACGTCACGCCAGCGGCCATTGTGAAGGACCTTGTACGGCATAGATTTCACACCACCGAATTTGTCTCAGCAGGAACAAGAAATGATGATCGTTGGTACGGTGCGATGACGTCATGGGCAAGCCATGGATACACCAACCGACACCAATTCAACTCTGCTACGTCACGCCGCGGTAGTGGCGCTTCGGGCGCACTTCCGGTCTTGGGGGTGTGGGCGGGAGTTGCCATGTGGAACAAGCATTCCTCTGTTGTCTAAGAAATACAGACTAAAACTTGCCTTTTCTTTGAAACGATGTGATTGGGGCTCTACGAATAGAGCCGGGAAAGGTGTGAAGATAATTTTTTGATGTGTTTTTTGCTTGCTCGGTTCGTTCGAAAACGTGGATAGGTGCCGTGAAAACGGAAAACCAGACACCATCGGACCCCGATTGCCTATGCGGGCAGTACTTTGGGTTGAATTTACGAATACTTGTGCACGTCAGATCTTCCAACATAAACACGGGAAAACCGTCAAGTTGTCCGGACCGCCCGCGGACCACGTTCAGTGCGTCTTCACAGTCGAACGGCCATTTGATCTTTCAGACTCGTTTGCTCCTTCAAACTCGTCTTCTTGTTCAAGGGGTCGCCACCTTGTTCAAATTGTCGTCTGCTCGTTCAAACGAAAGCGGCCCGTAGATCAAACGCTGACCCGGTAGTTGCGATAAAAGGTAAGTGCAGACCTCAAAAGACTTATTTTAAAGGTTGTTTAAAAAATATTGGGTTGTATATGTATGTTTATACAGACTAGAACTTAGTCTGCCCCAACGGGCGACGAGTCACCCGGCTGTAGATGAGCAATTTAGCTAGTGCAGTACAACCGCTAGCTTGGGGTCTTTAACGTGCACCACGCAGTAGTGTTACACGACCGCACGCCGTTACGATGCTCATCCAGATCGAAACCGGCAGGGCTGGAGATGGAACCAAGGATCCTGTGTTCTGCAGCGCGAGCTTTCGCTCCACGTGCAATCCCCCTTAAAGGTTGTTTAAGCTAAGTATGCTCGCTGTAAACAGCACATACAAGGAGATGTTGAACAGTGCTTGTAACCATGCAGTGGCAATCACCAATTTGTTTTTGCCTGATTCACATGGTCCGATTCTGCTTGCGATTTTCAATATCGACGTCGAACATCGCAGCTACCGTCCACGCTTTTCCAGTCCGAGCTACGTCGCGACTGAAGATAGCGAGCAGAATCTCATCGTATGAATCAGGCTTTCGCGTCTATTCCGCGGCGTTAAAGCGGAATGAATCGCCGCACGTCGCAATATTTACACGCAGTTTTGCGGTGTAACGAGCATTGTTAATTTCGCTCAGGCCACTAAAGTAGTAAGACATTGCTAAGAAGATGTAGTATCAACAATTCCAACTTGAAGTTGAGCACGGGGTCTAACAGTGATGCCGACAGCAACAGATTCGAATAGTTTGTGGACGCGGAAAGGCGCGCTTTTTGCTTCCATCACATCGCGCATACGCGGCACCGGTGGCGTGCTGCTAGTAGCGCTGCGGTTTGTCTTGTAAACCCGAGTTGGTGTACACACGCTTTCAGAGCTTTTCACTCGAGCGAAAAATGCCGAGTCAAAGGACTGTGGACGCATTCGCGGTGTCTGATGTCTCGCGGCAGACAGCTACTGTGCGCGCCTGAAACGCGTCCCACAACCCAGTACGTAAACATGGTATAGCGCACAGAAGGAGCGACTGTTGGAGTGGTCTATACTTTTTTTTTTCATTATGCGGAGAGCAAATGGTCTGCTTCTTGCGCAGGAGCTGCTAGGACGTCAGAAACACGCCGAGCTCTGATTGGCTCTCATGGAAGGATAAAGGGTAGACCCCAAAGCAAGCTGCCTTGAGGTCTACCTACCATCCTTCATTCAGAACCAATCAGATCTGGGCGTTCTGACGTCACCACAACCCCTGCAAAAGAAGCAGACGAACTTAAAACTGAAAAAGAGCAATGAATTATTAGAAACAAACAGCACAGACCTAACACGGCAGGTCGCTAAACTCGAGCAGTACTCACGTCTCAACAACGTTGAGATCGGTGGCGTGCCCAACAACCCGACCGAAAATCTCGGAGAGCTTCTAACGCACATTGGTAACCACATCAACCGTCCCATCACTAAAACTGACATCGACATCGTGCACCGGATTCCCACCTCAAGTCAACCAAACGCTCACAACATAATCGCGAGATTCATCTCGAGGGATCATAAGAATGATTTCCAAAAGAAGGCACGCCGCGCTCGCATCACAAGCAAAGATTCGAACCTACAAGAGGAACCGCGTCAAATCTTTTTTAATGATCACCTTTCTCCTCTAAACAAAAAACTGTTCTCTGCGGCACTGCGCCTAAAGAAAGACAAGGAATGGATGCACCTGTGGACCAATGTGTTATTAAAGCCAGAAAAAGCAATGGGAGCTCAGTTCACAAGATCGTGTCTAAGGATGATTTGAGCGTCTTCGTATAGCTTCGAAATCTTTCTGTGTCGCCCTTCGGTTCTCACTTTTTCTATTCCTTATGAACGTATCCTTGTTTGAACCAGACCTATTTTCCAGACAGACATCCACTTCATCAGAGTTATCGGTGCTCCATCTGAACATCAGAAGCTTACGTAGTCATTATGACGATCTGATTTGCTTATTATCTACCCTAAAACATGAGTTTCACTTGGTCGCCCTTACTGAAACATGGATCAGCAATAAAACGAATAACAACTTCAATACCCCTGGCTATCAGGTAATATATGGTCATCGCGAAATACAAGAAATAACGTTTCCGTCTAAATCGCACGGGGAAGTTGCTCTTTACATAAAAAATACGCTTACTTTCAGACTTCGAGAGGACATTCATATATCATCTAATCTTTGTGAATCACTATTTATAGAAATTCCGCCAAATCCGAAATCACCTAGTGTAGTTCCCGATAAAACAAAAAATACACTCATTGGCGTCATTTACCGTTCACCAAATAATGCAGTTGAGCACTTCTTAGGCAGCTTAAATGAAACCCTCAAAAACTTTTCTCAAATTAATTCGAATGTCATCATTATGGGCGACATAAACATTGACCCTTCTGCTGATTCATCCGTCACTTACAAATACCTAGATACACTAGCCGTCTACGGACTACAACCATGCATAACAACAACTCCCCGCTTTAGCGACACAAAACGCAGCACTTTGGATCACATAATTACGTCTTGTCATCCAACAGACTTCACAATTGGCACTATTGCAAGTGACATAACCGACCATACACTCATTTTCGCTGTTTCTAATAGACATAAGGTGTCACAATCGATAACACAAACTACTCAAATATACGATTACGACGTAATAATAAATACATTAAACACGAAGTCATGGGAGAGCGTATACCAGGCGCCCACGGCAGACCTAAAACTAGACAACTTTTTAGAAACACTAAAATCTTCCATTCAAATAGGTACGAAAACCAAAACCCTATCCCGCAGATCAGTCAGAAAGAGCCCCTGGTTAACATACGGACTACAGCGATCTATCAATCACAAAAACAATATGTATAAAAAACTAAAACGCAATCCATTTAATCTACGCCTTCAATCTAAATACAAATTGTATAATGTGTGTTTAAAGAAATTAGTTAACGCAGCTAAACAGCAGTATTTTTTAGTAAACTTTCTAGCGCCATCCCGTTTTTTATAACGCGAGCGATGTTTTGGGACATTCGTTTTCAGGGTATGTGAAGCAGACGACACGGACGACGATCGCGTTCCCCGCGCCTGCAGCTCTTGCGGAGTGATACGCGATACCGATACGCGACCGGCCCATCCGGTCATCTTGGCGAGTCGGCGAGCTCTCGTTTGAAAGCGGGGGGACGGCGTTTTCGTCAGCCGCTACGTCGTTTACCGCATTAAATTTTGCATGCGCGTAGAAAGAGGCCCGTGAAAATGACAGGCTGTAGTGTTACCAAGTGCACAAATCGTGCAGACAGTGGCAAGAGCTTGTACCGGATTCCGACGGCGAGACACGATTGAGACGCCGCCTCGTCTGGCTTTTTCGTATGGGAAGGAAATCATTTTTAATTATTGTCTGCCCTTTTACAATACCCCAAAAGATTTCTGCAGGCAGTTGTGTGGATAAACATGTTTTGGAGACTGTTAGGGCTGTGCCTGTTCGCAATTTCTTCAAGGAACATGTCGGGGGTAGTAAAACAGTTTAATAGGTTCAGCAAAATGTTCAAAATAGAAGAGAAAGCGAGATTTAGGTTGGTGTCACACACTGAAAGTAGACAGAACTCTATCGCCCTATTCTCGGGGCGGAATATACTGGTCAATAGGAAAACAGTCAATCTCGGCATCATTCTGGTCCCTGCAACGAATTGGACTGCGTTTTTAAAGACTTATCCACAACAAAAGTGGAACGTCGGTAGACTTTTTTATATTAGGCAATTTGCACCTTGCGGCATCTCCCAAAGTTTGGAGCACCGTCTAACATTTATTATTCGCGAACCCCTAATGTTTGCGATTCAAGCGGATTCAAAATTTAGCCCAACTTGAAAGCATGCGAAAATTCCGGCCTCCAAGAGTTCTCAATCCGGGCGTCTCGAATTCGTGAAATGGCAAAAACTTTGGATAAAGAAAAAAAAAAAAAAGTTGTACACTATTTTAGCGTGAAAGCTCGATATTCCTCAAATTCGCATATAATTGGAACGCACGAAGGTAAAGCACTGTTCCGTCTACACAATATCAAATAAAATGTCTGCTGAAAAGAAAAAAAAAAGTCAGGATGAGCAGCGGCACTTGCTCTTCTTGCGATCGCTTGAAGGGAAAGGTCCTCCAAAAGATGGGCAGACAGCGAGCTCACGACGCTATCTGCGTCCCAACAACAGCGATTTGACGACTTCACTTCACACACGACCAGTGGGACCCGCGGGTGCGTACGCGGGTACGCTTTTTGCGAGAGGGAGACAGGAAACGACGGGACAACGATCACGGCGCATGCGCGGCTCGTCGCCGCACGCCGCACTATTTTCCTTCCGCAGCGCGCCGCAGCACGCCGCCTCGCGTCTGCGCCGTCTTGCCCCTGCAAAAACCGACCGTGGCTTCCCGCAGTGCTTGGCTCCAGAATGGCAGCATTGCGGTACTCTGCTCCGCAAGCGGAGCATTTGCAGTTACTCTAGGTTCCCCTAGCGTTCCTGTATAGGCTCCCTACGGGAGCCAGAGTTGCGCGTTCATCTCCGTAGCGCCGTCTTTCCTGCACGGCATGTTGATCCCGCTTGTCACGTGACTGAATTTGGCCAATAGCAACGCCGCGCGTTCGAGGCGCGCGGCGCGTTCAAAAGCAGGAGAACGTACACCCTCCGGCAATATGAAGGTGAACACCTTACCTGGTTTCTTGCCTGTTTTACGGCTCCCTAAACCTATATTAACTCTCAACATCTCAAATGGTACGTGGCTTGTGGTCTAAACTTTGCGTTCTAGCCCTCTTCTTGAACAGAGCTTGTTCCAAAACTTCCAGGAGCGTCATAAACAAGAAGAGGACTGTTCACCTTCATATCGCTCACGGGTGTACGCCGGGGCGCGTGCAACGTCTACTTTCCTGCACGGCACTTGATCCGGCTCCTCACGTGATCAGATCTCGGCGAATAGCGGCGCGGCGGCAGGTGGAAAATAGACGCGCAACTCTGGCTCCTGTAGGGGGCCTATACAGGAACTCTAGGTTCCCCGAAAAACGGCTCTTTGATGCTCTGTTCTACCCTACCAAATCCATACGCTCCAAATCTGCGACCGGGCACTCTATGGCTCCGTTGTCGAACTGCCAGGCTTTGTGAGTATAGAGGAGGCTGTGGTTCTGGATCCGAGTCAAAAGAGCGGCCATCGAATCGGTTCTGGTGCACAGGCTCACACGATCATGGCACCGCGCTCCGTTGCGCAGGTGCGATCTGGAGAGAAATCCACTCGGGGTTTATAACTTGTTTTTGGAATCGTTAACGCACCGCAACGAAAACGGATTCCTTTTTTTAGGTCATACGAATATTTAAAATATAGGGGGCTAACTATATTATATAAACAATTTAAAATTTCTCGATTTCTTTTTATTTAAATAGCCGAATTATATTCTAATTATTTATCTTCAAACTAATTAGTGGTTATATGTGCTCAAAGCTTACTTCTCCGGAATATAAGGTTAGCAATAAAAACCAAAACAAATGTAAAAAAAAAAAAATTTATACAAGCAAAAACACGCAAGAACAAAACAAACAAAAAAAAAACAGTTCATACTGCAAAAAGAGCAACACAAGAAAGAACGCAATAATATATATATATATATATTGTGGGAACCATTGGGTTCCCTCTATCCCTATCTAGGCCTAGCTTCAAGCAGGCCGTGGGAGTCGTCGTCACCAATGGCGTCGGCCTCCCGGATACAAGGAACCACGAGGCCGAATTCCCCGAAGGGGCCGGTTCTCCCTTGCCCTTTTGGGTGAACGCGCCATCGGCACACCCTTGGGAGTGATTATGGACGCGTCCCGTTTTCGAGTGACCTTCTACCGGCCTCCCCGGGCGCGTCTATTTCCCGCAGGCTACATAAGCCGGCCACCCACCTGTGGCCGGGGCTCTTGGTTAGGGGGGGCTACGCTCGACGGAGTATTCATCGTTATTTTACTGCTCCCCCTTCTCCGTGATCCTGCCAGTTCCGGCAGCGCGGACCTTTCTCCTGGTGATCCTGTCAATTAAGGCAGCGCCAACCTCATTTCTCTTTTGTTCCGCCTACGGGCGCAAAGCGTGTGGCGTAAGCCCAATAAACACGTTTCTACGGTATCCCTGTGTTTGGTGTGGTCTCCCGTCCACCGGAGCCTAACGGCAGTCAACGGACGGACCCGGCCGTAGCCGCCATAGCAGCGAACTACGGAGTGGGTGTTGCCTCACAGCGATCAGCAAGGTAAGTCGAAACCTACTTTATTGCATCCGACGAGTTACGGAGTGGGTATTTGCCTCACTGAGGACTTTGGGGTAAACTAGAATCCCACATCTGGCGCCCCAACGTGCGGCCCGTCCGGTGTCTGCAAACAAAGCAGCACGTTCGCAATGACAGCGAACCAGGCCAATTTCCGGCCTTGGACTTCGTGGACGGAGGGAGAGGCGAACGCCCGAAACCCGACGCCACCCAACGGCTTAGTGGCCACGTCAGCCACGCACGGACACAATGCAGTGTCTTTTGAGCCGAGCTCGCTTCTAAGCGGAGGCGACCCAACATGTCCGGAATGCGCCCGAGGCATCCCCCTCCGCGACGCGCCAGCCCACTCTGCTGAGCGAAGCGCACCTGCGCTTGTCGAGGTCAACCCCGCGCTCGCACAAAGCGCGGCGACGCAACAGGCAAATATAGCCTCGTACTGCGATGACCTTCTGACCACGGACTGGCCTGCAGCTTCCCCACAAACGGAAGACACTGCCGCCGTCTGTGAGCAATGGCCCAGCTCAGCGGCTTTATGCGCAACAGGACACACGGCGGCACACAGCCAGTGTACAGCTCGCCAGCCGAAAGCGTATCTCATCAAAGAGAAAATGCGCTAAACTCGTTCCAGCCACTGCTAGATAACGCAGCACGAGTTATCGAGAGTCTGACGGGAGCGTTGCAAGCAGCGACGAGGCCCCTGCCGCCCACGCGGCCACCGGTCAGAATCCCTATCCCGACATACCGAGGATACGGAGACCGAGTGAGCGCCACGGACTTCCTCGAGGACCTGAAAAGTTATCAACAGGCCATGGGAATGTCGGACAACGAGATACTGGAACGAATCCTGCCAATCTCGTTGGTGGACCAAGCAGCGCGATGGTTCCGTCTAATCGGAAACCAGCTGCTGACTATCGAGCAGTTCCGAAAGGCTTTTCGCCAGGAATTCCTCCCCGCTGACTACGAGCGCAGGATGAGGAGAGAGCTCGAGCAACGGACCCAGCACCCAGACGAGTCACTGTTGGAGTTCGTAAGGGCGATGCAAGAGCTCTTCGAGCTAGCAGAACCCTCCGCGCCACATGCAGAGCGGGTAGAGCGCGTCATTCGACAGGCGCACCCGACTTTTGCGGCGTACCTCCGAGGCAGTCGCTTCCGCGACCTGAACGAACTAGCCTCGGAAGCTCGGCGGATCCAGGGAGACATTCTAGCCGCCCGAGCGTACCGACCTCCGCCGCCTGCGTCATCGGCACTTGAGCCGCGCTGCGCATGGAATGGGGAGACGGCGCCCCGAAACGGGAGGCACGAAGCCGCCCACTACGCCGACGGACCGGGTCGAAACACGTACGACATCTCAGATCGTGCGCTCGACCCATACTCTTACGAGAGGCGAACAGCAGAACCCGCGCCGCAGTGGCAAAGGCGAGATCGGAACAGACAAGAGTTACCGACGCCCCGGGAGCAAACGCGGCCAATGCGTCCAAATGCACAGGACGAAAGGCCCGGCGCGCAGCACAACGTGCGACGCGACTCGAGAAGGGTTGCGCAACCACGCTGCTTTCGCTGCAACAGCGCCGACCACCTGGTTCGACAATGCCCAGAACGGCAGAACCCCGGTTTCCAACAGTCGGGAAACGAGCAAAGCCACCGATAACCAACCCGGTGGCTCTAAACGGCACGGAGCAAGATACTCTTTTGCCGTCCGCCTACAGAATAGGCTTTCCGACAGGCACGCCAACGCCATTCATAGCGTTGACGATCGTTGGTCGGACGTTCAAGGCGCTGCTCGACACGGGCGCAAGCGCATCGCTTTTCGGTGACGAAGTGTTGACCCACCTCCGGCAAAACTCTGTCCGAATGAGGGAGGGAAGCACGACCCTTCGACTCGCGTGCGGCACCGCACATTCAAGCGGTACCGTCCGGTTGGTTGCGAGATGGGAGAATCGAGCAAGACGGCAACGCTTCGTTCATCTCCCCAGTCTTTCCGTTCCGATCATCCTGGGCAGAGATTTTCTCGCCAAAACAGGGATCGTGATCGACGTGAGTAGCGGTGGCTACCGAGAGGGCACTTTCTCTCCTCTGAAACCTTTCTGCGAACCCCCAACCCCAGAAAAACCGCTGGTTAATGGGGCAGGCAGCAGCAGCCAAAACGAGGCAACAGCCTCCCAAGGTGAACCCTCTCCGACGCAGTTGCAAGCGAGCGCCGTAGCGTCGGAGATAACGCACCCCCTGCTGACTGAGTCATGCAGCGTGTCAGGGCAAGAAAAAGCCCGTCTGTCGGCATTGTTACGACATTATGACAAGATGTTCACAGATCGACCCGGGTGCACCAATGTAGTGCGACACCGGATCGACACGGGCGATGCGCTCCCTCGGAGGCAAAACGCACGACCCGTTAGTTTGGCTAAACGAAAAGCCATTGACGTTGCACTGGATGAAATGATCGACACCGGAGTTGTCCGGCGGTCAAACAGTCCCTGGGGATTCCCCGTCGTGTTGGTCCCAAAGAAGGACGGCACTTCACGTCTGTGCATCGACTATCGCCGTCTAAATGACGTCACGCGGAAAGACGCATATCCGCTACCAAGCATTGACTCGATCCTGTCCAACCTCGGCAGCGCACGGTATTTTACAACCTTAGACGCCAGCCGAGGCTACCTCCAAGTTCAAATGGAGAGGGGTGACGAGGCGAAAACGGCCTTTGTTTGTCACCGCGGGCTTTTCGAATTCACAAGAATGCCCTTCGGTCTGTGCGGAGCTCCCATGACGTTCCAGCGGTTGATCGACCGCATACTGGGAGAAGCCAAATGGAAACATGCAATGGCCTATCTCGACGACATTGTCGTCTACTCGAACACCTTCGAAGATCATCTCAGAGACCTGAAGGATGTGTTCGACCGGCTAAAAGCCGCGGGAATCACGCTGAACCCGGAAAAGGCTCAAATAGCCGAAACCCGAATCAACTTGCTCGGCTTCACACTCGATTGCGGGCGCATTGCGCCAAACGCCGAGAAGCTAGAAGCTATCCGGGAGTTCCCCGCACCAACGGACGTAAGCTCACTCCGTCGCTATTTGGGAATGGTGAATTTTTATCGCCAATTCATCCCGAACTGCGCCTCCCTCCAAGCGCCACTAACGCGGCTACTCAGAAAAGCCGTGAGCTGGAGTTGGGGTCCCGAGCAGGAGGCAGCTTTCCGCTGTACTTCGAAAGCACTCGCGGACACCGCGGAACTAAAGCTTCCCGACTTGAACAAGCCTTTCGTGATCCAAACGGACGCGAGCAAACTGGGCTTGGGAGCGGTCCTGCTTCAAGAGCACGAAGGTGTGCTTCGTCCCGTGGCTTTCGCTAGCCGCTCGCTCGTGCCGGCAGAGGTGAACTACAGCACCTGCGAACAAGAGTGCTTGGCAATTGTATTTGCCTTAAAGCGCTTCGACATTTATGTCGACGGGACCACATTCACGATCGAAACGGATCACCAGAGCCTAATATGGCTGTCAAGACTTCGCGAACCCGCAGGGCGGTTGGCGAGATGGGCTTTGCTACTGCAAAAATACGACTATGTCGTGCGGTACCGGAAAGGCAGCACAAACGTTGTGGCCGACGCACTGTCGCGAGCCCCCGTAGACTGCGCAAACCTTTCCGCGGGGAGCCTGGCCGAGCCAACGGCTAGAGCACTGCACGGGCCCGGGCCAGCCCGAAAGCCCGAGCCCGGCCCGGCCCGCGGGCCGGGCTCGGGCCGGGTAGCACGTATTTTCTCGGGCCCGGGCCGGGCTCGGGCTTGAACAAAAAAGTTCTCGGGCCGCGCCGGCCCGGGCCGGCCCGGGCCGTGCCTGGGCAATCTTGTGCCGTAAATCATAAATTGTTGTTGATAGCAAGGATTTTGCTGATTAATCTTTTAGGTTCATTGAATACAAAAAAATCGAAGTGCAAATTCACATCAGCGTCGTTAAAAATAATAACTAAAAGACGTCTTGAAGCTAGAAAGCCTTCAAGCTTTTTCCGTGTGAGCGAGGGTTCAGTGTTATAAATTGTAAATAAAATAAAGTCCCAGTCATATGCTTGTCAACCTGTCTGATTCATCGCTCTCAAAAATATCTAGTTCACTATTAGGAAAATTTAGAAAAACGCACGCAAGCGCTTTGGGTACCGTAAAAATAGCGTTGCGATGTGAAACCTATATGGCGATGCTAATTTTAGCCTGCCCAAAGTGCTTGAGTACGTTATCCTAAGACTCCCTTATTGCACACAGCGAGACACTATATTAGCGCGAACAAGCGATCGTCGTGTTTTTATGTTTATCTCATATAATCCAAAGGCTGTTTTCAAAACTATTAGTGTCTTTAGAAGTGCTCATCCGGGCCGCAGACCTAAGTGGTATACTTTGGTGCCTACTAACACTATTTCGAAGTAAAATTCGAAAAAAGAGCCAACGTCGTGTTCGCGGTATCAGTGTCGCGCAGTGTACATAGTCCGTTTTGCGCTTGCACGTTTTGGGAACCATCTTGAAAAAAAACGTTTTAAGGGGTTAAGTAGGAATATATTAAACTTAAGCTTGCATGAAAGGGTTGTATATTTGAAGAACGCGTTGACATGTAAAGGTACTTCAGAACATATTCTTAAACAGAAAAGGTGCGCAGACCAGGCTTAGAACGATGGAGACTTTTTGCGAAGAGGTTGAGGTTGCGATGTGCAGGGCCTTATAAAAGTAGGTTGAAACGGGACGCGTTCAAACGCAAAGGGTGTTTCGGAAACTGGTTCAAATAAGAAGGGCGTTTAGGGGATGGGTCGAAACAGGACAAATTTAAACGAGAAGGGCGTTTAGGGAATGGGTCGAAACAGGACAAATTCAAACGAGAAGGGCGTTTAGGGAAATGGTCGAAACGGGACGGGTTCATATGGGAAGGGCGTTTAAAGAATGGGTCGAAACAGGACGGGTTCAAAAGGGGAGCTCGTTTCGGGAACGGGTTGGAACGGGACCGGTTCAAACGGGAATGGGTTGTTTCGGGCTACAGCCATCGGGCCGGGTCGGGCGGGGCCTAGAAATTAAAAATTCTGTCGGGCCCGGGCCGGGCCCGGGCCGTGTCTCTTCCGGGCCGGGTCGGGCCGGGCCTAGAAATTAAAAATTTTGTCGGGCTCGGGCCGGGCCCGGGCCGTGTCTCTATCGGGCCGGGTCGGGCCGGGCCTAGAAATTCCGGCCCGTGCAGTGCTCTACCAACGGCACACGCAATGCCCGGCGAAGCCGAAATTCACTCCCAAAAGGAGGCAGCACCACTGACCTCCTCGGACGAGAGCGTGAACCACGTAGACGCAGTGAGCGCAGTGGGGATCGTGTTCAGCAAAGAAGAGCTACTGAAAGCTCAGCAGAATGATCCGTTTTGTCGAAAGGTGATCGACGGACTCTCGAGTGAGTCGGACTCCGTGGAGTCGGGCGGTGCGTCCGCCGGGCGTACGACTGCTGGTATTGCAGTAAACGCCGAGTGTCGGGATGTATCTGGTACTGGTACTGACACGCTGGATCAATTTCTGCTGAACGCCGATGGGCTCCTGCTGAAGTGTATCCCATCTGAGAAGGACACAGATAATGTGTTCAAGGTGGTAGTGCCAAAAAGTCTGAGGTGCGCAGTAATGCGTTACTATCACGACTCGCACTTGGCCGGACATGCGAGCGGCTCCAAGACTTACACAAAGTTATGTCACATCGCAACCTGGCCGGGCATGAAAAGGGACGTATTCCGCTACGCCCGCACGTGCCACACTTGCCAAAGCTTCAAACCAAGAGGCGGCAAACCTCCGGGCCTAATGCAGCCGACCCAGAGCCAAGAACCATGGTCTTTGGCGGCTTGCGACGTGGTCGGCCCTTTGCCGAGGAGCCCCAAAGGACACCAATATTTGTTGGTTGTCACGGATCACTTCAGCAAATGGGTAGAACTTTTCCCACTACGAAAGCTGACAGCCCGAGCGATCATGGAGAAGCTCATGGAGGTATTCACCCGATGCGGGTTCCCGGAAGCTCTCCTAACAGATCGCGCAAGCTACTTCGTCGGGAAGGTATTTGTGGACGCTTGCAAAGCCCTGGGCATCAAGCACAAAACGACCACACCCTACCACCCACAAGCGAACATCACGGAGCGATGTAACAGAAACATCAAACCCATGCTGGCAGCATTTGCCGAAAAGCACCGCGACTGGGACGCATACATTCCTGAAATTGGGTTTGCTCTCCGTTCCACTGTCAATCGTTCGACAGGCTTCACCCCCGCCTTCCTCACATTCGGAAGAGAGTTGGCGAATCCCATGGACCGTGTCCTAAGGGCGAACGCCGGGGCAAACGACGCGCAGTCGACACAGACTGAACACGCGCGCTCGCTACAAACTCGGATAACGGAAGCCTTCTCGGAGGCCCGCCACAATCTCGGGGTAGCGCGAGCTAAACAAAAGGCTCAGTACGATCGCTCTCGCCGAGATCTCCGCTACAAAGTAGGCGATCTCGTGCTCAGACGAAATCACGTTTTGAGCGATGCCAGCAAAGGCTTTTCTGCTTCGCTGGCACCAAAGTGGCTGGGCCCGTACGAAGTGCGAGAAATACTTTCACCGCTCGTGTACAGGCTGACTGACCAAGAGTCACGAAAAGTCGGAGGGCCAGTGCATATTTGCGATCTCAAACCCTACCACAGAAGGGAAAACGAGGAGCAAAACCCAAAGCCACTCTTGCGCAAGAATGCACGCGAAACGCGAGACGACGCCAAAAACGAGGCGCCCCGCTACAATCTGCGAACTCGGAGAAACTAATATCCGGAGTTTCGCAAAGGCAGTCCCGATAAGTGGCGAAATGTCACACTAAGAGAAGTGCAAGGGCAAAGAATGCACCAGCTGCCTTCGCGAACGCGTCAGCCACCATTGTTGGCAAGCCGTGACCTAAATACAAGGCCACCTCAACGTTCGCTCCCGGGTCATCCCGTACGGGGATTCCCCTACATACGGCATCTGAGGGAAAGGGTATGCGTAACGCCCATTGGTCAGTTACTGCCGCCCAGGCTCACGTGTGTCACTACGTCATCGTAGGGGCACGGCGAGAGCAGTTGTCACAAGCGGTGAGACCGTGATGTCATTCTGCCGCAGTAGGACTCCACTGTAACATCCACGAAGAGGATCTCCAGCCAGGACGGTGCTTCGGGCCGTTCGGGGGCTGCGCCAGCCTGTTTCCTGGCTCCGGGGTTTTTGACGGCGTTCTTGGTCCACGGGTGCTGGCGATTCCTCGAGCAGCCCCGCGACGCCAGCGGACCAGGGGACCGAACCAGCGGCCCGCCGGCTACGCGCGCCACCGGGACCGACGGCTGCGCGGGGTCCTGCCCGCCCTTCGACTTCGGGACCCGCGCGGCGACGGACAACACTCTGTCCAGGGGCCGGCTGTTCCCGTCCAAAGGGCTCCACGAACCACCTCCACGACGGTGAGCGAACGCCGGGAACGTCGCAGCAGAACGTATTTGTGAACCCCGGCATGTGGGGGTAGGCACCGGACGCGGTCGTTTTTTTTTAGTTATTTTTGTTTTTAAGAGCCGGTAGGACATTTTGTTTTATTCAAGTCCTACCTAAGCCTTAAGAAGGGGGGAGTGTGGGAACCATTGGGTTCCCTCTATCCCTATCTAGGCCTAGCTTCAAGCAGGCCGTGGGAGTCGTCGTCACCAATGGCGTCGGCCTCCCGGATACAAGGAACCACGAGGCCGAATTCCCCGAAGGGGCCGGTTCTCCCTTGCCCTTTTGGGTGAACGCGCCATCGGCACACCCTTGGGAGTGATTATGGACGCGTCCCGTTTTCGAGTGACCTTCTACCGGCCTCCCCGGGCGCGTCTATTTCCCGCAGGCTACATAAGCCGGCCACCCACCTGTGGCCGGGGCTCTTGGTTAGGGGGGGCTACGCTCGACGGAGTATTCATCGTTATTTTACTGCTCCCCCTTCTCCGTGATCCTGCCAGTTCCGGCAGCGCGGACCTTTCTCCTGGTGATCCTGTCAATTAAGGCAGCGCCAACCTCATTTCTCTTTTGTTCCGCCTACGGGCGCAAAGCGTGTGGCGTAAGCCCAATAAACACGTTTCTACGGTATCCCTGTGTTTGGTGTGGTCTCCCGTCCACCGGAGCCTAACGGCAGTCAACGGACGGACCCGGCCGTAGCCGCCATAGCAGCGAACTACGGAGTGGGTGTTGCCTCACAGCGATCAGCAAGGTAAGTCGAAACCTACTTTATTGCATCCGACGAGTTACGGAGTGGGTATTTGCCTCACTGAGGACTTTGGGGTAAACTAGAATCCCACAATATATATATATATATATATTGGAGTATAACCCACAGCACAGGTTGTGCTGTGGGTTGAAATCCACGATTTCAACAAGATGTTCACAACAAACATTTTATGTCATCTTCATTCAGAAAAGACGCTGCTATACCTTGCCTCATCCTAAAGGCCAAAGCCACGGGCCGCCAGGTCCAATCACGTTTCACGGTAAACTATGACATGCTTAACATTAATTAGAGGCGGACGAATCATGCTCCGAATCAAAAAGTGCGGCATCATTTTTATAGCTTCGAGACTGCAAAGAGCCTATATGTCGTGACTTCCTTTGCAATGTAAAATTGATGTATCATTCAGTGCTCTTCGGTTCTCGAGCCACTGTACGCCCGTCTCTATTAGTGATCCGAGACGCGGGCACCGATGCGTGCATCGATGGGAAATACGACGCAACCTCTAAGTGACTCATGATTGGAGACGGCGGTCCGTAGCTTTTGCTTCTAGTCCATCGTAGGGTGAGACGGAGTACAGGTCGTTTCCTTGCAAATCGAACACACTAGTCGGGGTGGGTGTTTTGATTTTTTCTCAATTAAATATATATAATAGCCCATGTATAAAAAAAACTGTTTAAAAACACTTTGTGTTTCACGGTAAAAGTTTAGGTGGAACGAAGTTAAAACCAAATTTTGCGTTTTGATTTTTGTACGAAGTTGCGTTACTTGTTATGCATACTGAAAAGATTGAAATATTTATAGAATATTTTTGTTTAAATCTATTGCATGCCGAGTGTTTTTGTTATACACTTGAAAAATAAGCCAAATTCTATTACCGAGATAAAAAAATGCCAAACATTGTACATTTGACGTTCGGGTGACATATTTGGAACCTTGTATCTCCATATTCTTTTAATTAGCGCTTACCAAACACTGTCCTCGTGTAGTCCTACCGTGGCATCTAGGCGGATAGTACTTATAGTACTTTTCTTTGTTTTATATTCACGAATTTTATATTATTTTCGAACTTCACAAAAATTTTAATTTGGTCATATTTTGAGGCTGAGTTATACATAAAAAAGTTTTCTTTTCATTTTTTTAAATAATTTTTATAATAATTTCCAGTCATGTTTCTTTGCTAGTGGCGTGATACGAACCTCCCTTTTTTTTAACTTTTGGTAGAAGACGTCAAACAGACATCAACACGTTCGAATTGGCAAAACAGTAGTTTCATCAAGTTAGCTTCGTTGCTAGGTTTAAACCTTTTTAGTTTTCAGCCTGAAAGGCTGCAGGTTGGTGCCGCTCCAATTAGAAGAGTTGTTTTGGGGGAATATTAGGAGATATTTCCCCCAAAATGGACGGAGCTTTCTCGACTCTATTAAAGGTGTATATTATTGGAATAAAACATTTGAACTGAAAATTTGTTTTACATATTATACTTTGTTTCATCCTACGATGGACTGAAATCCAATGCCAGGGGCCACCAGGTCCAATCACGTTCCACGCTAAATTATGACACGCTTAGCATTGATCAGGTTTGGACGAATAATGCTCCGAATCCAAAAACGCTGCGTCATTTTTATAGCTTCGACACTGCAGAGTCAATACGTCGTGGATTTCTTCGCAATATAAAATTGTTGCGTCACTCATTGCTCGATCCGAACCACTGTCCGCTCATTCCCATCAGTGATCCCAGACGCTGGCACCGATGCGTGCATCGAAGCGAAATACCACGCACTGTCTAAGTGGCTCGTGATAGGATCTGGCGGTTCGTAGCTTCTGTCCTTAGTCCATCGTAGGGTGAGGCGAACTACAGTATAAAAACGCAAAGCCAAAATGTATAAAAATGATTCTGTGTGCTTTTCTTTTTAATTCGGAGTATGTTTACAGGAGTTTATTTTCTAAAACAAATTTGGAGTTTTTCGGAGCTTTCTTTTATGGTAAACGGAAATTCAGAGTTATCGGCTTTTCTCTGCAGCGAATAAAAGTCAGAAAACAGCAGTTTACACATTTTGGCCAGCAGTGTTTTAGTACATGAGACAATATATTCGACTATTGGCGACTCTAGCGAAATCGATGCCGCGAAGCGGCAACGCCGAGAAGCTCAAGAGAGGAGGTCGTTTTGACTCTGTCGTCTGCTATCGCTCCTTGGTTCTCGTAAGCAGCGTAGAAACAAACACAAACATCGTTTCCAGTAATTATTTTTATGCTTCCGCAGTGTCATTCTTACGCAATGACAATAGAAAGAGGTTTCTACCGTCAAAAAATCGCTTTGCTTTCATATGTAACACCGATTTTATGCTGCTGTGCAAAAAAGTTGTAATGGTCCGCGTGCTGAACGACGAAAACGACCTCCTTTCGTCCGCCATCTTGCCTGGCCAGCGCGCCCCCTATAGTTCGCTGGAGTCGCGAATAGCAGTAGAGATTCGATGATGCGTTTCGTTGACAGAAGCCAAGAGATTTTTTTTTTTTTTTTTTGTGTGGAGCGTAGGCACAAAGGTTAGAATAAAAAAAAGAAAAAAGAAAGAAGCGTCAAAGTTGTTCGGAAAATATAAAGACAAACAAAAATAAAGCAAACAATGGAGTTCATAGAACTGGCAGTATCGAAATTCTGAGTTTTTAGGATAAATACGAATCGCCAAATTTTTTACCGGCTAGTGTTTTTCGGAGTTTCTCGGATTTATCCCAAAAACGCAGAAACCTACTTGTAAGGAGAGTAAAAGCCAATTGAATGTATAACCGGGCATACAGAGATATCATAAGCTTGTCCTTTCTTTGTATGCTTGTGGGTCCCAAAATTAAATCTAGGATCGGGGACAAGAATGGCTTATTAAGAATATTAGGAACACGAATTGGTCAACAAGAACTGAAAAATATAAACGAGATAGGCCTAAATATGTTTTATAATAAGTATTGACACGAAACAATCCCACTATATTACGGAACACGCGCTGTTCATTTGAAATAAATATAGTTAAATATTTATTAAATATGAGTATATAAATATTAAAGCAAATATTTAACACTTCAGGCTGAAAACTGTATTCGCGGTCAACTCTCTGTGGCAATGCAGTCAAAAGTAGGAACGCGTAAGCTCGTGCACTTTGAGTGCCGATTGAAGCTGAGCGCGAGAGCTCCTCGAAACGCGCTCCTGAACAGCTTCGATAGGCACTCAAAGTGCGCGAGAGAGTATACGTTCTTCTACTTTTGATTGCATTGCCACAGAAAGTTGACCCCGAGCAGGGATGGGCAGTATTTCAAATACAAGTATTTGAAATACGTATTTCAAATGCTTTGTGTATTTGGCATTTGTATTTAATTACAAATTGAGTAATGAATTTGACGTGTGTATTTAAATACTAAAACGTGGGTATTTCAAATAAAATTGTAATTAAATACAATTTTGTGGGCGAAAATACATCCCTCAAATTTATTGTCACTGTCTAAGAGCAGGAAGAAAACTACGTTCTGCACCGAATGCAGTGTCTCTCAATCAAGCACAAGCGTTTAGTGACTTTGTAATTACGGTGCTAGTCCAGGGCAAGGATAGTGACGAAATCAACGTTCACAGGCAGACTGGCTAAATAAGTGCCTGTGACAACTTGTGATGCTTTCCAGCCTTATTTCCATCCATATTTTTGCTTGGAACATTCTAAATGCGCGGGTCGTCAGATTTTTGTAACTGGTGCGACTTGCAACAATAAAAAATTCTCTAGCTAGTGCTGCACATCTTGGTCGTCTTGGTTCTTTGTTGGTCTATACCCAAATGTAATTGACAAAAAAAAAAGCTGCCTGAAGTTCTGTACTTTTTTCACCTATAACGTCCAAGCTGATTACAATTTTTTGTGATTATATTTCTATTACATTACTACAGCTTCGCACACTAACTCCCGAGTGTGCGATGCAAAATTAAAATGAGATATCCAGAAACCCGTTGCAGGTGCCCTGAAGTCGCTGACGCAAATTTTGAAGAATGTATTTGAAAACGTATTTGGAGGAGACCAAATACATTTGGTTGTATTCGTATCTTGTACTAAAATGCTTTTTTTTTTTGGAAAAGTAATTAGATTTGTAATTAAATAAATTTTTGACAAAGTATTTTGTATTTGTATTTCGATACATATTTGCATGTATTTTGCCCATCCCTGACCCCGAGTTTGAAAGGTATGAACATTGAAAGCAAAGCCAACTTGCGGAACCTTGCTTTTTGCCGATCGCTGCATGGATCTGATTTTGACGTCTTCTAGTGAAAGTACAACAAAAAAAAAAGGGGGGATTCGGATCACGCCACTAGAAAAGCAATATGACTGCGAATTATTAAAAAATATATAGAAAATAAAAAAGATGTTTTTTTAATAAAACAGCCTCAAAATAGGACCAAATTTAGATATTAATGGAGTTTGAAAATGAATCTAAAATAATTGAGGAAAATAAATCAAGCAAAATTACTATCCGTCTATAGGCCACGAATAGGACTACCCGAGGTACAGTATTTGGTAAGCGCTAATTAAAAACAATATGGAGATAAAAGGCTCCAAATATGTCAGACGCACGTCAAAGGGACATGCTTGGCTTTCTTTTTTTTTGTATCTAGGTAATGAAATTTGGCTTAATTGAAAAGTGTTTAACAAAAAAAAAAGAACAAAGAAAAAACTCGGCACAAAATAGATTTACACGAACACATTTTATAATTATTATTTTTAGTATACATAACAAGTAACAGAACTTTGTACAAAAATCAAACACACAAAATTTGATTTTCACCTTGCTCCATGTATTATATTTTTCGTAAAACAAAAAACAAATTTTTAAAGGCTGTTTTGATTTTCTTAGACATGGGGCTATTATATATATTTAATTGAGAAAAATCAATATACCCACCCCGACGATTCTGTTCGATTGGAAACGAAACGACCCTGTTGTGTACGGATTCTTCTTTGAGTGTTTACGTATCGTTGTATCCAACACGCAAACGTTGTTGAATATCGTAAGCTAAATATTCTAGACTTTCCGCAAGAAACCAAGGGATGTCTCGCAAACCTCCCAATGTTAATTCACGCATTTCTCCTACGCTTTGCACAACGTTCAATAAACGGAAGACACAACAACAACAACATCAAGAAAGACTTACCAAAAACTGCAAGAAAAGCCAACGAATGTAACGTTTATTGTTTCCTGAGAAAGGAAGCCGAATATTCCGCAAAATTTGCGACGCTCTGAGCAGAACGCTTTTGTTCCCCTCTCAGACGGCAGTCACGCTGCTTTGAAGCCCCCCGGTAAAATCAGGGCCCCATTTATTTACCCGCTTGGGCATTCTTGCTTAACCGCGGTCGTCGAACCACAAAGCCCTTCCGCGACGTGTAAAAAAGAAAATATAAAATGGCGCCATCAAGACGGCGATTAACTCTGCTACTCGGATGGACACATTCCGGCGAGCGTTCATGAATGAAAGGAACGCGGAAAGATGGGAACAACCCCAGGCTATTCACCGCGATAAAGAGGGGGAAACAATGTCACTCACGGAGAAGATTTCTAAAGGGACAAACTTGTAGCATAATAAGAAAAGAAAAAAGAAAAAAAAAACAATATTTCCTAGATGCCGCAAAGAAAACAAAAACAAGACGGGAAATCAAAAACAAGAGCAGACGGCAGAGAACGGTACATAGCAGATAGACACGGGCGAACAAGCAGACGACGCCCGAAAAACGACCCAGAAAAGGAAAGACCGAAAAATTTAGTTTTTTTTTTTCCTCCAAAAATTACTGGCAAATAAAAAGGATTTGGGGATGTTTGAGGATAAAGAGTTGGAAAGGGGAAAAAAGAAACAAAACAAAGGAAGGCTAACGAGAAGAACATACGAACCAACCAAGAGAATGGACAATGGCCAGCAAGCAGAAGAAAGGATATAAGTGATCGTCCTCCAAAGTGAACCGACGAAGAAAGAGACGGTTCGGTTGGAAAGAAATAAGGAGGAACACGCTAGTGGAGGAACGGGCACCAATAACAGCTCGGGAAAAAAAAATAACAGAAAAGAAGACGGGGAAAAGATGCCCACCGACTCCGCGCTCGCTGGTCGTGTCGCTGGCCAAGACAAAGGGGACCCGGAAATAACGCGAGCCAGGGCTGCCACGGGACCCGCGCGCCCCCGAGACGCAAAGGCGCCCCCAAACACGAAACAAGCGAGAAAAAAAGACGGCGAATAAAGGAAAAACCGAGCGAGCGGAACAAACGGCAATCCCAATAATAAACAAGACAGGCAGGCAGGCAGGCTGAGCGCGGGCAGGCCGGCGATTGTTCCGTTCCTCGCTTCCCTGCTCGCTTATTGTTCTTGTTAATGCCACAGCTTTCCTTTCGAGGTGTTTTGCTTTGCTTTTCGGGAGGACTCCTGGGGCGGTGTTTACGGGCAGTAGTTTTACGTCGTCCTTCCCATTTCTTTTTTCCTGTCTCTTTCGTTTTTATTTTCTTCCGAACAGGAGAGACAGCCCAGGGGACGACGGGTGAGAAACGTCGTTCGGGTTTCTACGCCAGGTCCGCGCAGTGACGAAGTCGACGAGGAAGAACTTGGCGATAAAGAAGCGGCCAATAGAAGAACACGTTCAGATACCTGGACTTGCAATGATAAAATCACTGTTGACACGCGTTAAGAGAAATCACATATTTGCGTTTGAGTTTTCCAGAGTTCGTTGTACTCGTTAGGAATCGCTTACGGCGAGAAAACACGCTGGCACGCTGACGCCATCTATCGGTAGCCCTGGAAACACTTCCAATATGCGCGTACATCTTTCTGATAATTTCTTAAGTGTCATTTTTTTCACAGCAGGCTTGAAATATTTCTGGACGTGTTATAAAGTGATTATTTCTCGTATGTAGTGCGTAGATTTGATCACGCGCATGCTGCGAAACACCCAGTGTTTCGCAGCATGTGTGTGCGCAGCATGCGCATTGAAATTGTTCCAGGGTTACTTGGTAGATGGCGCCACTAGGACTAAAGGTACTCTCGTCTAAGTGGTAGCAAACGAGCACGGCGCATTCGAGCTCATTCAAACGGAAATGTGCGAACCAGCCTTTATATCGGTCTAAAACCAGCGCGGGTATGCAACTGCCCAGCCAGAAAATGCTTCAGCCTGGGTCACACTGCTTAAAATCACACCATAGCCTCCTCTGTACTCACAAAGCCTGGCCATACGATAACAGAGCCATAGAATGCCCGGTCGCAGATGTGAAGCGCGAGGATCTGAAAGCAGAGAGCATTTCTGGTATTCAGCGCACAACTTTTGGACCTGCGAGGACCCGAAACATGGTTTCCAAATCCGACGAGAAAAGGAGCGGTAGCGCGAGGAACGCGAGGAGCACGAGCGGACATTCCATCGCTCGGGAGAAGTGCGTTTCGGCGTGTCGACGCAGTGGGGCGCCCGTTACATGCCTCTCCTCTCATCGATTGTCTGCCACTCTGCCTTTTCACTTTCGGCGGCCGCGTATCGTGGCGATCTGCCAGGCTTTGCCAGTATAGAGGAGGCTATGACCATACAAACGACAGTCTGCATAGAGATTCCAAGACGAGTCACCGGGAGAGGCGTGTTTCGAATGCCGCGTGGCAATGAGTTCAAAGAGAAACTTGGCACACGGCATTCGAACCACGGATATTGCGGCTACTCGTGTTTGCAGACTCTCTTTTGCGTTATGTATGAGCACTGTGGACCCTGGTTTTACGCCCGTTCAATCAACTGCTTAAGAGCAGTGTTGTACAGGTTCCTCCAAAACAGAAACGAAAGCTCATTCCTCGTTGCTTCTCACTTTTGGAACAACTTTCCGTGTATGAGTTCCAGTGTTTCGAAAGGAACGGGTTCCCCTTACATTTCTAAGATTGGAACGTGTCGTTACGTTAGCGTCAGGTTTTCGTATTTTTAACGAAATGGTGGCCGGATAATTCGTCGATAAAATAAAGCACACGTGAAAATATCCACACCGAACTGTCATCTCACCACGATCCCATTTGCTCCAGTTATTTGTTTTCCGCTATCTCTCGGACACTTCCCTGTCCGTTGGTGTCCGAGGTTGAAATAGTCGCTAGTAAGAACGCCTAGATGCCTACTAAATTTGGGTAAAATAGCATAAATATAGACAAAAAGAAAAGGAACGTCGTTCCTGCTGGAACGCCGTTCCATGGAAGGCTGTACCGTACGACACTGCTTGAGAGCATTTTTAAGGTTATTTATGCTGATATTTTCGGATTTCACCAGAGAAACATTAAGCGTGGATTCCAATGAGGGGCTTTAAGCCGTACCAGTTCCCCCTTCTTTCGCGCCACGTTTTTACTGGGATCCCAAAAAGTGTAGACGCGAGTCTTCTCGCAACAAGCGGGATCGTATCACAAATCGCAATTCAAAGCACTGTTTGCTTTAATTTCCCGTCGTCCAGATGTGCCGTGGATATTATAACGCAGCCTGTGTTCTCAGGACTCGACATGTACTGCCGAAAACACCAGCCTAATATAATGTGTGTCGCAACGTTTTTCTTTGAATCAGCGCCGGGCACTGTAGACGATTCCGCATTGAATATTTACGCTCCACAGGATCGAGATGATTGATCTATGCATAAAATTAGTAAAAAAAAAGAAGAAAAAAAAAAAAAAAGAAAAAACGCCATTTTTATTGCATATGTAAATGAACCGTAGTCAGAGGTCCAGACTTCCTGATCGAAGCCTAAAAAAAGGCCTTCTTCGATGTCGGGTCATGCACATAATACCGGAGGAAGGTGTAGAAAATCCCCGACTGTCATCTGAAATTGAAGATTTCAAGGAATCGTTTATGTTCATTTCACCAATTCAATGTTACGCACCGTATTTTCCGCTGTACTGTTCGCGGACTTTAGAAGTTCTAAAATAAGAATTTTTACGCGGTGCAGACAATCTGCAGGTGCGGCATGATTTCATTTGTTTAAGATCGTTCATAGCGACGAGACGCGACGAATTTTGGGAACGACAAATTATGTTTATAATGATAACTGCATGGGGGGGGGGGGGGGGGGGGGGAGGGATAGTTTTTTTTTTTTGCTGTTCAATATTGCTGGAATATTTCGAAATATGCTGTGCATGGGAATTTTTGTACTGTTGACTATGCACATGTTGTAGGCTATGCGCCGGGTTCGGACTATCTCAGGAGAAACTATATTTTTTCTACCAAAATTTGCCCGTACGGAGTATACATTGCGAACGAATTATAGTCCCGAAAGTAGGGTAGTGCTGAAACACCCACGCAGAGTTTTGCAACAGGTCGTAAAGTATCAACAGCATGTGAGCGATTTGGCGAGCGACGAGACAAGCGACGGCGACCCACTTCGCTGTCGCTCGGTCAGTTGCGCGACGAGGCAACCCGCACGTAAGCGACGGGAGCAAGCGACCAAGGCGATGAGCGACGCCTTCTAACAATCTAAAAACCGAGCGACGCGACGGCCGACAGTGAGAAATCTTTGTAGCTCGTCGCTGACTCTCGTCGTTGTCGCCATCGCTTCGCTATCGCCATCGTCGCCATCGATCGCTAATCGCTTACATGCGTTTCAGCCTTAGAGGTCAACAAGGACGACTAGACATAAGCTGAGGCGACTGCAGTTCACAGACATTTAGTTACATAAGTTTGGGCGGTAGGCTCCTTGGTTTTCAAATTAACGGGATGCGTGCCGGATACCTCTTAGGTGATCGCCATGCAGCCTTGGTGTAAACACATACGCACAAGCACACCCCCCATAGATGCACATACATGCCTACACACACGCATACACAATATACGTACACGCACACAGATATTCAAAGACGCATATGTACACACTCGCAGGCACACACAGATACACACAGATGTACACACACACGCACACGCATGTACACACACGCACGCACATACACACACGTACACGCACATATGTACACACATAGACATACACACATGTACGTACAGGCGCACGCACGCACATGCCGAGAACCTAAGTACGAAACTACAGTGAGTGTGCAGGCGAGCTGTTGGATCTTGATCATGTTGAAAATTACCCGAAACTGTGGTAAAAGATGGGAAACTTAGTCAACGAGGTAAAAGTACGTACACATAAAGGTCTGAGTGCTTATTTTTTGTGGTAGCCAATGCCGACAAGACGCGGTCAGGAAGAAATACCGCTAAACAAGATCGTGCAAGAAAATGGCGGACAAACCCCGATGCCGATATGTGAGGGAGTGGCTGGTTCAGACAGCTCTATTTTCTTACGTTACGTTACGAAACCTTACGTCTGCTTAATCCACAAGTCACCGGGACATATGTGCTTCATACTAAATGTGGCTATCAGTTCAAGAAGATAGCCTAGCACGCGACATTCGATACACGAATGTTTCGGTGACTTAGGCATAACATAAGAAAATGTTTCTGTGTGAGCCATGGTCTTTAAAAGTTGAACCACTGTGAGTTGAACCAAGCTCAACACCTACGTTACGTTATGATGAGTCTTCCGTACTTGGTTGCCACGGTAACTCAACGTCGTAGCTCGTCGTCAGCGCTTGTAACATAATATAAGGGGACACGCCTGTGCGAATGGACCTTGAATGCGTTGTACGTAACATAACGCAACGTACCTTAAGGTAACGTAAGAAATGGTCTAGTGTCAATCAGCCTTAAGAAAGTGTGTGAACCAGCCTGTATACGATTTCAAGCGGGGCAATTGGCCACCGTCATGTCTCTCTGCTCGTGCGAGCAAGCCTGTGCATATGTAAGCCTGCCAAAGCTACGTCCACGCGCCCGCTACACGACCTTGCACGCAAAGGGTTACAAGCCGGGCCGCCATGCTTCAAGCAGGGCTATGGCAGGGCATTTGGCCGCCGCCATGTCTCTGCTCGTGCGGGCAGGCTTGCCAAAGGACGTTAACGCACACGCTGCAGATACTTGCATGCATGTGGCACCAGCGAGGTGTCATACTTGCAATTGTCTATTGACCCCTTTTGTATGACAAAAGCCACCAGGCGGCGCTCCAGTCTTTGACGACCCAAAGGGCTCAGCCGGATTCATCCATCCATCCATCCCAGAAAAAAATGAACAAAACCCACCTTAACACCTCTACTTGAAATGAACGAAGAAGCGCGAGATGTGTTAACATTTTTTTTCGGATATTCTTATAGACCAACTTTCCTCCTCCAAAAACTTAAATTGTACAGCCGAAGGCCCTCGTTAAACCTCCAACCCTGCTGTCCATTCAGCACTTTCTAGCAGTGGGGATATAAGCAAGCTCGAGAGGCTTGCAAAAACGGAGCGACAGGAAGTCGCTTCGGACGCAAGCGGCAGTTCATGTTTCTAAACAGTAAAAACACAGATATTCCACAAGGGCGCAGCCATCTTGATCGTTGTCACTTCTGGCAAGCGTTAAAACATATTTTTGATCTCTCCACGCGGTTGGAAAGTGTTCACGAAGAATGCTTGATTGTCACCCATTCTTGTTTTGCATCACCTATATTTTTTTTAATGCGAAAGCTTTAGCTATCTTACGGAGCGAAGCCGACGTTGTCTGTAACCGTTTTCTGTAGCCGTCTGTAGCAGAAAAACGGCACCTCAATTTTCACTCCCAATAAAACGCAAGGAAAAACACAGCAACGCAATGCTTCCTCACGGAAGCCGTCGTGAAGCTGGCGGAGATCGCCGCGCCTGCGCACTGGGGGAGCGTGGTATCACCGCCGCACCGCCGTGCGCAATAGGAAGACTTGGCGCGTTGCTTGTAGGAGTGCGCTGGGTGTAAGAATGCTTTCGCGTTCCTACACGTAAGCAGTCTTAAGTGGCTCTGCCAAATTTGTCGACTTGAATCAGCATTGTATCGGCGTGCGATCGTGTATCACTACTACGTGGTGCACGTTAGAAAGAGCACTAGCGGTTGTACTGCACCGGCTAAATTTTTCATCTACAACTAAACACCAGGTGCCCATTGGAACTGATTAAGTTCTGACTGTATGAAACATCCACACAACACAATTATTATTACTGCCAGTTTTGCGTGTGATGTGTCGGGGGTTTCTAAGCCGTATAGAATAATCCAAGAAAGGCGCCTATGGATGAGCGTCTAAATAGAACGCTGTACCACGAGAGCTTGACAGAACGACCACTTTCCTAGAAGTAGATTGTTTAATGTCCTCTAGCTCTACCCTTGTGTGAAGATAGTGGCGCGATTTGCACCTTATAACTCTGTACGTATCGACCTAACTCAGAGTTAAAGAGCGGACATGTTGCAAAACGTTTTTCAGGCATACAAATGTTTTGGCTAATTGCCTTTATTTTTATTCGGAAAGCCACTGCTTGATATTCGGCCTCCACGCGTGCCGCCGTTTTTCCACGATGCGTGTCAGCGGAAAACATCGACGCATGGCACCTTTCAAGGAAATGGCATGTTGGCATAGCTCAAAGCACCGAATGATGGAAGTATATATATATACTTCTAAAACAGAGTTGTCGCACCCTTTTTTGTGTATTCATCGCACTGCTCGGTTTTTAGTTTGTTTAAGAGCAAGAGCGAGTCGCCCCAAAGTTACGATAAGCTCCAATGGGCAGTTTCAGTTCAACAATTTTAAAACATGTCACTCCTGCCATATGAACATTCCTACAAAATAGCCGACTTTTCAAGCAGATTGGCCGAACGTAAAAAACAAAACAAAAAAAAACACGAAAGAAAGCAGTGCGTCAAAATAACAGAACCGTTGTTTTTTTTCAGCGGAAAAGGGGGGGGGGGGGGGAGATTTTGCGTGAAAAGGTGAAAAAAACGAGATTTAAATGCAGGGCGGTAGTTTGCCCCTGTAACTGCTGCAATAACTGCCTGTGGTAGTAGGCAGCCCTCGCTTGTACCTATAGATAAATATCGCCCCGCATTTCATATAAACATGTAATTTGCACTACCTACATTCTTGGCACGTGAACAGCTCTGTTATTGCCGTGGAGATAATGTTCATTTATATAACTTCTATGCAGAAGCTAAATGAACAGCCATTCAGAGCTTAGTGATGTTAATCATCAGGCACACGTAATGACCTATGTGGTTCGAGAGGGCATGGCGAAGTATCTGCCTTAAAAAGGTCTCAATACAAAAGTACGCCTCGTGGTTTTCAGCAGAGGTAGTGAAGAGCCTAAAAAGAAAGATTTACGCTCACAGAAGGTATGCTAAAAAGGGATGTTTTCTTGGTACGAGGAGTTTAGTCGAGGAAACACATCAAGGCTCTGCTCGAGGTGGATCGGCGAAGGCACACGGACAATGTGGAGTCTAGGCTCTGGCGGAATCCGAAGGAAGTTTGGCGCTACCCAATTATGGCAGGTTTGGACAAAAATAAAAATCCAGAATAACGGTTATTCAAAGCGAGCAATTTATTACAGCTCTTGCGAATATCGCAAACACGTTTGTAGCTGATTTTAGTTTCATTTGCAAATGCTACCGTAAACGGGATTGTCCTGATGAAGAGGATACCTCGCTCAATGCCTTTTGTGGGGTCGATATTACGGTGTCCAATGTTCTGGTTGCCATAAAGAAGCTCAGGGATTCAATGTCGGTTTGTCCTGACAATATTCTGGGTCCCATTGTTAGGGCCTACACAGAGCTGTTCTTACCTACGCTGGCAGCTGTCCTTAATAGGTCAGTAAGGTCTTGCACGTTTCCAGAGTTATGGAAAACATGTAATGTTGCACCGGCTTATAAATATGGGAAAAAATCGGTGACCTCGAACCACCGACCTGTGCCGTTACTTAGTGTGGTTTCGATGGTTTTTGATACCGTGATGCACTTATATGTTTCTTACTTTACTTAGAAATATAATTGTCGCATGTCAGCACAGCTTTATGCCGGGTCGGTGCACAGTAACTAATTTAACGTGTTTTAAGAATGCCACAGTACACATTGAGAGTAAGCGTAGTCAGCTTGATGTAATCTATTTTGACCTGAGCAAGATATCCAATTTAGTAGACCATAGTCTTCTTTTGAATCAAGTAGAGGGAGGGGGAGCGAGAGGGTGAATACTTGCTTGGTTTTCTTGTTACTTAAGAGGCCACCAGTATACTGTTAGAATTGAAGGTTTGTAGTCTTCTTCATATCAAATTTCTTCTGGTGTCACCCAGGCCTTGGTTCTGGGATCCTTATTGTTCACATTGTTTGTCAATGATGTACAGTCGTGCCTCTCCTATTCATCAGTTGTTTAGTTCGTTGATGACATGGAGTTATTTCGAAAAATACAGTCAGAGGTGCACTGCCACGTGCTGCAGGGAGATATAGACGAAATTGGAGATTGGTGCTCTGTCAATAATTTAGCGCTCAATAGAACAAAAATAAAAGTGGTCACCTACAGTCGCAAAGCTGGACAAATTATGCTCCCCTACGAAAATGTGTCCGAGGGAATTGCGCAGTGGGACCGGACATTTCATCGAACGCCGTTTCGTCAAACGCCGTTTTATCGAAGCCGTTTCATCGAATGCCGTTTTATCGAACGCCGTTTCATCGAACACTGTCTCATCGAAGCCGTTTCATCGAACGCCGTTTTATCGAACGCCGTCTTATCGAACACCAGGGTGGCATTCCCGCTTCCTGAAGCTGGTCGGAGGTGCCCATCCCAGGTTCTGGAAGTTTTTGACTTGCATCGCCGCAGAACATCAACTGACGGAAGACAAGCTGGAGGCGATGCTGAGTTCCCAAGAGCCTCGTCGCCAGAAGAAGGCCATATCGGCAAGAAATGAGAAGGTCCGCCTTTTTTATGAGAACCGACGGAGCATGGCTGTGGGGGACTTTTTGATAGCAATAGCTCATCATTTGGAACGGTGAATGGCTGTCGCACGAACAGATGAACCCCCGAAAGTTTTCAAATAAAATTTGAAGTGACGTACTTACTTCTGACTTTATTGAGTCTTAGAACTAAAAAAACAATGTTTCGTTGTAGTTTCATAAATAGCACCTCTGCTTTAGCTACTGCAAAAAGTATCAATAGAAAGACATGAGAGGCTAGGAGGCTCACATGGCTAAAGTTGTTGCGTCTGCGCAAAACCTAAATCGCCTGCTGGCCACCATGAGTTGGAGTGCGCTCTTACCGGGGGTGCGACTTTTTATTTATTTGTTACAATACCCTCAAGGCCCATCTGGTAATACAGAGGGGGTGAACAGATAGGCACAATATGCGAAACAAACAAAAAAATCGGTATAAATATCCTCATGGGTTACTTGCATAAAAATAAATTGTAACAGCTTCAAGTTTAGACATTAAAAAACCTGACGATGAAATGGGTAATGACACGAAAATGCAAGCGATCCGTGCATAAAATACCATCTTTCACACTTTTTATATAAACGACATTCGATGAAACGGCCATCAGCGATTCGATGAAACGGCGTTCGATGAAGCGTCCATTTTTTCGATGAAACGGCGTTCGACGAAACGGCGTTCGATGAAATGTCCGGGAACCAACACTTGTTACTGCTATGAAAGCGCTAGGAGCGATCAGCCGTATAACGAATGAATTCTGGAAGCCTTTTGCATTTATTATACTTTTGAAATGTCTTTGCCGATCACGCTTAGAATATGCATCTGTAGTCGTAAATGGATTGGCGAGATCAAATGAAGCTTTACTTGACCGAGTTCAAAATAAATTTGCCTACATTCTTAACTAACTCTACTTGCAAAACTAGCCATACAGGTTCAGTGTCTGTAAGCCACTATAACATCAAATATCGGTATCACCGCAGGCTCTCTGCTGACATTTTATTTCCTTTCAAATGTTTACGTGGCAAGATTGATTCTCTTTACATTTTATCATCTATTTCGTTGTGTGTGTCACACTACAACACTGTCTAGTAGCGCATTCTATCCCCCTGTGGCAAATATGTTGAACCCTGTCACCCGCATGCAACTAAAATAATATGAATTCGCCAAAAAATCTAGACATATTCAACGACAACATTTCAGGTCTTCGCGTGACATTAAGCTATCGTGATGCAGTTGATGGTGTTCTTGATTTTTTTTTCAGCCAGATTGCCTTTGTAGCAAATTTGTAAATGCACTTATGTGGACTGAATGGCTCTGTATTAGTCTGCATTAATATTTGTCTTAACTTATTATGTGTTATACCCGTGCCACACGCGGGCAACTCGAATGCCATTTACAACGAATGACATTTGTGTGATCGGCGAATCAACTCGCAATCTGTCGCGCGTGGAATGCGCTACGCCCGGAGTGTCGCGCGCTGATTGGCCGTCCGCTCAAATGGAATTCGTTGTAAATGGCATTCGAGTTGCCTGTGTGGCACGGGTATTATTTTCCTCTTGTAACTTGTTATGTCTTATCATGCCTTGATTCCCCTCGCTTGTTTATAGCCTTTGTCTAAATTTTTTTCTCGTGTTTCCACAAAAAGGCCATTGGCTGCTATTGAACAAGCAATAAACATTATTATTCTTATTATAACCGAACAACTATAAGTCAACAAAACTGACCGGCGCAGCCGACTGAACACAAGCGTCAAACGCAGTAAATAAGACGAAACACAACAGTTTCCAATATAAAAAACTTCCGAAACTAATCGACCAACATTGAGTTAATAAAAGGCGAACAGAAAGTCAAGAAAACATGATGCTATAAAAACGTCGACATACGTCTGGTGGCAAAGGATAAAACCGAAGAAAACAATGGCGCCATATAAAAGTCAACACGATAGAGATTACGTCAGCGAATGCTTCGAGGGCAGAAGCTATGTAACTGACAAACCATAAGCAAAAAAAAAAATAAATAAAAAATAAATAAAAGTAAGACAGCCAGGACTGAACCACAATATAAGCCCAGCCACCTCATTACCCGAAATAAAACTGACAAAACGGAAGCGAAACGACGAAAATCAAGAAAAAGAAAAAAAATGCCCAGTGCAAGATCGAGACAAGTCGGGAAATGGGAGTGGTGAGTTCACAAAGGCAGAGTTGGATGTTCTGTCGCCCATCCGACAAGAAACTTCCGACATCCGGAGGAGTTTAGTTGCGCATCGGCAGAAATACTGCGAGGGTCGGCGGGCAAGGGACAGATGAAAGAAGTACTATCCCGGGACGGCGGCACGGCAGGGAGCTTTAGTCTTTGACAGATGACATCCGAGTCAGGGAGGGTGATGGCGAAAACAAATAAGAAGATACCAAAGTGAATAATAGGATTGCGGTGGCAGCTTCGTTAACGAGTATTTCTTCGTCGGGTTTCTCCTTAATTGCCATAAAGCACGCGAAGGCACGAAAGCCCCCCTTTTTTTTCCCTGGCCAACCGTTTTTGACAAACTATACAAGTTATATTTGGGTTGATTCTAAACGAACACGGCAGACGTTGTATGATTTAATGGAACCATACAGAAACCTGCTGGTTTAAGTAAATGCTGCAGGTTGTGATAGGGGGCATAACTTCGTATGCTAAAAAAAAAAGAAACCTTATTCGTATACGTGCAGCGGAGTTGTGCACAAGCTACACGTTTAGCGTGGTAAGAACGAATTGTCTCTCAGATTTTTACAAATTGGAAGCATTTTACAAGATGGGGAAAACGCTGGCTGTAGTCTTTGCTCTCCGATTTTTTCGCGTGATGGGTGCTTAACAATAGCAACGGTAGCAAACTAGCAAACAACACCCCCCCCCCCCTCCCCCCAGAGCTCTTCCTTTTTTTGACACCGAGGGTTGGTAGCGTGAGTGAAAAAAAGCAAAAAAAAAAAGCAGACATTTCTGCCTGACGGGTTGGAACTTTTCCAAAATTAAGTTTGCTAACTCGAATGTTGGACATTTGTGAGGACATGCCATACCTCATTATGGCTAGTCAGCATACATTAGTAGTAATTTGTTCTGTAGCACTGAAAGCAGGTGTAGAAGAAAATGGTCCCAGAGGAATTGGTCCCAAGTGCAAGGTAGAAAAAATGATTCCACGATCGCAGTGAAAATAAAGTACAGCAAGGTGAATTAATTTAAAAAAAAAGCTCCTTGAAGTAAAAAAAAAATGATGATTTTTCTTTGCCTATGAACGAATCCACCCTTAACCTTTTTGAGCGAAATTATCAAATGGCAAATTGGACCATTGTGGCGTTTATAAAGAATGCAAGAGAATTTGCAATAGAAAAGTAAACAACACTTAATTAGACATCCTGTCCAGTTTGCCAAAATAAACACGGCAGTGATCTAAAAATCATGTGTTGTTTACACGCAATCAAAGTATACCAAATGCATATATTTTAGTTTTTATGCTACTTTACTAAGCGAAACAATCATTACATTCTTTTTCATTCATTCATTAATTCATTTGTTTATTTTCTGTGCTCATGAACAGCCTGACGCCTTGGTAATGATGCACAACAAAATGTTCACAGGTTAGTTACGAAAGTCTTAAAACCTACGAAATTTGGGTTAAAAACATCAATGTCTGCTCCCCTGAAGGTATTGTGGAAGTGTTGAATACGGGTCATGGGACTGGTATGGATGATGTGATTAACATGAAAAGTTAGAGAAACCCGCAAAACTCGACTCGGAACGTGAATATTAATAAGAGATGTGAGATCTGGGCAATCAATTAATCCATGAATACATTTATACAAGAAAACAAGATCGCGCTCACGCCGTCTGGAACTCAAAGTAGGGCATCTTGATCGTTCCAAGAGTCTCGCATAACAATAATAAACAGTACGACCAATGTAACCCTCAGCAAAAAGAGGCCGTACTTCAAACGAAGTTGAAATATATTTAGTACGAATATTCATTTTGTATTTATTCTGTATAACTTTGGACGCATTCGAAATACGAGCGTAAGGTATTCAAAATACATTATAAATATGAATAAAAAATATTTTAGATATACCAAAAATGTTATTCCTTCACACTCAAGATGCCATATGCGCATTAAAAACCGGTTACACAATTTTGTTTTTCAATTTTTGTCAGCAAATGGTGTCTCTGTGGTATTTGATGGCACTACTAAATACATCTCACAAATCTGCATTAGAAACGAACACAGCTCATTCACAGTCCCGTTGACTGCCTTATATAGCCTACATATTGAAGGTAATAATTTTTTCGGTGACCACCTTTGCGCTTATTAAGGTTCCAAGTGTTCGATCTTCTCCTCGGGAGTCTGTCAAAGGGGCAACAGTGTTTTGAAGTTCGTGGACGATATCTCTTACTAAAAGGCATTGGTACAACTAATAACAATTCGGCGCAGTTCCTAAAACAATATCCACACAAACGGCTCATAAAATACATGTTATTGCTTCTCTGCGTAGCACCACTCAGGAAGAAGCGAATCAAGGCAGTTTCTTCACTTTAATATACTGTAAACGACTTTATTTTCGTGAGGACCTAATTCTCGCAAAGTTCGCGAATCGCCTACAATTCCGAAAAATAGGTCCCGTGAACAATTCCGGTAAAATGTAAAAACATTAAAATCTATATTGCGATCCCAGCGCGTCGCGAAAATAGAATTTGCGAATTATTCCAAAACTCCAACTTTGACCTAAATCGCGAAATATTGAGCCCGCGAAAAATAAATATTTTACAGTAGTTGTTTTGCCTTTCTTTTTTAGTAGTTGACTATTTAATATGGTAGTTAATGTCACTATATTAAAGTCACTATTCACATCACGTACAATGGTGAGTATACACGTTCAGTGAACTAACATTGTGCTAACAAAACCACGCCAAACGTATCTGTTCACAGCACCTGCTGAAGCTTTCCAGCATCAGCAAATGTTGTGGTTGTAGTTCTTGAACCCCGTTTGTGATTGGTGTGCAAGGAACTGATCAGGTGTGTTCTCGATAGAAAAAAGGAAACAATAACATAGACTGGGCTGATTTATCAGTGCGATGCTGCGCAATTCAGTTGACAAACTAATCAAATGTTGTTTTTAGGCGCTTCAGTGTACTCCATATCTGCTTGAAGTGAACTTTTAGAAGGGGAGCTTTTCAATATTTTGGTAGTTTAAGTCAAACTACCAAAGTATTGCAGTCAAAAGGTACCTAGAGAATAACACAACAGTATTTACGATTTTCAGGTATTTTAAGAGTATTCTGCAAGTATTTTCCATTGCTCCATTTTTTTAGGGTTGGAGTATATTTTGAATGAATTAAATAAATATTTCAAGAAATATATGTGAAAGGTATTTTGTGCCTATTAATTTAGTATTTACATATTTCAAAACGCATGAAGGGAACTTCAAATGCAGTTTAAGTAAAGGTATTTTAAAATGATTTTTAGAACTATATTTTAGTACGAAGTAAAAAAAAAAAAGAAACTTATATTTTCGGTCAATTTTTCGTGTACTTACAATTATGAACTGTATTTCAAATACACTTAAATTAGAATGTGGTATATCTCAAACGTATTAGTTTTCGCTAAGGGAAAGATCGTAAACAATTCGAAAAAAACAATTTTGAACATTTTCAATCATCTCTTGGCTCGTAGAACTAATACAAT
This sequence comes from Ixodes scapularis, assembly GCF_016920785.2. Classification (NCBI taxonomy): domain Eukaryota; kingdom Metazoa; phylum Arthropoda; class Arachnida; order Ixodida; family Ixodidae; genus Ixodes; species Ixodes scapularis. Next base: position 45,845,188 of record NW_024609846.1, read on the forward strand.
TCCAAACTACAGAGGAAAACTCCAACTTGGTCCGGATTGACGAGAAATATAACCGAAGGATACAGTTTGATGTGGAGAACTCACGCGTGATTCTAGAAATTACTCCCCCAGCTTACGCAAAGAGCCATTTATAAGGTTGTTAACATGTACAGTAAAGTATAACGAAGAGTCTATGTATACACCCAGATCACGCGTGCACTCGACTCTTCGCAGAGGGTCAATGCCAATCTGGTAACAAAAGTTAATTTTTTTCTACCTTTCTAGACAAAGACATAATAACGGTTTTAGAAGGATTGAGGGTTAGCATGTTCGGACGACACCAATTTCACACACGCCTAACATCCTTCATACGTTTTTCACGGTCTTCCAAGGATATGATCTGCCTAAACAACTTGACATCATCTGCATATTGCAAGACGACCGAATTGCGAACAATCGAGCTCAAATTAATAACAAAAACATTGAAAAAGATCGGCCCAAATATGGAGCCTTGCGGCACACCCGAAGAGGAAACGTAAGGCCGGGAGTGATGTCCAAGAACACGAACAAAATTGTGTCTGGTAGACAAATAATCTGGGAACAGGGAACAAAGGGAGGCACTCATGCCGTAGGATTCTAGTTTGTGTACAAGGAGCGAATGGTCTATTAGGTCAAAAGCCTTAGAGAGATCAAAATATACAACGTCTACCTGTCCACGTTGACACACAGTAGGCGAAACAAAATTAAAAAAAAGACACCAGATTTGTCTCAACAGACCTTCCACGCATGAAGCCGTGTTGTGAAGGGCTTATCTTATGCTTAAAAAAGTTTGAAATACGCTCAAATAAAACAATTTCATAGACCTTAGCAAAGGGAGATAGTAACGACACAGGTCTGTAATTTTTTACGTCATCCGTTCTGCCATTCTTATGTACTGGCACAGTAATAGAGTACTTCCACAGGGAATGAAATGTAAGGCTCTGCAACGAAAGGTTAAACATATGCGTTAAGAGGGGAGCAAAAAGAGAGGAGCATCCTTTAACGATGAAGCTTGGAATGTCGTAAAATGCAACTGATAACTTTGGCTTCAGTTTCCTGATAGCAAGTTCAATATCAGTAATTTCAAAAGATAGAATTGACAGGTGATCACTGGCATTATCGCTCACGCCATGCACAGGCAGTCCAGTCTGGCCGCAAGAATAAACCGAAGAAAAATAACTCGCAAATGCATTTGACACATCTGCGGGCTCAGACAGCATATCACCTAACGAGTCAGCTATGTTTGTTGATGACGAAGTTGTAGTTGTGCGATCCTTTACATATCGCCAAAAAAGAATTGGGTCACGATTTAAGCTGCGCTCTACTGACTCATGGTGTAATATTTTATCGCGCTTCAACAATGTCTTAGCTAGCGCACGCGACTCAGAAAAGTTTAGGCACCAAAAAGCGGAATTCGCAACCTTATATTTCCTATGACAATGCAGTTTTTTTCTTAGAACTGATCTAAGCTCCTTGGAGTACCAGTACGGATAACGACTTGTGTAAGGACGCTTTTTGGGAACGAACCTTTCAAGTGCATCTACTATATAGTTTGTGAACACTTCAACGGCACGATTTACATCCGTCATATTATATATAGAAGCCCAATCTGCATTATCTAAATGTTGATAAAGGCCAAAGTAATCGCCTCTTGAGAAAGCAAGCGACTCACGGTTTTTGTGCTTTACTTTCCCCAAAGAGATCCTAAAGGAAACAGAAAAAGGAACGTGCCAAACATCCGGTAAAACAAGCGGATTTGAAACAGACATCAGGCTGTTGATAGGAAAGTTGGCTAAGGCCAGATCGAGCACATGTCCTGCTGAGTTATGAAGACTGTTAATTTGGGTGGATCCGAGAAGGCTAACAAATGAAAAAAGGGCATTCGCTTTAAATGATGCACTATGAGCAGACAGTGCAGGACGTACGAAATTCCAGTTTATTTCAGGAATATTGAAATCGCCAAGTATGAGTATACGGTGTTTATCCACATCCAATTTATCCCCTAGCATATCTAATTGGTCCGAAAACTTAGATCTGTCTACATTAGGAGGAAAATAAAAAGTGCCTATAAGTAAGATATTGTTACCACGAAGACGTATTTCAATCCAAACGGAATCGCACTCGAACTCGAGATCGAACCGGCGAATAGCCGGTAAATGTTTCTTAACTGCAATTAGCACTCCACCACCGAATTTAACGGAAAGTTTTTCGTAATCTCGATCCCGACGAACCACTGTATTCGGGAGGGAAATAGTCCAGGGATGCGATTCAGCTACTTAACCAAGTTTACTTAAAGAAATGATATCGTAATCAACTAGAACAACGTTATTGTAAAAAATAGGAGCCTTCGTACGCAGGCCGTGTACGTTTTGATAAAACACTGACCAATTAATTCGACAAGCTAGTTGGGCATTGCTGTGTCACAAACATAATTGCGCCCTGCAACATCGAAAAATGGCGTAAAAAGGGAGTTCATTGGCCAAACATCTGCATTGTTCACTCTTTCTTAGTCATACTCGTTCACAGCAATGCGAAATGACGAGTAGCTTTCGTGTCTAGTTTTTAACTTGGTGCATGTAAAAGATGTTCCTTCCAAAACTGCCGTTAGCACCTCCCCAACATCACTACACGTAGTGTCAGGATTGAGACGCGATACAAAAAGCGCCTTGAGCCTTGGTGCTCTAGGGGCTGACGATAGCTTACTGTTTGCGCAAGAACCTGAGGATGGCTTGATTTTTTTTTCCGTTGGACGAGCGTAAAGCCATCGGCATCTGTAGACGCCTTCGGCACGGTCACCGCGGATGGCAGTACAGAGGACCCAGCAGCCACAGCAGATGTAGATGTATTACGCAGATGGGCGGAAGTAAAACTGCTTCCGGACGCCTCCAGAGTGGTTGATGCAACGTACCGGCCTGGTGAACCTTTCCCAAGAACATCCGCGAAGCTTGCGGACTCAGGACCCCGTTGCGCAGACGGCGTTGTAGTCGGCCGTGGCTCAACGTTTTGGGCAGTAACACGACATAGCAATTCCGTGTTCCTTGACAGATGCAGAAGCAGAGACGCGTTTTCCACCTTGACCGAGACAACTTCTTTGACGAGAGAATCAACCTTGTCATGCAGTGCCACCAACAAGTCTTTCAGACAGCCACACGCGCTGCAGTTTCCCACAATGATGCTCACCGATGCCACGTCACAATCATCAGGAGGGCGTTGTTCCGTGATAGCACTAACTTCGTCGGAGCCATTGCGCCTCGTGCAGGATTTACGCTTGTAAGTGCTGACACCACTCTGCATGAAGTAATCATAATCATCTCCCACAACGTCGACGCACTTACAGTGAAAGCGGGTACCGCAAGGCCCCGAACATCGCAGGAATTGCATCCGGCCGATGAACGCTTCGGAGCACACCGAGTACAGGTCCTTCGAGTAGGGCACGTTGCCAGCAAGGGAGTGCGTGAGCATGCGACTGGTTTTATTCAGTGCGCAGCGCTGAATGAGGACAGTGGACGAATGCACCACCTTATTATACCTGTCCACCTATGCAGACCAAAATGTGTTAAAAATAGTCGTTTTGGCGCTCAATTTCTGAGTGTGGCCGCCTTCAGATTCTAACAGGAATATTTCATGCGCATCATTTTTATTGAATAAATGTTTATCTAACGATAAACATTTGAGACATACTTATCCGGAACAAGTGAATGAAGTTTTTCAAATGTGATTTTAATATGTGTTGAGGGAAGAAATAAGCGAGTGCGATGAAAGTGCCCAAATATTTGTCTTTTATCTAATAGTTTAAAACATAGGTTAGATAGATGTTCTTACTCAATAAGCTGTCTTTTAAAGTTCTAGGTTTCGAATATCTTCTAAGAGGAGTTACCTCTCATCTCCGTTCTTATTTTTCGTCGGCAGTCATCCACAGATTGCATGCATTCCTTCTCCACTTTCACCTCCTTAGAAAAGACAGTCAATAACACACACACACAGACACACACGCATGCACACACGCACGCACACGCACACGCACGCACGCACGCACGCACACATGCACGCACGCACGTACGTACATACATACATACATACATACATACATACATACATACATACTCACACACTATACAAAACAGGCAGGCAGAAATACTCAGTTCGATCACACGAACACGTATACAAATAAAGTGGACTTCAATTGTCGAAATTCACTGAGCGGACAGCTGTCGCCAGGTGCGGGGATATCCAAAGCAATTTGGCGGTTCGCGTACTGCTATCAGAAGCTTGCTGTTTCAAAGAGACCAACAACTAGAGTTTTGCATGGGCCGACATTTAGGAGCCCGGTCCAGCCCGCGGCTCCAATTTGCACGGGCAAGCGCCGAGGCCCGCTCTATTTTCGCCATAGCAGCTCGCTTGCCACGGCTGCACTTGTTGGCTACGGTGCTCGATAGTCAATGCATTTAGCATCCTTTTTCTGTTTGCTGCAATTAAAGAAAATAAAAAACAACAACATTCGAGCGTCCTTTTTTTGCGACCAAACCCGCGTATCGAAAAGCACGGAAAAATGAAAATGGCAAGCAACAGTGAACAAAACCACGTGCCAAGGTTGAAAAGGAAGGAAACGTCGCGACGGGTTCGAACTTTTAACAAAGGACCGGCGAAGTTCTAAATTGCACGCACCCGCTGTCTAAAAAAGAAAGAATGACAAAAAAAAAAGACATACAGCTTGCTTTGATTGAGCTCCACATGAACTTGTTTATGGAAAGCATCACTACGGGGAACCTCTTCACCCATATTGTATGTTTCACCCATATTGTGGGTGCACGTACTCGTCGCACACATGGTGTACTCATGCGAGGGTGCGCAGTATGCGGGCGCGGCGCGCATGTGTGCGTGTTGATGGGCGTATCGTCATAATTTAGGGAGTTCTAGGATGCTTAAAGCCAGCAGAGTGAGTTATCGCCATATTTAAGCCATCTCAGAAACCTGCTCATTGCACCTTTAAAAGCACTTCTAACTATTCGTAGGATGTAATAACTTCCAATTTAGCTCGAATAAGAAGGTTATTAGGACTTTCATAGGACTCACGGGACACACGCATAGATTTACATTTGTTAGAATTAATGCTCACAGACCATAAGTCACACCACTCAACAATATTTTTAATATCAGACTGGAGCACACAGCTATCACTATGGGCAATCATTTCCCGGTAAATCACAGTCATCAGCAAATAAAAAAAAGAGATGAGCAGATGTTAAGTGGAAGATCATTAACATAAATTAAGAATAATAATGGTCCGAAGGCAGATTTCCATGGAGCATCGGAACCAACGGTTGCGAGGGAAGAGCTAGAATTATTGGCAGTTACGAATTGAGTGAGGTTGGTTAAGAAATATTGAATCCATGCGAGAATGCTAGTGCGTTCCGTGTGTGTTTCATAGCGTTTCACTAGTGTGAAAGTTTTCATAAGAGTGACAATTTTGAATATGTTCCAGCCAATATCTACAAACGTACACAGACGTTTGGTAACGCCCAAAATTTACCTCGAAGTACACTCCTATATTTATACTTTTGATTTCGGGCTGAATACTTGAGTCAAGAATAAAGACTGTCGGTCACCTTGATAAAATAATAACACATGAACGCCTGTCCGTCTTCGTTAACAATTAAGAATAATCCTGAATTAAAGACGACAAGTAAAACCTAGGTTTTAACGTATGGTTATTTGATGAACGTCGTATTTCTTTTTACTTCATTCTCATCTGGGGATATTTTTTTCAGAAACTTTGATACAAACACGAGCCGAATAACTTCTTGAATTGATGTGCGTAATCAGGAGTAAAGTTTATCCTATTTTATTTTTTTATTTGTGGAAATGCTTTAAAGGGGTTGAAATTTGAATGGAGGTAGGTAATGTTTCCAAGAGTCTAATAACAATATATTAACAAATTCAGAGTGGCTTTCCCGCAATGCACACTGGCACGCGGTTGTGCCGTGTTTAGGCGATCCTGCTTAAATAAAGATAAAAAAAAGGTTTGTGGAATTAAAAGTATTAAAGAAAATACCGAAATTCTAACTAATTTGCGTTTTATGATACCCAGGCAAGTAAATCGATAATTTTGTGACTGTGGCCCTATAGACTCAACTAAAAAAACCCCCTAAAACCGTGAAATAAAAATTAAAAAAATTTTAACGCATCTAAATGTTTATTACAGCGTGTTGATACTTTACGACAGCCATCTAAGTTCTTCCCCAGGAGCGTAGCGATTACATATGCTTTTTAGTTTAACTTCTCCCTTTAGTGCACCGATGCAGAGGCGTGTGGAAAGTAGGCCGCTAGGCGTTAATGTACAAGAAAGTTTGGGATATAAGACTATGACTTTAGCCATGGTAACAAGTAACATATACTCAAATTCTTTTATGTGCACACTTGATGAACTTGTTATTTCTCTTTGCTTTGTTCTTATTTGGGAATCGTTCCCCTATTGGAAAACCCCAATATAAACAGCGTATTATGGATATTGGTAAACAATATCTTTTTATTGTATTGCAATACAATATAGGTAGTGTATTGGAAAACATTACATTTATTGTATTGTATTACAATAAGGATTGGTTATGGGATTCCAATATCCATAATACGCTGAAAATATTGGAATCCAATACCGTATAAACCCTTATTGGATCCCCATGTGTCGTATGGGGATCCAATAAGGGTTTACGATTCCAATATACTCAGCGTATTATGGATATTGGAATCCAATATATTATATCGGCTACCAATAAAACTATATACGAGTTGGAATATCACGTTCAGTGCAACATTTCTCTGTAACACAGTCTCTTCTTGTGTGTATTTCTGAGTGATAAATTAAAAAAATGTTGCTGTTGTGAAATTGAGAATAAAGAAGCAAAACACTGGACTTATCCATACCAAATATATTTAACATTCCTGAACTGAAGGATCTGGCATTTACTGCAAAAGAAAGTTAATTGTTTAGGACTCTCATTCAAAAACTTGATGTTTGAAAACAGAATGTGAAATCCTCACCTTAATGAAAACAGCACCTGCTAGCTGTAGCCATATAGAAACTGCAAAATAAAAATTTGTGATTAGTTCGCGACAAGTAGCAATCCTTCACCAAGCGGGTAGATTCAAAATTATGTCGGCGTTTGATTGTGGAAAAATAAGGTTCAATGCCACTGCCACAGGTCATTCTGAGCTCAGTCAATTAAATATACGTATCCTCTCTTCTGGCTTCACTATTCCTGCTTCGCACCTAACTAGAGTATCTGGAATGCTCACCGTTGAGGAAAAACGAACTGGTGCTTGCTTGCTTGTAGGCCGTGGAAACTGGAAGAGAGATTTGCGGTTAGTTGCGTCCAAGTAGCAGTTACTTTGAGTAGCCACGTAAAGTACACTAAGTCTGAAAGATTCAATATTACATGTGCGGGACATAGATATCCTCTTGCGACGTAACTGGGCACGTGTCAATGGCGCCCGCTTGTATTACAGAAAAATAAGCTTCACTGCAGGAGCTCCCAGTCGTTCTGAGCTCCGTCAATTAAAAATGCTGTACCGGTCATATGGCTTCAGTATTCCTCCTTCGGGAATCTGGAATTCTCACCTTTGAAGAAAAGCTAACTGGGACCTGCTGGCTCTTAGGCTGTGGAAACTGCCAGAAAGATTTGCGATTAGCTGCGTCCAAGTACCAATTTCTTTGACCAGCCACCTACAGCACACTAAGCCAGATAAAATCAAAATTACATCTGCGTGACATAATATGCCTCTTGTGACAAAACTGGGCACACGTTTTGTCCCCTACAGCAACACTGAAGCCAGACAGACAACAGGTACGGCACCTTTAATTGACGGAGCTCAGAACGAGTAGGGACGCTTTCACTGAAGCTTGTTTTGCTGCAATACACACGTGTATTGCAGCAAAACAAGCTTCAGTGAAAGCGTCCCCAGTCGTTCTGTCAATTAAATATGCCGTACCGCTTCTCTGGCTTCAGTATTGCTGCTTCAGAGCAATCTAGAAAATCTAGAATCCTCACCTTTGAACGAGAACGAACTGGCGCCGGCTGGCTTGTGGGCCATGGAAACTGCAAGAGAGGTTTGCGATTAGTTACGTCCAAGTAACAATTTTTTTGGGTAGCCGCCTACAGCACACTCAAAATTACATGCATGGGACACAGATGCCTCATGCGACGGAACTCCCTTCATCCTTGTTTTCTGTTAACTCTGCTCACCTTCACCACTCGCCTCCAATTTCTGCGCTACTTCTTTAATCTCAATTCCCTGGTTCCCAAAGGCCATGCCATGGCTTGCGCCAGTCACGGATCTGTCAGCCCTGCGACTGGCGCTATTGTGGCAAAGGCGCCACAGCACCTGACGCTTGATGTGCTCTTTCAATATTTTGAGCATGGCTCAAAACAGGTGGATGGGTGTCTGGTATGACCTTTGCTTATTTGCGGATCGTTCCGAATCAGAGGGTAGGCGCTTCTGCGACCTGGGCGCATGCTCGGTATTTTACAATAGTTGAAACCGAACTCTGCAGGAATCTTAAAACATAACAAACATAATGTGCACGCCAAAAGGCATAGCAAATGAAACACACACCATCTATCTATTTTCGTTTCTTGTCCGCAAGAAGCTGTCGTATATGTAGCCTCCCTTGCTTAAGCCGTTCCTCCCTAGTGTCCCGGTCGGGTCTCGTCCTGATGAATCGTCGGTGGAGACCTGAAAAGCGGTCAACATCAGATTAGACCTTTTTGAGACAGAACCATATACTTGCTGAGAGGAAGTGCACCCAAACGAATCTCAGGCATGTCATTTATAGTGCGTTTTAAATTGAGACGAATGATGTAAAATGAGACGTCAATACTGACGCACCCCTTTTGCGAACCCAAAATTTTGAAGGCCTTGTCCCCCTCGCTAGGGGGACAAGGCACATGAATCCCGGCATGTGGATGAAATTTTTACCTTAACATCCCGACTCAATGCCCATCCCTGAATATTCGACCACCACACTTTTAGAAAAAAAAAATATTTTTTTTAGAAAACACCGAATCATCTACCACCCCTACAAACGCCTGAACCAAGCATACTCGTACCATGGCTTGTTTGCTCAGTGCCGCCCCCGAGTTAATTCGGGCTGACAATGTTGTTTTGTTTTCTTTCAAATGGAACCCACATTCTTAGTTTCGGTTTTACTTGTAGAGGCAGGTGGATACTTTTGTAAAGCTTCCTCCCTATGCGCTTCCGAGTCAACATTTTTGCAATGGCCAACCCCCGGGCTTTGATTTTGCACTCCTTGATGAATGCTGAAACTCATATAGGCGGGCTATAGCTCGCCTTGAAAATACTTGCTTTTGGTGGCCAAGAACAAACTCGTGTTCCTGATTGGCAGCCACTTGCTGCCAAGAATTGCTGCACATATCCTAAAGATTAGTCTAACACAGATGCTTTGGCCGGACAGAGACACAAAAGCCTGAAACAAGGCCACTATACAGACAGGAAATAGAGTGTCTGTGAGGAATGAAACGCACAACTCAGATAGGCGTGAATCACTCACCTTGAAAACACTTGCCATGCGCGGCAAAGAGCAAACTTCTGGCCTTGATTGGCTGGTGCTTGCCACCAAGACCTGCATGTATAAGAAAGAACCTGGCTTAGTCAAACTTGGGTGTTTTTGCAGAAGAGAGACAACAAAATACTAATGCAAGACCACTACACATAAGTTATGGCATTCAAGAGGAATGAAATACAAAACTCATAGGCGGGCAATAGCTCACCTTGAAAATACTTGCTCTCGGTGGCCGAGGACAAACTCGTGTTCCTGATTGGAAGCCATTTGCTGCGAAGAATACCTGTAGATATCCTAAAGAACCCAGTCTTAGTGTAACACAGATGCTTTGGCCGGACAGAATACAAAAGTCTGATACAAACCACAAAAAGCAGGAAATAGTGTCTGCGAGAGATGAAAAAAGACCCAAGTGGAGAGGCTCGTTCTGTTTCATGTTAGTCAAATAGTGTAGCTCATTTTGCTAAAACGATGCATATTTGCTAAAAAAAAGTATCTATATTTTGCCCCATTTAGCAGAGTTTACTGCCAAGGGTACCTGCACACCAGAATAAGTCAGAATTAGTCAGTTTTTTTTTTTTTTCTTCTTTTGATGAGCGACAACAGAATCCTAAACAGATGATGAAACAAAATATGAACACAGCAAGACAGGCTAGTTTGCCTTCATGCAAGCACAGTGCCTCGGCCAACCAAATGAGGTTCTATTCTTTATCACTTGTCATATTTGGTGGGAATAGTAAAGTAAATGAAAATAAGGTAATCTCTCTTGCAGCCGACAGCTGCAAACAAAATTCATATACCTCAATGAACGACCTGGAAATAAAATTGGGTGGTGGCCAAGTGGTTTAAGCTGTCGAATTTCAAACTTACAGACTGTAGTTTTGGTTTAAGTCCTCCTGGTGTATATTTTTATCCTTATAACTATATTTACATTGTTTTTTTTGTATTTTTGAGGCACAACTACTTAATTTATACGCTAATTCACCTTTAGAAGCGTTTTAATTACACTCCATGCCTTTCTAGTGCTCGTAATTGATTCTTGGTGAAAGCGGTCTTAAATTTTTCTTTTCTTGCTGTCGCTGCTGCTTGCTTTCTCACCTTTAGAATGCTGACAACTCGACACAAAAGTAATGAAAAATGTGTTTAAAATGTCATGAAGATCAGCATTTCCAAGCTGTACCCCTGCTTCATGCCCCGACCATGCCACCATACCATAGCTGAGTGCAGTGACAAATGGTCCCAGGTTTGTCACCCAACCGTTTTTTGGGCTTACGGTGTGGCGCGACTCATGAAGCACCTATGCTTCGCGATGGAGCCAGTGAGCGAGGTGTGACACACTAGAGCTGTGCAAGCCACAGCTTTACTGCCTGCAAAGCGTGGGAAGATCCCTCTCCCTTTGCAGAGCTGGCATTAGCTCACCGAGAAGCTATTGCAAGCACTAGAAAGCTACAGAGTGTGAATAAAAGCGCTTCTGAAAATGAATTAGTGTGTAAATTATGCATCTATATGTTAAAACTTAAAAAAAGTATATATGTATATATATATATCTATTTAAATACTAAAAAAGGCAAAAAAGAAAAAAAAAATGTTTCCAGGTGGGCTTGCCCCCAGAGCTCCACGGCCCTTGAATTCAGTTCCCTAAAGCCCGCTTCAGACGGAACAATTTCGCCCAGCAACTTCATGTCGCAACACCAGCAACACGGGCCGCCCGCGTTCACATGCAGCAAACGAATTGCTACGACTTGCCATCATCATCATGAAATTTTATTTTTCTTACAGTATTTAGACACACAGTTATATCCTAAAAACATGTTTTTATATCTTTAAATTCGGCTGAGAATACTTACTCGTCTTTTTGAAACAGTTTATTTTCAAAAATGATCCATTTCAAACCAGAACTAAGTCCTCAGTTCTCATCATCACGACCACAGGGGTGTCACGTGAAAATATTGCATTCCTGATTGGCTGCTGCCGCTTCAAACATCTCCGAGTAGTCAGAGTTGCTCGTCCGCTTCGAGCCGGACCCAATCTCAGCAATTCGTGTCGATGTAGGGAAAACTAGGGAACAACCCGCCAGCAGCCCCAAAATTGCTGGAAAGGTTGCCCCGTCTGAAGCGATCCTATGCTCCGTTTCATACATAGAGTGCAACGCAGTCAAAGCTAGCGCACCGGTTTGCATTGCTGACCGTGCCTACGTTCGCCCCATAAGATAGTGCGTCCCCTGCAGAAAAATTTTAAAAAGTCGGAAAATGTGCCTCCTCGGGGCTAGTAACTGATATTGGCGTTATGATTTCAACGGAGCACAAATGTTTTTCAAGAAAAAGGAAAAGATAATGTAAACCACCTTAAATTGTTTTCGTGTTCATCCGTGTGGCAGCCGCTGGTTTTGAGAAGATGGCGTCTTACGCAGTAAGCTCAAGTACCTTTCCTGCTCGGATGTTTTCGAAGATTCGTTGTGCGAAAATCTTCAAAGAGTGCAAGCAGATGATCGCCAATGTGTACGGGAGTGTAAGAACACATTCCCCGGAGAATTCGGTCGTGAAGTCCTGGAGACGGCCAGTAACAACACTGGAGTGTGCCCTGTACTGTCGCGAAGTGCAAGGCACAGTGCCTATCTGGCAAGGTGGCGTCCCCGAAGCAAAGACCTCGCAGCAAGAAAGTTTCGAGCACGGGGACCGTCAAGCATGACGAGTTCACACAGAACGCCATTCGCCTGGAGGTGCATTGCAAGTGCTCCGAGAGGGAGAGAGATTCCTACCCTTGACAGCTATTTCAAAATAAACTGTACAGGCCACAACTATTGTCGTTAATGTTTTATTATAAATTTTGGGACAAGGCCGCTATCAGGGCGATTCCTCATTCCACGCTGCACGAAAGAAAAATATAACTCTGTGCTGGAGGCAAATAACACTTGCAAAGCGGCAGACCAGATGGTAGAAATCTGGCCTCTCGGCGACTTATAAACAAAAATCAAGAAGGAGGAACTGAAATATGCACTTTGTCAATGCGCACAATCTTGCAGAAAAAGAATGTCTAAAAAAGAAAAAAAAAAGAAAATCTTTGCGCGTAAAATGGGTTTGAACCACGGCCACCGAGACGTCAATATCGCCAGAGCAGCGCCTTCTACCACTCGTCCACGAAACGCGCGGAGTAACACTTTTTCTATTTTTTCATGCGCACCACTTTAGTACCTTTGACAGCGTTGCACGCTCAGTATGAAACAGAGTATAAGACACCCTATTGTCTGGTACAGAGACCATTTATGAACGCTTGGGTGTTTAAACGATGTACTACACATTTTACAAAAAGAAAAAAAAAATTGGGTGTTTAAAGGAGCGGTGCAACGATATTCAATTGGAATGTTTTCTCTCTACACGAGCTTACTGGCACACCTGGGACTCAAGGATACTCACACGCAACGCCATTGGCCAAGAAACTCCTTTGTTGCGGTGTAAATTCAAGGACAAAAGCGATCATTTTCATTCAATCTCTCCTTTGCAAAATTTGATGACGTAACTCGGGGACCGCAGTACACCCAAGTGACGATATTTGAATGCGGTTCATAGATTGGACCCGAGCATTGCGTGGGCACTCGACTTGGGCTCGTGACAATTGCTAGCTCGAGAAGCATTCGGGTTGTGACCCGTGTCCAATCGCTGCAACGACGACAACAGCCGAGCCATAACAATGTCTGGAACTCAGCGCGTGTCCTGCGCTTTGCCAACCCCAGCGCGTGGCTATGATCAACACTGGCGGCATATAATCGGCTCCAGATCACGTGGCCGCTTGTTCTGGCTGCGAGTTGAGGGGATGAACACTGCTCGTTTTTTGAAATTTTTTTCTGGGACTTCTATTGCATGGGGTGAAAAACGAACGCATGTTTCATAGGTCAGTAACGTTAGGGATCCGTTTTAAGCGGTATTTGCGCAAAGTACAAAAATTGTTGCATAGCACCTTTAAACGTTGTACTACCCTTTTTTCAATAGAAAAAAGCAACAATAAAAAAAATAACACATTTCAGAAGAAAAAGTTAAGGAAACGGAATGTACCATTATGTTCAGTGAAGTTTGGTGACAAGACTCGGGACTCGAGCAGGAATGCAGTCATCCTTGGTGTGACCCCATGAGACGGCCTTGCTGCCTTTACTGGGGTTTATCTAACTGAGGTACCTGTACGAAAAGTAGAACACATGTGCTTAACACTCATTATTCACAAGAAAATTTGTCAATGTCCAAAATGACCCATGAAGAAAATTATGCGAGGAATTTTCAGGCTGCGTTGGCCGAGTCACCTCTCGTGGCCAATGTTTCATAGCAACTTTAATTGTTGTGAACAGTTATAGCGTATATTACGAACAAAGTGCAATTTGGTTTTGTAGGAAACTATAAGACACAAAACGACACTTGTATACAGTATGTTGAGGTGCCTCTAAACAAACTCCAGGGTTTCATGGCGCCTCCTTCAGATACCTGATGTTGAACATGAAATATGTGCACCAAGGAGTGAGCAAACAGCGGTTTCAGATTTGTCTCTAACACCAGCGACATGTCGACAAGGAGTGCAACGTGTAGAAGGTCGTCTAGAAGTGTGTCAAGATGAAAAAGCAAGATGTAACGATATCAGAATAAGATCACACCAACGAGGCACCAGTGTGGTGAGACAATCTACGATGTAGAGACAGTAATCGGGAGTCAACCGACGTACGGCCGCGATTTACTTTGCAACGACTAAAATGAAACATGGCAAAAAAAAAATTTTGAAAATAAAAAAACGCGTTTTTGTTTTTGTTTTTACTTTATTTGTTGAGCGCAGCCGGTTGCAGAGCAGTTGGGCGGCGTCACGAAAATCTGACAGACTCGCTAGCTTTTCTCAACTTCGTACGGCGCCAGTCGGCAACACAGATGAATGGTCGGCACTCTTAGTCTACCAGGGAAGAAAAAAGTACGAGCTCAGAGCCCAGCGTCGATCGCGACTTTCGTAAAGAGAAGCTCCGGTAACACTTCGGCGACTCGTGAGCGTTAAACAACGCCTCTTCGAACGAGCCCACGAATCCAACACGTCGAACGGTTTGCGCCGGTAAGCACGCTGGGAGCCAGGGGGCTGGAGGTTGAATATCCGAAAGAGACGAAGCGCTGGTTTCTACGTCTATTTCGCACATGAGATAACAAGCCGAGTGATAGCTAGCCGAGTGTAAACACTGACTGACGTTACATCAGAGTACACGCAGTCGAAATCGGTCGAAATGACGTCTGCAACAGAGCACAGCCAGACGCTTTCAGCAGGGGACGCATGCGTTCAAATAAGCTGCGATTTCAAAACATCATGTCTCCCTTCTGTCCTTCAGTGTTCACTTTGATCTGTGTATACCAAAGCACTCAATGCTGCAAGTAATAAAGTCGTCTATACGTACCTTTCGAAGCGATTGAAAGTGCGTTGGTTTCACTTGGAACCCACAAGCAAAGTGTGCGACGAACTTGACGAGCTGTTATCCGTCGGTTCCGCCGGGTTGGCGCGGTCGCGGTCGTTGCGCAATAGCGGCGCAATCTCGGCGGCTCGCTCAGCCGCTTGTCTGGCAGCGCATGCGCGCAGGCGCGCCGGCTCGCCTCCCTTCGGAGTTCGAACTGCCTCCGAAGCTCGAGCGCTCGAGCTTTCGCGCGCGCGGGTTGACGATGGAAACTTTTCTCGTAAAACGAGTCTGTAACGTATCGTTTGATGGCGCAAATGCACGTATTTTTCCCGTCGTTTTTTACAGTGTGTGAATCTTACGAAACGGGCGACGAAGAGTGGTGGGTGAAATGTGCTCGCGTGTGGTTGTGGATTTTGTGTACGACGTAGGATTACCCAGAAAGGTGGGTCAATATCGATAAATGTGCGGGTAAGAAGCACGTGACCTGTCAAGCCCATTAATCCTCATTATTTTATCGTGCGAACTGACATTGTCACGTATCGCGTTCGATTTGGGTTCCAACATCGGTAACCTAACTTTTGTTGCATTAAAACTGCAATAAACATTTGTTTGAAAACGATCACTCCAACGAGCACGTCGTTATTGGGCTTTCTCATTGAAAGGTAGGTCGCGGGTGTTCCAGCTAGTTATTCTGAATGGTTTGGTGGTTGTCTAGCATTTCAAGCGCTCGAGGCTGTGTGTACTGTGTGCGTACGTACGCTTGCGCTTTCGATCAATGTGAATGTGTTTGCAACGCGGAACGTTTGTCTTCTGTGTGTGTCCCCCTCCAATATCGTTCTCTCTCGTATTGCCGTATGGTAACTCCTGCTGTTCTACAATATCATTCACGCGATGTCGTATTGTGGGCGTACCGATATCCACATGTTGCTTCACGGGCGATCAATACTGTGTTACGTATCCTCTTAGTCCGCGATATATGCCGACGTAATTCATGTTGGTAACTTGGAATTCGTTCTGAGATTTATCCACGCGATATTGTATTCTCCTTTGGGCCCGTGATCGACGACCGATATTTATATATCGTGTGGCCGCACAGTATGTCCATGTCGGTCACCAATATGCACTCGGTGTCGTATTCTATTCCAATAACCTTAAGTTCTGTCGGGATATTGTGCTTCGATATCGTGAGTTATATCGGGATATTGTGCTCCAATATCCTGTTGTATACCAATAACCGCATACAATATCGGGATATTGTGCTCCGATATGAATTCCCATCGTGCGTATTGGGTTAATCGGATAACAATAAGTTTTTATTGGTTTCCATCAACTTCATTGGAATACAATATTTCCAATAAGCCGAGTTCATATTGGCCTTTTTCAATAGGGTCTGCTGGAACGTTATTCCAAATTAGTGCGGGATGTCTCCTGGGCTGGACGTACTTATGCATAATCACGTTTTGTTCTACAAAAAGAAAATGTTTTGTTCTTTGAAATAACGTTCTAACGTGTTAACGATTGAGAAGTTATAATGAAATAAAATATTAATTCTCACAACCAGCAAAACATTTGTTAACAAAAGCAAAATCGCTTTGCCGCACTGCATTTGTGAATTGGGTTGTGATGACTTTACAGTGGTGCCTACTCATGTCAACCAAATGAATTGTCCGTGGAATAAAAAAAAAATGTTATCAAGGAAATGTCAAAATGCTATTTGATTTGCCTCCTATGATGTCCAGGCAATTAAAGTTATCGGGTACATTACGAGCTTTTTTCAAGAAATAGAAAAAATTTATATAGTGCATATAAGTAGGATTCCATGTAAATCCTTTATTCAGAGCCATAAAAAAAATACGCGCGTCACTATGTTTAA
This sequence comes from Ixodes scapularis, assembly GCF_016920785.2. Classification (NCBI taxonomy): domain Eukaryota; kingdom Metazoa; phylum Arthropoda; class Arachnida; order Ixodida; family Ixodidae; genus Ixodes; species Ixodes scapularis. Next base: position 45,862,060 of record NW_024609846.1, read on the forward strand.
TATCTGCTTGTTGATATTTTATGAGTGTCATCTTAAATGACCCCGGGAAATATTGCGACTTCTGCTGTTTAGTTTAACTTTTCGTTTTAGTGCACCCAGTAAAGACGCGTGGAGGGAAGGCCGCAACCCAAGCAGCACACATGGTCCTCCGGATATCCTCAGTATGTCCTGACGTTCCCGGGATGTTCTGTGAATGTGTATGGGACACCTGTGCTGCTAGGGAAGTGGTTAATGTTCAAGCAAGTTTTAAATATCCGACAATAAATTTACCTAGGCCGGCATGTAACATATATTTAACAATTTATATATGCGTAATTGAAAAAAAGGTATATCTTCACTGTGCTCTTATGTGGAAATCTTGCAGAAACGTTATTCCAAATGCGTGCGGGATGACTCCTTGGATATGGTTGTGCTTATGCAGGATTACACTTTATCTAAAAAAAAAAGTTGTTTTGAGCTTTGAAATAAGGTTTTAACGTTTTAAGGCTTGTGAAGTTATAATTAGGGTTCCGTGTTTTCCTATAAACCCCCCCCCCCCCCCCCCCCCCCTCCAAAAAAAGAAGAACGCTAAACGCTCGCCGGTAAATATTCCGTCAATTCAGATTTATCAGAAAATGTCCGAACTTCAAGGTCGCAGCGACAAAATAAACCACAAAAAAGACGGAGTTTTACAACTAAACTTTATAACAGCACAAGGTCAGTGGTCCCGAGGATATTGCACTTCAGTTTACTTTGCTATCTAGAACTACTAACAAAAGGGGTTTGCCTTTTAGCACGTCGATGTTCTTTCGGAACAACGGGTACGATGGGTCCCGGAGATTATTTACATTGTTTCTGATTTTTTTTTAAATTTTACGCGGTAAAATGAACTCTGAGCTTCAAAAAATTGAAAATCTAAAAAAAAAAGAAAACAATTAACTCGGATAATTCTTGAATTCCCAGCGGAAAGTACACTCAGAAAAACACCTTCAAAATTTCACGAAAAATAAACTCCGAAAGCACGGAATACTAGTTATAATAAATAAATTATTCCCCCCAACCAACAAAACATTTTGTTAACAAAATCAAAGTCGCTTTGCCGCAGTACATTCGGGAATGCGGTTGTGATGACTTTACGCGGATTCCCATTCATCTCAACCAAACAAACGCCCGTGAAATAAGACTTCTTCAAGTAAATATTAAAATTATAATTGATTTGTGTTTTATAACACACGGGCAATTACATTCCGCAGAAACATAGCGATATTTTGTCAAAAAAATCTCAAATTAATAATGCTGTGAAAAGTTGCCGATAGGATTCAAGGCAAATACATTTTCTTGAGCCATCGAATAACAACTACACTCGTCCAAAAGTTTAATTCCTGCTTATTGACATTTCATTATTGTTATTTAAATAATCACGGGGAACACTGCGATTTCTGCTGTTTTGTTTAATGTCTCCTTTTAGTGCACCCAGCCAAGGCGTTAATGTACGAAACAATTTGGGTATGAATTTATCTAGGTCGACAAGTAACATATATTTAAAGGTTCATATATGCGTAATTCATGAACTCGTCATATATTTGGAAATCTTCCGGCAGAAACGTTGTTTCGAATCCTTGCGGGATGACTTCTTGGATGGATCGTGCACGATCACGCTTTAGTCTATGAAAAAAAAAAAAGAGAAAGTTCTTGTGTTCTTTGAAATAACGTTACGTTTTAACGCTTGTGAGGTTAGAATGAAATAAAATATGAATTCCCTCAACCTACAAAACATGTGAACAAAGTCAAAGTCGCTTTGCCGCACTGCATTCTGGAAGGCGGTTGAGATGACCTTACGGTGATTTCAACGCAGGTCAAAAAAAGAAACGTCCGTGGAACAAAATGTTTTCAAGCAAATATCAATATTGGAGTTTATTTGCGTTATATAATACGCAGGAATTGAATAGTTCTTGGGAATATTGCGATATTTTGTACAACAAAAAAGAGGAAGCAGAAATTGGTAATTTTGTAAATGTGGCCTATATGATTCAAAGTAAAGAAACCCTGTAAAGCCGTGTAATAATAAAAAAAAGCTATACACATTTAAAAGATTAATTACTGCCTATTAATATTTTATAACTGTCATATAAAATACTCCAGGAGAACATTGCGATGTCGTGTTCAGTTGAAATTAATATTTTAATGCACTTAGCAGAAAAGCGCCGAGAGAGGGCGCAAGGCGTTCATGTCTTGGGATTTGGGGATGTGTTGTTTTGATGACTTGATGACCTCTTTTCTAGGTTGGTGTTTCACTCCAGGGCACCTGAGCTCTTCGTGGATGAATTCGTGGTTTTTGGGATTGTCCTCGTAGGGGGATGATACGTCAACAATCTTTAATCCTGGTCGTGGTCGTGGCGTTCGCTCGATGTCTTATTGACCCTCATGTTGGTTTTATGTTTTTTCGATGAAGAGGAGGGTGGGGGGGGGGGGGGGGGGGGGGGAGGGGGGAGGCATTTTTGAGATGTCTCGAAAGGTCATCGTGGTACATTGTTTTTCGGCCTTGCCTACCTGCATGGTTGGGCTACAAAAAGGGCTGCCTTTTTGTGGAATGGTTACAGTGTGCGTGGCCATCTCGCCGGCACTCCCATCGTCTGCCCGCTGCTCGTCGTGACACTTGTCTCTTCTTCGTTTAGGGGTCTGAGTCCCCAGTTTTGCGTTTCAGCTTGCTTTGCCTGCGGGCCTGTGTTTACCCTGGGGTGTGCTGTTGCCTTTGGGGGTGTTTTGCCTGTGGGTGGTGTGGTTTTCCCGTTTCGGGAGTGCAATGTTCCTTCGGCCCGCCCAGCAACGAGACGACGACAATCTTCCGGACCCATCATCAGTCCAGCATCGGTGAGCCTGCGAACATTCTTCTCGCGAGCAGCGCGTTGTTTTGAGGTGTTTTGGTTTTTTAGTTTTGTTAGTTGCCTCTTGGTCACGCTGCCCGAAGGCCTCGTTGGTGAGCTTTATTATAAAATCGTTTTACAGGTAAATTTTCGTGTAGTCGCCGTACGCGATTTTTTATTGCCTAATTAAATTTCTGTCTTTATTTTAACGTCTGCGTTCAGTCGCCTGTCTTTTGACTTCACACCGGGCGTGGACCCATTGCTTGTCACCGGTCCGCATCTAGCATTTCTTTTATTTCTTAAAGTAATTGATCGTTTTCCGAACGAAGTTAGTATTTTATTTTTTTATTAATTTTCGCCCATTCAGTGAAACTGATATCCCCCCCCCCCCCTTCCCGCAAGAGCATTTGCTTTAGGGGAAACTTAATTTTGAGACATATGTGTTTTGCCTAGGCACTTAAGGTGTCATTTTAACCTCCATCTCAGCACCCTTATGCAGCGTTGCGGCTTGTATGAGACATAAGCAGAAACACTTTTGTTGTTTAGAAAGTGGATGATCAGCACAATTAAAATAAAAACGTCTCGAAGGGCGATGCTTTCAGCTGAATTTCCCGACGCGAAGACACGTGTTATAAGCTCTCACGTTTCCACCATTTTTTGTTACTTTTTTGCTATTTCTTCCCGTCAACAGCATCACTGACTTTGCTACGACGAAACTAAATCTCAATATTTGTACTTCCCTCGTGTACAAAAACACATATTTTAGACGTTTCGAGACCACTCTGAAAGCACAAACGCAATCACAGATAATGTTGACTTTTTTTTTTTTTTAATTCTGTTGCTTTATCACTATTCTCCGCCTCACATCAGAAGTTGTGGCCAATTCTATGAAAGGCACGGACACGGGAATCCCGAAGTGTCTTATATTTCCGAGTGCTCGTGTGCGGAATGCCCTCTGCAGAGTTGAGCTGTTGCAGCCGTATTCTTGTTAGCAGTGCACACACCTTGCGACAAGATCACACAGCTATTCTATAGATCACGATGTTCTCGTATTTCCTACAGTTTTGTCCAGAATTAAATCACTGGCAGGATTACAATGGCCAGGAGGTCTTTCCGTTGTCCCGCCTCCAAGGCGAGCTCCAAACCTTCGATAACGTTTCGGCGACTTGCGAGCGTCGACACGGTGTAAGATCTCTACATGGGCGTGGACCAGGCGCGCGTCGCAGCTGTTGGAACGTTCTCAACTCGCCTTGGTTGTAAGCGGCGCCGTCAGATGACTCTTCGGTACTCTGTTAGTGGCAGCCTGTTGCGGGCCCGGTTTTCCAGACTTCTCTGTGGGAGACATGCTTGTTCCTAAAGTCGTTTTTTGTGGGTGCCCCACGTCATGTAGAACTTTGTACTCCCGCTGCGCTTGTTGCTTACTGCTTCTTCACTGACCATGGTTTCGTGCCTAAACGGTGGCAATGCGTCGAGGAACTGAACGAGGAGTAGACGAGAGCACGCGGCAAGGTCAGAACGCCGAGCTTTGGTTCGAATGATGAGTGGGGTAGGCGTAAAGCTAGCCTTTGTCTTCACTGCGCTCGTCGAACGCGTTCGAACGCGAGGGTCAAGTGGCGGACGCCGGCGTTCCGCGGTGGCTGAACTCCATGCATGGGACGAATATGCTGCGAAAAATCGACGAAGTTTGCCCAGCGGTTTTCGCTCTGCGCGTGGAATCAGCATAATAGAGAGTTTTAGTAGATCGTTCCGATACCTCCGATAGCCCCGACAACGATACTATGCAAGCTCAAGGGAGGCGGTGGCGGAGTATCGGGTATCGTTATCGAAGTCATGGGAACGATCTACTAAAACTCTCTAATGGCTGCTACGTCGCGCGCAAAGCGAGCGCGCCGTCGGGCGACGTGCGTCAGTTATTCGTCGCGTAATTCGCTCCATGAAGTTGAGCGATTTCGCTGCTGCGACGTCGCTCGTGCGGAAAAAAAAAAGTGTGGTGAAGGCTGCGTGGTTAATAGCCTCAGCTGCGAAATCGTAAACCAAAATCGCACCATGGGGTTCAGGCTTCGAGGCACTATTGTACTCCGACGGTGAGCGCAGCGAACACGGCGTATTGGACGCGTGCCTTTCACTGGCCGGCGAGCAGAAACTCAGTATCAACGATCAATCAGCATCTGTGTCCGGTGCGCTACGCCGCGTTGGCTACGCTCGACGTCGGATTATAACAGAACCCCCGCGCGTTTGACGTGTGCAGTGGAAACAAATAGGGGGCACCAACTGGGTGTACTAGAACCCATACCTGCCTTAAAGTTTATTCATTCATTCATTCAGCTATAGCTTTAGGTTTACCCACTAATCGTTCCAACCAGAGCTCGTTCTGACGTCCCCACGCGCCCTCGTCTTCTCCTCTCTCTCGGTTTCTCAATGCATAAGCACTTTCTTTTTTAAGGCGGAAGCCTTATATCTTCTATTGTTCATTCGACCTTGAAAATCCTTGAGCAAAGGCACGTCGGCGACACGTAAGGTACCATAACGTTTACGTGACCACTCAGGCGAATTAGAGGCAATGAAATTCACAAGGATGACAAAGCGAATTAAAAGGAATCAAAGTGGATTAAGAGGAATTAAAGGCAATTAAGAGGAATTAAAGAGAAGTAAGAGTAATCGATGGGAATGAAGAAGGACTATAAAGCGAATTAAGAGGAATCAAAGTGATTTCAGGGGAGTCGAAGAGAATTAAGAGGCATTAAAGTGAATTAAGAGGAATTAAAGTGAATTACGCGGAATTAAAGCGGTGGAGTAAATCATGTATCTTTCTTCAATGCATCAGCGCTTGGGCTTTCACCTTCAAGTCGTCTTAAAAATAACATATGAGACCCTGTGAATTTTTTTTTTCATCAGTTGCGCCGTCTGGACGGAGTAGGCGCTGTTGGATGCGCTACTGGGGCGCGTGCCAATAGGACCTTAGCGTTCGCAGTGATGCCTGTTTTCACCTTTATATATGTCTTGCAGCGTGGCCTCGACGTACCCTGCACACGCAGCCAAAGTACGACCGACGTGGTGGAGGGCGGGCTTCGGGAAGAAACAACTTGCCGTTCTCATTCTGGCAGTGGCTATGCGCCGAGAAACTGAGGGAGAAAAGGAGACGAGAACGTAGTGGGACGTCGGAACACCAAGCTGTGGTTCGATAGATTAGTGGGTAGACCTAAAGCTAGATGTCTTTCTCCCCGCTGCATTCGTCAAACGCGTATAGAACGCGGAACGCCGGCGTCCGGCTTTTGGCTCTCGCATTCGAAATCGTTCGACGGGTGCAGTGGAGACAAAAGCAACTAGGTTTAGGTCTCCCCACTAATCATTCGAGCCAGAGCTCGCCTTCCGGACGTCCAAGCGCGCTCTCGTTTCCTTCCCTCTTTCTCTGTTTCTCGGCGCATAGACATGGTCGCGTTCAGCGGTTTGGGAGCTCGCTGAGACATCGCAAACTCAGTAATCGTGACAGTAATTTGAAAAGCTTTGAAAGCATCCGCATTCAACGTGAGACGTTCGCTTTCCTTCGGACAGCTAAGGGGGAACACACACGATATGGCTTGTGTGTCGTGTAGTATGCCTCAAGAGTGAATCGAGCCCTCGCGGTACACACACGACAGACGGGAGCACGAAGTTTATGTCATCACGTTTTTCGACGGCGCGCACACTCTCCTGACGGAAGCCTCAAAAGAAGTTTGTGTAGTGCGTCCGCAAACACAACAATGGGGATCGATTCTTTGTTGGGATTGTTTGAACGGGACAAGACAAACACTGTCTGAACATCCGCGGCGGATGAAACCAGCCACACAACGAGTTCGACCGCCGCCCCGACAGAGGCTCGAAACTGCGGGGCTTGGCGCTGGTGTTTGTTGTGTGCTTGCTACCCCCGCGCGAAGCCTTTTCGTGTGTTGTCCCACGAGTCCCGCACCGTCGGTGTCTCATCCGTCGAGTTTCGTAGACACACTAACCAGGTATAGTCGGAAGCTTTTGCCCCGCTTCCCGGGCTTCTCGTCGTTCAAAGGAACTTCCTTGTTTGATCGCGGGTCCCCCTTTTGTCGCGCGTTTGTCGGCCGCTTCCTTTGAAGATACGCCGAGGTGTGTATACCGGGAACTTTTACCAAGATTAAAATGCCGTTAAGGCGTTCATTACTTGTTCCTCGCAAAACAAATAAAAAATGATACCTCTACACGGAAGCCGCTGCAAACACTAAGGTGACATTACGAAAGTAGAGAATTTAGGACGACGTTTTAGCGGATTAGGTTTACGTTTGCGTGAGAGTTCGGTTGGGTCTGACCTCTGACCAACACCGGCTAGAAGAGAAGGCCTACGCGTGACGTCATCGTTTGTGGACCGCCGGCCCGCCCCAAGCGGCAAACACGCCGGTGTTTGACGAGAGTACGCCGAAAAAAGCGACAGACGCGTGCTTGTTGGCGTATTCATGTGCTTGCGTCGCACTCGTTGAGAGACCCTGCAAGACGCGATGGCATCGATGGTAACGTCAGCTAGACGCTGCTGCGTGGATGATGACGTTTGGGGTAGGGGGGGGAGGGGGGAGGTGCAAACCTTGTTTTTTTGCGTGGTATGTTGTTCTGACGCATAGCAACCTTTACAGCAGGTGTCTCGAAAATTTGCGTCTAAGGTGACGGATTAGGTGCCGGCCGCAGCCTCGGGGTTCAGAAAAAAGTGAATATGAATTATTAAAAGCAAAAAACAACCTAAATAAATATACCTAACACTCCGTGCGACGCGACTGGCGCGCCGCCGCGAGGCCGTTACCGAAGGTAGGCAGTGACAACCCCAGAGAAAACGAAACCGAAACCACACCTCGTACGTTGGTACGCATTGAAGTCGGAGCGGTACGGTTGCGCTGGGTTCACAGCATGAAGTGCTGCTGCCGGTGGTACTGCGTCATTAAGTGCTTCGCTAGTTATGCGTCTATCTCGTGGGGAGAAAGTTTCACAGTTTTTCACCTCGCCGATGTTTTGTGTGACAGCGACAACGATAAACCCATGCCATACTACGCGAGAAATTTAGTCTCCCGATCATACCTGCCACTGTGTCGGTACGGCTGACATATTCTACACTGCCGCTTTGCGCTTTGCGTTTGTTTTCGTACCAGTGACGCCTACATGTGTTAGCGCCGATGGGACGAACTGAAATGCCATCCCACACTCGCGGGTATGCAGTGCCAATTGCGTTGCAGGAATGCTGTCCAAAGAAGTTTCGTCCCCATTGTACCTGTCGATGATATTTCCGGACAAGTATGGCACGCAATCTGTACTTGAACAAGAAAAAGTCAAACAGTAAAAAAAAAAAAAAAAGTGCAAATATGAATCTAAGGAAAACTACAATGAAACTCGGAATCACTGGAAAATTTACGATTGAGCATGGAAGTTTATGTGGTGTGCTTTCTTTTTTGATCAGCCTCCTTTTGGATGTAGAAACGCTGACACCCCCAGTTCTGTAGACAACAATTTTTTTCTCGGTTTTAGAGCTACCTATCACAAAGTTGTTCAAACTGGAAGTACCGTCCACTGGTCCCTACCAACCTGTAAAGTGTGCACCTCCCACGATGAGTGGTATTATCTTGACAGCCTTTAACGGTCAAAACTGGTTCCCATTTAGTTACACCACTCTAACTAAATTTCCACTTGGTTTCGCTATGCCAGCTCTTTTTGGTATATTAAGTGTTGTGTCAAGTCATGTCAAAGTACCTGAGTGCCGAATATCAGCACCTCGCGCAACAGGTTATTACACAACAGCTGATCGCAAACGGCGTTGACGGCCAAACCGTGTGTTGGCCGACAACTTTGTTCTCTTGGCTTCAGAACCACCTTTCGTAAAGTTGTTTCAATTGGGAGTACAGTCCACTAGTCCCTTCCTACCTGCAAGGTATCCACCTCCCACGACGAGTGGTATTCTCTTGACAGCCCTTTCATGGTCAAAACAGATTACCATTGAGTTACACCACCCAAACCAAATTTCCACCCGGTTTCCCTATGACACCTTTTTTTGTTATAATAAGTGCTGTATCGTGTTACTGTCAAGTCCAAGCACCTGTATGCCCAAATCTGCACTTCGTACAGCACGGTTATAACACAACATTTTGGGTCCAATATTGGATATCCCATACAACTTTATTTCTTTATTCGTTAGAAACATAACTTTCACACCTGCTGTCTGAATGAAACTTGGCACTCGCCTCCAAATATCGTCGTTCCAGTATTCCCGTTTACAGCGACGAGCGAAACATATTTCCCACTCAGAGCAATTATAGTGGTGGCCGTCTTGCTTTTCGAAAAATTGCTCTAACCCCTTTTTTGGCCGCAACTAGAGAAATTACCCCTAATAACGACTCAAACTCAATATATAAGAATTGGAGAACAGCTAGATGCCCTTCTTAGGTCTACCCCAGCACTCATGCAACGTCACCCTCAACGTGTCGGCTCAAAAAGCAAAAGTTTCGTCCGTGCGAGCTTTCGCCGTCACAGCTTCGCACGCGAAAAGGCGCCGCAGGCTGCTGAACGCGCCTCACTGTCGAACGCCAGCTCCTCCGCTAGCGGCGCTACGCGCGTTTTTTCAAAGCACCCCCTATAGTTCCCGCACGGAGCGTATAGAGACATTCTAAGTGGAGTAAAGTAAAAAAGAATAATTCAAGGTGTATTTATAGAAACCCTATATGCAAATAACGACTTGCGAGTAATACAGATGAATATATACCGTATATTTATAGTGTAATAAGGAATTTTGGTAATTACGACATTATACAGCAATTGTAGCCCAGAAAATTTTCCAGGCAATAATGAAAGCAATTATGAATGTTGGCGTATTCGCACCGGGCAGAAGACTAATTATAATGGTAGTACTGGTGATGGCAATACGTAATACGTACAGCACAGAGCTCTAAGCACACTATACACGAGAATTGCTGTTAACGCAATCACGCAGACGTGAAGCAGGGGACTAAGAATGGAGATGCAGGTGGTGACAATGTGCAATAAATATGGCACACCCAACTATCAGCCTAACCATAATAATCCTGGGAGAAGGGGGACAAAGGAAAAACACAAATCTCCAAACACAGCTATTTGTTTTTGTGCTTGTGTTCGTCCTTGGTCCCCCTTGTTGCCCTTCTCCTGCGATTATTATCGCTATCCTTGCCCAGCTCGCTTGCACCTTTGCATTCATTGCATTACCATCGTAAATATCAGTGGCCTGCTGAAAAAGGGACCCTTGCTTTACAGCGACATATCATAAACGCTGCACACCGAAATGTCAGATATATATTTTCTGATTTTACGCTGGAGCGGCATCATCTGGTTTCGAAAGAACCTGTTTGCGAAATGTTGTTTGAATCGGCAAAAAATTCGTTTTGTTTTATTGGAGAACAAAAGTGGCTGTCTATGCGCTGGTGGAACTAGGCCATAATAAGAACAGCATGAGATTATGAAAATAGGAAAAACAAAAAAGTTTAGTAACGAGCTACGAATCGGAAATGGTCTTCGATTGAAACGTCCACTAACCGAGGTGTCTATAAAATAATTTATATTGTTTTCATTGTTAGTTGTTAGAAAGAAAGCGGCCATTTTAAGGTGACTTTGTCTGTAAAACAGGCGTCCGAATAGAATTGGGTACAATTTGCGCGAGTAATCAGAGATGTATTGTGAACCGAATAAAAAGTTCACGTCCTTGTAAAAAAAAAAAAAAAGAAAAAAAAAAAAGAAAGGTCTTGCGACAATGTGTTTGCCTCGCCCTTGGCGAATGCAGATATTAATTGTCATCGATTCTTATCATACTGAACGATCATTGCCCTCCAAATCACGCGTTTAAAGAGCTAAAAGTGGTTTTCCGTTTATTAAATAAAGAGAAATTGAATCTGTTGGGCGTTTATATTGTCACGATCATGCTTGACTTGAGCCAATGGTATGCCAAGTTTTTGTATATTTTGACCCTCTTCAGGCGTTCTCCTAGATCTGTATTACTGTAGCGTCGAGTTATTTGTGCTCTTTATGACAGATTACTTTCATATACTATATTCGTTTCACATAAACATATTATGCTTTAGGTTTTTTTTTTGCTGATTAACATACATTTAAGGATTTCCGTTTAGTGTAACCGCGACCGTATGTAGTAAAATTTAGTTTGAAAAAAAAAATAACAAGAGAATGACACAACTTAGTCCAAGTAGCTGCTATTCCAATATCATAACCATGTGCGAGTGTAAATCGGGCGAACATCGATGCCCTCTCCTCCAACTTTGCGACATCGCTCGATAGTTCGGAACTCCAAAAGTTTTTCTCGTCATTTTCACCTCCTCGAGCTTTGTTTCTTTAACAGAATATACTTCGATCAAAGTCACAAACCTTGTCAGGAGAAGATAAAAAAGAAGTATATCTATATATTTATGTATATATTATCTTCTGCGTGTATGTGTGTATATATATACATGTGTGTTTTTATTTTTTAAAATAAATCTGCCCCCGACAAGTTGTGTGACTGATCGTACTATATATTTTGTTGAACAAACAGAGCTCGAGGTGGTGGAAAGTCGATAAAAATTTATACATATATATATATAACACAAGAACACAAGGAAAACCAATACTAATCCAACGAAAGCAAACACCGGACACTGCGATAGGCTGTTCACGTACTTCTTTCCCACTACCACCACTTCTGCATTCAGGTCGGAAAATAGCGCCTAGCGCTGGCCTCGTATAAAGCACACGCAACATATAAAATAATTTATCCTCGGTATGTAGAAAGCAGCAAGCCGGGATCTACACCGTTCGTCCCGGAGATGACAGTGCGTTGGAAGCTACGGGCTCGTCGGACCAGTCCTACGTCTATATTTCGCCACGTGACCACGCTCCCAGGTCATACCCACGCGCAGAGAGTGGCGGGGTCGCCTACTCCGAAAAGCTTGCTGAGGAAGTCAACGGGTAAGATTTGACACCCTGATTGACGTGTTTCTTATGGTCGTCACATCGCCCAGTGTACGGAGGGAGAGAGAGAGGGGGGGGGGGGGGGGGGGGGCGAGGATTAGGTAAACACGGCTCAGTGATTCAAGCCCTTGCCTTTATTCGACTCTCAGATACGCTTAACAAATAAGCGTAAGAAAATCTGTGAGCCGGGTAAAGGATAGTGCGTCAATCACACTAGCCTTTAGCCGGCTCATAAATTTTTTTACGCTTATCGGGTAAGCAGATCTCGGGGCCGGCTAATGGCTACAGCGTCAATCACTGCGTCGTGTTTAACTAAGTCTCGCCCCCCCCCCCCCCCCCCCCCCCACCTCTTTTCTCTATCTCCCCATAAACCAGGCGATGCCACGTACATGAAAACGCGCCAATCAGAGCGCCACGAATTGTCCCGCTGACTTACTCGACAAGCTTTTACGAATGCGCGGCGGAGGCTATGTTGTGACAGTTAGGCAGTTGGTTGTTCCGGCGAGTTGGTAGCTCCCACGGCACTGTCAGCGTAGGCGTGAACGGACTATATATTTTACCAAATTTAGAAGAGGGAAATAAAAGAAAACGAGGGAGAGAAAGAGAAAGTTGAGTGGGGGAGGGGGGAAAGCCGTGTCCGAGAAAGCGAGAGTGGTTCTAGTCGATAAATCGGTACCACCTGCGTCAGCGAGCGACGCCAAGATAGAGCGCCGAGATCGATCCAGCAACAGCCGCTGGCCTCTCGTATCGTCAAGAGAGGGAGAGTGCACAGCCGGCACTGCCGCTTGGACCTGCCAACGCGGGTCCGAGACAAGCCGTGACGAGACACTGTTCTCCTTCCACTTCAACACCTTTTTTTTCTTCTTCTTTCTGGGTTCCTCTAACTTTCTTTATCACGAAGTTAGACCTCCATCTACACGCCGTCAACGAATCATTCCCTGACGGAAGTGTGATGGATCATGCCCAAATGACGTTGCGTGCATCCCCTGCATCAATATAGTATTATAATCTCGCTGTCACTTTTTTTTCTCTCTTTAGGGTTCGTGCGAACCACAAGCTCGTGGTTGACATTGTCTTTTTTCTTCTTTTTTTTTTACTATTTTATAATTTGGCAAAACGACGGTAGGGCGTTTTGCCAAATTATTTTACGTTGTGCCCAGTGTGTTTCGCACGCGCCGGGTGGGAATCTTGCGGAATGATGTATACTTCCCGGCCCGTCGCGATCGTAGCTCGGCTGGTTTGGAGTTTTCCTCGGTCTGTCCTATTTCATTTTATTTCTACAGTGAGGCTGTTTATGGCTAAGGTTCTGTGGATTTTCGTGTGTGTCAACAAAAACTCATGTCCCGTATTTGGTGCAAGATTGCTTCATTATACGCAAAAGCTTATACGTCTCATTACTTGGAAATGCATGTTCAGTAGATTAATTATCAATAGCACCATATTCAAGACCAGTAGAATCTCAGGCAGATAATAAAAGTTTCTTAAAGATTAGCCACTGAGGGACCCGCGTCGGCCATGTCTACGCTCGCACCGCCCTCTCTTTGTCGTCGTTCCAAGCACTTGTGTGCCTAGTTTCCTTTTCTTTCACTCTCCCGGGGTGGCGGTCCCGTCGCGCGTGTCTAGTTTCCTCCGGCTCCGCGGGGCGGCGATAGTTCGTACCTTTGTTCAAAATTCTGTATCACGTCTTTGTCGTGTGCTAAACAGCTTCGCTGGTTATCCGCGTTCACGGAGTAAAATGGCTCACATTTTTTTGTGCGTACTTACTTATTTATTTTTATTTAAGCGAATTCGTCTTCAGATGGTTCTACTGAATCTTGATTTACCTTCGTTCTTTGCGTCCTGACAGGCAGTAAGCAAGGGATACTGGCTACAGCGCAGCTGTTGCTTCCCCCCCCCCCCCCCCGTCTTCCTTTATCCAGAACTCCTTTTTCTAGAACACCTTTAACCGCGGGATGAGAGCAAGCTTCTGACACCACGTTCATGGACGTACCGTATGATCGTATAAGGCGGTCTGCAAAACATGCATCTTTTCAATAATTGAAGGAAGTCTCGGCTCGTAGCCCGCAGCTTTTTAGAACATTATATCACTCCCCAACACTTACCCCAACAACCTGCCAATTCAATTCACTTCAATTCGAAGATTTTTTTTATGTGAACTGAAGAGAGCCATAGACAAAAGCTGCCGAAGAACAGCTTGACTGGGTTTGCGATTGTATTACACGAGCAGCAGCTTTAATAACAGATAGCAAACACACTGAAGATAAGATATTGCATGAAAAATAATACAAAAAAAAAACTTATACAGTATATTAAATTCAACTAATGAACTGTCGACGCAGCCTTGTCAAGAAACATATGTCAGGAAACATATGTGTTTTTCGCGAGACATTTGTTTAATAAGGATGGTGTCCTATTAGCGGCGAGATGTTTCGGTGGCGCCCTTGTTCGGTTACCTTTCGTGACGTCATCACCTTGTGAACAACAAGTTCGATGGTGTTTGTAATGGGCATGGTGGAAGCCTGAAATCATAGCGCTCTCAAAGCAACACTGCAAACACCGTCAAAATTAAAGTTCTTACATTCCTCTTATTTCCGTCGACGAGACATCCTTCACTGACATCATAGTCAGCATTCGGCCAATTGTGGTGGGCCGACCACAGCGACGCTTTCGAACGCTCACGTCGCCAATAGTGTAAGATTTGTACATTCCAACTCAGATGCCAATCGACCGATCTCACTAAACGTTCGGCGCAGTGCACGAGAGTGCTTGGCCGTCCCGTGCTCTACACGCACGGAGTTCCAGCAAAGGTTCCAGCGAGGTTGTCGCGCGTGCAGAAAGACTAAAGTTCTCTTTCTGCATTGTGGCAGTGGTGGCATAGTCAAACTGGCTGGTAAAATCGGTATATTCTCATTGAAAACTGCTAGTGAACAGGTTCCCAGGTGACTGCATGAGATTTTGGTGTCACGTCGAATATTACCCGGTAAGTAATTTTTTTTAGTCAATCCTTCGGGAAGTGTAAATAATTATCCTCGTTCTTTTATTATGGAAGCCCCAACAAATTTTAATGTTTCCAGGACGCCCAAGAGGCTTGCAAGTAACCAGACGATTAAGTCACGACAAATAGAAAAAAGAAAGGTAACGCACCCCCCGCCCTTGAAAAGTTAGCTCAGCAGCGGAACATTCTTACGTACCCAAGTATACCGCCATGGCTTGATCGTTCCAAGAACAATCCTAATGGCTGCCTCCAGCGCTTTAATATTTTCTTGCTTACGGCGTTTTCGACATGCGGATATGCAAGCTCTTATTGGTCTGCCATGGCTGCCGGCAATTCGCTGTTGTTTAAAGGAGCGATGCAACAATTTTTGTACTTTGCGCAAATACCGTTTAAAACGGATCCCTAACGTTAATGACCTATGAAACACGCGTTCGTTTTTCACCCCACGCAATAGAAGTCCCAGAAAAAAATTTAAGAAAAACAAGCAGCGTTCACCCCCTCAACTCGCAGCCAGAACAAGCGGCCACGTGATCTGGAGCCGATTATATGCCGCCCACGCGCTGGGGTTGGCAAAGCGCAGGACACGCGCTGAGTTCCAGACATTGTTATGGCTCGGCTGTTGTCGTCGTTGCAGCGATTGGACACGGGTCACAACCCGAATGCTTCTCGAGCTAGCAATTGTCACGAGCCCAAGTCGAGTGCCCACGCAATGCTCGGGTCCAATCTATGAACCGCATTCAAATATCGTCACTTGGGTGTACTGCGATCCCCGAGTTACGTCATCAAATTTTGCAAAGGAGAGATTGAATGAAAATGATCGCTTTTGTCCTTGAAATTACATCGCAACAAAGGAGTTTCTTGGCCAGTGGCGTTGCGTGTGAGTATCCTTGAGTTCCAGGTGTGCCAGTAAGCTCGTGTCGAGTGAAAAACATTCCAATTGAATATCGTTGCACCGCTCCTTTAAGGGCACTCTTCTAGTGGACTGCAGTGGCTTATTCCGACGCCTCGGAGCCGGCGACGCATCTCCAATTTTGGCTCAAGTGCATGCCGTCATACACAATGCTCTTATATCTACACGCTCGAGCGTATGAGAATTTCGTCACGGAGTGAACCCATTCGGAATATCCGCTGCACCAAATGTCCTATTTAAACGTCCCGCTCTTTCAGGAACAGCAGATGACCGTGATCTTTCGCGCTTGTTGTCTGAGATAAGACAGCTCGTGACAGTAAACCGAGCAATGAACTCTGCGTCACAAGGAGTGGTAAAATACGTGACGTAGCGTGACGCAACGCGACATAGCCCGACGACCACCCAAGACTGCGGCGAGACAATGGGTTGGGCGATATTTGAGGTAAACGAGAGTTTTGGCGCAAGAAACAAAATAACAAAAAACCGCGTGCGCTCTAAAAGCGTCGGCCCGTGACAACAATCGCGCGCTGAAGCACACGCAAAAATGGAACAGTTTCGATAAGACCGTGAAACGAAGTAATCAAATCTCCGAGGCGGTATCTGGATACACGTAAAACACAAGCAGTTGTTTACCTTAACCCCCCTTTCCCTTTTCTCTTTACAGAGAAACCAGGGGAACGTGTGAAGTCAGAAAAAAAGCCGCCGCCGCGTGTGTCTTGTGACGTGCTTGAAAGAAATGTCAATCAAGGTCCCCGGGCTGGCTTCACGGTTTTACTCCGTCAGGAAATCCCAATAAGTGTAGTCGGCCGATGGCGATCATAGCGCCACCAATCACACAACTTTCACGAATAGCAAAAAAAAAAAAAAAAAAAAAAACGCTTTTGAACGACGCTTTTTTTTTGGGGGGAGGGGGGGGGAGGGGGGGGGGGCGAACGTCTGCACAAACCCCTATGCCCACCATAAAAGCCACAATAGAATCACTTTCAACCGCGGACAACGTGCATCCGACGTTTCAGCGGTTTCCACACTTCTGTCCATATCAGCCGCAGTTTGATAGCATAGCGAGCGCCACCGAACGGACGCACCAAGAAAAAGAGCCAAGCGTTCGAGGAAGATTGTCAACTGACTTTGATTATAATGTTGGCCATGGCACCACCCAGGTGGTACTTGTAGCCTGAACATAATTCATTGAGCGCTTTAGGGCTATCGATGCCCCACTGGCGCGCCCTCGCTCGCCTCGCCTGGGTCCATCCTTGTAAGGACGTGAACGATAGTCTGGAGACTCGGGCTATGTTCCGAAATCTTACCCGAGTAACTTGTCTCCTACGACAGCGGGTAATATCACGTGACATCGCGAGTAAACCATCCGCGACATGATTTTGGAACGGCCGGGATAATCACCTGGATACTACGCGGATTGGCTTCGTCTTGGGCTATGGCAAAAAGAAAACATAGCAGCGATGGCGGAAAATAGCACACGATCTCTTTTGATCATGGAGAAACCACATAGAGACGATAATGTTAACCGCATCAAAGTTTTTGTTTGACAGAGACGACGCGGTTTTTTCTGAGATGGCTCCACCAGCTCCTTTTGCTCACCTTCCTTTTGGGCTGTATACTGAGATAAAAATTACTTATTCCTTTCAGTTAGACACCAACATTTTTGTTTTGATTATTCCGCGCGATCGCTGTAAGTCTAGTCCAGGGGCCATAAACAGCCTCAACTCATCGTAATTAGCACCGGTGTAGTGGTAAAGCGCATGGGGATTCCTCAATAGTGATATGTAACTTACGTTCGCTTTGACGCGAACATGATTATAAAATCACAGAAAGCTCTTCGAAACCGCTAGAGACAATTTATTAGGGAGGGAGATGTGGTGGGGGTTGTTGACTGATCGTATACATAAAATCTTCGATGCCTTCACAGCTTTACAAGCGTTATCCTCTCATTAAACACACTCGGAGAATAAAAAAAAAAAAAAGAAACCCCCGAGCTTTGACGGCTGCCTTTGACGGTTGTCGGCGCAGGAAGCAGACGACGAACAGATCACGTGACGAGTTTACTGGATTTGATCCGACGTTACCCCGCGATCGAGGAGGGTAGCGTGAGTAATTACTCCGGAGTAAACCACCCGCTTCTGGAACGCGAGTTCTGACGTCATCGAGTAAATGCGAGTAAGTTTCAAAACGCCAAGGTACGAAATCTTTACTCCGGAGTCGGATCGAGCAAATTTTGGAACACAGCCACTGTCTGAGGCTTGCTTCTTGTTTTATACTAGGTGGCGCAAGCTACCGCCCGTTACAATGGGTATAGCCATTAACATCCATTTATTCATCCATCCTTCCTCGTATGAAGCTCTAGTAAAGCACTGGTCATACAAAAACTGTCCGCAGATATGTTGGAAGCGTACACATGTATAAAGCACATATATGCTTCGAACAAGCTCGAGGAAGCGTTTCCGCAGATAACTCTATCGTCATGTCTGCAGCAAACTCCGTGTCTTTTGTGCGCTGAAAGTGGAAGTGAAACTGCGGTTTTAACGAGGCCGACGACGAGTCGATGCTCACCTGTTCTTCTGGAGGTAGACAAACTTGAGGCTGGCCCCGTAGCCGTCGAAAGCGTCCCCGTGCACGTACGAGATGTTGTTGTCTCGCAGGTCGAGCTCCCGCAATGCAGTTAGGTTCTGAAGGGCCTCGCTGGGGACTGCACTGAGGCTGTTGTGGCCAAGCTTGAGCCATTCCATCGTCGCTGCACACGAGGACCGCGAGAAGAGAGAGAGAGGGAGAGCAAAAAAATCAGAACTAGCGTAAGCGTTGAGCAAGTCAACATTACGATATGGTGCCGCCTGGAACGCGTCGATCGGACTGGTGCGTTTACCGAGTGCAAAAAAACAAAAAAACAGTGGTCCCTCGATTTCCACCTAATAACGTCATAGAAGTGTCCTACTGTCGCCGACCGCGATCCTGGTGGCGTCGCAGCAGCGGTAATGGGTATGACAGACGTCTGTTCTATCACAGGTGGCCCTCCAGCTTGACAGTTCACGGAAGGTTCGGCAGCCAGGAGTTGAAACGCCGGGACGACAGCGAAACTCGCGTTTGCTCGTGCTTTTTGCCAAAACTTTTACGGCCAACCACCAGGATCGCGACATCTGAGAGCATGACCACTTCGAACGGATGAGCGGAATAGGACGGTAAACACACCATTGGGAAACGCGCTGCAGGTACCGTAATTAGCGCACTATAGTCAGTTTACAGGTTAAGAGTTCAAGGGAAGCTCCTCCAACCTCTTTTCAGTTTAGCAGAGCGAACGCTGGAGTGGAGGTCACCTAATCTCCAGCATTCGCTCTGCTGAAGTGGAAAGAGGTGGAAGAGGATTCCACTTCCTTCTTGACCTATCACCGACTATGGACACAAACACGCGGCTTTGACGTCACGCCTCCGTGCGCAAACGCTTCACATCAGGCCTATCTGGTTTCTGCGCGCCCTGTGTGCCCACACCAGGGGAGGGGGGGGGGGGGGGGGGGGGGGGCAAACGCCGACTTGTTTGTAAACAGCGTGTCTGTCTATATTCACTGAAAGGATGAGAACAGCAGGAAGGTCCTTAAGTTGTCTCGTGTTCAGTGCGTGCCTCCCAAGTTGGATGAAACTTCGGTGTCTGTGTGCCTCGTACACGCAGCGAAAGGATGGTAAAGGGCAACGAAGGCGTGTTGGGGAGTCTGGGGATTCGAAATAGACGCCCCGCCGTCCTCATCCTGTCGGTGACTGTAAAAACAAGAAGACTACCTATTGAGTACCGCAGACACCGAGATAGCCCGGAGAGTCAGCGAGAGTCGCTTCGAGAGATAGTATCAACTTAATGAGGAGAACAAGTCGTCTGCTTCATTTGCAGGAGTTACGGTGACGTCAGAACGACGCCGAGCTCTGATTGGCTTTGACTGAAAGGATAGTGGGTAGACCTCTATGCTAGATGCCTCGAGGTCTACCCACTATTTCTTCTTTTTTTTTTTAATCAGCCAATAAGGAGCTTGTCGTTCTGAGATCATCGCAACTCCTGTGATAAAAGCAAACGAATTTGCACTCCGTAAAGAGTTATCGGACCTGTCGAAGAATGCAGTCTCCACGTGCTTGTAAGCCAAAGTAGTGGCATCAGGGAAGTAAAAAATGATGCCTCGCGTTATTGATGTCCCGTGCCTCATCACACCTGTAGACACGAGCTTGTTGTTCGCCCATTGTTGTCTAGGGGCAAATGCGTATCTTTTCACGTGATGGACCTCTCGTGTTAAAACATCGCAGGTGATCTTTAGACATGCACACACTGATTACGGAGACTCTGGCGAAAATTTGAATTCGAAAGCATTAACTGTCTTATGAAGCGAACCGGCGTTATCAGGTTTTCAAGCCGCGCCAAACGGAACCTAAACTCCCCTGCTCCAATGGAGTGAAGCCTGTGGTCTGTGGCAGCGATCTGATGGATAGGCTCCCATTGGCTGGCGCGCGTCATAGTTTCAAGGAACGAGGCTCCCATTGGCTCTCGCATGGTGTAGTTCAAAGAAACGCCACCAGAGGAGCCTTCTCCATGACTTGGCCGTGGAGAGGCCTTCCATGGCCTAGTGCCCAATTAACAAATTAATTCAGATTATTCAATTATTTTAAAAATATTTAATTTAGAGCAAAATTTTTTAAGACAAAATGGTAGAGCGTCTTCAGAAACATCCAATTTAGTGTTTTTTTATTAAAAAAACCTTAACACCTTTTTTTTTATAGACCTCGAAAAAAGTTAGCGAATTAGGGAAAAAAGACATGCGTGAATTTGCGTATCTGCACCTTGAATTGCAGCGTTCCCAGCCGTGGCTTAAATAAACTAGGCTTGCATGCTGAACGGAGCACCGTTGACTGGGCGCTGTTAACAAATTCACGTTTGTTTTTCTTTTTTTTTTTCATTATTCGGGCACTTTTTTTTTTTTATCGCAGAAAAAAAAAAACGAACCGTGTTAGAGGTTTCTTGATAAAAACCACTGAATTGGATATTGCTGAGGACGCTTTACAACTCTGTCATTGGAACTTTTGCTCTAAATTTAATATTTCAGAAAGTTCGATACTTAACCTTAACTAATTAGTTAATTGGGCAAAATAGAAAAAAAAACTGACTTGCTCAAAACAATGAACAATTTTATTTGTTTGGCATCGTCTTCCTAAAATGCACCAACATATTTTTAAACCTTGGCTTAGGTTACGTGGAATGTCGTGTACCCGCTTCCAAGTTCCAGCTAATATTTCCCACGGGTTTGCGGGGTTTTCTAAAAAAAGTACACGGATTCAGCGAATTTATCCTCGGTGGCTCCTCCGAAACGATGCTCATCCGTTAGGTTTTCCGAGCGATCCGATTGGTTGGTTCCTGATGTCGGAAGCTCACCTTTGGTGTTTCAATTCGTCACCACGCAAGGCTTTTCCGAGGCACGACGAAAAGATTCCAGATCAGGTAACATTAGAACCGTGGCTGTGGTTAAGAGGGTTTCGATGCGCCAAGGCAATTCGATGAACTGCGGTTCCATGTATGTTAACATAGCTCATAATACTGGCAATTCCTTTAAATGTAAATTCTTGACCAATTAAGAAAAAAAATGCATGTTGTGCCCCGTGGATATGTCTTTGCAATAAAAAAAAAAGAAAAAAAAATTGTTTGAAAGACATTTCAATTTATACGAGAACATTCAAACATGCATTTTATCCGCAGTCATACCATCGCGCAAAAGTTAAAAAAGGGAAGTTTGGTAACTATAGTCTACGAATCTTGTCTCATTTCATTTCCCAAGCTCTTAATGAATATGTCTTTTCTCCAGAATCCGCTCCCAAAAAAGACGTAGAATAAAATAATGGAACAAAACAGCTCGTATTCACTTTATCGATATTGTTCCGAAAGAAATAGTCCAGAATTATTCTAATAGATCAAACGATTTGGCCAAATGCAAGCATCCGAGCGGAACTAGACTACACCACCTATAGCTCTACGAGTACCCACCCAGTTAATGTATTTCAAAGCGATTGCCGTTGAGGCCTGGAGAATAGCTTATCAAGACCTCCGCCAAATGACCCTTGATGACCGAAGTCCAGTTTCTGGAGGCGTGCAAGTACTTGGTCCGACCGCAAAACAACCCCGATAACGTCTCACTTCATTCGAGTCCAAGAAGACGACCACAAAAAGGCCTGGCGTGACCGAAGTAGTTGACATTCGAGTGTATCGATCAGTCTAACCCGGCGCACCAGGATTTTTTTGTTTTGTTTACGGTGCACGCACATTGCTGTCTCAAGAAGGCGGAAAGTGACGTCGTCATCGCATCGCGCTTGAAAAGACGAAAAGACGATTAGCCAAAACACCATTGTCCGCGAAATGAGGCATGTTCTATACGACGCTTGAAAGATTAACGACGTTTGTAGGACTGATTCAGTGCAAAAACCGTCACGACACTCGTCGCCTTTGTGGGAGATCTCTAAACATGCTACTCGCAATTTGTTTTTAAAATTTGTTTCCCTGCCTCAATCGGTCGTTACCGACTAATGGAGTCTGTAATACAACAATAAAAACAATAGGAAATTGGTAAAAAGCTTCTTTGGCAGAAAAAAAAATCTATCGCATCGGACGAATGCACTTGGTATGCTACGTCGTTTTTGGAACATAATGGTTCGAAGGTGGCTTTAGGTCATTAGGACCGCTATTGACTCAAAAAGTAGGAAAAAAAAAAGCGTTCAGGCGATACGGAAGGAGAAGTAGAATTACAATTAAACGATAAAAAAAAGACGCTGCAGTCATTTGACGTGCGGTTTATATCGATTATATGGCATGAAATCAAATTTTGGCGAATGGTCTCGCGGACTTCGCAAAACATGAGCTATCTGTCTTGGTGATTGTATCGAGTGTATGTTTGGACAGCCGGAAGTTCGGCAGCCCCAATGGTCGGCTGGTGTCTCAGCTGTAGATAAAAGATTTAGCCAGTACAGTACCACTGGTAGCCTGGGATCTTTAACGTGCACCACCCGTTAGTGATACTCGCCAGTACGATGCTTCTCCAGATCGAATCGGAAGCAGGTAGGGATTGAGTCCAGGATCCTTGGATTCTGCAACGCAAGCTGTCGCTCCGCGGGCACCCGCGCAACCAGCTACGGCGAGTTAAAGCGGTCGGACACCGATCGCACGAATTGAGTATAAATTCTGCACTAAACACACCCCTACTATGAAAGTGCCATACTCCCCCCCGCCCCCCCTCCCTTTCCTGGAGCTCTCTGTGGTGTTGTAGAAGACTCATAGTAAAGGTGTGTCTAGTGTGGACTATCTACTAGACTGAGGGAATGTAAAAAAATGACCCAAGGTAAAAAAATTTAACAAATCAAGCGATACCCTATTTTTATGTTGCAAATGTAAGAACACTATATTTCGCTAAATCTCCAGATGTAGAAAGCTTTAACGCAACTTGATTATTGCAAAAGTCCACTAAAGTCGGGAAGATATTTTGTTGGCGTTAATTCAAGCTGCGCAAGTAGCTGACCCGGTTGTTCTTTGCGCCGGGTCGAGCCAGATATTCAAGCTCAAGTCATTTGAAAGCAAACGCAGCGGAAGCTATGTCTAAAGAGGAAGCTTTTCATTAGGCAATACGTTTCGCTAAATAATAAAAATAACTAATCTGCCGATATAGTGCCTCGTTAAATCGAATTTCCTAGCATCTTGCACAAATAAAGCATTTTCGAAAGAAAAAAATAAATACCCCCGAAACGCTTGAACTATAAAAGAAAAGTGAGTGCAGTAATGTTTCTAAATATTCACAATGAAGGAAAAGAAAAAGAATATAATTAGAGAATTATAGAATCACGATAGTGAAGGTCATCAGCTCGCGTGTACTTTATTTGTCATAATAATGAACTTAAGAATGCTTTGATATCGTTTATGCACCTAAAACTACCCAGAGAAGTATTAAAGAAAGGCAGCAACGAAACAAAAAAAGGAGTGAGAAAACGACACGGCCTGCAAGTTCGTCCGCTTTTAGCGCACCCGGTTCGTTTGATTTACCCCCGAAATGAGGCCACGTGCTCTTGTTTCTCCCCAACCTTGACCAATGACGGCGTACGCTTAGCTGCCTCGTCATCGCGCGTTGCCCTTTGATTGGCGTGCCTTTCCTTGCGTTTCAATCATCCAAAGACGGGGTTTGGACCACTTGCTCGCCGTATATCCACTGGCAGCTGAAGAAACGCAGGGTGTACTGAGTCCCGATCATCTTATTATTGCTGCGCGGAAATATTGTGACGTTAGCCCCGTTATGCCCGAGTCCCACTAGAGCGACAAACAGAAACAAACGACAGCGACAAGCCTCCAAAACATGGAGCATGCTCGCGATGGTACCTTTGGCAGGCGTCTAGTCGTTCGGTGCTCGTGAAGTAAGCACGAGTGATTGCAAGCTTAACAAAGGTACCCTCGCGTGCATGATGATCGTGTTTGAGCATAGCCTTCTTTATTCTACAAAGCCTGTCGAATTGCGAAAGACGCTGGTCGGAGGCTTGCCGCTGTCAGTTGTTTGTTTGTCGCTCTAGTGGGACTCGGATATTAAGAACGCCGGAAAACGAATCATAATGCAACCGTGAAAATAACAAGTCACTCACGTTCGGCATTTTTTTTTAAGCCGTCGGCGACCACAACTAAACAGACAAAGCTCGATCAAAGCGCAAATGAGACCCCTCGTTCTTTCAAAGACGGCCTTCTCCGCAAGGGCAATCCCTTCCTGCGGAAATGCAAAGCATTCCAGGTTTCTTGTCAGCACGCGTGAACTTAAGCGGTATTATGTTTAGTCGCCGACGGTCGCTTAATTACCCACCAAAAGGATTGCTGTCGTAATTAAAATGCTTAGCTGACGTCGCAGACTGGAAACGTGTCGACAAAGGCATATGCGTCATTAGTTGCTTTCATACATTTGTTCTTGTTGTTGCGTGTCGTCATCAACGTTAGTAGATTAGCTCAGTTACGGAACTACTCACAGACGTTTCTTGCACGAGCAGTAACCACCCCCCCCCCCCCCCCTCCCTCCCTACTCACCACGACTCGCCTCCCGTCGCTTGACGCGCCCGACGGCAGCTGTGGTAACTGCAGTGTATTCTATAGAATACGTACGTTTCGAAGCACAACGTCTAGATGGCATTCCAGCTCTGCTCTATGGAACGCACAGTTTTGAGACAGAAATCTAGATGGCGCTTCAAACGACGGGAGGCGGACTGAAGTGAGTGAGGTGGGGCACACCCTTCTGCGGGAGTTCCACAATTGATGTAATCTAGTAACGTTGGTCGTCATCGACATGAGACAGGAATGATGGCTGTGAAGGAAGGAAAAAATTGGCACATTGGTGTGAACTATACTCCGTTTCACCTTATGTTGTACTGCAGCGAAGGCTAGAAGCACGAGCTCATAGTGTTGGCAGTTGCCCTAAGTGCACGAGAGCTTGTGCCGCCGAGACGTGCCTTAGAGCAAGGAGCTCGCGCTTGTAGCCTTCCCTGCGGTACATCATAAGGTGAAATAGAGTGTAGTATATGCATTCAGTCAAAACTTTTTCACTAAATAAAAAAAAAAAAGAGAACGAAAGGAAGAGAGAGAGAATGAAAGAGAAGAAAAAGGAGAGAGCAAGAGATAATTTATTGTTAAAAATCAAAGCACCTTTCATAGACTCCGTTTTACATTAAGTCCGACCTCAGCCAACGCTATTCGCGTCTCCAGCTCGTTGCTCGCCCTCTCGCGACGGAAACGGGAACCGCTCTAGTGAGGTACCCTGATCCCCTGCTCAGCGGGCACGGCGGAACTGCTCGCGATCAGGGCTCGCGAAATGTCATTTCCGAATGCGAACAACACTCTTCACGGTCTCAATGTAGTGCTGCAGCCGGATTGTTCCTTACTATCTAGAGAGTTTTAGTATTGCATATAAAAGCAAACGCAAGCACCGCGCGTTTGCGTTAGTGTTGAGTGCTCCCCGTTGCACATGCCAGTCGTCGCCATTCGCCAGTCAAAGACAGCAATTTTGGGCCCCGGGCACGCGCAGTGTGGAACACTCAAAGCTAACGCAAATACACAGCGCTTGATTTCGCTCGTATACGCAATAATAAAACTCCCTACTGTTTTACCGGCCTTGGAACGCCAACGAAACGAGCTGCACTGAGCAGACGTGCAAGCAGTTAGACGTTCCTTCGAATTGGAAAGGCTGAAATTGGAAAAACGGCGGTGCCTAAAAATTAAAGAAAATAAATGCTTTGAGAAACTTTAATCAAAAATACAAACATAATTCCTGTTTTGTCTTTCTGGGAATTTGGTCCGGAAGGATTGGCGGTGAATTTGGAAGTCTTGCCGATTGTCAAAAGTCGCAACTTCGATAGCGCCATATACTTTACTTACAATTATTGCCATTTTACGTACGTACGTTGGAAAGGAGACAGCGGCAAACGAACCATAACGTCCAACGTCTCCAATCCTCACGCAGGATGGCACTGCGCCTAACAAAGTCACTTAGGTCGTATATCAGTAAGTGGCGTAAATAGATGATCGAGTCTAAAAAATTATAAAGTGAGAAAAAATAAATTTCTAGCTAAAATAGTGCGAATTACGTTTAGAGAAAACTAAGAAAAAAGAAAAAAAGTCGATTTTGATTGGCCGTGCACCGAAATGTTCGTGCACCGAAAAGTCCGTGCACCGAAAAGTCCGTGCACCGAAAAGTCCGTGCACCGGAAAGTCCGTGCACCGAAATGTCCGTGCACCGAAAAGTCCGTGCGCCGAAATGTCCGTGCACCGAAAAGTCCGTGCACTGAAAAGTCCGTGCACCGAAAAGTCCGTGCACCGAAAAGTCCGTGCACCGAAAGGTCCGCGCACCGAAAAGTCCGTGCACCGAAAAGTCCGCACACCGAAAAGTCCGCACCGAAACGCCCTACACCGAAAAGTCCTAGAACCACTTTTTGCCCGTTCGAAGTCGTGTACGAGGGTTGTATTTCCCGCCCTGTAGCGCCAACCACGAATTTTCTATCCAAGCTTTTACACACACACGCACGCACACGCACACGCACACACAAACGCACATGCGCACGCACGCGCGCACACACACACGCACGCGCACACACACGTTGAGCATTACATCTCGGGCTGAATTATCCAAATAATTAACCCTCCCTCCTGCCCTTCCAATAAAAAAATAAATATGAATAAGATAATGAAAGCCCTTTAGTTAATTGGCTATCATTAACCCATTTCACCTTTTTTTTGTAGTGGCCGCTGTGGTCACAAACTTGGCCCCAAGGATAAAAGAAGCCTAACGCAAGTGCGCTTTAAAAAAAATGTAACTCACACACACACAAACACACACGCGCGCGCGCGCACACACGCACACACAATATTCAGCATATCTACATGCCGAATAGGACATCTCAACTCGGCCATACTATTTTCGTCGGAACGAGTCGCCGTCCGAGGTCAGGGTAACGTTCCTGACTACCAAGCTAAAAATCACAAACACATACACACATTTGCGCACGCAGATACACACACACGCACGCACAATTGAAGTGACCGCAGCTAGACAATCAAAGTGCAATTTAAAAGTTGGGACCCCTCACTGTCAAGACAGCCTGAATCGACCAACAGAGGCTTCTTTGAAAAACCGCGACATTGACTGAAGAAAGCCCCATCCGCCTCTCCCGCTGCTTCCACTCGAGCGCACGGTATTAAAATTGATATAAATCAGAATAAAAAGTTGGCCAAAAAGTAACAATAAAAAATTAAAAAAACACGGCGAAACAGGGATTTCTTCTTTTTTTTTTTATATATAAAAAAAGGAAAAAGGAGAGAGGGAGAACCAAACTCAGCCTTTAGGAGTCCAGTGTTCATTTTATTTTTGTACAGACGATCGCAGCCGGCCACGAAATCGTTTAAGTTACTCGACGGCCTCAGTTGTGTCCGACCCAGACGTTCCGATCCTTTCGACTCTGTATTTTTTATTTTTTATGCGATCTGGGAATACGGTGCCCTTAGAATATCATTTGTCAGAGCAAATGTCCCTTAAATAAAAACGAATAAAAGCAAAAATAATAATATTCGCGACAAAAAAAAAAAAAAAAAAGATGAAGCTTGAAAAACTTGTTTTGCGTTTATCCTTGTTTCTTTGTCCTACCAATTTGTGGAACGCGTTTTGTTTGCTTGTACCCTGCCCCGTTCTTACCGAGAGATGCGAATACTATTATAATGAGGCCTGTGGGCATTGCGAGCCATGAGATCCATAACAATAATAATAATAAATGATTCGCATTTAAAATACCGAGCACTTAAAGAAATCTTCGGATATGAATATTCGTGTGATCCCTTATTTATCTTCCTACGCCAAACTCTTGATTGTACCTCACGGTTGTCAAACAGTAGAGATTGAGCGACGCACTTAGTTCGAACACGATATCGGCCCTATTTCGTTTACTTTTAGTCGTACACGCCAGTCTTGAACAGGGCGTTTTGCGACCTGCGTGGATGCCGCACATGCGTCACGCGACACTGTCGAGTAGCTATTGATTTGCTAAAAAAGGAACTTCCTACTTAGTCTGACAAATCGCGTGCAAATCCTAGAATGGGGAGAGGAAGAAAGCCCTTTTTTAGTGCGAACTTTGCGAAACAACATATTCCCGGACGAACGCGGATTGCAAGTTCGTCTGCTTCATTTTGCAGTGGTTGTGGTGACGTCAGAACGCCGAGATCTAAGTGGCTCCGTTTGAAGGATAGTGGGTAGACATAAAAGCAAGCGGCCTTGAGGCCTACCCACTATTCTTTATTCAGAACCAATCAGAGCTCGGCGTTCTGACGTCACCACAACCCCTACTAAAAGAAGCAGACGAACTTGCACTCCGCGTTCGTCCGGGAGGGATGCGCACATTCGAGGCCGTATGTGGAAATGCGACGTCCCGAGGAAACATGTTGAACCGCCTTTTCTAGAATCTCGAACAGAACTACATGCTTGGGTGTACAGAGTCCGTTTCACCTCATGATGGATCGCATATGGCAGCACGAGCCAGGCGAGCCAATCCAGATCCGCGTGAGTTTCACGTACGTGACCTTGCGGAGGGCCGCAGCGACGCCCGGGGCATGGATTTTTACGCGATACGTTCACCGCGCTACAGAATGGCTTGACATGTCCTCTGTTCTTTGTCGTAAGGGAAAACGAAGTACTATTGGCGACGTGCGCGATCGAAAGCGTCGCGATGGTCGGCCTTTACGATTGGCCGAATGCTGACTATGACGTCAGCAAAGGTGTTCTCATGAACGGAAATAAGATCACGTGAGGACTTCAATTTTGACGGTGTTAGTGTTGGTTCAAGAACACTATGATTTCAAGCTTCTGCCATGCTAATTACAAACACCATCGAACTTGTTGTTCGCAAGGTAATGACGTCACGAAAGGTAACCTTATGAGGGCGTCACGGAAACATCTTGCCGCTAATAGTATTAGAACAGGACACGATATGACAGTGAGCAATATCGGTCCGTTTTATTGGCATCGTATGCTTGCCACTATATATGATGCAACAAATAAATTGAACAATGGAATACGGTATAACGTATTCCAATATTGATATTTTTCCTCCCACATTCAAAGATTGGAATAACCTAACCACTGAAATAGAAAACTCGAATTTATTAACCTCATTCCTAAACTGTATAATAGAACACTTCACCATTGAGTGAATACCTTGTTTTTTGGCCCTATGCAGTTTTGTTTGTATTTATTTTACGGCTTGTTTCTTCCATACCTTTGTGACATGTTATCTTAATGCAATTTAGATTGTCAGTTTGACTATGTGTTCTTTTTTTCTTTTGTATTATCATTCATGTACCAATCCAACAACGATTCTGAACAAGGACCAATAGTGTAAGTAATAAAAATAAAATACAAAAATAAATAATATAAAATACAGCCTGAGCAGTGGCCGGTTGATACGAGCCGAAGAAAATCATTTCATCCTGAACGAGGGTTCGTGAATCTTCGGTATTGAAAGTAAGCAAAAAAAGCGTGTGTGCTATTTCACTTTGTTTTCTGCGGTGGAGCCGTCTAAGGGCACAATAACATTCCCTAATGGTTTCAAACTTCTCGTTAAACTACACGCTTCACTGTTTTATAGCCCATAACATCTAAAAAGAGACAGTAAAAAAGAAACATCTGTCATTGCGGTGTTTGTTTCCTGAAGACTCTTAATCCATGCAGGCCTTGCTGTATAGCCCTGTCTGGCGTACTGATATTTGTGCGCCAAAGAAAACTTTGTTGCCACGATGTTTATAACAGTAGGACAGTATATACGGTTGTTGAGAGGAACAAATGTTGTGCTGACGAAGTGGTTTATAAAATAATTCAATAATCGGTGTATCGACACATGACAAAACGTCCAGCAACGTCGAGGCAAGATGTTTCTGAACCTTTTAGAATGAGACGACGATAGTCGCTTACATAATATCGGAATTCAAATTCCGATGTTTTTTTATAAACCATTCAACGATGGCCAACAGGTCGACATGGGATAATTTTGGCGTAGGATTATGTCTAAGCGGTCGCCATGATCACGTGTAAACACCATAAAAAAGAAACTTGAAAACCCTATCAAGGTTAAAGGTTTAATACCAAGATTATGTACTCAATAAAGTTCAAATATTATACAAGAAAGATCGATGTACATACGTATATCATACAATGTCGACAAGGCCAAAATTTAACTTGTCGGTGAGATTCATTTAGGAATAACTAATGCGCGTAGGAGCATTTATTAGGACGAAGTTTGATTGCATGACACTCTGAACGGCTGCTTTAGCCGCCAGATTAATGAGCCGAATTGTGTGAGTCGATACGATCATTCCCCGAGCGAGTGTAATTTGTTTTCGTCTACTTGCTTTTATGAGTTAGAGAAATGAATGGGTTCCATAATGAAACGCTGAATCTTCCAGCAAATGAGTTACGGAGGTGGAAGTTTGCGTTGCGCTGCAATAAACTCACGCACAAAACAGCCCAGTATGGATGTTTTGCAATTACATTTAGGGATTACTTCATACCTATAGCAGCGAGAAATGCGCCGACACTGCCTGTTCGTGACTCCCCCAAGATTCATGTCTGCGAGCAAACATTGCTCGCAGACATGTTAATTAAACGCAACTCGTTAGCAACATTTATCACGCTTAGGCCTCACCAAATTGGCCGCAAAACAACATGTTTGTGAACAAGCGGCAATTTAAGGCTCGGGCCAACACCGCCTAGAAGTGCTGACATTTTTACGTCATCAGAGAAGGCCAACGCTGGACACAGATTGGAAACGAGTGCTGCACCAGTGCGCGGCCTCGAGTCAAGTTTGAGCCGAACGTTGACGCAATTGTCTCTGGGACCAGAGTTGGCCTTCACTGATGACGACATCCAGGCACGTAGCCAGGGGGGGGGGGGGGGGGGGGATAGGGCCCGGACCCTCCCCCCCCCCCCCCCCCCCCCCCCGAAATCTTCCCCGACAAAAGTCGGTATTGGTCGTGCCAGTGGGCCAAGGCAATAATTGGGATCAGCATTTGAATTAACTAAAAAAGATGCGTCGTGCATGACGCATATCAATAAAATACAAGAGGGTACAGAGCGTGCGGGTTGCCGTCTGAACACGAGGAATCGAGGAATGCAGCGTTCACATGCAAGTGTTTGTCGCTTAGTACTAGAGTTTGAGCTTGCCGTTTTTGAACGCGATCCCTTCGTCAGCTGACAGTCGGATGTCTCGCACGTTTTGGGGCAAGTGAAGTAAATAATTTCGTGAATCACCTTATTTTTGCAATATTTTTCCTGCGGATAACTTCCGATACTAAATACATTTAATTCTCCACGCAAAATTGCGAAAGCTATAAAAAAAAAAAAAAGAAGACAGAGCTTAGGCCATCGTGTCGACATAGTCCATCGGAACAACTGATTCCCTTAGCAAACGCGCAAAACATCGCGTTAAACGCTTGAGCGCGTGGGATGTTGCGTCCCTAGTCCTTTTTCTGGAATGGCACAGTCATGCTCAGACTCCACATGTAAACAAAAGACATAAAGACAGTGCAATACAGCATAAAGTTTAATAATAAAATCAGTTGTACTACTGTAGATGCAATGCGGCTTGAATTAATGTTTATTTAGACGTGGCAGCACACTTTGTAAACTTTGACCGTTGCATCGAAAACCGTGCCTGAAAACTATTTTCGCTTTATTAATCTTTTTTTATTTGGTACATGTCTTTTACGGCGCAAAGAAGAAACGTTAGTATTTCATGCGTGGTTGCATCTAAAAACAACAACCACACATATATGTTTTTTTTTTTTTACTCGAGCAAGAGAATGGTATTCTTGGAGGTTGGCACATTCGCCGCTATTGCTTGAAAGAAACTTGCCTTCCATATTGTCATGGATGAAAATGGTAGACAAACGTAAAACTGTAAAGAAACATTTAAAGATGCAAACTTGTGCCTAAACAAACTAAAACAGAAGATATTGAGCATTCTGCGTCGGCCACGAAAGGGTGACTTTCTTGGAGCTTTGCGTTACCGCTGCTTTTTATGCTACACACGGTACGTTCAAGGAGCGTTCCAAACCCGAATACTCGATGACGGCCGATAATGCTCTGGAACATTCCAAAAGAGTAGAAAATGATAAAAGAAAAAATCCGGACCAAGCGGCGTTCGAACCGGGCTCCTCCGCGTAGCAGACGCGTGCGTTGCCAACTCGGCCGCACATGCGCCATTATTGGTATATACGTGAGCGGAAAGCATAAATAGCAGAAAAACGGTCGAATCTTCAAAACGATGAATCGAAGAAATGAACGAGGGACACCCGGAACTTTATACTAATTTTCAATTTGTACTTTTTGTTAAGATTTGATATGCCTTAGAATTAAACTTAAGAGGGGTCTACATGTCCCAATACGAGAGCCTTAATGTCTCAACAACAAAGGAATCGAATAGCCAGGCATCGGGAGTTTTAAATAATTGAGACACCTAATGACTCGACCCTTATACGAAAAGATAAGGAGCCTGCTGAAAATACCTTCCGGACCCGCATGCGGCTTGTAGACACTGGTTGGGCCATTAATTCGGATATTGAATTGGAAATGTAGTGAAAGTAAGCCTTTATTCACCGATGTTTGTTTGCTAACAAGCTTGCTCTCGCCCGCTATCAGCGGAACCCTGCACGCTTCCGGTTTTCGTTTCTTTTCTTTTTGTTCCGCATCTTTTTGTTATTTCTTCCACTCCCTACAACGCTCGCGGGTTCTTACAAATGTACTACAGATACTTGTCCGAAGGAAACACTTCTTACCCAATCGATGTGCGCTACTCACGAACTAATCAATACGCTACCGGAAGTCTACTGCGATAATAAATATTGCGGTAACCTCGTGGTATCAACTCCCTCCCAATGCGGCGAATAGATGACGAGTTCGCCACTTTCTTCCTATAGTCATATGAAAGGTCACTGCCTTTCTAGACTCACCATATCCATAGCGACATGACGTGGCAGTTAAAACGGATGGCTTGCACTGGGGTTCCAACCTATCTTGCGTGAAAAACTAAAGTATGCAACACTGGACGCACACGTCATCCGAGATGACGCTATACGGCGCATGGAGCGCGTCTCCGACCGGTGTGTTCAGCGCGCCCTCAAAAGTGGTCCCTCGATTTCCGCTTCATGATATCATACAAGTGTTACGTTGTTGTCTGCCACAATCCTGGTGGTGGCACAGCAACGGAGATGGATAGAGCAGATGCCTCTGCTCTATCCATCTGCCAGCGGAAACCCAAGCA
This sequence comes from Ixodes scapularis, assembly GCF_016920785.2. Lineage (NCBI taxonomy): Eukaryota > Metazoa > Arthropoda > Arachnida > Ixodida > Ixodidae > Ixodes > Ixodes scapularis. Next base: position 45,895,610 of record NW_024609846.1, read on the forward strand.
GACACCCGACGTGGCGCCGCGACGTCGGCGGCGGCCCTCGCGTCTGCTCGACTTTGTCCTCTAGCGTTTCAACGGCCAACCGCCAGGATTGCGACATGGCACGACGAAACGGCATTGGCGGGATCCGATGGTAAGCACACCAGTCGAAGACGCGTTGAAGGGACCGTAAAGCCGCTCAGGTACACATGCTAATACAGCATACACAAGACAATGTGCAGACAGTAGGGAGTTTTAGGGAACCGTTTTTGGACATCCGATACGGTACGATGAGTCCTCCGGAACGAACTGCGCATGCGCTACCACAGAAGACTGGCACATGCGCACTTCGTACCGGAGGGCCCATCATACCGTATTGGATGTGCAAAAACGGTTCCCTAAAACTCCCTACTGTCTGAGGCGTGTTTCTTGCTTATATGCAACGCTCCCGTCACATTGCTCATACAAACACTGTCTGTAGGCATGTTAGGAATCATACATACATACATACTCGTGTGTAAGAAGCAAACGTGCTCCGTGTATCTGGAGACGGTGTCCGCAGATAGCCCTGTCAACATGTCCGCGGAGAACACCGCGCCTTTTGTACGACGGTCAAGCGGCGAGAACGCGGCCTATGCGGAGGGCAAGTTCGTCTGCTTCTTGCGCAAGGGGTAGCGGTGACGTCACAACGCCGAGCCCTGATTGGCTGATCGCGACCCAATATCTGAGCGTCGTCTGCTCCTTTGCAACGTCGTCTGCTCGCAACGTCGTCTGCGTCTGTCTCACATTTCCTGTGACTTTGGGAAGTGCAGAGGCCAGATTCACGAAACAATCTTATCGCGAAAAATGTGCGTAAGACAAAACGTAAGAACAAATTCGTATTCACGAAACAAAATTATCGTAAGTTTTGCGCAGGTTACGACGGAATCCTACGACAGCTCTGAAGCTGTCTTACGCACTTCTTACGATCAAATCAGCAAAGCCGACAGCGTCGCGGTCGCGACGACCCACGGACGTTTATTTTTCTACGTGTTTTTCTCACGCTTCCCGACTTCAAGCAACAAGAAAAAAGTAAAGAGGTCTTGAAACAGACCACGACGAACAAGAACGCCGGATCCACAAACACCCGGGAAAAGCTCCAACGGCCACGATTCCACCGAACGCGACCAAGCGAGTTTGGCAGTTAGGTTAGGTTAGGTTAGGTTAGGTTAGGTCAGTGGCGGATGCAAGGGGGGGGGCAATGGGGGCGATCGCCCCCCCCTAAACGCCTCGCCAGGCAACCCCCCCCCCCCCCGGGGTTCTTCGTCAGCTCGAAGAAAAAACGTAAGCAATCGACGCGAGAAACAAAAGATTAAAACAGCGGTGGGTGGACGCGCCTGCTGGGCGCTTCCAAAGTGGGGTTTATCTCCGTCAAGGTCACGGTACGTCTTCCCGACAGGGACGGCGCCAGGAGCTTCGAAGTGGAGAGACAGTGGGGAGCCGCACCAAATATCATGGTCCTCGACTGCAGGCACACTTCCAAACAAGGCCAGCACGTCGAGCACGAGGGGAAAATACCTTCAACATACCTGGTCCCCTTCCTCTCTCTCTCTCTCTCTCTGTCTCCCTCTCTCTTTTTGGGGGTTGTCTGCGAAAAATTTGTGCCCTGAAAGCTCCCAAACGCAGACGTCAAGCAGCCTTCCTCAAGGGTAGCGGATTATCCTTCCTCTCTAGCGGCCGCCTTTTCATCACTTTTCGTTTGATGGTTTCTTCGTGGTTCTGGGCTTGTCTTTTGGCATGTCTTTTTTGGCTTGCTTTGAGATGCTGTCGCCCACGGGCTCACTAAAGGTGGCACGGTGTGCTCATTGCCGAGGCAAGTGCGGAGGGGACGTACCGGGAGGAGACGTTCCAGGGGGGGGGGGGGGATGCAGCTTGTACAACCAAGTGTCAAATTGCTTTTCTTCTCAACTGAGAGAGGAAGCAAATACTTTGGGTACAGTGTAGTCTGTGTCTGAGCTTCTCCTGAAGACGCTCCGGACTTCCCCACGACCTTGGCTTAAACATAAGCCCGCTTTCGTCCTCGCCTCCATCCCTCACTGAGGAACAGCGCCGCAGCGTGGTATACAGAAAGAAGCCGACGAGCGCAAGAAGGGGGAGATGTTTCCTCTAATGTGCTTCATACTGCCTGCGGTATGACTTCTCGTGGCGGGAAGCTAATAAAAGAAAGATAAACGGTACGAGCACTCTAGAGGCTGTATGCTGCTTACACGGGGTCCTCAAGCCGACGCCGTAGGCATTTATTTGTATACAATGCCGTTTCAACTTAGGGTGGCGGGACATATTTTAGGAAAGGCGCCCGCTACCCCTTGTCTCCCCTTGGCGCCGTCTTTTCCAGTTAAACGCGGCTTCTGTGGATTGACGGCAGAGCTTTCGCGCGGCTTTGCAGGAGCGAATATGTGTGTGTCGAACGGACTTGGGGAAAACGAGCCCTTTCAAAGATGCGGCTATACATAAATTAAATAGACAGTGCCTGTGCCCGTTCGAGTGAACACCGACTCCCAAACATCCATGCTGCAGTCGTGATCGGCCTTTACCCCAGTTGAGATTCGCTGACCTTACAACTGCTCTGCCTTATCATATCTCTGCACCTGTCCTCTCGACCCTGACGAATGAGCTAAATACCCAGAAACAAGTAAGTGTTCCTTTCACACAGAAAATATCCAGACAAAGTGCAATTGCATATAATTTGGAAGGATTCATTGGTGGTTTAAGGTCTTGTCTAAGTTTAAAAGTTATAGTTGCCGAACTGCAACATGCTTTCAAAAATATTCAACAATTATTCGCTTTCGTTCTCTCGAGTTGCATCCAGAACACGTGAAAACACGAGTTCGTATTGGCAATGCCGCACGTGTTGCGCTCTGGACATTCCAAATATACGGTGAACAACCAACGAACTTGCCTGGCAGCGTTCGTTTCACTCGCTGCGTCAACAGTGTTTGACGCCGCGAGCAGCGTCGAAGCCGCCGTTCCATTTTTGTCGCTTGTTTGCAACGTACTCGCTCCGCTGATTTAAGCCGCTCTTCCCGTTGCCGCCGCAGTTGAGCACTAGCTCCAACCACAATGTCTGCCAAGGCAATGTCTTTAAGCTTCCCTAAATCGACTGCTCACGTAGTGTCGGTCTAAAACCCAAATTTCAGAAAGGATAGTGTCACCACAATTTTCGAGATACTTACCTCTAGCGTGGTCACCTGAAAGGTTTTAATTCAAAGAGTTCATCCCCGACAGGTAAACCGATACAAAAGCTCTCAAGATCTATATTATGTTATCAGAGTTTAGTAAAAATGATAACTCCACAAAAAATATAAACACTCCCCCTCTCTCTCCCCCCCCCCCCCCCCGCCGTCTTACACCGAGGAACCGCCCCCCCCCCTAAAATGGAGGTCTGGATCCGCCCCTGGGTTAGGTTAGGTTAGGTTAGTGTGAAGTGAGTGAAGGCGGTTAGTGTCCGCGACTCGGCGACCGTCTGCCCACGACCGGCTGGCGTGCTGAATGGAACATGCCCGCGCGACCCTTGTGAACCCTTCCCGTATTATACTTTGATCGCTGACCTCAATTTTAGATTAAGAGGTCAATTTCTTCCTCTTGTTATCTCCTTGTTTCCCGAGGCAACGGTGACTCTCGCCGGTGAGAAAGCGGTCAATCTCCGACAGACGCAGGAAAGGTAAAGCAGCCATCGCTCTGACTAGCAGACGTAAAGCAGACGACGTTAACTGCGCCAACCCGCCGACGCCGTTAAACAGTGAGGGGTCTCGCCGCACACGAAAGGAGGGAAAAAATATTTGGGAGGGAACTTGCGGACACTAACCACCTTCACTCTCGGTTCTTAGCAAACAAACCTCGGCGCCTCGGGAAACCTCGCCAGTGAGTCCTTTGACTTCCCTCCTTGATGCGCGTCTGCTAGTTGTTAGACAAAAACAACGTACCGCTCGATTTATTTCGTCTGCCCTCTCTGAAAGGCGAAGTCGAGTTCGCTCGTAAAGACCTGCACTTCCGAAAGTCGCAGGAAAGGTAAGACAGACGCAGACGACGTTGCGAGCAGACGACGCTGCAAAGGAGCAGACGACGCTCAGATAGGGGGTCGCGATCAGCCAATCAGGGCTCGGCGTTCGGACATCACCGCTACTTCCTTTCTCATACGCAGAAGACGAAAATGAGCCCACTTGCGAGGCGTATAGAGAAACACACGACTCACTGTGGACTCCGACGAAAGCCGCCGGGTGGATGAACGCCAGGCCGTTCCTCTCCAAGTCCAGGGACACGAGGGTGCCCAGCCCGGAGAAGGCGCCTTCCGGCAGTTCGACGATGCGGTTGTCGGCCAGGTTGAGGATGTCCAGCGCGCTGCCCACCAGCGGGAACCGGTCCGGGGACAGCTCCGAGATGCGGTTCTCGTGCAGGAGCAGCTGCTGGAGCACTGAGATGCTCTGCAGGGACTCCGACGGGACCTGCCGCCACCAAAGGAATTTGGCGATGTGTGGAGGCTATTGGTCGAACTTTATACGCTCCATCGTTGTCGAAACACAGTCCCTAAAGCGAGGTTTGGATGCTCTTCTACGAACGGGCTATATACTAACACCACCTATATACGGCAAGGAAGTGTTCGAAAAATGCGTCTTTGGCACATTGGACCGCGGACCAATTAAAGGGTAACACATAGAGATCGCCCAGGAACAATCTTGATGTCAAAAAGGTGTTAAAATCGCTCTCTTTATTCTCTCCCCTGCAGCTCTCTTCCTCCGCAGTTTCTCCTCTGACTGAGCTGGCGTGTAGCAATAATAAGCGAGCGTGGTCACCTGCGAGAGCACGTTTCCACCGAGGTTGAGGCGCGTGAGGTTCCCTCCGACGCCCTGGAAGGCCATGGGGTCCAGGCTGACGATGCGGTTCCCGAAGAGCGAGAGCCTCAGCAGGGACACGAGGCCCCGGAAGGCCCACGCCTGCACCGCCTGGATGCGGTTGTAGCTCAAGTTGAGCGTCACCAGCGCCGTCAGCGCCTGCAGGGCTTCCGTCGGTACCTGGGTAGAGGAACAAGCAGGAGAGACGCGCCCGTCCGTCATGGCCCTGGAGTCAACTATGCGGAGCACACGTTTGTCTGCTTCTTGGGCGGGGAATGCAGTGATATCACAACTCCAGCCTCTGATTGGCTCCGATTGGAAAGATAGTGGGAAGACCTCGATGCTACCTGTCTTGAGGTTTTACCCATTATCTTTCCAATCGGAGCCAATCAGAGCTCGCAGTTCTGACGTCACCGCAACCGCTGTGCAAGAAGCAGACGAACTTGCGCTGCGTATAGACCTTTGCAAAAATCGCCTTCTGTACGCTGCCATCTTTGTCTGCTGGGCTTTGGAACGCCTTCTGAGCATGCGCTGTTCCTCTGTTCTGCGGCATATCAGGCACTGCGCATGCGTTCACAGCTCAGTGACTCAGCATTTTTCGCCCGGGTGATAAGCGATGGAAATGTCTATACGGTCCGTGAGAGAACAATAGGGGGCGCTTCGAAAAACGGACGTAGTGCGCCACTATCGGAGGAGCTGGCGTTCGACGGTGAGACGCGTCTAGCAGCCTGCGGCACCCTTTCGCGTGCGATGCAGTGGTGGCAGAAGTGCTTACTGACGAAACTTTGGTTATTCGAGCCGACATGTTGAGGGTGGCGTTGCATGAGGCCTGGGGCAGACCTGTTAATGCTCATCTAGCTGCTACCCGCTTCTTATATATACCAGGAAATACATATAAACATTTTCAATAAATCACAATACACGCTGTCATCCGACAATCATTCCCGTCTTCGACAAGGCGCAGCCACTTTACTCTTTCACAAAATCGCACGAGTGATTGATATCCTGAAATGAGTATACCACGAATCCATTGAATTCAGTGCGGGGAATAGAAATTTAGATGATGTAAATCGTGATTTATTCCACACCAATTTCAATATGGTGATTTTCCCTCAAAAACACATGTCTCAGAAAAAAAAAATCATTTTCTCTATTAAAAAAAAGAAAAAAAAAAAAGAAAACGGAGACGACGAACAAAGAAGGCGGCGAACACAAAACGTTTTGTGTTTGTCCCCTTCTTCGTCCGTCGTCTCCGTTTTATTTTTCCAAATATGTGTAGCATCAACCAGCTCACCTCTTTACTTATTCTTTCTTCAAATCCTTTGCACAAAATTAGTCCTAAAATACTTTTTAATTTATTGTTTCTGTCTGTAATATGATGGTGTCCTTGCCTATTTATTTAGTTTTTAATAAGAAAAATTCCGTCAAATATAAAAAAAAATTATAGCAAGCTGAACACGAACGCAAAAATCAATTTCCCGTGTTTAGAGAAAAACAAAACACTAATGGAAACCAGACAGCTATTTTTTAGGTAAAATGTTGCTATATATATATATATATATATATGTTATATTTTAGCAAACTTAGAAGAAATTTATTGTAATTTTTAAAGTATGATTTCTATTTTTTATTTTTTTGGGGGCTGTATGAATTATTTTTCATTAATTTTATCAAAAACAATTCCAGCGTTTTGTTTTTTATGTGCCAAAAACGCGATTTCAACGTCCGAAAGGCTCATCAAAAAAGAAAGCAGTGTTAAACTTTCAGACTCAAACGTCAATTTTCTAGCGATTTCGAGTTTCATCGTACTTTTCCTTAGATTCACTTCTTTCACTTTGTGCACCATCCTAATATTTCTTCAGGAAGTACAAACTGCATGCGATACTGGTCCGGAAATATCATAGACATACAGGATAGTGACGAAACGTATTTTTAGTGCAAGCGCAAACCCACGAGCAGGGATGGGCAGTATTTCAAATACAGGTATTTGAAATACGTATTTCAGATACTTTGTGTATTTTGCATTTGTATTTAATTACAAATTGGGTAATGTATTTGACGTGTGTATTTAAATACTAAAACGTGGGTATTTCAAATACAATTGTAATTAAATGCACTTTTCTGGGCGAAAATACATCCCTCAAATTTATTGTCACTGTCCAGAGCAGGAAGAAAACTACGTTCTGCACCAAATGCAGTGTCTCTCAATCAAGCACAAGCGTTTAGTGACTTTCTGATTACGGTGCTAGTCCAGGGCAAGAAAACTGACGAAATCGACGTTCATAGGCAGACTGGCTAAATAAGTGCCTGTGACAACTTGTGATGCTTTGCAGCCTGATTTCTACCCATATGTTTTCCTGGAACATTCTAAATGCGCGGGTCATCCAGATTTTCGTAACTGGTGCGAGTTGCAACAATAAAAAATCTCTAGCTATACTTCGTTTCACCTTAAGTTGTACCGCAGCGAAGGCTAGAAGCGCGAGCTCATAGCGTTGACAGCTGCCCTTGGTGCACGAGAGCTTGTGCCGCCGAGATGTGCCCCAGAGCAAGGAGCTCGCGCTTGTAGCCTTTCCTGCGGTACATCATAAGGTGAAACAGCGTATAGTGCTGCGCGTCTTGGTTGTCTCGGTTCTTTCTTGGTCTATACCAAAATGTAATCGACAAAAAAAGCTGCTTGAAGCTCTGTACTTTTTTCACCTATTACGTCCCAGCTGATTACATTTTTTGTGATTATATTTCTATTATGTTACTAGAGCCTGGCACACTAACTCCCGAGTGTGCGATGCAAAATTAAAATGAGATACCCAGAAACCCGATGTAGGTGCCCTGAAGTCACTGACGCAAATTTTAAGGAATGTATTTGGAAAAGTATTTGGAGGAGACCAAATACATTTGGTTGTATTTGTATCTTGTAGTTAAATGCTTTTCTGGAAATGTAATTAGATTTGTAATTAAATACATTTTTGACGAAGTATCTTGTATTTGTATTTCGATACATATTTGCTTGTATTTTGCCCATCCCTGCCCACGAGCGTTGCGAGAGTGGAATGATATTCCAGTCCGTCCCATTAATGCTAAAACATACAGGCGTTACTGGCACAAAAACAAACACAGCGCGCGAAGCGGCTGTATAGACTATGTCAGGCGTGTTGATGCAGTGGCAAACATAATAGAGCGACCAAACTTCTTGCTTCGTACAGCACGGGTCCATCGTTGTCGCTACTCCAAAAAACAAACAACGGCAAGCTAAAAAAAAAACACAAAAAAAACAATGAATTTGTGTTTTTACGAGACACAACGCGTTACCATTGGGGCACTTAATGACACCGCAGTTCATAGTGTCAACCCAGCGCACCCGGGCCGCTCCGACTTCAATGGTTACTAATGAATGCGACGTTTCCTTTCGCAAGGGGTACTCACAGCCGACCTTCGGTGACAGCCGCGCGGCGACGGGTCGGTCGCCTCGCGCGGGGTGTGTATAGGACCTTTCGTAGACACGCTTGCTCCGTCAGTGAAATTGCACTGAAACGCGTCATTGACGGGTGTGTTTGGCGCTCAATGCACTGTTTCCCAAATATCAACAAAATACGCAAGTCACAGAAGCCGCCAAGAAACACTTTCAACCGTCACAACGTCATAGGCGGCGTTTACATAGATGCGACAGTGGCGCATCGAATTCAGAGGGCACCAATGACAGTTGCCCAGTATTCCTCCTTTTTCCTCTTCTACCGAATCACGATTGATACATCTCGATTAGATGCGCTACGGTCGCATCGGTGTACCCGCCACTTTAGCAACTGGCTACGTTTACATGGGTGCGACGCGTCGAACTTAAAGGGAACCAATGACACACTCCCAGTCTACCTGCTTCTTCCTCTTCCACCCGATCACTATCGCCATGTCTGGATTCGATGTGCTACGGTCGCATTCGGGGACCCGCGGCTTCTGACAGCTTACGAAACGTTGTAGGTGGCTCAATATTTATTAATTTATTTATTTATAGTACATCCCCCAAGCGCCGAAGCACTGTAAAAAGAAAAGAAAAACAAAAGAAAAATGGCAAAACAAACAAATGTGGCGAGAAATACAAAACAATGCACTCTGATTAGCAAAAATTGAAAGCAACATCTGTTACGAACAAAATAAACAAAAGCAAATGGTTCATATTGGCTTATCACACAGAAATGTAGACAGAGATTTACGAAAAAGAAAATATTCGGGTATGTTGCGGTATCTGCTGGAAGGTGGTTCCAGTCTTTTGTCGTATGAGGGATATATGAATAAAAAATGGTGTTCGCCTTGGCAACGTTTTAATTGAACTTTATTCTGATAGTGCACACGGGAAGAGTAATAGTTAAGCTATGTAAAGAAATGGTATTGAAAAGACTGATGATAATACGCTTTATAAAACAAGCAAAGTAAAAAACAAACAAAAAAAAAACCTTTCTACAGAATGACAAGCAGGGTAACAACACAGTGGACTTTATTGATGACATGCTGGTTTTTCGGTTATAATCAGACAGAATGAAATGAACGGCGTTATCTTGAACTAGTTCGAGAGTTTTACGTAGAACGGCGTGGCTAGGATCCCAAATGGAGGCTGCGTATTCTAATTTCGACCGTACAACAGTGCTATAAAGAAGAAGTTTTAAGTTAACTGGGGCCGTCATGCAGTTCCCTCGTAGGTATCCTAACATGAGGTTAGCTTTGGCGATTATTATACAGACATGAGGTTTCCAGGTTAAAGTCGATAATATACTAACACCTGGATAACGGTATCAGTTCACAGATTCAAGTTGAATGTCGGTCAGTCTATATATGCTGAAGTGCGTGCGCCTTGCCGGGAAACCGTACATTAGTTTGCATTTGTTAGGGTTTAGTCAGAGCCGTATATTGGGAGACTTTGGCCAGTGGGTGTGGCGACGGAGGCGCCGGAGAGGAGAAAAGTAAATGAAAGGAGGGAGAGCGCCGAAGGAGCGAGAGAGAAAGAAAGGAGCAGAGAGGAAACGGCCGCCATTTTTTAGCAACGCTGTCGGAGACTGGCCGGAGAAGAGCACTGCTGAGGCTACGCGTCGTCTGCTACGGGCCGGCTTCTTTTTCGCCTGAATAAAAGTTTGTGGCCATACGCCGAAAAATCTTCATTTATTAGATTTTTAACCCACCGAGGAATAACAGAATGTCATTTTCTTGCCACAGCCAGCGATATAAAAGGCAATAATCGAGATTTAGATGCCGATCCCACGCATTCCGCCGGGAGAATCATCGAAGATGGCGGCCCTCCCCACTCAGGTGGGAGCAGCCGGGAGTTCACGCGCATGCGCTCCTGCCTCTCGCTCTACGCCGCGTGCTGATTGGCTCACTTGGGAGGAGAGCGTTACGCCGGCGAGAACATTAGACTGACCAAACTCTCCCCATATACGACTCTGGTTTTAGTACCATACGCCATTTTTTGCAAAAAAAAAAATTATAATAATTAATTCAGACTGGAAAAGACGTTCATCGTCATCATTATGAACTGTCCGCTAAATTACATAATCATACGCGTATAAATGCATGAGGAAGAAACGCAACTTGGTAAATCATTGATGAATACTAGAAAAAGAAACGGGCCTAATATCGAACCTTGGGATACGCCTAGTACCAGATCAGACAGGGAAGAAATATTCCCATTTAGAGTTACATATTGAGAGCGATTTGTAAAAGAGCATTCCGGTCAGGTTAACAAATTAGGATATAGGTTTAATGAAGAAAGTGTAAGCATTAGTAACCTATGATTAACTGTGACAAATGCTTTAGAGAAATCGAGAAAAATGCAGTCAGCCTGATGGTTTTTGTCCAGGTGAGCTTGCAACGAATGGGTGCAAGGAAGCAGCTGCGTTTCACAAGAAAATGAGCGACACAAACTATGTTGAGCAGGAGCGAAAAACAAATTGATTCTAGGTAATTACAAACAGTATGGGCTCCATGATTTTACAGGGAATACTTATTAGTGACATAGATGAATAATTTAATGGGGAATGCTTGTTCCTGGACTTATGCAGTGGAACCACCTTCGCAGTTTTCCATTCCATTTAGTTCGTGTCACGCCCAAGAGATTGCTGGAAACGTTTGGCCAAACAAATGTATGAGTACATTTTAGTTTTTCTTAGGAATTTTGAGGTGATATTACCTCTTCCACATGACGATATTACTTTCAAAGAATCAATCAACTTTACAATTCTAGTAGGCTACATAGCAATCAGAAACATCGGATTAAACTCACAACGTGGAACGTCATAAAGTACACTTCTATCACCCACAAAGAACTATTGAAAAAAAAAAAACATTATTAGACACTGGTCGATATTCTGCCGGCGGGATTAGCGCACCGCACTTAGTGTGAAGAGATATCAAGCCGTCTTCATTCACATTAACAGTCTCCCCCCCCCCCCCCCCCCCCCCCTGAAACAAAAAATCTTGGCTATGTGCCTGATCGTAGATGATCTACGATCTGCCATGCCTTGTGAGGATATTGCATTATTTACCACCGTTGTTGGAGTGGTCGTAAAGATCTAAATTCTGTATGACCGCTCCAACAACGGTTGTAAATAATTAAGTATTCTCACGGGGCATGGCAGATGAGCATACTTTGGATCCAATGACTCATAAACGAAAAAAAAAAAAAAAGCTGTGCCTGGTCAGAAAGCTCTCATGCCACACAACATCCTCACGCCCACATTTCGAAAAAAACACCGCAGCTCCCAACGCCTGTCTGCATCCCAACGCGTCATGGCGTTCACACTGCACACCCCCAGCATTGGTGCAATGAACAGCCCCGAGCGGAGACGTGCTCATCTCAAAGACTATGCATATAATACTCGCATTCTCGACGTGACCACCGAACCCGAATTCATCCAGCATCATAATCTCCCGCATTTTTTTTTTTCCGGTGTTTGCAACCAAATACACGACGAGCACAATTATCCATCCGCTCCACACGGCGATAACTTAACGACATCAAAAGCGCCAGAAGAGAAATGAAGTACCGAAACAACGCTAGCACTTTTGAAACTACGTCACTATGTGACCACGTAGCTACGTGGTTGCGAATGGGTTCACACGAGGAGGGTTTAAATGACAACGGCTTCAAACGAGACAGGTACAAATGAGATTGGGTTGAAACGCCAAAGGTTAAAACTCGAAGGGCATTTTGCAAACGAGTTCAAACGGGAAGGGATCGAATGAGAATGGGTTCAAGCAAGACGGATATAAATGAGAAAGCGTTAAACGCGAAAAGTTAAACGCGAAGGGTGTTTTGCGAATGGGTTCAAACGTGAAGGGTTCAAATCACAATGGGTTGTTTCGAGATACACCCTGCAGAAACAGCCTTTCTATAAGAAAAATTCGATATTTCTGCGCAAGCAGCCTATATATCTCCAGCTTTGTCCGTTGCCGGCATTTGTGTTACGCGCAAGTTTAAACGACATCAGGACGGTAAACCACGCGCGGAAGTCCACCATTTCGCGGATGGTCGCGGATAATTGTTTTTTACGGTATATCCTTCCGGTTGCGGTAAGCAACACGACCCAATCCGATCAAGAAAAGTAATTGCTTCTCCTTTGTAGGGGCATACGGGCGTAGGCCGGCCCTCGCAGGAGTGATCGTATAGAACAGATTGGTAATGCTATTTGCGAGGAGATAAAACTTTTTCATTGTCCTCATCATCACCACAAACAATCGCTGCGTGGCAAACAACGCCGACGCGAGCTAGCACTCGCCTAGCGTGTCACTGCATCGTGTTCGTTCTCGCTGTATATTTGTTTGCACCGATAAGGTGGGCACTTGCTACGTACTGTAGTGCTCGAAGCATGCTTTCGAACCGGGTATTAGTTTTTATCGGTTTCCTGTCGGCAGAAAATTTCGATCGTCGGCTCTAGAGCAACGCTGCACGCGATGACATGGTCGCAGTCCAGCACGTCCTCTACTTGAATGAGGCACCGCGCTTGCTTTTGCCGATGAGGTCCATGATTGTCGTGAGGGACAGGGTAACTGAAAAGTGAAGCGCGTGTTTTGTGAATCATTAAAATGAAAAGAAAACACGGACGCCGTGCCGGCTACGCACGATCCAGTGCGCGCAGCCGATACGACGCGGCTGGCCCGACATGCACGCGCACGACCACAGATGTGCTTGTTTTGCCTCTCAAGGGGACTTCGGTGGCATTGAACGCCAGAGGGAATTAGATTCCTTCAATTTAGATACGTTTAGGAGAAAAGAATATTGTTACGAATATATACAGTCATGTCTCGTTAATATGGACGCCTCCGTTCCCCAGAAAAATCGTCCATAATGTGAATCGTCCATAATAACGAATCAAGGTCAAAAACACAAACATTAGGTAATAATTGTTAAAAAAAAGCATTGTTTATTTCGCAAAGAACGAGGAGATATGAGTTTGCACTGACGCTTTCGATCCCACTTTAGTGTCCAAAAAGCGCAACACTTCGGCCACTTGAAGTGCACGTTCTCCGTCCCCCTCCTGCTCAAGGTAGGCGATCGCTTTCTCCAAGCCACGGCGAGCTTCACATCGAGTAACGGTTGGTCTCTCTTCTTCATCGTCTGTTTCTGTCGGCGCAAAGTTTTCGACAAGGTGATGGCCGTGTTGAGCGGATTCACCCACAAGCTCCATGATCTGCTCGTCGCTCATAGGCTCCCAGCTGTTAGTCTCTTCGTCCATATCCAAGAATGCCGATGCCTCTTCATCTGGGTTTTTCTCCCCGAGTTGTCGAAGAGCTTCACGAAGGGCCGCGAGCGGAAGTTCATCCATCGGATCCTCCACCTCCATAGCAGAGCTGTTAACAAGAATACCTGCGTGACGCCAGCAGTTCACAATGGTTTGAGGCCTCACCGCGTCCCACGCCCTCTTCAGCTTTTGAAGGCACCACCTCAAGTCAACAGTTTGCGGTTCGTTGTCTTCCGCGCAAGCGATGTAGTGCCGCACAAGTTCACCTCTGTAGTGTGCCTTAACCGCGCGAATAATTCCTGCGTCCAAGGGCTGTATTTTGGCAGTCATGTTGGGTGGAAAGAACTTCAAGGTAAGGTTTTCATAGTCCGCACGAACAGAATGACATGATGCGTTATCAACCAACAAAACAGCCCTCCTCTTCTCAGCCTTCAAGAAGCGGTCGAATTTCGCCAAGAAGATTTCAAATATCTTTCCTGTCATCCATGCTTTCTTGTTGCAATTGTAAGAGCAATACATGTTCGGGTCAAATGTCTTTCCAAAACATCGTGGTCGCTCCGCTTTTGCCACGACAATGGGCTTCCACTTGTGGGTGCCGCTCGCGTTGCACAAAAATCCCACCGTGATTCTCTCTTTGCTTCGCTTGTTTCCAGCCACAGGTTCGGATGCCAGAGTCGAAGATGGGCCCAACTTGTAAAAAAAGCCAGTCTCGTCGAAGTTGTAAATATCATCTGGAGAATACTGAGCAAGAAATTCCGCAAGCTGTTTCCGAGCACTGGCAACGGCGGCTGTATCCACGCTTCCACTCTCTCCATGAATGCGGTGGCTTGAAATTCCATGCCTTCTCTTAAACCTGCTGAGCCAACCCCTTGAGTAGTTCAGGTCATGAATGTCTGCATAAAGACGTGAAGATTGCAGACATTAAAATAAAACCACTGAAGAGAGAACAGTTATTTTCACGTAGATGCGTAATTGCACAAGAACGAGCAACTAGAAAAATCATTAGAAGAAACAACATTTTTGGGGAGGAATGCGTAACATTTTGAGAAAACATTTTCAAACTCAGTGCTTAAAAAGATACGCTCAGAACTGACTTACCCATCGTTGTGCCGAACTCCTTCGCCTTTTCTTGCAGCATCTCGTCGCTGACGGCGGCCCCTCTGGAGCGCATTTCCGCAAACCAGATGTTGACGGCCTCCTCCAACTTCTCAAACTTTGGGGGTCGCTGCCGGCAGGAACTGGAGCTGGCTGTGGGAACGCTCATCCATTTCTTTGATTCTTTTAGAATTGCGTGGACTGTCGATTTTCCGAGATCAACGCCAAGGTTTTTTCCACTCCACTCTTTCACGTACTGAACAGACGCTGAAGGCGTTTCAATTTTGAATTTGCATATCTCCTTTTTCAGCTGAGCAGAAAGCTCTGTCCGTTTACGCTTAACACCTGTCATCGTCTCCACCTCCGAAATGACCGGAGAAGCGTCCAGCCTTGCCTCTTGCCTCTTATGCACAACGAATGTGATTCATCACGTATGCCAACCCGGAAGGAGATGGCATACGTTTAAGCTTGAAAGACAAGAAACAAACAAAACAAAAAAAAAAGACCACCTTCAGGCGCGCAGCTCTTATCTCAAGGGCGGAGGACAATAGTGAATTCCGGGTACAAACTGTGACCTCTACGATTCACTAACCTTTTCTTCTGTCGGGTATGTGGTCTTATAATATATATTATATATTATAAAAAATATATATTTGTTCCCCGCCTTCAAAGTAACCAGGCGGGGAACAAAAAGGCAATGGTGAATTCCGAGTAGTACACACTGGGGTCACTAATATTTTTTTTTCGTGGACACGTTTCCATATTAACGAGACAAAAATGCCTGTATTTTCCCGTTTCGTCCCCAAAATAGCCGTCCATAGTCCGGACTGCGGGTTTCTGTATTAACGGGACAGAATTGCATGGCGGGAGACCGGTCGCCGAAAATTTCGTCCATATTGCGGGGTGTCCCGATTAACGGGGTCCATATTAACGAGACATGACTGTATAACAATATATATTCGTAATTGTAATATATATGAAAAGAATATATATAACAGTATATATATTATATATATATATTACAATATTGAAGTACTTAATTTTTTGGTGAAAATTTCTCGAAACATAACAAAAAAGAAAAGAACGACGACGACATAAAAAGTGAAAGCCGTTTACAACTCCCTGTAGCGCCGAATTAGAGCGCAGCTCTTTAGGAGGAGGAGGAAAGGATACTGAAGGTCACGTGTTCTCGGGGGGGGGGGGGGGGGTCACGTGACTTCGGGGGAGGGGGTCCACGTGGGGTTGACGTGACCCCCATGTCACGTGACCCCCACGTGACCTCGGAGAGGGGTGTCACGTGACCTCGGGAGGGGGTCACTCGACCCCCCAGGTCACGTGACCCCCCAGACAAATTTTCCACTAGATTTCGCAGTGAAATTTTTCCGCTAGATTTAGCGGGGAAACTTTTGCACTAAATCTAGCGCGGAGATTTTTCCGCTAGATTTAGGGGGCAATTTACCCATTATGCACCGCGCGGTATGCCCGACGGCAACGCCGACGCCGACGGCGACGGTGACGGCGACGCCGCTCAAGCTGGAAACGGGCGCCTAAGAGCTGCACTCTGAAAGAACCTGTCGGTTCCTTGTCATTTTCTGCAAATGAAGTATGGTGGCCGCCGAAGTTTTTTATACTCCTGCCGGTGCAGATTCTTCTACACATTGTCGAGATTAAATATAGCAAAGCGTGTTCATGTGACACAGTAGGGAGTTTTCGTAGATCGTTTCCGCTGTCCCGCAACGTTCTCCGCAACCAGCTACGCTAGCCGGAACTCTACAGTCATGGCCATGGGCGCGCCGGTGCAGTAGCGGCTGCTTCGTCGCGGGGAGCTTAGCGGAGCGGGAAACGCGGTATACGAAAACTCCCTAGTGATGTCACATAGCACTACGACTTGACGCGGCACTGCGACGTCACGTGACATCGTGACGTAACGTGACACCAAATTCCACTGGGTATAGCAAAGAAACTTCTCCGCTAAATTTAGCGTCATAAACCACGACGTGAGAGTGACAGGTGACACCGCGATTCCTCGTGAAATTTAGCGGGGCAAATTGTTCAGTTAAATTTAGCGGGTCACGCTGTACACAAAACTCAGGCCGGAATCAGACGCGAAACGTCGCCGATGACAGCGTAAACATTGAGCGCGCTTGGGAACCAGTCTTGGGTAAGTTACTTTTAAAAAGTAATTCGTTACAGTTACAGTTACTTTCAGAAAAAAGTAGTGAAGTTACCGTTACAGTTACCGCAACAAAAAAAGTAACTCGTTACAGTTACAGTTACTTTTAGAAAGTAACGACGTTACTTTTCAGTTACTTTTTTTATAACACAAAAAAAAATTAGGAGAAACTAGAAAACGCTTTTCATCAAGTTTATTTCCATAAAATTAAAAAGTGTGTTTTTTACTTCGTATTGTAAGTTGGCAGCAGTTGCTTCTCGAAATTGGTTTCTGAAAGTTTCCCTCGCTTGATAACGAACACGTCCCTGCCCTTGTTGAACAGGCGCTCGTCTAACGCGCTGGATGGGATTGCTGTGTTGTTTCGCCGGAAAAGGTTTTTGATTGCCGGGTAGGCGGTGAGGCAATAGAGTGCCGTTTTCTGCGGTCAAGGTGTTAGTAACCTCCTCCACGTCAGCAAAATACTCTCTGTACGCCGGCCATGGTAGTTTTTCTTTATTCTTATCAACATTCATATCCTTCGTAGCACTAGCTTATTGCTGGCTCGTTGACGGTTGCGCTGGGTTCATACAGTCCCTGGACATATTTCAGCTTGTACCCGGCAAGCCAGAAACAAACCCCGCGCAAACAGCAGTAACTTTTGCCTCGACTGTTGACACTACACCGGATTAATGGCGCAAATCAAAATACGAAACATGCGCAGTGCGGAGTGGCGGCGCTAATTAAAATACGAAACATTCGCGGTGCCCTCCGCGTGTATTGTTGTTTGATTCACCCGATTAAAAAGCGTTTGCGCAGAAAAAAAGAAAAACCGCAAAAGAGATAGTTCTTCAAGACACTAAGATGCAAGTGTTCAGTCACAAAATACAAGCGCGTGCTAAAGATAACTACTTTTTTTTTTTTCACCGAGCCTACACGGGGCTATATTCGGGTCGTGACTGGCGAGAAAGAACGTATTCACAAGTCTGTGCAAAAAATAACTTGACACTCGAAATGTCGGAAGAGACAATTTGGAAAGCGCAATAAATGGCTAAATTGTACTCGTTCAGTGATATATTATTCATGAAAAACTGGAAAGTAACGACAAAAGTAACTTCGTTACTTTCATCGTTACCTCAGAAAAAAGTAATAGAACTACAGTTACAAGTTACATCTTTAAAAAGTAACTCGTTACAGTTAACAAGCTACCAAAAAAGTAACGAAATTACAGTAACGCGTTACTAGTAACGCGTTACTACCCAAGACTGTTGGGAACTGTGGTGCGTCAACACATTCGGTCGGGTATCGACCCGTGCTGAATTTTTGAATTGCACCGTGCAGCTCCGAGACATTAAAGTGTCTGAGGGAATCGCTTTAGCACATCCGATAAAGTGCGATGGGCCCTCCGGTGCGAACTGCGCAAGTGCGAGTCTTCTGCGGTAGGATGAACGGAGCTTGTACCGGAGCGCCCATCGTATACCGTAGCGCAGCGGCGTAGACTTTCCATTTTCCCGAAGGGGGGGGGGGGGGGGGGGGGCGACTGCGCTTTAACTTTTGGCCAGACTTGGAGATTGAAGCTAACGAAAGGCACGCTGGTATACAATTTCCCAGGTATTTTGTCAATAAAGGCAAAGTGGGTGTTATTTTATTTACATGGCACTACTAGAAGCTCGTTACATGTAAGGACATTAAAGAGTCTGAGGGAATCGCCTTAGCACATGGCGCGGGCCCGGGGGGCCTCTGCCCCCCCCCCCCCCCCCCCTTGGATTTTACCAGGGGCGGCACGAGCCCCAATGCCCCCCCCCCCCCCCCCCCCCGTAGTCTACGCCTATGCCGTAGCGGGTGTGCAAAAACTGTTCCCTAAAACTTTCCACTGGCTGACTAATGACGCGCAGTATACGAGTCCAAAGTATGGTGCCTTGAACGTGTCTCCGACTGGAGTATTCACCGTATCCCGAAAAGTGGTCCCCTTGATCTCCACCTCACGACGTCTGTCACGCTATCGCCTGTGGCGGTCCTGGCGGCGTCACAGCAGCGGGGATGAACGTGGCAAACGCCTATTCTGAGGCAGGTAGCCCTCCGGCTTGACAGTTCACGGAAGCTTCATCAGCCAGGAGTTAGCACGCCGCAACAAGAGCGCATGGCTATGACACACACTGGCGCGTGGCTATGGTACCTCAGCGCGTGGCTATGGTACACACTGGCGGGCCACATAACCGGCTCCAGATCACGTGGCCGCTTGTTCTGTCTTCGAGTTGAAAGTGTGAATGCTGCTTGTTTTTCTTTAATTTTCTCTACGACGTTTATGAGGCAGTAAAAAAAGGGTACATTCTTACATCCCTTGTCACATATAATGCACCCCCAAAACTTTAGTTCGACTTACAGCGCACTGACGTTGAAACGACAGTACCAACTTTCAGGAGAGGCCTGATAGCCGCCCCCCTCCCCCCACCAAGTTGTACTACTAATTAAAATAGCTAATGTACGTGTGACTAACTCCAAAAAAAGGAATCTTTTTTTTTTTTTGGCTTTACTGCAAAACTTTATTTATTTTCTCTTTAGTCCTTGATACGTAGTTTAGCTGTTTAATGTTATATCTAGGGTTCCGCGTTTTCGGTTTTTATTTTTTCAAAATTCGGCGTACTTTTTTCGGTAAACGAAAAAATAGTCAGAGTGCAGGCGAGCTGGTGTAAGTTGAACATGATTGTAAACCTGAGACTGGGGCAGGAAGAGAACACAACAGAAGGTAGTAAGAGAGGAGGCAACGTCTCAATTGAGACGTTGCCTTCTCTCTTACTACCTTCTGTTGTGTTCTTTTTTCGGTGTTTACTTTAAAATTAAATTTTCGTATATTTTTGGTGTATAAGTATTTATTCCCAAAAGAATTTACCGTTTTTTTGTCGGTGAATATGAAAGAAACACCATCGGACACCGGATCAGATGATCCTTGTAGCTGTAATATTTGTGATCACTCGAAGAATAACGGCACATATATACATACGTGGTCTTCGCTGCAATTTCCGTCAGGACACAATTCAAAATCGCGGAATTCGCGGGCATGATTTTCAGCGCGCTTCTTTTTCCTTTCCATTCTGACGACGTCACCGTCTGAGGTGATGACCGTACAAAAACCAGCGGAATGGCAGAAAAAAAATCCATTGTGTTTATGTTTTCAATTATAAGGAACTTTGAGTGAGGGTGTTAAAAAAGGTATTAACGGCTTTCCTCGATGTTCTCTGAAGTGCATGAAGCGAATAACCTTATACTAGCCCACATCCGAACTTTTTTTTTTTTTTAAGACCTAGAACTTGACACACCCAGCCCGATCACAGAAAGGACACAGCTGTCCCCGCGAAAGCCAATCCAAGACCTGTTCTGTTGCATGTTTAACCTTGGAAAAGGGCAATCACGAAGACGTCACACAATGTCGAACCTTGCAAAGGCCTCTCTCTCTCTTCCCCCTCCCCCACCCACATCGACGCGGCCCTAAAAAACTTGCCTCTTTCGGTTAAAACCGAATTTCCGAAAAAGGATTCGGCGTACTTTATCGGTTTTTATCGTTTTAAATCGAAAATTCCGAACCCTAGTTATATCCCACCGTCATCAATCCTCTCGTAAAAGTATTAGGGGCAGTCAGTTCTACACCAGTGCGTTGTACGTCGAACTGAAGTTTCGGGGTGTCTTATATGTGACAAGGGGTGTAATGGTATACACCCTTTATTTTTTAGAGTGATTGCGTGTAGAGAAGAATGAACTCGAGTGTCATTGATCATAAACTTCAGGGGTTCGTACTAAGCGGTAATCGTGCAAAGTACGAAAATTGTTGCACCGCCCCTTTAAGGTCATTTATAATTGTCTTCGAAATGCCGCCGCGCATACAATCTGACCGTGAAATGCCTTCGCTCCTACGACATCATTCTACTAATGCGCAGAACCTATCCTACTACGCAGCCCTTGTTTCTCCGTACACCTATCAAGGTTGCCAGATAGTTTCTAGCGCAAACCGCCAAATGAAAGACGGTGTAGCTCGAAAGTAGCCAAATGCACGAGATTTATGTAGCCCAAAAGTAGCCATATTCTGCAGAGCCCGAAATATCGTGCGCTGGAATGTGCGAGCTCAGTTCGAAGGCACTGCGTCTGCATATCTGGGGTTTAGGATCAGCTTCCAAGATCTACGCCATCTTGAAATGCATTCAATGTTTTATTTCAAACACAAAAATACAAAAATTTTCCACACGCGTTTTTACAGTCGCACAGTTTTTGAAGCACTCGCTCGCTCCCGGCTTACTCGCCTCTATATGATTTATGTGTTAAAATGGGCAAAAACTTCTTCAGTAGGATTGATGTCCATACAGCACTCGTTCTTTCCAATAAAAGCAAACTTTACATAGAGGACATTTTGAAGGGTTTGAAGGGACATGTTTTTCCTTAGTTCCCTCACAAAGTCAGGGACACGTGACTGAATACTCTCTCTACGGCAGCATTCGACATGGGCAGTGCCGGGAGTACGATGGCAAGCTCGGATAGCAACGGAAACAGAGCTGCTCCTGCTCTTTGATCTTGGCATTGTTCGGAATATTCACTGTCCCAAATCTGTTGTCTTTTGTTATGGCTCATTGTGCTTTAAGAAAATTCCAGGTTTCTCGGAAAGGCCTCCTTTGTTGTATCCGGTACAGCATGCGTTATCGGGCGACATCAAATTCTGCAGGATGTTTTGAGTTGCCTTTAGTATAATTTTTCCTCGGATGTGGTGCCTCCGGTAGGAGGATCGTGGGAAACTCGAGAAAATAAGATACGCCAGTAGGAAGGAGAAAGAACTTGGGAGCATAAAATAAGCCACAGTCAATACAAAAGCGATGTTGTCGGAGCTGAATCTAGGTCATGGTAGTTCACGTTGACGTATCTTCACGCAGAAAATCCCTGAAAGCGGGAATCCAGAAAGGGTAGACTGCCGCTTTGTGTCCATGCTGAAGTGTCTTTTGTACATCTCACTCCAAACCAAGCAAAAAAAAAAAAAAAGGAAGAACAAATGAAAGCCGTTTGCAACACCCTGTAACACCGAACTAGAGCGCAGCTCTTGAGGAGGAGGAGGGAAGGGTACTGAGTGTCACGTCTTCTCGGGGGGGAAGGGGTCACGTGACCTCAGGGGGGGGGGCACGTGACCCCCCTTCCCGAGGTCACCGAACGTACCCGAGGTCCTCCCGAAGGAACCCGAGGTTCTCCTAAGGTCCTCCCGAAGGAACCCAAGGTCCTCCCGAGGTCCTCCCGAAAGAGCCCGAGGTCCTCCCGAGGTCCTCCCGAAAGAACCCGAGGTCCTCCAAAGTCTTCCCGAAGGAACCCGAGGTCCTTTGGGAAGACCTCGGGTTCCTTAGGGAAAATTTACTCATAATGCACCGCGCGGTTCTGCCGACGGCGGCGGCGACGACGCCGCCGACGCCGCTCAAGCCCGAAACGGGCGCCATAGAGCTGCGCTCTAAAAAAGTGCCGCGTTAGGATTTGAAATAGCCCAAAACTAGCCACATAGCCAACCGCCAAATTTTGTCGCCAAATGCTTGACAAAGTAGCCCAATTTGACTATACGGGGCCTGAAACGCGTGTCCGACTGGTGTGTTCACCGCGCCCGAAAAATTGCGTTAGAAGACATGCTTGCGCTTTGAGGACAGGGAGATGGAAAGAACAGACTGTCTGTTGTTCCTATGTCCCTGTCTTCAAAGCGCAATCATGTTTTCTAATGTACCATATCACTTGCTCAACAATCAGCACTTGCCGAAAAAGTGGTCCCTCGATTTCCGCCTGATGACGTCATACAAGGGTCACGCTGTCGCTGACCGCGATCGCGGCGACGTTCCAGCAGCAGTGGGGGATGGAGTGGAAGCCCATTCTGCAGTGTGTCCAGCTTAAAAGTCCACGGAATATATACTGTAGCCAGAAGTCGGGACGCCCAAACTCGCGTTCGCTTGCGCGCTTTTTTTTTTGTAGAATTTCTCCGTCCAACCGCCAGGATTGCGGCATCCAACAGCACGACACTCCGGCTTTGGAGCCGTCGTTTGATGCCACTTCGGGACCAACTTAAATGCATGGGCGGAGTAGCAGACTAAACACACCAGTGGAAAAAGCGTTTTC
Organism: Ixodes scapularis; assembly: GCF_016920785.2. Taxonomy (NCBI): domain Eukaryota; kingdom Metazoa; phylum Arthropoda; class Arachnida; order Ixodida; family Ixodidae; genus Ixodes; species Ixodes scapularis. Next base: position 45,918,541 of record NW_024609846.1, read on the forward strand.
TGCAGGCACCCTATTACAACAAGTTAAAGAGAGAGAGAGAGAGAGCGAGAGAGCGAGGGGAGTGTTATAGTGCACTATGCACTGTACTCCCGGCCTCCACTCCGCACGGCGCTAAGCTATTGGTTGAGCGCGCCATGGCGTCAAACCAACAGCTGCCGTCCGTTGCTCAAGCTCGATCCAATGACCTTGCTACGGTGCGACCAACACCGAAAAGCAAGGTCCGCGTGGGGTTCGCCTATAAAGCTTTCACCTTAAAAGCGTTAATCACACATGCCTCCAATTTGTATTCAAGAACCTAGCGTCACCCACCGCCAGCTCTCTGCGTTACAAACCATGCAGTTGTTGCGACCATAATATGACTATCAATTACGAAAAAAACACAAATAACTGTAATTAAAACCCGCCTCGTCGACTGGTTCACTAAAATAAAGCTTTCCGCGGTGTCAAGCGAACTGCGGCTGCTTGGTTACGTAAGGCGTTGTTCTGATTTAGAGTTAAAGGGGCACTGAAACGTCAAAAGCATTTTTTTTTGGGTGTTATTATCCGAATGATCAAAAAACATGCCCGGACCCTCGAAATTCGCAACTTGGGAATTCAGTATTTGTGAAGTGAAAGAACAAATTCGAAATGCCGAATTCGAAGTTCCCGCGCGATCCGCGCCAGTGCAGTGACGTCACGTATTGAGCCGCCCTGCGAGTCACGTTTCTCTGAAACCTTGGAACCGCCCAAGTGTCGTGTTCGCCCGCGTCCTGCGAACAACCGGCTGCGAGCAGACGACGCTTGACTTTCGAGTTTGAAGTTCCTTTAGGGCCCTTTCAGCGACCTCAAATTCTTTCAAACGCTGTGAGGTGGAAAAGAACGCTCAGTGAACTTTCGTGAGCGACGTAAGGGGCCATGTCGCGCCGATTCTGCGTGAAAGGCTACCCCGGCGGAGTCACAACCAAAACTACGATGCACCGACACCAAACCCAGTTGTTTTGACCATTTTACGATTTCCTTTTCGAACTCTCAGAGGTCTTCGGGCCCTTAAAAAAGACAACTTAGTCCGATTCCCCGACTCACTGATCATCGTCTGACATCCGTCGAGCGCCACCATGTTTTCTGAGCCATGCAGGATAAAAAGCCAGGAGGCGGCATGACTTCGTACTCCGATTTTCAATATTTCAAAAAGAAGGGCCGTAATGCGTTCGCAATCGCGTTAAGAAAAGAATGTTTTACAAATGCCATTATTAAATGTTACAGAAATGTCGCCTACAAAATTTCTAAATTTATTAATATTTGACGTCACAAATCAAAAGAAGCGAGGAGGAAAGGAGCGGGAGAGGAAAACGCGAAAAATAAAAAGGCGCGTGCGCGCGTGGGGAAGTGTTTTTTCGCGTGTCGGTATTTTTTTGCGTGTCTGTGACTATACTCTATTTCACCTTACGATGTACCGCAGTAAACGGTACAAGCGCGAGCTCCTTGCTCTAGGGCACACCTCGGCAGCACAAGCTCTCCAGCAGCAGGAGAGGCTGCCGACGCCATGAGCTCGTGATTCTAGCCTTCGCTGCGGTACAAAATAAGGTGAAACGGAGTATACATATTGCATCGTCTTAGACAACAAAAAGTGAAAGCCGTTTACAACTCCCTGTAACGCCGAATTAGAGCGCAGCTTTTGAGGAGGAGGAGGGAAGGGTACGGGGGGGGGGGTCACGTGACCTAGGGGGTCACGTGACGATGACGATGCCGATGACGTCATCAGTAACGATGACGATGCGGATACCGATGACGTCATCAGTGACGTCACTGATGACGTCATCAATGATGATGACAATGACGATACCGGTGACGTCATCAGTGACGTCACTGATGACGTCATCAGCGATGATGACGATGACGATGCGGATGCCGGTGACGTCATCAGTGACGTCACTGATGACGTCATCAGTGACGTCATCAGTGATGATGACAATGACGATGCGGATGCCGGTGACGTCATCAGTGATGATGACGATGACGATACGGATGCCGGTGACGTCATCAGTGACGTCACTGATGACGTCATCAGTGATGATGACGCTGACGATGCGGATGCCGGTGACGTCATCAGTGACGTCACTGATGACGCCATCAGCGATGATGACGATGACGATGCGGATGGTGATGATGACGATGATCATGTGGATGCCGGTGACGTCATCAGTGACGTCACTGATGACGTCATAAGTGATGATGACGATGACGATGCGGATGCCGGCGACGTCATCAGTGACGTCACTGATGACGTCATCAGCGATGATGACGATGACGATGCGGATGGTGATGATGACAATGACGATGCGGATGCCGGTGACGTCATTAGTGACGTCACTGATGACGCCATCAGCGATGATGACGATGACGATGCGGATGGTGATGATGACGATGACGATGCGGATGCCGTGACGTCATCAGTAATGATGACGATGACGATGCGGATGCCGGTGACGTCATCAGTGACGTCACTGATGACGTCATCAGCGATGATGACAATGACGATGCGGATGCCGGTGACGTCATCAGTGATGATGACGATGACGATGCGGATGCCGGTGACGTCATCACTGACGTCACTGATGACGTCATCAGTGATGATGACAATGACGATGCGGATGCCGGTGACGTCATCAGTGATGATGACGATGACGATGCGGATGCCGGTGACGTCACTGATGACGTCATCATTGATAATGACGCTGACGATGCGGATGCCGGTGGCGTCATCAGTGACGTCACTGATGACGTCATCGGGGGTCACGTGACCCCTGCGGTCACGTGACTTGGGGAGCCACGTGACTTTGGGTGTCACGTGACCTTGGGGGTCACGTGACCTTGGGGTGACTTTGGGGAGTCACGTGACCTTGGGATTCACGTGACCCTTGGAGTCACGTGACCTTGGGGTGACCTTGGGGGTCAAGTGACCTTGGGATGACCTAGGTTACGCCGACGGCGACGGCGACGCCGCTCAAGCCGGGAACGGGCCCCTAAGAGCTGCGCTCTAAAAAAGTGAAAGCCGTTTACAACTCCCTGTAACACCGAATTAGAGCGCAGCTCTTGAGGGAAAGGAGGGAAGTGACCTTGGGGGGTCACGTGACCTTGGGGGTCACGTGACGATGCCGATGATGTCATCAGTGACGTCACTGATGACGTCACTGATGACATAATCAGTGACGATGACGATGCGGACTCCGATGACGTCATCAGCGATGATGACGATGACGATGCGGATGTTGGTGACGTCATCAGTGACGTCACTGATGACGCCATCCGTGATGATGACGATGACGATGCGGATGCCGGTGACGTCATCAGTGATGATGACGTCATCGGGGAGGTCACGTGACCTCGGCGGGGGGTCACGTGACCCTGGGGGTGGTCACGCGACCTCGGAGGGGGGGTCACGTGACCTCTTGGGTCACGTGACCTTGGGGGTCACGTGACCCTGGGGGAGAGGTCACGTGACCTCTGGGGGTCACGTGGCCTTGGGGGTTACGTGACCTTGGGATGACTTGGGGGTCGCGTGACCTTGGGGTGACCTTGGTTACGCCGACGCCGATGCCGCCCCTAAGAGCTGCACTCTAAAATGAAACCCTGTAACGCCGAATTGGAGCGCAGCTCTTGAGGAGGAGGAGGGAAGGGTACTGGGGGGTGGGTGGTGACCTCGGGGGGCGGGGGTCACGTGACCTTGTGGGAGTCACGTGACCTTGGGGTGTCACGTGACGTCAGGGGATGGTAACGTGACCTGGGGGTCACGTGACAATGCCGATGACGTCATCAGGGACGTCACTGATGACGTCATCAATGACGATCACGATGCGGATACCGATGACGTCATTAGAGACGTCACTGATGACGTCATCAGTGGCGGCATTAGTGATGATGATGATGACGATGCGGATGCCGGTGACGTCATCAGTGACGTCACTGATGACGTTATCAGTGATGATGACGATGACGATGCGGATGCCGGTGACGTCATAAGTGACGTCCCTGATGACATCATCAGTGATGATGCCGATGACGATCCGAATGCCGGTGACGTCATCAGTGACGTCACTGATGACGTCATCAGTGGCAATGACGTCAACGGGGAATCACGTGACCTCGGAGGGGGGTATTTCCAGGTCACGTGACCCCGGGGGGTCACGTGACCTAGGTAACCATCGTGACCCTCGTGAGGGTAACCCTAGTAACCCTCGTGAGGGCAACTCTCGTGACCCTCGTGAGGGTAACTCTCGTGACCCTCGTGACGGTAACTCTCATAACCCTCGTGACCCTCTTGAGGGTAACCCTCGTGACCATCGTGAAGGTAACCCTTTTGAGGGTAACTAACCCTCGTAACCCTCGTGAGGGTTACGAGGGTTAGTAAGCCTCGTAGCCCTCGTGATCCTCGTGAGGGTTAGTAACCCTCGTAGCCCTCGTGGTTCTCGTGAGGGTAACCCTTGTAAGATTAACCCCCGTAACCCTCACGAGGGTTACGAGGGTTACTTCCAGTTACGCCGACGGCGACGGCGACGCCGACGCCGCTCAAGCCGGGAACGGGCGCCTAAAAGCTGCGCTCTAAAAATACGAACTTTGGGGTGTAAGTGCCCCTTTAAGCCCAATCTGTCTAGACATCCAGCACTCTGTGGACGCTGTGTGTGAATCGTGACTGGGTGGACACATTCTTCAGCAGCGTCTGAAGTGTGTCGTTGGCAAAGTATCACTATTCGTTCAGTGTGCTTGCTGTAGAACAACCACATTAGCGTTTTTAGTCTAAACGGTTATTGTTTATTATTTGGTATACAAATTAGATTCTTGATGTTCGTGCTTGATTTAGCATTCGAATGTTAGCAACTATACGACACTAATTCATTCGAAGTTTATTTGAACTGAAATTTCAACGATTCGCACAACCCTAACAATCTGTAGAGGCGCTGTCACAAGACGCCTGCTCCTAATTTTCCAGAGCTCTCCGTGCGGGCCACAGCCCGTGAAATAGGACACCGCGGTGCGCATGCAAAGCTTGTGATGAAGAAATACCGTGTTGCAAAACAACGTCGTCAGACATTGTACAGTGCACGCCTGAAAGAAACCCGGGCTTCTACCCACCCCCAGTTTTCGCTGGGCCGCAGGGTAGCAGAGTTTGGGAAGCACTCGAGTACGGTGGACAGCCGAGGCGCTGCACGATACTGCCCACAGTTACACTGCCGTGTTTAAATTCAGAGCATATACGTCCCACTTACTCCGTTTCAACGTCACTGGAGTTTAGGGTTAGAATGCTCACTGAATTGAAGCGCGACCCACGCGATGCTGCCATGACGAGCATATCCTCGGTAAAAAATACAATTCCGTCTCTATATAAAAGAGCAAACTACACGCAAAGTATATTTTTAATATACTTTCGCTGTACTTGGTAGTTTAAGTAGCGCGGTACGCAGTTCGACCTCAGTAAAGAAAAAGTGCGGAGTATGCATACTTCGCGCGAGGTGTTCAATAAAACGACTAAATTAAGTATTCAATTTTGCCACGAGTATTCAATAGTTGAATAAGCGAATGCAGCGCGAGCCTGCCAGCCTGTTTGCCGAGTTAATTTGCATTTCTTATAAAGCTGCATTTTCTTGATTCGGTAGCAGACGCAAATAATAGAATGGACGGTTTACATTTAGTTCCTCGCACTAACCGCGGGGGAATATCCGGCTCTGGTGTCGGCGTCGCCGCCGCTGCTGCCGTGGCAACACCCGTGCTTCTTCTATCGACCGAAGAAGGGACGACATACTACACAGCAAGAATGGGAATATGTCTTTTTTTAATTTTTTTCCCTTGCTGTCTTTAAGCGTATGCTAGTTTCCAAACAACAAAAGTTTCCAAGTAAACCTAGAAAAAAAAAAGCGGAACGATAGAAGAATGTGTTAAGAAGAGAAATCATTTTCGAAAACCTTGTTACAGCCACCAACCTAATTTCAACGCGCAGTTACAATTATGATGATCGTTACGATGAACCGGGCGAATCAAAACGCGGGTAAGCAAAACGGGATGAGAAAAATGGTGCCGACATTCCCCTCTACCTTCTGTCCCGCTTCCCACAAAACATCCAAAACTCCTCTTCTCTTAAACATTGTTTTCTTTTTCCGTGTTTTTTTGCTGGTTTTCCGGGACGCCTTTTCTTATTCAGCTCTCGTCAGTCGTGTAGTTACGAGAGGTCGTTCTGTTCTCCCTTGCTTCCTTAATCTCTTTTTGTCCCCTTACGCTGGCGGGGAGTTCCTTTTCTTCTTCGCGTGTCGGGAAGAGAACATTATTACGTAAAGACTCTGTTTCGCCGAAGCGGCTTGATTAGTTGTCCCCGGAGTCGCGAAAAAAAAAAGTATATAGTTCTTCTAGCTAAGAAACTCACCCCGAATGTCTCGTACTGTGTGACGAAATTCATGCTTTATCACAGTGAACTGAATGGAACGCTGGCGTTTCACTGTTCCTTGCTTTTTTTTTTTTTTTGCTAACAATAGGCGCACACGGATCACATTACACGAGCTGCAGAAATAGGGATTTTAAGAAAACGTTAAGTTCTGCCATCTAAATTCCACGATAACTCTGTATTGTATCTATATTCGACCAATTGTTGCATATCCCCTTATAATTTGGACAAAAGAATGTCAAACAAAAACACAAAAATCTTGTCTCTAAAAAGTACGGGTGTGATGAGGGCATCAGTGCAATAAAGGAATAATAAGTCGCCGTATTTTCGTAGAAATTATAATCGGTTGAAAATTTAGATCTACTTGTACAAAACAAGAATGGACTTAAAGTTGAATTTTGAATCCGCTACATTTTATTTCACAAGAATTTAATGACGTTTGAAAAAAAAATTAATATACAACTCAACTGTAGAGTAGATGCTTTTCCTTTGACGCATCGTGCTGACCGCGCTGTCGCGCTTTCGCGCCGTGCCGAGGGACAGGGCTGCCGCCGGCAAACCGAGATACCGGATTCACCAAGGCAGCAGAGACGGATCACACAGCTATCTCGACACGTTTCCACGACAATAGATGGCGGCCAGTCAGCCCTTCCAATGCACGTTTGAAACTGTTTATATTTTTTTTTAATGATCAACGACAAGCTGAATTGGAATTCAAAATTATATGTTCAACCCTCAACCTCGAAACAATCAAGTCAATGAAATCGCAGCAATAATGCTCAAACCTACCAAAGCCAATTAGAGACCTTTAATTGAGCAATCTTTTTTTTTTTTTTTTTTTGCGAAAATTATGGAGGCTTAGAATTTTTTGCCGAATGAGCTTGTGAATATGGAAACATTGTCCTACTTCGAGCATTCCGCATCACTGCATTGCTAATGAGTAAAAACGTAGACGGTTCCTTTTTTACGTGATATATGCGATGATGGTATCTTTTCGGTTCGTTTTTCTGTGCTTTTTGATTTTAGAAAACGCATATTTAGCGTTGACTCTCCATTTCAATATTTTCTATGTTGTAGACTCTGTTTTTCTTGTATTCTTGTACATATTATTTGAGTCACTTGAACTCTTTCTGTAATCGTCCTTAAGAGAGGGCTAAGTATTTTAAAATAAATAAATAAGTAAACAAATAAAGAATACAGAAAAGGGAAACTTTGAGCCTGCGCGCGTCCAGCCGTTTTTACTACGCAAAAGCTTTCGGCGCCAAGACCACTGGATTTTTTGGGGAGTAAGACGTATTCCCTAATAAGGTATTTGGTTTCTGGTGCCGTAGAGCCCCATGTATCTGAAAACTCCGTCGGCCGCCATTTTCCCATTAAAATTTTCAGAAAACCACTTATAACTTTTGAATAAGGTATCGGATCAGGACGAAACTTTGGCAGCTGGTTATGACCTCCGCTACCTTTGGGCGGAGAATGAGCGTTCGGCGGTGCCTAACTTATTTTTGCGGCGAAAAAAATCCTGTACAATTTTTTTGCGACCCCCAGTATTTTACGGTGTATATATAGTATATATATATGCTTTTACGTGAATAAACTACATGTTGAAAGTGGCGCTCTGTGCTGCTTGTTCCTTTCACTCGTCCGTTTTTTTCTTTTGCGCTTTTACCCTCGGAACTATGAATCACACCTTAGCCCAAGTGCGTTTCCTTCTACAGCCAACCGAACTGCTGGCGGCGCAGCGAGAGTGGGGGACGCGGTTATCCGATGGTCTGACGTCAGGCCTAACGTTAGGCCTATCGTTACGCTTTGAGGTCTATCGTCGCCAACCGGTACGCGCAGCTGCTTTACGCGAGGGAGGGACGCGGGTATGCGCTGGACTGACGTTAGGCTTAACGTTATGATTTGAGGTCTAACGTCCTCAACCGGTACCCGCAGTAGAGGACGATGATGATGATGAGCGGACATTTGATTTCAGCACGCTCCGCGCCGGGCTTCGGACTCCCGCCGCTGTCTCACCAAGCTGCGCAAGCAGTCACCAGCGAGCCGGGGCGGTCTGCGCGGCGCACCGCCGCACTCCCTGCCGGCGCTGCGGCCGCTTCTGCTCCACTCGGCATCGATGAACATGGCGGCGCCTAAAGCATCTGTATCGTCGGTGGCCGCAACCTCGGGAGTAGCGAAACGTGGCCGTCGACGCCGGTACACCGCAGACAAACTAAGGGAGCGGAAGAACGCAGCAAAACGGGCGAAGAGGCAGGCAGCAAAATCCACCATCGTTTTTAAGACTCCGAATACACGGCGGGCGGAACGAGCAGCGGCGCGAGGCGCTAGGAACCAGAACGTAATGCTTTCGCATTCGCGACTCAGAAAAGCTTAGGTATCCTCAGAATTTTTTTCTTTTCTCGCAGATTTTGGAAACCGATCCGTATCTACGAGTGGAATCCACCATTAGTTTCACCTCAAATGCGAGCACAAACATTGCTACAAGCAAACAAGGTTAATGAGTCAAGCATCGACAAAGGTGCAGCGACATGGCAGTTGTCATCTTTCTCTGCGTGTTACCATCGGCTAAACTCATCAGGCGCACTGAATGCACACTAACTTCGAGCTTTTATTATGTCTGTGTGCGTACCTGTATGTGGTCTTGGCTTGACTACGCTCGGATGTGTGGCAAAACAGAGTATATAATAAGTTGGTATCTTCCTCCTCTTCAACTGGCTTGTTGACAGAGAACGAAACAAATGATTTATTTTTCTACCCACGTCTTTCACCGACCGACGGTGACGTGGATGCAGCATTTTCTCCCCGGAGCCCAAAACCTATTTGCTATTATACTGTTCTTGCGCCATGCAGTAAACATGACACTTATAAAAGAACGAAGATACGCGATAGCGTGGCAGCGGAGCGAAAGGGTTTCTGCTACGGTTTAGAAAGAAAAAGATTTCCGTACTGTCGCGCAGTTGCGCTTGGCAGGCGCGTATACGGGGAATCCATAAAGGAAGCCTCCTTCTTATCATCTCCCAGACTTCACCTCATTCTCTTCGCGAATGTTTATAGTAGCTTATTTTCTTCGCTTGTATCTGACTTCTTCCCCGACGCCTCAGGGCTCTCTCGAGGTAATCAAATGAAGTTGCCGAGGTGCAGCATTCTGGCCCCCTGTGACCCAGTGGTCCAAAGAATTATATTTTTTCTGCGTCCTGTTTATATAGTTTTCGGGGGGCCTTTCTACCTCTCTTTCTCTCATTCATCGCCCGCTATTTTCATTTTTTCTTTGTTTGTTTTTTAGTGTGTGTGTTTTTTTTTTCGCGGGTGTCTCGTTTTTTACTGTTGCCACGTGCCCTGGGGAGCGGATTCCTCGATAGAGGGAGAAGCCTGTTTAGCGCGCTATTAATTTATGGCTTGTTTATCGGCAGGCGCAGGCTCCGAAGCCCTTGAGGACTGAGTGCTACATCAGAAGTGTCCGCGTAAACTTCGACACGTTTATTCGAACCTATAATAAACTTAAAAAAAACAAAGCAAGCTTTTTTTTTTTTTTTTTTTTTTTTTGCGTATGTAGCGAGATTTTTGGCCGGTACTTTTAATTTTTTTAATTTTTTTTTTTAAATATTTCTAGCAACCTGATCGGTGAAAAAGATATGAGCCCTGTGATGCTGCAAGACTGATGAACTTTCGAAATTCACAAAAGCCAATGCAACTTTATTTATTTTAAAATGAACGCACAAAGATGCTTTATATATTTGAACATAAAGTGGTGATCCCATGTCTAACGTTTGTTGACATTAGTTTTCGTTTCCCGATGACCAAAATTTTGTTGAGATTAGTTACTTCCTTCCCTGCGCCCTATCAAATGTGAGGAATATGTTGATACTTACTGAGAGGCACGAAAGTACAGCCATGACTGGGATAGAGTAAAAAGACGAAGTGTCGTGCGCTTTTACGCAGAACACTTCTTCTTCGTCTTCTCAACAAACAATTTTCCGTAAACGAGCGTTTATTGATCATACGCGAAAAGTATTTCGATCAAAGCGCTACAGTTGTCTCATATGGGTACACTAGAACATAGTTTAAATTACGCGGTGGTCGAAACAATTTCTCGGGGTAGTTCAGGTGCTACAAGGAGGGGTGGCGTTGTCGCTCCCCCCACGCGGCAGAAAACCTCCCACGGCTTTTCAGACATGGAAAAGACCGTATGGAATGCCGCTGCAAAATCCGGCCGTGGTACAGCGTATTCTATGTTATGTTGAATCGTGACAGGGCGTCCTCAAGAAAGTCGCCCAGGGTGAACTCAGAAGCTCCCATTATGAAATTCAATCTCTTTTGAATCTATGTCTGGCAAACTTCCAAATCAAGATTTCACGAAATCGGCATAAAAAGAAGAGCCGACGAAATCAGATTAGGCCGCACTGAATGTTTTGTGTAAATGCTGGGATCCTAGGAGTTTTGGGTCCAACGTGCATACGGAGCCAATGTGCATCCATCTGTGTAGACTTACTCCCCCTGATGAGACCCTTCTCAAAAGTCCGCGCCAACGCTTGTCCGCCATTGCTTGTTCACATACCCTGAGCATCTCTTGGACACGAAAGCCTGGCGCCAGCGTTCGGTGTGAATTAGGCTCAGCACGTATTGAGAACGAGCGCTGCGTCAGCTTTCGGCAAGGACTACGGACCAACTCAACTGACTGACGTCGTGCCACTCTGGTGGCGCTGCTGTCGGTACTGCGCATGCGCAAAAGCTTCACTCCTCCCGAATTTTGTTTCTGCGCGCGCGCAGTGCCCACACCATGGTGTTGCCAAAGCGGGCTTGTTTGGAAACGCTGTGTTGGTGTATAGTATCCAATCATGAGCTTCGCGCCCAAGCAATGGCGACCACCAATGTTGCTTGATGGACCCTTGAAAAGGGTATATTTCCGTTTTGGTACGTTCCGATATAATACCGGAGATCGTTTTGAGTGACAAGTCACATAAAATATGAAAACAAAAGCTCAAAAAGACCAGTTGGTTTTTATTTTTATATTTTTTAAACGGCGAGCAGTTCAAAGAGACGCACAACGAAATATGAAACGGACACAAATTTTTTGAGCAGACCGTTACAAAATTTGAAGTATACATCGAACATGGAAAGACTTTCTCGTTGGTAATAAATGTCTCTTTTAACCCCTGGGGCGGTTTGCTCATCTTGCGGCCGCGGCCGCGGCTGCGGCCAAGAGGGATTTTTATGTCACGTGACCAGCTCCATGGGGACAAGGAAGTACAGTGCGCTGCAATATGAAAGACCCACTGGGAGCGCGTGGCCGAAGCGGTGGCTGGCGGGGGCGCTGCGAGCGCTCCGGGCAATTCCATTCTGCTTCGAGGGGAAGGACGCTCACTCAGCACAAACTGATAAGCGCGTTGCTCTTTAGCTGAGCCCCGAGTGAGCGTCCTCCCCTCGAAGCAGAATGAAATTGCCAGGAGCACTCGCAGCGCCCCCGCCGGCCACCGCCTCGGCCACGCGCTCCCAGTGGGTCTTTTATATTGCAGCGCACTGTACCTAGCGTCCCAGCCTAATGGCAGAGAAGTCCGTGCCGCTCCGAGTACAAAAGTCTAATTTCGCTCGCAGAAACTGACTTCAGAGGCTTTAAACTGAAGTCCAATTAACCGCCCCATTAAACTTTAGAAGCGGCAGGTAAGGTTACGGTCAGGGAAGTTAAATATAAGCCAAAATAAAGGGAAAATATCGCGAGATAAAATCGGTGCAACTATATTGATATACCTGCGCCAGCGCCGCACATTCGAGGTTTCTTCGTCGAAGGGTAAGAGCGCCGGGGCTCCCGGTCGTGGCGCAAAACTTTCGGGTTCAAATCGCACTAAAAATTCTACTTTTTTATGTGTGTTCATTTAGTGGAGTTTTTTTAATTCACTCTTAGAAAAAAGGGTCAGTATAGTCCTCCCTAAAGGGAGGAACGCTCTTGACACATATGTTCCTTCAGAAAGGGAGAAACTTTCGTCCCTTAAGCAGGGGAGGAAAAGTTCCTCCGTCGACTGCATCTCATTATGGCGGCCACGAATCGAGCAAATCGAGCTCGGTAAGGCTTAACGAGAACACTAAGTCTATTGCACGAAGCGAGATGAGCAGGAAATAAAAACGTAACACGAGCTTTCCGCGAACTGTATTTATTTCCGAAGTTTCTTTACCCCTGCAGGTAAAGAAACTTACGTTTCGAAAGCATGCAGTCACTCAGTCTTCTCATCGTCAGCACTGCGATGTTCAACGGAGACAACCGGCACTCAGTTCGCGCACTTTATGTCCTACCTTTGCTATTCCTCGAGCCACAATTCCTTCGTCAACCGTAGCGTCAACCGCACATCACGGAGGAGTGAAAATCATTCGCCCGCAAAACCAAAAGCCGCTCTCAAAAAAAAGCAAATCCGAAGCAACCTCTTGGCTTATCTCAGCACGGTAACACGAAATTATGGCGTAGCCGCGTAGCGTAAAAGGATGTTAAATCGCTTGCCACCAGATGGCAGGGTCAAGCAGAGTAATCGCACGTAGCTAGGCTAGGTGGCGCTAGGTACCGCCCAATTCATGTTTTACAAAAAAATGTTTGTATTTTCTTACGCCACAATTGCGTTTCCTTTTCTTCGGAATCTCTAACACATGTAGACACGTTGCGCACACTACAAACATCAGGTCAACATATATTGAACGCATACACAGGCATCGCACATACAAACATCAATACAACAGCACACTACCCCGATCACTACTAGCGAGGCCTGCGTTTCCGTCTTTTATAGTGGTCGTTTTGAACGTGCGGAATTTTTCGGTGACTCCCTAAGCAAACAAAAAATATTCCGAACATGTTCATTTTTTTCCAGCAATGTCATACATCTGAGGCTATTTTTAATGGCTCAGGGGATGAATCTTTATTAAAAAGAAGACGCTCAATCATGCCATAATTATTTGAAAGCCAATAAATCGAGCCGCTCCAATGTGGTTCCAAGCCATGAGTTTGTTTTCCCGCATGGCCCTTCGTAGCCAGTATTTATATTGTAGTGTTCGTTTTTCTATTTGTGCTGTTCGCGCAAAGCTGCAATTGCCGTCTTGAATTAATCTCTGTAGAGCGGATATCCACTCAGCTGGAAGTGATGCTTCACGGGCACAGAAATCGCTTTTCGATCAACTTGAATGCAGTCAAAGCCGCGACTTCCGACAACTGTTAAGTGTACGGAGCTGCGCCGTTGCGAGCTCGAAAACTTCTAGCGCTCATCCCAGCGCGCTACTTAGAGGGCAGTTTCTACAGGAACCGTAATATATTTAAACAGTAAAATAAAGGATAGCGTTTTTTTTTTCGATTTTGGCTGTCTTTTTTTTTATGCTAAACTTCCATCATAAATATACGTACTTTCCGTCATACTTTCGTAGTGTTGTCTTTTCCCCAGAGCGCAATCGCTCTCGGGGACCGACAGTCACATTGGCCACTGTACGATAGGAGCTTACCGTTCAGACCAGCGTTCCAACATGACTATCCACACGTCGATCGACTGCACCTAATCCCTCAAGTGGTTTTAAACTCTTTAATGTAAAGCGGAATGTCATCCTGCGACACCCCGGCCCCTCCGATAACGGCCCGACCAGCGGCATCAATGCCCGAGAGTTCACGTCATCTCATCTTGTTGTTACACCACTGATACGCGAACACACGGTCACATCGGCGATAATTCCAGTCTTCTGTTCACAACCTACAACACTGCCATCACGATGTCGCTGACACGAAGAAATACAGAACCACGTTGACGATGTTGCTGACACGCAGAAGAATCACGTTGAACGTCGGTTGGCACTCGGCACGGGACAACGGAACCGAACTCAGCACGGAAGGCACCCAGGCAGCCGGCAGGAAAACCTGCCTTCCTTGGACGCAGTTCCCGCGATTTCCATAACGTCGAAAACGTCGACACAGTTCCTCGTGGTTTCGCTGTTGTAGTTCCGCGTGTGTCCCTGTGTCCCGCAAATTGGAGACGGCCGTCTTACCCAGTGTATGTAGCGCTGCTGGCACTGCTCCGGAACTTCGCTGTTTCTAGCGGCTTCGTTAGCTCGTTTGATAAAATTAGTGGTAAAAACGTCAATGCAACTGAAATGTTCTGCACGTTTGGACTAGAAGACGGAATTACAGGCGGCCTTCGCTGCCGCTGAAGCTCAATCAACTCAACATTAATTTATTAAACAACGTGCGCGATGTGCTCGAAAAACGAAACCGAAAGAAGATGGGTCGGGAGGGCGAAAGCTTTCTCCGGTCTGCCTGGAGGAGGAAAACGTCTCGGAGAATAATAAGGACTTTAATTTTCCTTTCATCGGTCTGGGTTTGTTTATGTGTGTTTTGGTAAAGAAAAATAAAAAAAAAACTTTACAAAAAAAACAAAAACAAAAAAAAACCCTCTTTCCTGGGGATCGAACCGTTGACCACTTGGTCAGTAGCGCGATGTTCTACCCCTGCGCCAACTGAACAAGGAGGAACTCACCCTCCTCCTTTCATCTGAACTGCTGTTCCTCCCTTCTCTGGGCAACTTGTCCGCAACAAGGAGGAACAGTCGCTTTTGCTACCTTTCTCCTCCCTTTTTTCTTAGAGTGTTGACACGACTACAGTGTGTGTTAGTACTAAATAGGAGCCTCCTGTTATTGAAAAGAGTCCTAGCAAGAGCGTTGTATATTTAAAAACGCATAAAATTGTAGTTGCTGGGGAAAGGATGCTTGTTTCGGCCCCGTTTGTGTGAAAGTCATACCGATGCTGTAATCTTGGTGTACTTTTGATCGCACGTAATTCCTGAAGGTATCTGTGAAAAAACAACTTTGTAGTCATCGTTCATCAATTCACCGGAGTGATTAGAACCGCGGCCAGCAAGGGCCGTTGTAGCGATAACCGCTCCTACGGAGCTCGTCATTCTGCGACCGTCTCGGTCGAGCGCTGGCAGCAGAATCGACTACAGAAGAAGGATGCCTTTCCCGACGCTGGCGCCAATATATAAATACACAACTACCGCTGTTTTACGTAATTTTTGCTTTATTTCTGCTCATATTTACCTTCCCTGGCCGTAGCTTTGCCTGCTGCTCCTAAAGTATGATGGGGCGGTTAATTGGACTTCAGTTTAAAGCCTCTGCAGTCAGTTTCCGAGAGCGAAATTAGACTTTTGTACTCGAAGCGACATGCATTTCTCAGCCATTAGGTAGGGACGCTAGATACTTATTGTCCCCATGGAGCTGGTCACGTGAAATAAAAATCCATCTTGGCCGCAACCGCAGCCACGGCCGCAAGATGACCAAACCACTCCTGGGTGAGACAAGTTTTACGGTAGCACGGAACACGGCTGCTCGCACTATATAGAGCGATGGCGACGAACCCAAACGGGCGTAAGTTTTTCGACTAGACTCTCGGTAGGTTCGGGCAGTCCATGGGCAAATCACCGATTACATTCTACACTTGGCGACATCTTAATGTGGCGCGCTAGTTCGTCTGCTTCTTGCCCATGGGTTGCGATGATGGCAGAACGCCGAGCTCTTATTGGATGGTTGAAAAAAAAGGTGGGCAGGCCTCAAGGCATCTGACGTTGAGGTCTACCCACTATCCTTCCAATATAAGCCAATAAGAACTCGGCGTAGTTCTGACGTCACCGCGACCCTTGCGGAAGAAGCAGACGACTTTCTCTCCGCATAAAAAATACCACCGGCACACGCAGAACCTTTCGATAGAAAACACCATGAGAATCCGCAATAGAACGTGTACTAAAACACGAAGACTTTCTGAATCACGAACGGATACACCGATTATCCTTTTGCCTTCCACAAAGTAACTTTGAAATCCAATATGACAGGGCTATTGCAGTACAAATGAAGTTTACTTCAATGGCGAAGGTAGGTTCGAAATCTTGCGAATCATAAGAGGATCGTGCACCTATTTCGACCTCCAACTTTACGGACTGTCCAATGTTGTAACACCTATTTAAACTGTTCAGAAAGTTGTGACATGACTTTTGTCATAAAATATTGACGTTGTAGGGTCACCTGCTCGCAAAAATACCGGATGTGGTGGTTGTGTCAGTAAAAATATCGGGCACAAACAAAAGAGTTTAGAACAGCCTCATATCAGACGTGATGCTTGTAAGAATAGAAATATCACAAGCCTGGGCAGCTAGCTATTGCGTGGTCCACCACGTTGCGGCACACAAAAAGCAAACGTTTACAAGACGGAGTAAAGAGGAGTTAATCAACAACAATGAAAGCGCACGACAGATACTAAAAGTAACGATAAAGTAAAGCAACGAACGAAGATGAAAGGAGACAGCGGTTACGTTCAAGGATGCGTGCGGTCGCTTATTAACTTGTCATACGACAAAACGGGGACGAGCAACAACGGGGCTCCAAACAAAGTGTAACGGCAGCAACGAAAATGCGACAGCAAAGAAGGCTGACGCAAAGAGAGTGAAGAAGAGAGAAAGCGGTAGTTACAAGGTGGTTGCTCAGGCGACAACGCGATCACGCGGTTCTCGCTCGAGCATGCGAGCGAAAGGGGGGAGGGTAAAAGCTTTATCAAAAGAAAAAGGAAGGGAAAAAAAATGCAGCAGCAAAACCCTCACGCCCAGTGATGTTAAAGGGCGTTCGAACGTCAAGCCAAGCCCGCGGAGATGCTGGGCGGGCGTCCCAGCCGTTTGCGACAGTCTGTGCTCTCTTAATCAAGTCCCTTAATTAGCGGGAAGGGTAGCAAAGTAAAAGACACCCGAAAGAAGGACATCAAACATAGAGGAAAACGAAGGAGACCCCGGCCGGGAAACCGGGTGAAGGAAGGTGAAGGGGAAAACCGAAAGCGCGTCGACTGCGGCGGAAATTTGTATACGCGTCAAGCCGCAATTAGGCCTAGTTAGTGTTCCCCGGTTGGGCCTAAATAAAGATTGTGGCTCGGGTGTGCGTCTACTATATATGTTAGGGGGGAAGGCGACGGGTGCCGGAGGCAGCAATAAACTTAAGCTTAAATGGGCCCTGCTAGGGCCTACCTCTAGGTTTTAGCGAGCTTATTACATACAGAGGCGCTTCTCCGAGAATAAACGCGCGAGAGTGTGGATTGAATTTGCTGGCTTCGCTTAGCCGGCTCAGATTGACAGGTTTGGCGTGTGATAAAGACTCCACTTACTGCGAGCTGAAGTGTCGTTAAAGAGCACTCGCGATAAGAAGGCGAAAAGGAAGTAAGCTTGGAATGAAGCACCGATCAGGGAGCGGCACGTACTGATGGTGTAGCTTAACCGGGCGAGCGAACAATAATTTCTGATCGCAGACATACCAGACGCACATAATTTTGCCTTTGTGTCACCCACCGGCCGCAAAAAAAACGTGTCTGGGAGAAAAAAGAGCTACGAGGGGTACTTATTCTTGCTTGTCGCTGCAAGAACTGTGGATTTTTTTTTTTGGCTGGTGCGACTAGGTTTTTAGTAACCATATTGAAAAATAGCCACAAGTCGTGACGACTTTGCTTTCCACTGTATACTTGCTATTTTATGCGCCCTTATATCGGCGGATCATTTGTTCCTTATGATTTAAATGGAAACTCCTGATTTTGCAACTAGCTAGAATCGCTCGGGATGACTGCAAGCCGCATTCGCTTCCTCAATTTATCTATTGGCATAGTTTATTGGCCTCACCGAAAAAATGTAAAGGTACTACCGTCTTGCGCACCGATTTGTGCGTAGAGTACGCAAGTTTAGACGTAGACTGGAGCAATATTTCCACTCTATTTTAAATACACATTAACCAAAATGTCTGCCATGTGTCTCTTTTAACTAGGACCCTACTGCTCTTCTTAATTTATGTTTTGTGTAGCTAGGGCTTCGAGTTTCAAACAACACTCGGCGTTATGTAGCCGCGTTCGTTACCCCAACATAAATCGATAATTATCAGTGAGTTTTTTTCCCATGGTACTTTGATACTTAAAGGGTAACTGCAAACAAAAAAAAGTTTTTTTTTAAATAGCCTAATTGGGACAAGCATGTCAAAAAACAATTTTTCCGCGAGAAAAAAACATTTTTTACAGCAATATTTATTGCGTGAGACTGATTTTAGTTTGCGGCTATTTCGCCCGTTTTAAATCGCGCGCCACGAAGTTGTGATTATGTGACGTCAATCCCAAAAGGTTCTCATTGGCTAAGAGTTTGATTGACAGCTTAGATCTTGGTTGTTAAACCTTTGTTATTCGTTGCAATTTCCTTTTGAGCGGCATATTTTTACGTTTAAAGAATAACCCATGTGATGAGAGTTATTATTCTTTACAAAAGGTTTACAAGACGGGCACTTCCGTTTGGATTCATACAAACAAAAGCTTCGCCATCTTTCATGGCCGCCGAAGTCTGCTCCCGCCTGTCTCGCCTACCTCGACTAATCGTTTCGCCGAAGTGATCAGTGTTTCGTCGTTTCGTGCTGACCCAGGTGCTTGAGTGAGACTTCTTGAAGTGAAGTAGTGTGTGTTTAGCAGCTGTCGCAGGTGTTAGTGATAGGAAGCGACGCGGGGTTTTGGCTTTCATAGCGCGGTTCTTTCGTTTTCCTCTTTGCTTGCTTAGCGTGCTTTTTTTTTTTTTTTTGCTTGTTTATGCGTGCAAATGCTGACTTTTCGGAGATGTTAGATGCGTGATCCCGACAGTGAGCCTTCCAGCAGCCATGTCGCCCCGAAAGGAATGCTATTTGGGTGGAGGCAATCGGGCGTTCGCGTAGCGACAAACGTGTCCAGTTACGTTCTCGTCATATCGCTCTGGAGGCCGTCGAGATTCGCCCCGTGTGCACCTAACGTCCGCGACTAGACAGAAAATAAAAAAAGCACTATGTCCACTACATAAAAATGGTCTCAGTTCATGCATCTGTAGGCAGGTACGAAATCGTGCCCAAATTTATTCACACCGCACGATGCAACACGTCGCTGTGCAAACGCAGTCCAACACGAAGCATAAAAACGGCAGATTTAGGACAACAATGCGGAGTCCATTGTTCAATTAAAACGTAGTAATTTTGTTGAAAACGCCCGCAGCTTTTTACTCACGGAATGCGTCGGGAAACTTCCACATTTTGAAACAGAACGAGGCAGATTTACTTTTAAGAACGCTCCCAGCGTCCTCCCGGACCAGTTTGACTGGATCTGCTGACGACGACGGGACTTAACTGGTTGAACGTCAACCCCACAACAACCAATTTGCGCTCCGTGTTAGCACCGCATTACACACACCACAAACGTTTCAGCTCTGTCTCATCGCCGTGTTGCACCAAACGGAACGAGATCGCCGAAACCAACGCAGCGCTGTGAACCTTGGCTCGTGGTTGCGCACTCGTGGATTCTGTGACTCCCTTCGCTTTGAAAGCGCGCACGACGATTACGAACGATACTTTCCATCTTCCGGGAACATCACAGGGGCACTTCTCCGGTCACGTCTTCGCTACATGTGCTCGCAAACCGCGTCAAACCAAAAAAATACCACGGCCTGGCGTGGTTGCCAGATCTTGCCGGAAGTCGAGACGCTGCGTCGTTCAACTCCGCAACGCAAGGAGAGTGAGGGGCGGGGCGTACTCCTCTTCCGCGGGGGTCGAAAGAGCGGGAGTTTCAAATGTGGAGAAATTCTGACTCTACTAAATTACGTCCTGTAACGTAAATATTGATAAAAAAAATATTTTTTTTCGCGGAACATTTGTTTTGTGACATGCTTGTCCCAATTAGGCTGTTTAAAAAAAAACGTTTTTTTCTTTGCAGTTACCCTTTAAGATAGGTCGAAAATCAAGACAAAGAAATAAAGCACAGGCTCAAAATGGGAGCCAAATGGTACCGCGTCACACGTAGAAGCGATATTCCAAAAGCCAGATCAACTCAGTCCAAAATGAGCAAAATGGAATATTCCGCAAACTCATAAAATTCTTAAATACACTTCGAATGCCCGAGGAAAATTCCGCGAACACAGCTAGAGACGGAAAGATCGGAGCACGAGGGGAAGAAAGCGCGCAACTCAATAAACACACTACGGGCAAAAAAAAAAAAAAAGAAAAGAAAAAAAAAAGCGAAAAGCAACAACCATAAAAAAAACCTCTGGCAGCATCTTAAAGCACGGAAACGCTTTCACACTGAGTGCTGGCCGATTGCTGGCTTCGCCTTATTCGCTTTCATTTCTGTCTTGTTTGGTCCTCCACAACGCCAGCGCGTATCTCTCCATCTCCAAAAGGATCCAGCTCCCGAAAGGTTCGCTTTTCCGCACATACACTGATCTTGCCAAGAAGCTTTCTCCATCCTTTCGCAGCGAGACGACTCTCTGCGGAGAACAGCCGATGCGCGGGAGCCAAGAGATGGCCAGGAAACGAAGCCATGGGACTCGGCCTCACAATGGGAAGCCGCCTCGGAGTAGATACAAAAAATATAAAGAAATAAGGAATCTAGAAAGCGTAAACGCGGACAAAAGACGGGATGAAATACCCAAAACGCGAGCCATTGATGGATGAATGGACGGATAGAGAATACCCTCTCGTAGCTTTGAATAGGGAGGTGGCTTGCGCCGCCTATTGTGTGCGCGGAATGAAACAAATAAATAAAAACCGCGAATTTTACCGGTCGCGTTATTCAATGTTGAAAAGGTGTTAGTGCCTTTAACTGAACTTAACGAGACGATAGAGATTTGATGGTTTTTAAAATGAAATCGTCACTGTCGTCTCACGATGCGAGAGGTTAGGATGGATTGCACTTTTTTTTTTGTGGCGTGGTTCGTGCAGACGGACATCTCAATTGGCTGCGTAGAGCCACGGGATCAATACAATTGTACATAAAGAACTAAAACTGTATGCTATACGGAATATTGCGAGGACGTAGACGGAATTCATTCCACGAGGAAATAGCGTATCCGGAAATCGATCTGTCTGTTTTCCGCATGGCGCATGCAAAAAAAAAAAAAAAAAAAGATATAGTAGATAATTTTGTTTGTTTTTCAGAATACAGGCGCCCGTAAGAAAAAAACAAAATACCAGAATCTGCGGAGAATATTTGAAGTTAAGATAAATTACTGAGGTAATATAACAAGAGTCAAAGGCTAGTGACGCAAAATAAAACTAGAAACGGGAAGAATGGCATCAGTAAAAGTGTAGTTCCACCAGACGCATAAGCAACCATCACTGACCTTTAACATAATAAAGTCACAGTTTTGACAACCCTCCAAAACGTTAATTTGTCATGTGGAACGCAGATAAAGTAATTTATATAAAACACATTATTGTCGCTTTTGTTTTGAATAACGTTATGGCTTTGTCCTAAGATGCTATCCACCTAAATAACGCTGCGTACTACGTGCGTTGCAAAAAACTAAAAGCGTCAAACACCTACCATGTAGAACCGCGGCTTGGCTTCCAGTACCCCTTTCATATCGAGCTATTCCGCGTATTCGCTGTAGCTCCACCGGCGGACACGACCAACATACAGAAAAAAAATTTGCTGGAGAATATTTATTGGCCTGGTTTCACCCCCCAAAAAGCAACACACAACAAGCATTGGCCGCAGACACATACAGCAGTTCGTTGTGGAGAAGTGCCACCAACTGTCCTCGATAAAACAACAATTTCTTGCAAATAAATGATGCTAGGAAGTCTGCGCGCTGCGTTCGTAAAAAAGATAATATTGTGTCTGCTTTCGAACAAAAAACAAAAAAACAAAAGAAAAAGAAAAAAAAAAACTAATCTGCCGCTTGTCACGTTAGTGCCGTGGCTACGACAGTTAAGCTTGTTTGGATCACGACTATGGCTATCTTGTCACGTCTGGAAGAAGGATTGACGTGTTTTTTCACATATTTATTTACTTATGCGACAATACCGTCATTTCCACGTACCCCCCCTCCCCCCCCCCTCCCCCCCAAAAAAAAAGAGTCCAAGAAAAAACAAGTCAAGAACAGGCACGCAGTATATACACAAAATCAACTGAATGATGTCACACCAACGCGGTGGCGCCACTCTCAACAATGCGCAAGCGCAAACGTTTTATCTTACGCTTATCTGGTTTCTGCGCATACGGAGTGCCCACACGCGGTGCAGGAAAACGCGGGCTCTTTTGTAGACTGAGTGTTGGTCTATGTACTATGCTGTTTCACGTTAAGTCCGGTCGCAGCACACGGTACACAGTCCGATGTAGTCAATCAATCAGCGCCAAAAGTGTATCGTCATGGTGCTTGTCGTATTTTTGCGATTGCTAGCGCCGTCGAAACCAATCAGGCTTTGCGAAAACGCCGCGATCCTGCGTCTTTTTTGTTTGTTTATGATTGGTTTAGGATGGAACAAACCACCGATCTCTACTATGAGGGGTTTTAATCGCCATTGGTGAACGTTGGGTCTGGTACCTACTGCAGTGATGCAGCACAAAATATACCCAGAGTTTGTGATAATATATTTTTTTATCCTACCGCTGAATATGAAGTTGTTTTCGACGATAAATAATTTACGCAACAGTTACAGTTGCGATGCTGATAGTATAAACATTAAACCCGTAAAATTCGTTGTCGACCTCATTGTGCCTTTTTTAACACATAATTATACCCTTGCTCTTTCGTCGGGTGTGTTTCGCACAGGCATAAAAATAGCAAAAGTAACAGTACTGTTTAAGGCAGGAGATAACAATAGTATGGGGAACTATCGTCCAATATCCATTCTTCCTATTTTTTCAAAAGCCTTAGAAAAGCTATTGTACTCTAGAATTACAAATTTCCCAGATAATCATAATATATTAATAGAATCTCAGTTTGTATTTAGAAAATTTAGGTCTACCGAGTTTGCACATTTGCACCAAAAAGAAATTATTTTAGACAATTTAGAAAAAAAAATGAAAGACGTTTAGAATCCCCTGTAACGTCGAATTAGAACGCAGCTCTTGAGGAGGAGGAGGGGAAGGTACGGAGAGGAGGCTATGCCCCTCCTCCTCTTCTGCTCGCCGGCTATTTAGGGCAAAATTTCCCCGCTAAATTTGGCGGAGAGTTTTTCCCGCTAAATTTAGCGGGGAAATTTTCTGCTAAATTTAGCGGGGAAATTTTTGGCTAAATTTAGTGGGAATCTTTTTCCGCTAAATTTTGCGGGGGAATTTCTTGCTAAATGTAGTGAGAAAATTTTTCCGCTAAATTTAGCACGGAAATTTACCCATAATGCACCGCGCTGTTACGCTGACGACGACGCCGACGGCGACGCCGCTGAAGCCGGAAACGGGCGCCTAAGAGCTGCGCTCTAAAAGCTAACAACGATTGGGGTTTTCCTTGACTTTATTAAGACGTTCGATTGCATCAACCATGGTATACTTTTAGATAAGAAATTTTCGTATGGATTTCGGGGTGTTTAATTATCATTGTTAAGGTGATATTTTGAGAACCGGTGCCGATATGTGTCCATAAACGAGCTTAGGTCCTCTTTCCTTAACATTAATTGCGGTGTTCCCCAAGGGAGCATTCTAGGTCCCCTTTTAATTTTCCTTTATATAAACGATATAGTTGCTATTTTTTATTTTATTTTTTATTTTTTTTTATTTAGAAAATACTGCAGATGGTTTTTCACCATCCAAGCAGGAAAGGGTTACATACGGTTTCAAACAGAGCAGTCAGAACAGTCAACATTTGGGTCATGCACACAATCGGTTACATAAGGTTTCGAACACAACAGTCAAAACAGTAAATATTTGGGGCATGCACACAATCGGAGGGCAGTGAATTCCAGTCGTTAATCGTACGTACAAAAAAGGAGTATTTAAACGTGTTATTTTTAGGAGCATATGGTCTCACATTTTTTGCGTGATTCAATCTTGCAGAGCGCTGGGGAGGTGGCAAAAGGTATAAGGTTTTGTCCAGGCCGGACTCATTATTGTAGACTTTATAAAAAAAACCCAACCTAGCAATCTTCCGCCTAGACTCGAGCGATTCGAGTCCGCAATTACGTATCATGTCCGACACTGATGATAGGCGCCTAAAATCGGAAGAAATAAATCGTGCACTGAGGCGCTGGATTCTCTCGACTTTTCCAATATCTTTTATTAAGTACGGGTCCCACACAATGGACGCGTATTCTAGCACTGGCCGAATCAAACTTTTATATGCCGAAATTTTTACCGACGAGTCACATGGTCCCAGCTTCCGTCTTAAGTAACACAACTTTTTGTAAGCCTTTGCGGTTGTACTATCTATATGGGTTTCCCAATTTAATTTTGAATTAAGATGTAGGCCCAGATACTTTACCTCGTTTACAGTTTTTATGCATTTGTCTTTAACGTGGTATGCAAAGCTAAGAGGGTATTTCTTGTGCGTTACTGTGAGAGCGCACGTTTTAGAGTAATTAATAACCATTCGCCACCTCTCACACCATTCGGCAATTTTGCAAAAGTTTTCGTTAAGCGATACTTGATCGCACGTGTTTCTGACAGTTCTATAAACAACGCAGTCGTCAGCAAACATTTTCACGGTCACACTTGTATCAATGTTGTCGGCTATGTCGTTGACATAAACTAAAAATAAGAGAGGTCCTAAGACCGACCCCTGTGGAACGCCAGATAGCACGTCAAGATGTACTGATTGACATCCGTTGATTTCAACAAATTGTACCCTATTTTTTAAGTAAGCAGCGGTCCATGTCACAAGGCGAGGAGCAATGCCAACCTGTTGCAATTTTATTAGTAGTAGGTGATGCGGTACCCTGTCAAAGGCCTTGGATAGGTCTAAAAATATTGCATCAATTTGTTCTCTGTTATTAATCGCATGGCCGAAATCGTGTACTACTGAGAGCAGTTGAGTAGTAGTAGACAATCTTTTTCTGAACCCGTGCTGAAAGTTGGCTAATATGTTATGGCTATCTAGAAAAAAACTTATGTGACTGGCGATGACATGTTCTAGCAATTTACAGCAGGTGCTAATTAATGATATCGGTCTGTAATTTTCAGCAAGCAGTTTGCTCCCATCCTTATGTACGGGTACAACTTTTCCACAAAGCCAGTCAGGTGGAAGACATCCCTGATCCAAAAAGGTTTTGAAAATGACATATAAATATTGTGAAATCATCTCTGCGTAACGTTTCAAAAAAGCATTTGGGATGCCATCAGGACCACATGATTTTTTTACATCTAGGTTTAAAAGTAGATGACGTATACCGTGGATGTTCAAGTCTATATCTCGCATTATTGGGAAAAGAGGTACTGAGTCAATAGTTTCTTCAGAAGTGCATCTTGAACTAAAAACACCATGAAAGGTGCTGTTAAACTCGTTCGAAATTTGGTAGGAGTCAGTAACAGCATTTCCATCCACATGAAGCTGTTCAATAGATTTCTTGTTGCCCGACAGGTACCCCCAAAACTTTTGAGGCGCTTCTTTCATAAAGTTTACTAACGTTGTTCCAAAAAAATGATCACGCGCCGTCTTTATTTTTTGTTTCAACGTCTCTGTGAGGGAAGATATGACATCAGCATTTTTACGATTTCCTCTCCGTTTCCTAGATAATGTCCTTTTAAGATGTATTATCTCTCTTGTTATCCAGGGGTTCTGATGTTTCTTTTTTACTATTTTTGGTACATATTTATGAAGGCACTTTCCAGTAATATGTTTAAAGGCATTCCATAATGTTGTAATGTCACCCTCCGTCTCAAAGTCGCTGAAGTTCAAATCAAGAGTATCAATAATAGCTTCGTCATCTGCAGCAGCGAAGTTAAAGACAAGTTTACCATCGTGACTCTTTTTTACTGGGCAAAAATTAGTCGTAAGGAAAACAAGCTTGTGGTCAGAAATTCCATCGTAAACGTTAACCTCAGTGTCCTCTGGAAAGTTTCCAACAAAAATTAGGTCCAGTGTGTTATTGCTATTTTGGGAGATACGAGTACCTTCAGTAACAAGCTGACTTAGATTAAAATTGAGCATTAATTCGAGTAGCAAGTGGCAGCTTTTTTCTTCAGTTGAGCCAAGCTGGAAAGTCGACCAGTTAATTGACGGTAGATTAAAATCACCCGCCAGTATGATTTTTTGAATGGGTGTAGATTTTATTATTTATGCAGATGATATAAGTATGATCATTTCTGATTCAAATAGTGAACATCTTATTAGCAAAACAAAGAATGTCCTTTCAACTTTAAAAACCTGGTGCATAAAAAATCCCTCTCATATAAATGCTAGCAAGAGCAAGGCCCAACTATATTCCAACTACATTCCAGAACTAAAACAACCTGATCCTCTCCTCTGAAAAATCGCACTGATATTATTCAATATGTTGATAATGTAAAAAGTCTTGGTGTATTTTTTTATAACATGTCTTGAACGACCATATTAAACACGTTCGCACTAAACTTTCTAGAATAGTGGGTGTGATAAATACATATAGAAACATTTCACCCACAAGTGTCAAAATTCGACTTTTTAAATCATTATTCTATCCCATCTTATGCTACGCGTATCTGGTGTGGGGATCTACCGGCACAATGAATTTAAACTTACTTCGAATATTGCAAAAAAAAAAAAAAAAAAGCTCTACGAGCTGCAGTTAATATCTCTTCAACCTCCCCATCCTTGCCTGTCTTTGAGAAGTGTTCCATGCTTGACGTTTCAAAACTTTATTCAGAATGATTAATATTAACATTCCAGTCTGCCATGAAAGGTAAATACGAAACATTTTCGCCATTGCTGACCTTCATTTGCACGATTCCATTCGTAAAACCCGTCAGGTACATCCCCCCCCCCCCCCCCCCCCATGGCATACACCACAAATACGAACTAACTTTTTAACGTCAAAGAATGCAACATGCACTTCCCAAGCTACTAAATCATATGGCATTATTAGGAATTGATGTTATGTCAGTGCACAGGAATGATATCCCTTGGATTGTATAATACTTAAAACATACCTTGTGTTGTAGTTTTTTTCGCTGATTTTGTTTCACTAATTGATGTCCTTTTTGCTTTTTTTTTATTGTGTTATTGTTGCTTGCCTTGTAGGGGCACAAATCGGCCGGTCAAGCTGCAAAATAACAGCTTTTTTCTGTTGGTTTTCCCCCATCATTGATGAAAATAAAGAAATGTTTCAAATGTTTAAAATGATGGCGCATAGCTGCTCTCCGAGCCATGGCGCGAGTGAAGCCACCGCGGAAGTTTGTTGCTTGTCCCGGATGTCGGGCGATTGCTGGGCTTCCTAGCGCACTCGGTCAATGTTTCGGTTCACGCTTTCTTCTTTTGTAATTAAGTGGGCTTTAATAATCCCGTTTCGATTTAAATCCTGAGAATGCGACATTTTAACGTGGGACATATGCACGCTTCATGAACTAGAATCTCGAAATTTTCACGTCGGTTGGCTTCACAGGAGACTTCCCGGATCTGCATGCTCTCTTACTGCGCAACAAGTAATGTGAATCGTCTGCCACTCTAGTCTGTTGCGACGTGAGAACTGAAGGAAAGGAACAGCCCCTGATGTTGACGGACTGTGACCATAAATGTGCGCTGCCATATTGGAGAGATGTGTCGTCCTGTCCTCATCATTTATGTAATTCTTCTCTAACACTTTTCAAGCGCTCACTTCCGGGACAAGCCGCTTACTTCCGGTGGCTTCCCATCTGCTTACCCAATGCGCCATCCACTAGAGACATCAGAGGTAGAAACGAACCGGTGGGCCGTTAGTAACAAAAACAACCCGGCATTCGGTGCAAATCATTTTGACTCCTAGTGACGTAAAGATAACGGAACTACGACTATCCGCTCATAATGTTGCATATTGACCGTCACAGGGATCCAGCGATGAGTTGGGCTAGCCGCCGAAGTGTCGCATTCACGGAAGATGACGAAAGTAAATTAATGTAGGGAGGGAAAGCGGCTTTTATATCTCCTCGGGTGCAATCCTACTGGCGACTTCCGCAAAATTGACGGCAGCTAGCGGCTAGAACAGAAAGCTGTGACGGCAGTTCTCGCCAGTCTATACTCCACGAATCGGATACTCACACCACCTGGTGCTTGAAAGACGAACTTGTGGTAGAAGATTCGAAAACACGTGACGAAACTCGCCAAGAGGAGACGACTAGGTTCACTAAAACTACTAGATCCACCTCCGTCTTTGGAGGACGTGTCACTGTATATTTCAGGGCGTAAACGTTTTGTCGGTTTTGCGGATATAATGGGGAAGAAGGGGATAGATGGGCCCTCTGATTTGTGCGCCGTCTATCCGCATTCAACTGAAACGCCAGGCGCTCCGAACTTGATCTCAACGTTCCGTCGGACCGAGTGGCTTCACCTAAATGTATTTCTTGCATCCTGGCAGAACCATCAAGCACTTTTATATTATTTGAAGATGAAAATATTAAAGACGTTTACGCTTTTCTGTAATGCGAAATTAGGGCGCAGATCTTGAGGTGTGTTTATTTTGTGATGCAGCGTGGTAGAAAAAAAAAAATATATATATGATTTCTTTCGTTTTGTTTGAGGGTTGGCCAGGGACGACGAGAAGGGTATGGTAGGAGCCCCATAATGCAACGCGCGCGGTGCTCGTTTCGACGTGAAACGTTTTTGGCTGGTTGCTTCGGATTTCGTGAAGCCATGGCCTGTGACGTCACATGACGTCAGAGTTTCCCCCGATAAATTTAGCTGAAAAATTGACGCCACATGACCTCAACACCAATTCAGTTTCCCCACTAAATTTAGCGGGAAAAAAATTTCACAAGACTTCATGTCACGTGACTTACTCACAAAGTCGGTTTCCCCGCGAACTTTAGCGGCAAAACTGACGTCACATGACCTCAACACCAATTCCGTTTCCCGCTACATTTAGCGGGGAAACTGAATTGGTGTTGAGGTCATGCGACGTAAGTTTTGCTTCTAAATTCAGAGGGGAAGCTTAGTGCGCAGTGTTTCATTATGGGACATCACAAACCTACCCACCATTTCATTTTTTTCGCTAAATTTAGCGAGGAATTGAATTGGTGTATAGCCCTGTGACGTCCCATTATGCAACACGCGCGGTTACGCCGACGGCGGCGCCGACGCTGCTATACGCGAAAACGGGAGCTTAAGAGCTGCGCTTTAAAAATATTTTCCAGCTTGCGGTAGAAATAAAAATTGATCTTATGAAGTTTAGATCCTCAAGTTTATTAACTCTGAAGGTTGGTCAGCCGAGGTTAACATTTAGCAGAAGCTGTTTAGCGTGGCGGTGGCTGGTGGGGGCTTTGAAAAGGAAGCAGCGCAAGCGCCGGCGCCGATACGATGTCAAATCACAAGAAGACAAAAAATTAGCACTTGCGCTTTAAATTAAAGTGAACTTCGTTTAATTCTTAGTTGTCGGTAGCGGCCAACAACAGCGTCTGCTGCAAACCCCGGCGTCCTGTAGTGAAGGCGACAGCGGGTCGCATGCGGACCCTTTTCTCGCCGGAGCCCGCGCATATTCCCGGTGTGCACATATGCGGGCTGCCATTGTCCAGTCCACCTCCGTGCCGAGTGCCGGTCGCAGCTGGCGACACGATCACACGATCCGGGTTCGAGAGTGGGAGCGGGTCAAATGGGGTCCCGCCGGGAAAGCCGAGTCGGACGGACAGCGCTGCAGCGATTCCATGACAGCCCGAGATCGATGAGTTCCCAAGTCGAAGAGGGAAAGAGAAGGGAGGCATAGTGGAATCCCGGTAGTGTGACTTCGGTTGTAGTAACGCGTTTTCTTATAGCCACACCCGACGAATATTGCCGCGGTTAGGGCCGAGCAAGCAACACTCGGTCACGGAATTCTAGAAGCTTTGCGTTTGTTCCTAAACAGAGCGTAACTTTTATCATTTCGTCCTTGTTTCTTGTTGTAGAAAGTGCCCGTTCATTCTCACCCAGAAAGCTCGATGCTCGAACCTTCTGAGACAAATATTCGCGATGCCGACGCACACCAGATCCGGTAACAGCCGCTACAAACCGTGACCTTGTCCGAGCCAGTCTCGCTCTCGCTTGCTGTTACGCCGCCAAATCGCCGCCCGCTTTTCTGCTATCTCGACGCTCGTTCTTTATTTCGTTTGTCACAAGTCCGCCGATTTAACCTTTCTTTTCAGATCATAATTTATCGCCTCTTCGCTTTACTCCGTGACAATATGAGCTATGATAGTGCTTCATCCTTCTTTGGCGTAACTGCATCTTTCTGAAAGCGTAAAACAAGCGTGATATATATAATTGACAAGATGAGAACGGCAGAACGGCAGTGAGTACTTAGGCCTGATTCACATAGTGTGATTTTACTTGCGATTTCGCAGCTGCGACGTCGTTCCTTGCGGAGAAAAAAAAAAAAAAAAACAACCTCGGAGAAGCTGTGGTGCCCGACGTTGCAGTTGCGAAATCGAAAGTAAAATCGCACCATGCGAATTGAAACGCGAGCTTCCTACTTTCGATCGCGCTTCGGCGTCTCATGAGCCTGAAGCATGCGCGCGCAGCCCAGAGCACACCCGAAAACTATTAGCGAGTGTGTACCAAAGGCAGGAGACCCGAAAGATGCGCACTGCCGTTCTCATCTTGTCTGTGACAACAAAAGTGTGTAGTTGAGATATGTGCAAGCTATGTCCGTCGTCTGTCACTCTAGTCTGTTGCAACATGACAACTGCGGGAAAGGAACTGCCCCGAATTTTTCAAAGACAAATGACGTGACCACACCACTCAATACGGGCGCACCGTTTTCCTGACGTACAAGGTATGGAAGACAATTCGTTCGTAACATTTTATTCTAGATTAAATTTCCTCAAAACAAAAACCCCGCCTTATTCCCAATGGGCCGTGACGCATTGAGCGGAACGTTATTTTTGTGGGCGGATACTCTTATGTTGCCACTTACGTTCTCGAGGTCCTCAGGGATGGGAACTGTGTCTTAATTGATCCGGCGCGCCCGAGTATTTTCATCGCTTTCAATTCCGTTGGGCCTACCAGGCTTTTGGTATTATCGGTACGAGGCAGTCGTCCTGTCTCGAGGTGTTTTCGTGCATCTGTATGTTGAGTTGCCACTCCATAGTATAAATAATTTTACCACCACTCAAATTATTTTATACTGCTTTATTGTCATTGTGCCTTTTTTTTTTGCTCCCTTACTGAATTCCAGCCAAAACACCCGGCTTATATAAAAAAAAAAAAAAAATATACGTGCAGACCTGTGCGGCTTTAATTAGATATCCTTAAATAAATCAGTTGTTACCGGAGTACTCCCAATTGCTATAACATACACCCTAGTGGATGGTGTAATCAAATCACTCTACTTGCAATCAATATGCGCGTTACGTCCGCGCTCTTTTTCTCTTACCCCGACGCTCCGAGTTTCATACTCGGAGCGCAGCAACACGGAGCATAGCGCACAGGAGCGCGACACATCGAATCTATTAACGTGCCGCATGATCCACTTCCGGAGCACGGTTACGAAGAACCCCGCATCTCGTGGATACGAGTGGCAGCAGCCGAACTTATTTCGAAGACAAATATATTAAGGCCTGTGTGGAGCGACAGAGTGGAAAGGAAAACATACGGGGACGATAAGAAGTTCCTGCGGATGTTTTAATATTCCTGAAAGATTGCAAGACTCGCCTCTATCACATATCTAGAGAGATAGCATGACCGATCTATTTATTGACTATGCCTCAAGTTAGAATTTGAATGAAAGACAACAATCTTGAGTTCGCGTGTCGACGCAGAAAACCGTCGAACTTGTCAGATGTTTCGTGGCTCCGCCTTGCAACGCGAGGCGGAACCAGTCGATGTGCTATATAACGGCACACCACCGTTCTATAAATAGCATGTCAATTCGTTTTCAGGTGAGATGCATCAACAAACCTTTCCGCAACGCTAACTGATGTTTCCACTTTCCAATCGAAGGACCTTTATTTGCTGCGATAAGCATTCTGAAAAGGGCAGCGGTCCAACTGTCTTCTCATCTCGACCCCTTTTCTGTCGCTGAGCTATCGGCACGCTACCGTTCAATCGATGAATTTGTTTTCAGGCGAGATGTGCGAAGAAACCTTTCTGCAGCGTTAATTGCTCTCTTGGCTTTCATATCAAATCGTGTTCAGCTGCTGGATTAGGCACTATTCAACTGAAAAGGCCAGCTGCCCGACTGTGAGCTTGATCACGACCGTTTTGACAACGTTTTTGTCAGAGCAGCCATCTTGTTTGCGAACGTGACGTCACGGAGCGCGAAGAAGTCACTAGCGCGCGCGAGTGTCATTCTCCAGCGGTGCTCTTGCCCGTTTAGTGAACGGAGAGTCAAAATCTCACGCTGCGGAGCACGGACTTAGCACGCCAAATAACGCCGTAAGTTACCTCTCAGAAGAGCTAAACCCTGTAATGTATTGAAATGTCGCGTGAACGATGCGAAATTAGTTTACTTGTTTTAGATTTTGCTCGCTCAATGGGATAAAAAGCGTTTTCTAGAATTACACAAAAGAAACAGTCAGATTGGTTTCTGCCCTGGTTCAAAGACACATTTTTCTTTTATGTCACTTTCGTAGAGCTACCTTTTTGAAGTAATAGTAGTCCCCCAATCGTTTCTTTTCTATTATTTAATCAAAATATTGTCGACCGGGAGGGAACTATTTTTTCTTCGCTTATTTTTATAAAAGCTTAATTACACTTTCGTTCTCCAATTAAAATATATTTAATGGGCGGTTTAAAAACCAACAGAAATACCAATTTTACGGACTCAACGCTGTACCTCAGGCGTAGGCACAACCTGTCGTATACGAATAATATAAATATAATAAAAATCTTACAAGGGACCTTTGTTACGAACGCTTTTGCAAAGCAAACACGACAACAAAGACAATACGATTTCTCAGTGATGGTGGAAAAACAGCTTGAACAATAAACGATTACACAAAAAGACAGGACAACGCGTGTGTCTTCTCCTGTTAATTGGTGTAATTGTTTAATGTACAAGCCGTTTCCCCACCATCTGTGACAATTTACCAACTAGCTCAAGTTAAACCGGTAATACGATATTCTCAATGCCACAACAGCTGTCTCCACTAGGGCAAAGGCGCGCGAGCATAGAACTTGAAGAAGTGATCCGGTCTTGCAGAAGCTCAAACCGCCACATAACCCTCGAAATTCATTTCATATATCTCGCCACTGATTTGCTAGCGCGCAATTCAATGTCGGTTCGATACTCTACCTTAAAACTCGGAATTTGAGCAGTTAAAGTTCCTGTAACCGAAGTACAGAAAGAGCCTAGAACTTCTCTTCTGGCTATCCTTGAACCCTAACCTACAACAGAGGACAGAAAGAGGAGAGGGGAGAGGCAAGGGCCCAGTCCGTGAAAGGATGGCAAATGTTTCGGAGGGAAGGTCGAACGCCCTAGACGGTTTCGACGGGGGAAGAAAAAAAAAAAAGAAAGACAGGGGGCTCGCTTTACTAATGTTCCGGCCCAAGATGGACAGCTCTGAATGGACCGAAGGGGGCTCTCCGGTCCAGATAGAAGGATGGGACCGAGGGGAAGGGGCAGATAAAGCGGGAAGAGGAAGGGAGACGTTGAAAGATGATGGCTTCAGAGAGGACAAGCAGGTATATCTTATTTACCGGATTTTCCGGATCGTACAACACTTCAATGACACTTTTTGTTTGGTTATATATGCTATACAAAATTTGTAGCACCTTTTGTATGATAAATCTCCGTTCATACAAAGCCTCTTTTTGACCTTTTTCTTTTCTTAAACCAGATTACGAGTGGAAGTGCTTTATATAGCTTGATTATACTTCGCTTTGGCAGTGTGCGTTTACAAAGTCCGGCAGATTTGCTGGCGCCATACATATATATAGTGCAAGAGGTATTTGTAAAAAAAGAAAAAAAAAAAACTATTTTACTATTCGACCTGCCGGACGTTCGGCAGAAGCAAGACATAGGGATTTTATGCCTTAGTGCCGATAAACTGAGGCATCCGATGGGAAAGGGAACTTCCGGTGGTGAAGAATATCGTACGACGGCTGGACGTTACCATAAATAAAGAAAACCTTTAAAATGAAAAAAAAAAAAAAGTTTCGAAAGATAGAAGTCTTTTTCGGCCAAGATGTGCAAGTACTAATATTGCTAGCGGTCTTATCGCACGTAACTGGAAAGTACGTTGGGCTTTCTTTGAGCAAGCTTCACGGTTTCTGTTTTGTTTTGTACGCAGTTGTGCTGGGGATTTGAGGTCCGAAATGATCTTGACGCTAAAGATTTTTTTTTTTTTATTATTTCTTTAGGGAACCGAATTTTTAGTATTATGAGATTTTTACTTGGCCTATAAATATTTTATTGCGCTTTCTAGTAGTATTGTGCGACGGCGTTGA